>NC_080616.1:5458555-6152382 GCF_027887145.1 Ammospiza caudacuta | reverse complement strand
TTTCCTGGCTGTGGAATGGTCCAAATCCACAAGGAAATGTTATCCTTGGATCCAGGTGGGGTGATTGTCCACTGGACTTAACAGTGCCTGCAGCAGCCATGCCCTGTGGCACCCAAACCCTGCAGAACCAAATCCTGCAAGATCCAAGTCCTGTAGAGCCTGAATCCTGCAGCACCCAAATCCTGCAGGATCCAAGTTTTGCAGCACCCAAATCCTACAGAACCCAAATCCTGTAGAACCCAAATCCCACAGGATCCACATCATGCAGAACTCAAATCCTGCAGCATCCACGTCCTGCAGAACTCAAATCCCGCAGGATGCACATCCTCAGCACCCAAATCCCAGAGGATCCACATCCTGCACAGCCCAAATCCTGCAGGGCCCAAATCCTGCAGAATTCAAATCTTACAGAACCCAAATCCCACAGGATCCACATCCTACAGAACCCAAATCCTGCAGAACTCAAATCCTACAGAACCCAAATCCCACAGGATCCAAATCCTGCAGAACCCAAATCCTGCAGAGCCCATATCCTGCAGAACTCAAATCCCACAGGATCCACATCCTCAGAACCCAAGTCCTACAAGATCAACATTCTCCAGAACCCAAATCCTGCAGAACCCAAATCCTGCAGGATCCAAATCCTACAGAACCCAAATCCTGCAGAGCCCAAATTCTGCAGAACCAAATCCTGCAGGATCCAAGTCTAGCAGAACCCAAATCCTATAGAACTGAAATCCTGCAGAGCCCAAATCCCGCAGAACCAAATCCCGCAGGATCCAAGTCTAGCAGAACCCAAATCCTATAGAACTGAAATCCTGCAGAACCCAAATCCTATAGCACTCACATCCCAACAATTCCTGCATCTCTCAGCACCCAAATCCGCCAGAACTGGTACTCCACAGCACCCACATCCCCCAGCACCCACATCCCGTACCCCCCTCGCCCCTCAGCCCCAGCCTGGCCCCACAGCAGCTCCCCCAGCCAGGGGCAGCCGTGCACGGGATGATTTCAGGATTTGGCCCCAGGCTGGCAGGGATGGGAGCCTGCATTAATAAATCAGCCCTGCCCCGAGTCACAGGGCATTTCCTGGGATTAATGATTTGGGATGAGGCCAAAAATCCCATTTACCCCACCCGGAGCCGAGTCCCTTTGTGCCAAGGTCAGCAACGCCTTTTCCAGCCAATTTTCAAAATTATTTTTAACAAGAATAATCAAGCGTTGGAAATGGATTTTCATTCCCAGCACGGCGAAGCCTCCAGGTTCCTGCAGGGAGAGGGGGGATGGACACCCCTCAGATTAAAAATGGAAATGGAAACAGCATCCCTGTTCCCCAGGAGCCTTTTCCTGGCTCCCAGGGGGACAGGAGGGCGTTGGGGACATTCCTGGGGCTCTCCTGGAATCCCCACCGGGATTTGACACCCCGGGATGGCCGGGAAGGGAAAACGAGCAGGATGCGGCCCTGGGCGATTTCCCGAGGGATGTTTGCGGGTTGCCGCGGCAACGGGAGACAAAGCGCTGGTCCTCGGCTTTGCTTTCCTCGGAGGGGAGAAAGTTTTGGGGTCCTGGATGAGAGCGGGAGCGGCGCGGGGGGAATGGGGTGGGATGGGAGCTGTGGGATGTGGTGGGATCAGAGCTGTGGGATGCACTGGGATCAGAGCTCTGGGATGTGCTGGGAATGCAGGTACAGCCCAGTGGGATGCACTGGGAATGCTGGATCAGAGACATGGGATGTGGTGGGAATAGGATGGGATCAGAGCTGTGGGATGTGGTGGGATTGGAGCCGTGGGATGGAGTGGGATCAGAGCTCTGGGATGCACTGGGAATGCAGGAACAGCCCCATGGGATGCACTGGGAATGCAGTGGGATCAGAGCTGTGGGATGCAGTGGGATCAGAGCTGTGGGATGCACTGGGAATGCAGGAACAGCCCCACGGATGCACTGGGAATGCAGTCGGATCAGAGCTGTGGGATGCAGTGGGATCAGAGCCATGGGATGCAGTGGGATCAGAGCCGTGGGATGCAGTCGGATCAGAGCTGTGGGATGCAGTGGGATCAGAGCTGTGGGATGTGGTGGGATCAGAGCCGTGGGATGCACTGGGAATGCAGGAACAGCCCCGTGGGAGGCTCAGGCTCTGCTGCCGCCACTCCCACACACGTTCAGGGACACAAAAACACCCAAACACAGCGGGAAAATTCCAACCCAAACCCGAGGAGTGGGAGAGCCCTGTACTCTGCTCCACATTCCCATGTAGCAATCCAGGGTGGAATTCCAAGGCTGTGCTCCCACTCAGGGTCTCTGGTTGTTCCTCTGCCATCCCCACCTGTGTCCCCTGTCCCTTTCTGGGGACAATCCCAGCACAGCACCAGGATGAAGCCCCGGGTGCTCCCCTGAGGTGCAGCTTTGGGGTGGAAGAGGATCCCAAACACATTCCAAGGGGGATTCCAGGCCCTGGGCAAATCCTGGCCCTGGTTTTGCCCCGTTCCCAGCCCAAGGAGAGGAGCTCTGGCTGTCCTGGAGGAAAATCCACCCAAGGACACCCCTCCAGCCAAAGCTCATCCTTGTCCCAACCCTAAAGGGAACCCAGCAGCCAGGGGAAATCCCAAATCCTGCTGGGAGCCCAGCCTTGCTCCACAGCCTCTCCAGCTCTCCCTGATTTTGCTGGGGAGTTTTATGGCTGCTCTCTGTGATTAATCATTTGGGTTTAATTGCTGCTGCTCCAACTCAGCCAGGGTTTGATTGTTTGGTTCCTCTTGGCTGCTTCCCCCAGGATGGAGGAGCCTGGACCAGGAGGGGCAGTTTGGGATCAGGATCCCGATGGATCAGGATCCCAACAGAGCCCCTGGTCCCACAGCCAGACTGGGGCTGGCAAATGGGATTTTGTGCTCAGGGTTTGGTCCCAGCTGGGAGCAAACAGAGCCACCGAGTCCTGCTCAGTGTCCCCACCTGCTCTGAGCTCTGCCCCAGGGAGGGCACAGCACGGGCTCAGCCACTCCACCGAATTCCCAATCCCAAATTCCTGCCCCAAAACCATCCCAGGACCCTCCAGGACCCTGCTGGATGAGCTGGTGGCCAGGCTGGGGGTGACCCCAAACCAGTCTGTCCTCACTGTGACCCCAATCCAGCCTGTCCTCACTGCCACCTCAATACCCAACCTGTCCCTGCTGTCACCCCAAAACCCATCCTGTCCCCACTGCCACCCCTAAATCCAGCCTGTCCCCACTGCCCCCCCAAAATCCAGCTTGTCCCCACAGTCCCGCTAAATCCAGCCTGTCATTGCTCTCACCCCAAAGTCCAGCCTGTCCCACCGTCACCTCAAAATCCAGCCTGTCCCCGCTGCCACCCTAAATCCAGCTTCTCCTCACTGCCACCCCAAACCATCCTGTTCCCACAACCACCCCAAACCAGCCTGTCCCTGCTGCCACCCCAAAATCCATCCTGTCCCCGCTGCCACCCTAAATCCAGCCTGTCCCCACTGCCCCCCTAAATCCACCCTGTCCCCGCTGTCACCCCAAAACCACGGCACGGGCCCGGGCACCAGGGCAGCCCAGCCTCACCCTCGGCTCCAGGCAGGCAGAGGGGACAGCGCGGTGACCCGGGGCCACCAGCAGAGACAGCAGCGATGGCACCGGGGGACAGAAAAGGCCGCCCTACTTAGCAGGGTTTATATAAGGAGCCATCTCCGAGCAGGATGGGGAAACAGACGGGAACGGGAAAAGCTGCTGGGAGCAGGGGAATCCCTGCTGGAGGGTGAGGCGACACCCGCGGTGTCACCCGCGAAGGGCGCAGCCACCCCCTGCTTTGTCCCAGCTCCCACCTCCCTTATCGCTAATTAACACTCATTCATTAATTCACGGCCTCTCACATCCTGTCCCCAGCGCGTCCTTCCCGCGCTTGGGGTGGGGACTGGAGCCATCCCAAAATCCTCCCGCTGCCGTGGGGTGGCTTTGGGGACATCCCCAAAATCCGGGAGCCTTTCCCTGCTGGCCGCGGGGCTGGAAAGGAGCCGGGAGAGCGGCACCTCGGCCAGCAGGTCCGCTCCCCTTATGGAAAGGCATTTGGGATGTGTTTATTCCTGTCGGAGCCCTTGGCCCGTGGCGGGGAGCGGGATTAATCCGGGAGGAGCTGCCAAGTTCCCCCGAGAGGCACAAGGGGCTGGAATTGGGGGGAGAAATGGGGGGTCCCGTTGGAGCAAGGGGGTGATGGGTGGGTGCTTCCCTTTCTCTCAGCGATCCCAGGGGGAGCAGCCAAAGGGGGAAATGGAAGTGGAGGGAAGGGGAGAGAAATCGGCGGAATCACTTTGGGCTCCGGAGCGGAGTTTTGGGACAGATTCTGCTCCTCGCTCAGGGCTGGGCGAGATCCGCAGCTCAGGGAGGCAGGGATTGGGAGAGGATGTCCTTAAAGCCGCATTCCCAGCGGGATCTCCTGCAGGGACACGCGGGTGACACCCTGGAACCCTGCCCCGGGAGCTGCTCCGTGTCACCCCGAGGCGCTGGTGACAAAGCCCGTTAATGTCGCCGTGGCCCCGGGGCTGGCGGTGGCACCGGGCTCGCTCGCTGAGCTTGTTAATTAACCCAATTCGTGATTATCATCCATCACCGATACGATGACAATTATCATAGTCACAGTTATCATCGGGAATAGGTGACAATTATCATTATCATCGGCTCCTCGCGGACGTTGGCACCTTCTGCCCGTGCTGCCGCCCTGGCACCTCCACATCCATCACCGCCCTCTCCAGCTGTGCCCGTTATCCATGGATTCCTTCGCATTTATCCCTCACCCACCTGCCCAGGTGTTGCCTCAGGGCTCGAGGGGATCTTTAGGGGATTTCTGTGTCTCCAGGGTTATCCTCCTCCTCCTCAGGAGGGCAGGAACTGTGAAAATTGGGAACCTTGGGAGGATTCCGCGATGGCCTGCAGCGCCCTGAGGGTATTTTCTGACCCTCCCAACCCGGCTGAAAAACCAGGATATTACAGGGAAAACGCATTTTTATGAGGATGGCGCTGCCTCACACAGAAATCCGTCCCCTCGAGGAGCGGGGCGCTGTCACCGAGCCCACCCGGGGCTCCCAGCGCTCAGCCTGGAGCGGGACCAGTCCCCGGGAGAGCCGGGACCAGTCCGGCCGAGCCCAGCGTGAGTCACGGCGGCCTCGCCGCCACCCAGCCATAAACATCCCGGCTTAGGAGCCGCGTCCCAGTTTCTCAGCGCTGTTTGCATTGATCTGCCTTCCAGGGCTCTGCTTTGCTCCAGTTTTTAATGTAATTTCACCAGCCATTAGCCCAGAACGCAGCTCTGCTCCCTCCCTCACTTCACAGCGCTGTTTTTGCCTAACTTTCCCCTAATTTTTTCTCTTTTTCTCCCCTAAATATCTCGATTTGAGATCGCCTTGGTAGCAAAATCCTCAGGGGTTTTTGGGACCCTCGCCACGACCCGGCAAAAGCGGCGGGAGCCCAGGGTTTGTGCCTCCCCAAAACAGCCCAATTATGGTCAAAATGCTGCAAAAACAGCCCCGAGAGCCTCCTTGACCTTCTGGAAGCTGCTTCGAACCCCCGGGAATGACCCCGAGCTTCACCCCGATGATTTCAGCCGTGATTTCCTGGGGGGTCTGGCAGTGTGTGTGGGGTGTTATTTTTATTTTTTTTTTTTTCCACGCTGAGGGAAAATGAGAATGCTGAGGCACAGAAAGACTCTCACTTCCCTAAATCCTAATTATAGCACCCAGAGCTTTCGGGCTCAGCGGGTGCCCCGAGCCTCGTGCAGCCTGCGGGGGTGGGAAACTGAGGCACGGGAGCTCTGAGATGGATTTAAGGAGGTTTGGGGAAAGGGTTGAGCTCCTCCTGAATTTGCTGTGAGGGCGGTGACACAGGATGGGGAATTTCCCTGTTCTTGCCCAGGTTTGCAGAGGGAAAAATCGTGGGGAAAATGGGATTCTGGTGCTTGCAAAGGAATCAGAGCCGCTGGTTCCAGCTCCGGTTCCCTCGGGGCTCGGTGACAACGAGCGGGCAGGCGGGGACACGGGGCCGGGGCGAGCGGGGACACCGGAGCTGTGGCACGCCAAGCGACAGCCCCTGGGGCTGCCGGCGCCCACGAGCAGCGGCTCCGCAGCACCGCCAGAACCGGGGAAAAAAAAATAAAATAATGCCCAAATCCCGTTTGTCCCAAAGCCAAGTTTCCGCTGGAAGCCACCAGCTGTCCCCCGGCCAGGTACAGCGACTCTGCCCTCGTTAGTTACCGCCTGATTAATTACCCTGCTGCCTCGTGTCCCAAACAGATCTGGGTATCCAGGCGCTAACGAACGACTCCAGCAATTAATTGCAGGGGTGAGTCCACTCCTAATTAGGAGCAGATTTAGGGATGAGCGCTGCGAGGGCTCTGGTTGTGCCTCCGCTGGAGCGCGGGATGAGGATTCCAACCTGGGGCTTTTAATGAGTAATTGAGGAGTTGATTAAGCCCGAGCTCGGGGAATCGGGCTGGATCCAGCCCTGATCCAGCCGGGATCCAACCCTGCTGGGAGCGGTTTGGCTGCCAGGAAAGGAGGTGGGAATGTGGCCGGGTGTCCAGCTCTGCGAGGCTCTCCATGGCTGGGAAGCTTCTTACAGCGGCTTCCAGGTTCCCAGAATATGCTCAAATTTTGGAATTTTCCAGTGCGTTAGCAGAGTGTCACCTGGAGGGGGGACAGGGCTGTTCCTTTGGGATGTTTGGGTGCCCCAGGCTGGGCTCTGTGTGTCCCCTTGGGCAGCAGATTTGCCTCTGCTGCTCCTGAGACATCCCAAAGAAAAGGGGATGCTGTTCCAGCTTTCCCTGAGAAATCCCAAAGAAAATTGGATGCTGTTCCAGCTTTCCCTAAGCAATCCCAAAGAAAAGGGGATGCTGGATCCATGTCCCTCCCTGTCCCCTCCCTGTCCCTGGCCAGGCTGGGCCCAGTCCCCAGTCACGGTGGGTTCCATTTAGAGCTGCTCCCCCTTTGTGGGGATTCCCAGTGGAACTGGAAATGGGAATTTTCCCCTTTTCCCTGTGGATCTCCCCTGCTCGGAGCAGGCCTGGGTGAGCCTCACGCTGTGCCAGCGCCAGAGGTCATGCTGTGTCCTCCAAGGGTCAGTCAGGGCTGGGGGGGGGCAGCTGGAAATTAAAAAAAAAAATAAAACAAACCCAACATCCATACAGGCTGGAGAAGAAAAGGCCAGAGAGCAGCTGAGTTTCCATCAGCGCTGGGTCACTGGAAAACCTGAGTGGGGAGCGAGAGGGAAGGAGCGAACTTCTGCTTCCTGAGGGAGGGAGGCAGGGAGGCGCCATCGCGGGCTGGGAGCGCTGCGGCAGCTCCGGCCCTTCCCCGGGCTCCCATCCCTGGAAAACCCGCCGGAACGGGGAGCCCGGTGTGCTCCGTGCCTGGCCCGCGGGGCTGCTGCTGCTCCGCTGAGAACGGGGCACAAAAACAGCTGGGGCGTCCTCAGGATGGACAGGGGTGTGGCCTCAGGATGGACAGTGGTGTGTCTGCAGGATGGACACTGATCTGTCCACAGGACGGACAGTGGTGTGTCTGAAGGATGGACACTGGTGTGTCTGCAGGATGGACACTGATCTGTCCTCAGGATGGACAGTGGTGTGTCTGCAGGATGGACACTGATCTGTCCACAGGATGGACAGTGGTGTGTCTGCAGGATGGACACTGGTCTGTCCTCAGGATGGACAGTGGTGTGTCTGCAGGATGGACACTGGTCTGTCCTCAGGATGGACAGTGGTGTGTCTGCAGGATGGACACTGATCTGTCCACAGGATGGACAGTGGTGTGTCCTCAGGATGGACAGTGGTGTGTCTGCAGGATGGACACTGGTCTGTCCACAGGATGGACAGTGGTGTGTCTGAAGGATGGACACTGGTCTGTCCATAGGATGGATAATGATGTGCCCACAGGCTGGAGAAGTGTCCACAGGCTGGACAACGATGTGCCCACAAACTGGACACAGATCTGTCCACAGGATGGACATTGATGTGCTCAGAGGATGGACAGTGATGACACTGATGTGCCCACAAACTGGGCACTGCTCTGTCCGCAGGCTGGACACTGATGTGCTCAGAGGCCAGACACTAATCTGTCTGCAAGCTGGACACTAATGTGCCCACAAACTGGGCACTAATGACGCTGACGTGCCCACAAACTGGATGCTGATGTGCCCACAAAGTGGACATTGATGACACTGATGTGCCCACAAGCTGGACACTGCTCTGTCCCCAGGCCGGACACTGGTGACACTGATGTCCCCACAAACTGAGCACTGCTCTGTCCCCAGGCTGGACACTGCTGCGCCCGCAGGCCGGACACTGCTCTGCCAGGCTGCAGCTGCTCAGTCCCCTCCAGGATCTGGGTTGGAAAGCCTCGATCCCAATCCCAGCTCAGCACAGGCTGGGATTTCAGGGAGAATGGGAGGAAGGATGTTCATCACAAGGGGACGGGGACAAAGGACGGCTGGAGGGGGTGTGTGGCAGGACTGCAGGGTTCAATCCCTCCTGGATGGCTCAGGTTTGGCTCTGGAGCACACCTGGACTCAGGTTTGGCTCTGGAGCACACCTGGACTCAAGTTTGCATCCCTACCAACACCTACCCCAGATCTTTGCCCCACCCACCCCTAACCCGCAGCCCCCCAGTCCTGCAGAGATCCTCCATCCCTCATCCCCTGGGCTGCACCATCCCCTTCCCGAGCTTTGGGGACAGACTCTCCCTCCCCTCCTGCCCTTCCTTGGTTGTTTTATTATTTTTCCCGGAGCTCAGCCTCATCCATCGCCATCCTTTATGGATGAGATGTGTCATTCCTGACCCGGGTTCACCGCGAGCTGCCAGGGACGCTGCCAGCCCAGCCCGTGGCCCTCGTTAGTTTAATTGCTCCTCGGGAACCGGGACGAGCCAAGCCCGGGGGCTCCCGGTGCTCCATCACCGCCTGTCACATCCCGTGCGGAGCGGAGCGGGGCTTGGAGGGGGAAAACAAAAAAAAAAAGGGAGAAAACAGCTCAAATGAAGGGTAGGTTCGCACGTCAGAGCCGGGAGCTGGCATCGGCTGTCGCGGCAGTCAGCGGGGACAGGAGCTGCTGGCGTCACCGCTGATGTGCGACACAGGGAGGGAGGGAGGGACATCTGTGCCAGAGCCGCAGCGCGGACCCTCCCGCCGGTGATTCCTGCAGCCCCGACGTGTTCCAGGAGTCCCAGAGAGGCTGGAGAGTCCCTCCAGGATGGTGGAGTCCGAGCTGTGGCCGGTCCCCGCGTTGTCACCCGGAGTGTCACATCCGCGCCTTCGTTGGGCACCTCCAGGGATGGGGACTCCGAAGATCCCCGGGCAGTTCCAATCCGGCCTTTTCCAGGGAAAATTCCTGCTGGTGACCAAGCTGAGCGTCCCCTGTGTGAGGGCAGTGTCCCACCCACAGCTGGCTGGGATGTCCCTGTCACCTTCCCAAGCAAGGCAGGGATCTGCTTTTCCAAGCCTGGAATTCCTGGGTGCCAAAACCTCCGTGTCCAGAGGGGAAACCCTGCAGGGGAAAACCCTGCAGGTAAAAATCCTGCAGGGAAAATCCTGCAGGTAAAAATCTCTCAGGAAAAATCCTGCAGGGAAAATCCTGCAGGGAAAATCCTGCAGGGAAAAATCCTGCAGGGAAAGATCCTGCAGGGAAAATCCTGTGAGGAAAAGCCTGCAGGGAAAATCCTGCAGGGAAAAATCCCTCAGGTGAAATCCTGCAGGTAAAAATCCCTCAGGGAAAATCCTGCTGGGGAAATCCCACAAGTAAAAATCCCACAGGGAAAATCCTGCAGGAAAATCCCACCCTCAGTGAGACAATGGTTGTGTCCCAAATCTCCAGCTCTGTCAGGTGTCCCATGCCATGGCTGTTCCCAGTGAATTCCCATCCCTTTTCCCACCATGTCCAAGCCCTGCTGCTGCCTCTCCTTCCTCCTGCTACAGGAGCTCCCTCTCCTCTCCCTGTCTCCCTGCCGTGACTCATTTCTCTCTGGCCAAGAGAAATTCTTGGATTTTTAAAGAAGCTCTGGGAGGGTTTCATACCTGCAGAGGCTCCCAGCAGGTGCCACAGAGCTTTTCCAGGCTGGATAAAGGGATGGATGGATGGATGGATGGATGGATGGATGGATGGATGGATGGATGATGGATGATGGATGGATGGATGGATGATGGATGGATGGATGGATGGATGGATGGATGGATGGATGATGGATGGATGGATGGATGGATGGATGGATGGATGGATGATGGATGGATGATGGATGGATGATGGATGGATGGATGGATGGATGGATGGATGGATGGATGGATGGATGATGGATGGATGGATGGATGGATGGATGATGGATGGATGGATGGATGGATGGATGGATGATGGATGGATGGATGGATGGATGGATGGATGGATGATGGATGGATGATGGATGGATGATGGATGGATGGATGGATGGATGGATGGATGGATGGATGATGGATGGATGGAGGGATGATGGATGGATGATGGATGGATGATGGATGGATGGATCCATGGATGGATGGATGGATCCATGGATGGATCCATGGATGGATGATGGATGGATGGATGGATGGATCCATGGATGGATGGATGGAGGTATGGATGATGGATGGATGGATGGATGGATGGATGGATGGATGATGGATGGATGGATGATGGATGGATGGATGGATGATGGATGGATGGATGGATGATGGATGGATGGATGGATGGATGGATGGATGGATGATGGATGGATGGATGGATGATGGATGGATGGATGGATGATGGATGGATGGATGGATGGATGGATGGATGGATGGATGGAGGTATGGATGATGGATGGATGGATGGATGGATGGATGATGGATGGATGGATGGATGGATTGATCCATGGATGGATGATGGATGGATCCATGGATGGATCCATGGATAGATGGATGGATGGATCCATGCATGGATCCATGCATGGAAGCATTGATGGGGATCAAGGAGCTCTCAGCACCCAGGACCCGGCAGATGGAGCCGGGTTTGGAGCTAAGGTCCCAGTCCTGGTGCAGGACTGTCCCTGTGTTCAGCCTGGATGGAGCAAGGATGGGATGTTCCAGCTGCTGTGAAGTATCTGGGAAGCACAAGCCAAACGCTAGGAGGGAAAAGGAAAATATTGCAGCTTCAGAAGGATCCCTGCAGGTTCTGAGGAGCCCCAGCCTGCCCCTGGCTCCATGGAGCTCTTTGTGGAGGGTGGGAACAGCTCCAGCTCCACAAACCTGGAGCACTGCCCCATCCCTGGAAGTGTCCCAGCAACCTGTGACAGTGAAAGGTGTCCCTGTCCCCAGGGATGAGCTGGAAGGTCCCTTCCCACCCAAACCATCCCAGGATCCCACGAGATGGCCTTGGCTTCCCCCTGCTCCTCTGCTGCTCTCCAGGGAAGCAGAGGTCACTCCCCTCCCTGCCAGGGACACGGGGCACTGCTGTCCCCATCCCAGGTGACATTTCCTGGAGCTCATTCCCTGCTCCCTTCCCACTCCCTCACCCGGAGTGTCACATCCGCGCCTTCCTTGGGCACCTCCAGGGATGGGGACTCCAAAGCTGCCCGGGCAGTTCCAATCCGGCCTTTTCCAGGGAAAATTCCTGCTGGTGACCAAGCTGAGCCTCCCCTGTGTGGGGGCAGTGTCCCACCCACAGCTGGCTGGGATGTCCCTGTCACCTTCCCAAGCGAGGCAGGGATCTGCTTTTCCAAGCCTGGAATTCCTGGGTGCCAAAACCTCCGTGTCCAGAGGGAAAAATCCCTCAGGGAAAAATCCCGCAGGGAAAAATCCCACAGGGAAAATCTTGCAGGGAAAAATCTCTCAGGGAAAAATCCCGCAGGTAAAAATCCTGTGGGGAAAATCTTGCAGAGAAAAATCCTGCAGGGAAAAATCCCTCTCCCTGGGATCCCATAACTCCAAGATGGGAATTCTGGGGTGTCCGAGTGGCCCCAAATCCCAGCTCACCCCAGCGTGGCTTTCCCAGCCCTTATCCACCAGCTTTTCCTGGTCAATATTTACACTCCGCCTTTCCCAAGGAATTCCCGGTGCCTCCTCCGTGCCCGGCACGCTGCCAAGGGCAGGGATGGCATCACCAGCGGGGTCACACCTGCACCTCCCAGAGCAAACTCCAAACTTTCCCTGGCACCCGGGGCCCCTCGGCAGCCGTGGGTGCGGCCACGTGCTCCCGGAGCAAAGTTTCTCCTCCGTTTTTGTGATTAATTCCTTCCTCCCACCACAGCCACCCGCAATCCCATCTATATCCATGGCTCCCCACTCCTCCTCAGCTGTAAAATATTTATAAATCCCTACATCAAGGCTCTTTTTATTTTTTTTTTCTGCTTTTTTTTCCCCCCTTTTCTTCCCTGCGGGCTCCCCGGCTCTGCCGAGCTTCAGGAATTGCTTCATTTCCATAAATCTCGGGGAAGCTGTGAGGAATAATTTCGGTTTTTTGCTCGGGGAATGCGCTGCTTTTTTTAATTGCACTCATCTGCAGCTCCTTAGCAATGCATTATTGATGGTTATTATTCCAATAAAGGAACCGTTCCTGGCTTGTTGCACTTGGAAATGTGTCTGGTTTTCCTTATTCCTTCTTTCTTCCTCTTTTGGGAAGAGGTCACCCTTGCATCCAAGATTTTTCCACCAATTTTCACCCCCTTTTTGAGTATTTCATGCCTTTTTTGGATATTTCACCCCTTTTTTGGTATTTCACCACTTTTTTTTTTTTACATTTCCTTTTTTTCTTTTGATATTTCACCTCTCTTTTGGGTATTTCATCCCTTTTTTGGGTATTTCACCTCTCTTTTTGGTATTTCACTCATTTTTTGCTATTTCACCCCTCTTTTGGGTATTTAATCCCTTTTTTGTTTTTAGTATTTCACTCCTCTTATGGGTATTTCACCTCTCTTTTGGATATTTCAACCCCTTTTTTAGTATTTCTCTCCTCTTTTGGGTATTTCATCCCTTTTTTTAGTATTTCTCTCCTCGCTTGGGCATTTCATCCTTTTTTTGGGTATTTCACCTCTCTTTTGGATATTTCACCCCTTGGTTTTTGGTATTTCACCCCTTTTTTAGTTATTTCACCCCTTTTTTGTTATTTCACCCCTCTTTGGGCTATTTAATCCTTTGTTTTTTGGTTTTTTTTTTTTTTTTTTTTGTATTTCACCCTCTTTTTGGGTATTTCACCCCCTTTTTTGGGGTATTTCCCCTATCTCTTGGATGTCACCACAGCTTTGCCCTGTGGCATCAACCCCAGCGATGTCCCCTCATTGTCACCCAGTGTCCCCAAGCACCTGAAGGTGGGGTTAGGAGGCAAATCGACCTTTCTGGAAGCAGGAATCCAGAGGATCCTGAAGGATTGGAATATCTGGAAGCTCCCGGTGGCTTTGCTGGAGCTCCGCGCGTTGCACTGGGGCTGCCCCGCTGCTTCGGCCTCCAAATTTGGGATTTTGGGAATCTCTTGGGGCTTTGAAAAAGCTGCTCCCAACCCCAAAACTTTGTGAAGGTGACAAAATTGACCCTGCTGGGGTCATCCCTGCCCAGGATTTCACCTCCACGCTCTGCGGCATCCAGGTGGGACCAAGAGCATCTCCAGCTCTTCCAGCACCTTCTCCCTGCATCCGCTGAGGGAAGAGCGGTCCCGAAGCGGGGCTGGGGAGCTCCCCCGCCTCCCCGGCTCTTGGGGCTTTGAAAAAGCTGCTCCCAACCCCACAACTTTGTAAAGTTGACAAAATTGACCCTGCTGGGGTCATCCCTGCCCAGGATTTCACCTCCACGCTCTGCGGCATCCAGGCGGGACCAAGAGCATCTCCAGCTCTTCCAGCACCTTCTCCCTGCATCCCCGGAGGGAAGAGCGGTCCCGAAGCGGGGCTGGGGAGCTCCCCCGCCTCCCCGGCTCGGGGCTGACAGCTCGGCAGTGACGGGCAGAGCGTTTTTGTGCCTCTCCCTCGCTGTCACTTGGCTCCCCGCTCCCTTTCAGCACCGCCCACCGCGCTGTCACCGCCGGCTGCGGGGACTTTCCTCGGGCCCACCAAGGTCCCCGAGCTGTTACCGCGCCGCGAACACCGAGCACGAGGTTCCTCCTTGATGTGAGGAATGAAACGAGGTCGGGACCGGAGGGGTAAAATGTTCATTTGGGGATCTCGGGGATTTTCCCTGGAGTTGTTTCCCTGGGGAAATCCAGGGAAAAGCACGGATCCAGCATCCCGGAATTCCCCTCATCCCACCCAGAGGTTCCTCCCGAGCTGTCACAAATTTTGGGGATTTAATAAAAATTTAAATCCCGCCGTGATTCCAACTAGAAATGTGAAGGAAAAGGCTCCGAGGCACTCTGGTGATGAATTCTGTAGGTGAGCAAACAGTTTCATCTCCTAATTACAGCCATAAAGCAAAAATCCCTCCCGAACCCCAAATTCCTCCTCTGGCGTTTTCCCTTCTCCTTTCAAGGCCCTTTTCCCTGATGAAGGAGCTGCTTAATTAGGAATTAACGGGGCTGTTGGAGTAATTGGGAGCAGGAATGGGCTAGGAGAGGTTCATTAGTGCGGTGATGGGTAATTAGCAGTTCCGTGGCTGCGGCAATTTTTGTTTTGGGGGGGTTCTCCAAAGGCCTTGGGGTGAGGAAAAAGCCGGGAGCAGAGCAGGGAATTGCTGTGGATGCCATGGGACCGGGATGGGACATTTTCCATTGGCATCCCAAACTCCAGGCAAGAATCCAAGCCTTGAACGGGCACCTCTGGGTGCTGCAGCTCAGGGATGAGCAGGGAGAGGGAAAAGAGGGAGAAAAAGCAGAAAAAATCATTTAAACCCCCTTAGCAGCAGCTGTGGGAGCATCTCCAGCTCCGTGGTCCCTGCAGTGCCCCCAGGACCCCGCGGCATTCCCGGCAGAGCCTCTCCAGGGTTTATTTATCCCCGAGCAGTGACAGCGCTGCCGCTCCTCTCCCTATATTTAGCCCTTGAATGGAGAGAGATTTCACAGACGCCTGACTCTGCCTTGTGCTCCAAAGTCACTCAATGTTTCCATGAGAAACCCGGGGGGGTCCAATCCGGAGCTCGGTGACAAAATCCTTCCCAAAATCTTTCCCAAAAATCCTCCCCAAAATCTTTCCCAAAGTCGTTCCCAAAATCCTTCCCCAAATCCTTCCCCGTGTATTCCAGCAGTGCAGGATTTACCCCATCCACCCCCTCCGGGGATGAGATCAGGATCTGGCCCCGGGTTGTGATGGGTTTGTAACTTGGCTGATACAACTCGGCTGATTTAATTCATTTTTCGGGCTAAAAAACTCCACCTACAAGTTCCCAGCCTGGGAGGCATTAAAAGCAAATTAATCCAAATATTAGAGGCTGGGTTTAAAGGGAAATCATCAGGGAAGACAGACTTTTTTTTTCTTTTTTCTTTCTTTTATTTTTAGGGAAGAGCCTGGGGGAGAAGTTTTCTGTTTTGGGGTTATTTATTTATTTTATTTAAACCATGGTGCTGCTGGGTCTCCTCGAGGCCTGGCACTGCCCACTGTTCTGCTTCACATCCAGAGCAGCCAGAAAAGTGCAGGGAGAAGAAAAGAGATGGCAAAAATTTGGATGGTAGCCGAGATTCCCATGGGGATTTAGGGCCTTGATGGAGAATTTGGGTGCTGCTGGTCACTGGGGGGGTTTGGGTGGTTTTTCCACAAAATGGGAAGGGAGAGGCCTTTGGGATGTGGTGGGGATCCAGAGGAGCCTGCAACAGGTGCTGGGTGCAAGGAATGAGAGGAATTCACCCAGGAATCCATTCAGGAATCCATTCAGGAATCTGTCTCTGAATCCATCTGGGAATCCATCCAGGAATCAATCTGGGAATCCACTCAGGAATCCATCTAGGAATCTCTTCAGGAATCCACCCAAGAATCCCTCCTGCACCCAGGACAAAGCTCCTGGCTGGATCCCAGCTGGGAAAGGGGATTTGGCCCCTGCATCCACGGCCAGAGCCATGGAAAAAAGGGAATAAATCCCAATCCAGCCGTGATCTGATGAGGATGAGGAGGACAAAGGCTCAGCACGGCCCTGCAGGGACTCCCAGTGGGATCCAGAATCTCCCTCAGAACTTTCCTGTGAGCTCCTGACAGGAGCCAAACCAGCCTGTCCCTGCTGTCACCCCAAATCCAGCCTGTCCCCAGTGCCACCCCTGTGCTCTGGGCTTGTCTCCTTCCCCTCCCTGCTCCGTGTGCAGTGTGGGGACACCTCTGTCACCACCCCGGGGGTGGCCAAGCCACCAGGAGGAGCAGGCGGCCTGTGGCTGAAGGGGGTGGAGCAGGAGGGAAGCAGAGGCACACACAGAGGGTCCCGAAATATTCTGCGAAGGAATTTGTCCCATCTGCAGCGTGTGGTGCTGGCTTGGAGGTGACACTTCTGCTCCTGCCAGGATTTTCCCTTTTTCCTCCATGTGCTTCTCCTTAAATGTGGCCTGGAAGAAGCTCTGGGGCTGTTCATGGTTCTGTTCAGGAATCACCACACAAGAATCACATTTCCCACACGAATTTTGGCTGCTCCCTCCCGCAGCCACTGCCCTGGGTGGAAAATCTGCTTTTTCCCCCATTTCAACCCAAACCCAGGAGCCTGAGGAGGCTTCAAATTCCCAGCATAGCCGAGCTGCCCTGCTCACACGGCTTTCCTGAGGCAGGAAGGCTGATTTCCTTCCAGGAGCCAGAATCCAGATGGTCAGAGATTCCTTCCAAGCTCCCAGAACCTGTTGGAAAAGGCCATTATGTCTCAATAGCAGTTTTGCATTGGAAGTGGTGCCTGCCAGCTGCTCCAACACCTCTTTTCCAAGCTGTTCCATGCTCATGGAGAACCAGTCTGGTCAGGGCTGGCAGATTTTGGTGGAGGAATAAAATCCCTGGGTTTATTCCCATTTTTTTTGTGTCAGACCAGTATGGAGCGGTTCAATGGAAGAGGCCTGAGTTTGGTTTTTGAGACTCGTTTGTCCTTGTCATGAGAATCACCAGCCCTGAAATATTTTATTTTCAGTAGGAATATTTTATTTTATTTTTAGTAAGAATAACCCTTCCCAAGGAGGAATTGAGGAGGAATTCCAAGCCCAGGGCATTTTCCTCTTCCCAAAGCAAAGCCTGGGGCCAGGTTGTGCTCCAAAGGATGCGGAGATGGAATTAAATCCAACATGGGCAACTCTGATTTCACTCAAGTGACTCCAAACAACATCCCTTGCTCCAAAACAACCCCTGGATCAGCTCAGCTGAGTGGGAAAATCCATCCTGGTCATCTGAGGGAAGGATTTTGCTGAAAAATGTTATGGAAATTAATTGCCAGGCTTGGCCTCCACATCCAGGCCCAGCTCAGGCCTATG
Source organism: Ammospiza caudacuta (assembly GCF_027887145.1). NCBI lineage: Eukaryota > Metazoa > Chordata > Aves > Passeriformes > Passerellidae > Ammospiza > Ammospiza caudacuta. The sequence continues at coordinate 6,135,024 of NC_080616.1, read as the reverse complement.
CAGCACCTCAGGGCCTGGAGGCCTTGGGGTGTGGAATTATGGAGGTTCAGGCCCTCAAGGGGGTAAAAAACCCTTGGGAGCGCTAATGAGGGGTTAATGATGGGCTAATTAGGGGCTGTGGCCGTTCCACTGGTTTAACTGGAAGAGGAATGGCCAAACTGGGCCTAGGGAGGGGATTATTGCAGGCGCCCCCTCCCAGCCCTGCTGGGCCCGAGGCCACCGCGTGTGGCAGCAGGGCCAGAGCTTTTCCTGCTTTGGGAAGGATTCCATGAGGGATTTTATCCGGGTTTCTTTAAAAAAAGGGGTGAGGGTGGGATTTGGGACAGGGGGGTTGGTCATGCTGGACCCTGGTGGCTCTCAGGGTGATGGTGGCCCATGAGGGGACAGGGTGGGTCAGATCAGAGGATCAACCCCAAAACCTCTAAAACCCCACAAAAAACCCCAATTTTGCCACAGGTCACAACGTTCCTTCTGCCTCCCCCACACCCAGAGTGGGGAGAGGGTTGGGCATGAGGGTACCCTCCCTTTTTGGGGTGCCCACATTACCCGGGGGGTCCCCACATTATTTTGGGTCGCACCCCCTGCTTTGCTTGTGGTGTCCTCTCAGTTTGGGGTACAAATATTCTCTTGTCTTAGGATCCCCAAACTTTCTGGGGGTGCATCCTCCCCACTCTTCCCAGGGGATCCCCACATTGCCTGGGGGTGCAAGTACAGGGCTGCTGGGGGGGGTCCCCAAATTGGCCAGTGGTGTCCTCACTCTTTCTGGGGGTGCACCATTGTCCTGTCCAGTGCGTCTCTATATTGCCTGGGGTTCCCCATATTGCCCGGGGGTGTCCCCACATTACCCAGGGTTGTCCCCACCCTTTCCAGCCGCGCACCCCCCACTCTGCCCATGGGCTCCTGCCCCATTTTGGGGTCCCCCCACCCCGCTGTCCCCCCTGGCCGTGCCCTTCACCCCGTTCCTCTCCCCGTCCCCCTTAAGCAGCCGTCGGGGCGTGCAGCCACCTTAAGGGAGCCCCTCCCCCGGCGGGCTGGGACGAGCCCTCCCCCTCCCTGCCCGCCGTCCCCTCCCTCGCCGGCCCGGCCCCGCACGGCCCCGCACGGCACGGGGGTTGCCATGACAAGCGTTTTCTCCCGTTAGCTCCGGGACCGCTCCCCCTCCATCCCATGGCCAGTCGCGGGGGCTCCGCCGCCAGCCGGGCGCCGTGGGACCGGAGCCGGTGAGTGCGCGCTGCGGGGGGACCCAGCCAGCGGGGTACGAGGGTCCCCAGGGAGGTTTGGAGGTGTTGGGGACACTGCGGGGACACTGGGAGTGGCGTGGGGGGCGTTCTTTGTCGGAGCGGGGTGCGCGGGTGGGTGGGAGCATCGCTGTCCCCGCTGTGCCGGGCGGGTGGGGCGCGGGCAGCGGGGATTTCACCGCCTCGCTCCGTCCCGGTGCATCAGGTGGGATAGGGGAGACTCGGTTTGGGGTCCTACTTCATGCGGGGGCTCGGTGTGGGACCCCCCCGACCCCAACCCCAGTGTGGGAGTGGTGGGGTGATGGGGTGAGCGCGGTCCGGCCGTTCTGGGGCGTGGGCGGCTGCCGGGCGTGCAGCCCCCAAACACCTTGTGGGGGGCAAGCCCGGCAGCCCCCCGGTGTTTGGGGCGGGGGAGGACGCTCCGGTCGGATCCTACAACTTGTTGCCCGCCCTTGAGGCGGCTGGTGGGGGGCGCGGGGGTTCCCGGTCGCGCGTGTTGCTGGATTTTTTGGGAGGCAGCGAGTTGTGGCATTGCGGGGAGGAGGAGGATGAGGATGATGGAGGAAGGAAGAGGCGGGGGAAGGGGAGGGGGGCTTGCGGCAGCCCAAGGACAGAGCGGGGAAGGTGCTGCGTGGGTGGGTTTGGGGTGGTTTTTCCCCACCTGTGGGGTAGAAAAGGGGAAAAACCTTTCCCCACCCTGCCAGGAGTGGGGTGACTCGGGTGGGGTGCGGTGGGGAGGGTGGGATGCGGTGGGGAGGTGCGTGGGGGTTGCCCACGCCACGGCTGGGCACGTCCCCCTCCTGCCTGCACCAATCCAGCTGGGCAGAGCCACGGCAGAGAAAACAGGAGTGGGGAGGCGGAAAATAAATTAAAAAATAAATCAGGAAATCTATTGGAAGCCCGGCCAGGCTCTGGCCTCGTCCGCCTCCTCCTGCCTGTGCCCTCAGCGCTCTCCCTGCATCCCAGCCCCGGCTCCGGAGCCTCTCAGCATCCCCGGCCTGGCTCGGTGGGTCCGTGCCCCCCGTGGGCTGCCCGGCGGCGGGGGCGGGGGGGCTGTGCGGAGCTGAGTGGTCCCTCCCTGCTTCGCCAGAGGCGAGTGGAGATGTTGGGAGGGGAGGAGGGACAATAGGTTATTGTGCTCTTATCTCTGGAGACCTGAGCTTGGGTGGGGGTTTGCATTGCGAAGCCCAAACCAGTGCAGCCAGTTTCTGCCCGTGGCCGTGGACCGGCAGCCCTGGACGTGGGTGGACGGGCAGGAGCAGAGGGCAGCGAGCTGGGGTGGAGGTGAGTGCTCGGAGCTCGCCAAGGGCACTCAGAGCCGTCCTGGGGCCGGGGGGACCCCGAGCTGAGCCCCCCACCCCAAACCCCCGGGGCTGCGTGGGCAAGGCAGGGGCTGCACTGCGCCCCGCCTGCCTCCAGACACTGCCCTCAATCTTTCGCTTCTCTGAGCATTGAAACGCACCTAAATTATTAAATCATGAGCGAGAGAGGCTGACGCCCCCGCGCTCCGCCAGCCCCACCCCGCCGCGCCCCGGGGATCCCTGCCCGGCCCTGGGCTTCCCTCCCCGGCTGCCCCCTCGGGTGACCCCCCCAGAACCCTCCCCACGGCTCTGGGGGGCTGCAGGTGCCCCTCGCATCTGAGGGGTGCAGGACATTCCTCAGTGATGGGCGCTGCGTGGGCTTGGAGGCCAAATTTCACCCTGGGGCTGGGCTGGATGCCCTCGGGTGCGGGGATGGCCGTGGCTCGGGGAAGGTGCCGGTGCCGGGATGGGGCAGGTGGAGCCGGGAAGCGCCCAGGGCAGGAGGCGGCAGCGCTTCCCCATTCCTGATTCCTGCCCTGGCACCGCGCATTCCCCGCGGGCTCCGGCCCCGTCCCGCCCTGGCCGCCGGCGGGGCCGCGGCTGCCGCTCCCCGTCCGAGCCCCGGCTCCTTCCCCGCTTCCTTCCCGCCTGGAAAAGCGCTGGGAAGTGCTGCGAGCGCTGCAGGTAGAGAGGAGGTTTGAGAGGGCGCAGGCTGTTGTTGGGTGTTGGTTTCTTTTTGTATTTTTTTTTTTTTATTTCTCCTTTTTTTTTTTTTTTTTTTTTTTTTTTTTTTTTTTTTCCGCTGGCGATGATGACGGAGGGAATTCCCTGCGCTGCCGGCTCGCCGCTCGCGTGCCGTGGGTCCGCATCTCTTTCCCGGGGGAATCTGTCGCTGTCACCCGAGCCTTGCGGGAGCCTCCGGAGCCGCCGTGCCCGAGCCCCCGGGCACAGGCCGGGCAGGGCGGGGGCAGCCCAAGGGTGGCACAGGTCCTTGGGCAGGATGAGTAAGAGCAGGGAGGGACGGCTGCTCCTCTCCACTATTGTTTAGCAGTCGAAAGCGCCGGGGTGGAGCTGAGCCTGGAGTTCCCCCTTGTCCCCAAGCCCTGGGAGTCCGGCCCGCTCCTTCCCCGCCCGCCCCTCGCCGGGGCCGCGGCTTCTCCGCGCGTTCCCCGCTCCTCTCTCGGGTTATGTAGTTTGGGGTTTTTTTCCTCCCATTTTCCTGTTTCTCCTCCCTGCTAGGCCACGAGCGGAGTTTTCCCGCAGCGGCCACACGCGCGGGTTGGAGCCTGCGGGGATTTGGGCACCCAAATCCCTGCGGTGGTGGGGAGGACTCGCAGCCTCCGCCCGTTTGCTGCTGCTGCTCCCCGTGCGGGGCCCGGCCGAGCGCTGGCAGCTCCGGCTTCCTCCTCGCCCACGGCTCCTCCCCGCCGGGCACGGCTGCGCCCTGCTGGGAAAGGAGCCGGCGGAAAACCTGCGGGGAGAGCCCGGGGATCCCGCTGGGCGCCGAGAGAGGCTGGGCAGGGACAGCGAGCCCGGCTGGGAGGCGCGGGGTGAGCGTGGAAATGGGTGCGGGTCCTTTGGGAGGTGACCGATGGTCAGTGTGGCCGTGGCAATGGGATACAGGTCTTGGATGGGAAGTGACCCATGCTCCATATGACCATGGCAATAGGAGGTGACCAGTGCTTGGTGTGACCATGGCAATGGGATGCAGATCCTTAGATGGGAAGTGACCCATGCTCCATATGACCATGGCACTGGGAGGTGACCAGTGCTTGGTGTGACCATGGCAGTGGAAGTGACCAGAGTGACCAGTTCTCAGTGTGACCATGGTGATGGATGCAGGCCCTTCGATGGGAAGTGGCCACAAGTGGTGCCACTTCCCTGGTGTCCCCCATGTCCTGTGGCCTGCTGAGACCTCCCAGATCCAGGGATGCTGCAGCATTCCCAGTTAGGAATGGCTGTTCTCACACACTGGAGTGGATCTGGTGTGCAGAGCTGGGAATTTGAACCCATCCCTGTCCCCCTCGTGTTGTGCTGGGTGGGAACAGGGATCCTATGAGTGGTGATGGGGCTGGAGATGCTCCTGGCAAAGGTGGCAGGGCTGTCCCCAACCTGCGTCCTCTCCACATTGTTGCAGGCAAAGGTGACCAGCTGGGGGACAGGGACAGGCAGGTGACAGGATCCTGCACAGCCCAGTGTTTTTCCAGTGGAAGCCACTGTTTCTCCCAGTGACACTGGGACAGGGAGTGTGTTTTGGGGTGCAGGGCCAGCCTTGGGATCCCTGGGAGCAGTGGGGTGACAGCCACAATTCCTGTCACCTTCTACCGGCGCCGAGGCCGGGCTAATGAACCCTGTGACTTTGATGTTTTAATTAGTTGCTTTTGGCTTTAATGCACGGGGATAATAGAGTTTCTATGGACTTATAAACCCTGCCCCTCTGTTGGATCATTAGGAAAAGTGAAAAACCACACGAGGGAAGCCTGGGTAGGGACAGGAGGGAAGCTGGAGCCCTGTGGAGTGCATGACACCCGCTGGGGTGTCACCCACCCAGCTGGTGACTCTTTTAAACCGCTAATTAAGCACCTTAAATCCTGGGAGAGCTCTCTGTGAGTAAGAGCTGAGTTCAGAGTCCTCCTGCGTTTGTGAGCTTCTGGGAGGGGTCTCAGATTTGAACGTGGGAAGCTGATGCACAACAAGGCCCCTGGAATCAGGGACTGGGGTTGTGGGGTTCCCTGTTGGGGCTGGGGGGTGACCAGGCCACTGTGGCCCAGGCTGGTGGCAAGGGACATGGGGACCTTCATGGGGTGCTCCTGGCAGCTCCCTGGGATTTCTGGATCATGGCAACAAGTCCTACATGGGGACCTAAATATGGACCAGGAGGGTGCAGGCTGGGGAGGGGACACACAGCTGTGACACCAGCAGCCCTCTGCTCAAATCCTGCAGCTTCAGAGCAAATGGGATCGATCATCCATTGTGGGATTGATCATCATGGGATCAATCATCCATTGTGGGATCCATCATCCATTGCCCAGTGCCAATGGGAGAGCTCCTGGCCTTGGGAATCCCTCCCTTCCCTGCAGCACAGGGGCTGTGGTAGCCCCTGGGCCACACCAGGGCCACACTGCAGGGACTGGGCCACACCAGTGCCACACCAATGCCACACTGCAGGGACTGGGCCACACCAGGGCCACACCAGTGCCACACCAATGCCACACTGCAGGGACTGGGCCACACCAATGCCACACTGCAGGGACTGGGCCACACCAGTGCCACACCAGTGCCACAGTGTGGGTATTGGGCCACACCAGTGCCACACTGCAAGGACCAGGCCACACCGGTGTCACTGAGCAGGGACCGGGGCACACCAGTGCTACAGTGCAGGGACTGGGCCACACCAGGGCCGCACTGCAAGGACCAGGCCACACCAGTGCCACACCAATGCCACACTGCAGGGACTGGGCCACACCAGTGCCACACCAGTGCCACAGGGTGGGTATTGGGCCACACCAGTGCCACACTGCGAGGACCAGGCCACACCGGTGTCACTGAGCAGGGACCAGGGCACACCAGTGCTACAGTGCAGGGACTGGGCCACACCAGGGCCGCACTGCAAGGACCAGGCCACACCAGTGCCACACCAGTGCCACACTGCAGGGACTAGGCCACACCAGTGCCACACTGCAAGAACCAGGCTACACCAGTGAGTGCCACAGTGTGGGTATTGGGCCACACCAGTGCTACAGTGCAGGGATTGAGCCACACTAGTGCCACACTGCAGGGACCAGGCCACACCAGGGCCACATTGCAAGGACCAGGGCACATCTGTGCCACACCAGTGCCACACTGCAGGGACTGGGCCACACCTGTGCCACACCAGTGCCACATTGGAGGGACTGGGCCACACCAGTGCCACACCAGTGCCACACTGCAAGGACCAGGCCTGTCCCCTGCCACCCCCGCCCACTGCAGCCACCCGAGGCCAGGCCCTGGCGTGTCCCCAACGGGGGAAACTCCTGGCCAGGCCAGCAGCAGCCAAGGGGAAGCTTCGGCCAAGTGTCGGCGTTTTGTGCTGACGGGGAAACTTTTCCTTCGACGCTTCCACGGCAGGGATGAGTCGGCAGCTGGGCTGAGCCGAGCGGGGCGCCGGGGGCGAGGAGCAGCCCCGATTTTGCCATTCCGGGCCGTATCCCCGCGTTTCGCCGCCGCCGAGGCCGCCGTGGGCTGCGGGAAGGAGCAGCGAGCCGTGCCTGGGCAGAGCGCGGCGCGTAGGAGTCCCCACCCGGAAGAGTTTGTCCGGCGGGGCCGGGGAGGGAGGAATCCGATCCCTCCTTTTCCCAGGCTGGGATCCCAGCGCGCTTGGCTCTCCGTGGCCTTGGCCGGCTCCCCGCTGCCGAACCCCCCTCAGCGTGGCTCTGGCACCCCGCTCATCCCCCCGGGCCGGGAAGGGTCCCGCGAGCAGCGATTCCCGACATCTCCTCTTTGTCTGCGGCTCGGAAAGGTCAGCCCTGCCTCGCTCCGTTAAGGAGCTGTAAATAATCCCGCTCCTTGTGCCGCGGGGCCGGCTCCAGGGCTGAGCCCAGCATCCTCCTCCTCCTGCCCGGGCCCAGGAGCCGTGCCAGGGGAGGTGATGCCAGCCCGGGGGGGACGCAGCGCTGCAGGGCCGGGGGGCAGCGGGGTGCGGGCGGCCCGGGGGGGACAGCGGCATGTCCCATGCCAAGGGCAAGACTCGGGATGGCTGCTCCCGGCTCCTGCCTTCTCCAGGCTAAAAATAAGCCGCTGGCCCTCACCGTGCTGCCTCTGCTCGGTCTGGGGGGGCTGGCGGTGGGCAGGGGGTGACTCCGGGCTCCGGGGGCACCGAGGGGCAGCGCAGCCCTGAGGGGCGGTGGCAGGGCCTGCGTGGGGCTGGAAGTGACCTTTGCTCTTTGAGCATCGGGGTCGCTGATCGGATTTTGAGGTCCGGGCTCGGATTTCGGGCAGAAGGTATCTGATTTTCGGCGCCGTTTCTCGAGATGCTAATTAAGGACCCTGCTGCAGCAGCTGGAGCTTTACTGTCCCTTCGCCACCCCTCGCTCGGCCGGGAGGTGCCCGTGGCCCCTGGAATGCCCCGTGGCCCCTGGAATGCCCTCGGCTCACTTCTCGCCTTTTGTTCCTGCTTGGGAATGCCGATGCCTCGCCTCTCAGGGGCTCCAGCTTTTCCAGAGGCTTAATGGCGTGGCTCTCACGGCATTCCAGCTCCTCGCCTCCCTCCCCACCTTCTCACCAGCTTCTTAAAAATAACCCGTGTTGCTGGAGCGCTGCTGGGGGCACAGCCCAGGATGCGGTGGCAAAGCTGCTTTCCCACTCCTGCCATTCCACAGGCAGCACAGGGACACTGGGACGAGCCAGGCTCAGTCCTCCAGCACCGTCCCTTCTTATCCTTGCTCTGTCAAAGCCTCCTGATTTTGGGGTGATCCCCGGGGATATGGGATGGCTCTGAGCGGGTTCTGCCGGCTGTGGGATTCTCATGGCACCTGCAGAGCTGAGCCCGGCTGTGTCCCAGCCCTGGCATGACGGATCGCTGCAGCTGGCAGCTGAGAGCTTCCTGGAGATTCCCTCTCCAGAGGGGCTTCCTGACGGAGCCGGGCACGTGGCTGTGCCAGCAGCAGGGATCTGGCATGGCCTTGGTGATGGGGACACGCCTGGGGCTGACCCGGGCTGGGAGGGAGCTCGTGCTCTGGCGTGAACCTGAGTTAAACATTATTCCTGCCTCTGGAGCAGGGAGGGATTAGTGCAAGGAGGGAGAGCTCGGTGCAAGGAGGGGGAGAGCAGGGAAATGAGGGCAGGCTGGATTTGTGGCCGTGCTGGCAGCTGGGAATGCCAGGCTGGCACTGGAGGAGCCTTGGGATGGCCGGAGCGAGGCTGGAAGGGGTCACAGTGTGGGTGACAGCCTCTGGAGCAGCAGGAATGACAACCAGGATTCAAGGCCTGGCTGCCTTCTCCCAGGGCTGAATCAGCTGCAGGGAGCCAGGATCAGAGGCTTGACTGGGCTGGGAGAAGCTGGGAAGCGTGGCTGGGATCTTTCCTGGGTGTCCCTCGCTGCAGACGTGGCTCTGAGTCACCACATCCTGCCTGGGAAAGTTTTGGGTGCCCACACTTTCATCAAGGCAGGGCTCTGGGATGGGCATCAGAGGGTCCTGCTGGATTCCCTGAGGGAGCCAGGCCATCTCCGGGGACAAATCTATGGGGCTGGGGGCCACAAACCCCCATGTGCAGGCTGGAGCTGGGAGAGAGTGAAACTCCACATCCTGCATTTTCCAGTGTGACTGGTGCTGGCTATTTTTAGTTGTCCAAATTAAGCTCGCCTTAAATGCTGTCTTTTGAGGTTTCTTTGAGGGAGGAGGCCTGGAGTGGTGTTATTTCCCAAGTGACTGATTGCTCTCCAATCTGACCCCAACTGGACTGGCCAAAAAAACGAAAGGAAGGAGCAAAGCTGTGGCTGGGAAGTGTCTCCTCTCCGCAGAGCTGTGCCTGAGGGTGTTTCCTGAGTCAGCAGGAGATTTCCTGGGGGAAGGAGAAAGTAAACAGCATCCTCAGGGGGATATCCAGCTGGAAAACTTCATCCTGCTGCCTGCTCTGGCATCCCTGGGGTGTGCTGTGCTCCTGGGAGCCGGCCTGGCTGTTCCATGGGGTGTTAAATCCACAGGTTTCTCACCTCGGGGACATTTTGGATTTATTGGAGTGTGCTGGGTGCTGGCTGGAGCTCGTAGGGGAGGTGAAAAAGTCTGGAACCATGGGTAGGGTGCTGAGATGCTGCTCCCTGTTTGGGGGAAGCTCATCTAGAGGGGGCTGTCCTGGTGTCCATGGATTCTCCAGAGTGGCTACAGCCCATCCCATGGGCCCAAAATCCATCCATGCCGTGCTCCAGCTCCGTATCCACACTGGATTCTGTTGTGCCAGCTCCTGACCTTTCATCCCTTGGACCTGGGAGGGTCTGGAACCTGGCTGGGATCTCTCCCCTCTGGGGTGATCCTTTAGGAATAGGGTCATTGGGAAGGCATCCAGGCAAAGCCAGCAGGGAGCAGAGCATCCCTTGTGCCTTTCATCCCTTCCCTTCCCTGCTTCCCTTCTTGGCACCGTTTCCCACCTCTCCCATCCCTGGATGCGCTCAGTGCCTGTCTCACCTCACCGGGCACCTGCTGGAGCATCTCCCACCCAGAGCTGGCTGCAGGAATGGCCTTTCCTCGCCCTGCTTCCCCTCCCTCAGCATCATCATCATCAGCAGCAGCAGCAGCAGCAGCAGCAGCAGCAGAACCGGGCGTTTCCGTGCAGGTCAGCAGCCAGGGGATCCTCCTGCTCCTGCAGTCGGACGTGAAGTGCATGGAATCCCGGGCAGCTGCTGCAGATGGAGTTTCTGCAGCGCCAGGGGGACGCGGCCCTGCGGCCCCAGGGGCTGCAGTGAGGAGCTGGAAGTGTTTCCTGGCGTTCCCTGGCGCTTCCAGGCTCGGGACTGTCCCTTTTTCCTCTGGGAAGGACAATGAGGGAGCCTCCCTTCCTCCCCGCACTCCCCCGGACGCAGCTGCCTGCACGGCCCGGCCTTGTTGTGCCTCAGTCCCTGGGACCTGACTGGGATCTGTCCCCTCTCGGGGTGATCCTTTGGGAACAGGGGTGCTGGGAAGGGATCCAGGAAAAGCCAGCAGGGAGCAGAGGGATTTTCCCAAATCTCAGCCTCCTCACCCAGGATCTGCCTCCCCTCCAGTGTGGGAGCAGCCAGGGTGGTGCTGGGGGACCCCAAACAATTCTGAGGGATCCCAAACAATGCTGGGGGACCCCAGACAGTTCTGGGGGAACCCAAACAGTTCTGGGGGATCATCCAGGAAAAGCCAGCATGGAGCAGAGGGATTTTCCCAAATCTCAGCCTCCTCACCCAGGATCTGCCTCCTCTCGAGTGTGGGAGCAGCCAGGGTGGTGCTGGGGGACCCCAAACAATTCTGAGGGATCCCAAACAGTGCGGGAGGATCCCAGATTGTTTTGAGGGAACCCAAACAGTGCTGGGGGACCCCAAACAGTTCTTGGGACCCCAAATAGTTCTGGGGGATCCCAAACAGTTCTTGGGACCCCAAATAGTTCTGGGGGATCCCAAACAGTGCTGGGGGACCCCAAAGAGTTCTGCGGGCTCCCAAATAATTTTGAGGGAATCCAAACAGTGCTGGCGGATCCCAAACAATGCTAGGGAGCCCCAGACAGTTCTGGGTGACTCCAAGCAGTTCTGGGGGACCCCAAATAGTTTTGAGGAAACCCAAACAGTGCTGGGGGACCCCAAACAGTGCTGGACAGCCCCAATCCGAGCTCCCACCCTACATTCCTGCTCTCCTCATTATTCCAGGAGCAAACCCCCCTGCCCAGCCCTGCCTGGGCTCTGTGGGAGGTGATGGAGAGGGTGAGGAAGGGCCCTGGTAGTGCAGGGAAAATGCTGGGGAAGGGAAGAGTAAACAAAGCCTTGGGGATGGAGGGGATTCCAGCAGGCAGAGCAATCCCAGGCGGGACAGCTGGGCTGGAGGGGAATCCTGCCCGTGGGTTTGGCATTTTTCCATTGGGATGGGGAGCAGAAATCACAGCCAGAGCCACGGGTGTGTGTGTCTGTGCTGGGTGCCCGTGTCCAGGGAGATCCCTCACTGTGTTCCCACAGATCCCTTGCTGTGTTCTCAGGATCCCTCACTGTGTTCCCACAAATCCGTTGTTGTATTCCCATGAATCCCTCACTGTATTCCTGAGATCCCTCGCTGTACTCCTGCGGATCCCTTGCTGTATTCCTGGGATCCCTGTGTTCCCACAGATCCCTTGCTATGTTCCTAGGATTCCTCACTGTATTCTCAAGGTCCCCAGTTGTATTCCTGTAGATCCCTTGATGTATTCCCAGGATCCCTCACTGTATTCCTGGGATCCCTTGCTGTATCCTGCAGATCCCTCACTCTATTCCTGGGATCTCTCACTACATCCCACAGATCCCTCACTGTATTCCTGGGATTCTTCTCTGTGTCCCTGTGGATCCCTTGCTGTATTCCTGGGATCCCTCACTATATTCCCATGGATCCCTCGCTGTATCCCATTGATCCCTTACTGTGTTCCTGGGATCCCTCTCTGTATCCCATGGATCCCTCACTGTATTCCTGCAGATCCCTTGTTGTATTCCCATGGATCTCTTGCTGTATTTCTGGGATCCCTGGCTGTATCCCACAGATCCCTCACTCCATTTCTGGGATCCCTGGCTGTATCCCACAGATCCCTCGCTCCATTCCTGGGATCCCTCACCGTATTCCACAGATCTCTCACTCTATTCCCATGGATCCCTCACTCTATTCCCATGGATCCCTCGCTGTATCCCACAGATCCCTCACTCCATTTCTGGGATCCCTTGCTGTATCCCACAGATCCCTCACTCTATTCCTTGGATCCCTCTCTGTATTCCACAGATCTCTCACTCTGTTCCTGGGATCCCTCTCTGTATTCCATGGATCCCTCACTCTGCTCCCAGGATCCCTCGCTATATTCCCATGGATCCCTCGCTCTGTTCCCTGGATCCGTCTCTCCCCTGGCTCGGTGGCTGCTGGGTGCCAGCTCGGTGCCAGCTCGGTGCCCCTAACACCGGGATTTCCCTGCTAATCTGGGCCCTATCGCTGCTAAAGCCGCAATTATCCCAGGATTAGCGCTGCTGCTTAGAGCCCCACCTGAGGCAGGGCCGGGCCGTGCCAGAGCCTCCCACAGCCCCAGCTCCGCCAGGACACGGGGACAGTGGCCACTGTCACCTCGGGTGACCCCAGGGCCGCTTTGTTTGGAGGCTGGGCACAGGCTGTGGGGTTTTGGGGGGGTTATTTGGGGTCTGAGCCTCCCTGGCAGCACCGTGTCCTTGTCCCTGTTGTGTCTGAGGTTGAGCTGATCCAAGCAAGGCCAGGCTGGGCTTGGAGCACCGTGGGATAGTGGGACGTGTCCCTGCCCATGGAATGGGATGAGCTTTGAGGTTCTCTTTCACCCCAAACCATTCTGGGATTTCATCCCAGCATCATTGCAGGTGGGGTTTTTTGGGCAGCTGGGATTTATGGCCAAGCCTGGCTTGAGGGCCATGGAAGGCCCCAGTCCCTCCTTGCAGGGATCTGAGGGAAGGGATATCCCAGTTTGCCGGGGTTCAGGGATCTGAGGGAAGGGATATCCCAGTTTGCTGGGGTTCAGGGATCTGAGGGAAGGGATATCCCAGTTTGCCGGGGTTCAGGGATCTGAGGGAAGGGATATCCCAGTTTGCTGGGGTTCAGGGATCTGAGGGAAGGGATATCCCAGTTTGCCGGGGTTCAGGGATCTGAGGGAAGGGATATCCCAGTTTGCTGGGGTTCAGGGATCTGAGGGAAGGGATATCCCAGTTTGCCGGGGTTCAGGGATCTGAGGGAAGGGATATCCCAGTTTGCCGGGGTTACTGGTGCAGCTGGGAGGTGCTGGCAGGAGGGAACGCGTGGGGTTGCATAAACAGGATGGCAGGTGAGGGCTGTGCCGGGCTGCAGGGCGGGGTGGGCAGGTGGGGCTGGGAATGAAGGGGTTGGGAATGACTGAAAGGGAATGCCAGGGTTGGGAAGGACTGACAGGGCTGGGAATGCCAGGGTTGGGAATGTTAGGGTTGGGAATGCCAGGGCTGGGAATGCCAGGGTTGGGAATGACAGGGTTGGGAGTGACAGGGTTGGGAATGATGGGGTTGGGAACAGCAAGGATGGGAGTGTCAAGGCTGGGAATGTCAGAGTTGGGAATGACTGACAGGGCTGGGAATGACTGACAGGGCTGGGAATGACTGACAGGGCTGGGAATGACTGACAGGGCTGGGAATGCTGGGGTTGAGAATGTGAAGGTTGGCAATGTCAGGGTTGGGAATGATGGGGTTGGGAATGCCAGGGCTGGGAATGTCAAGGTTGGCAATGGCAGGGTTGGCAATGTCAGGGTTGGGAATGACTGACGGGGCTGGGAATGACACCCCAAACTCCGCAGCTCCAGATCAGGGTGACTGCAGGGTGGCAGCAGGACAAAGTGCAATTTTAGGGAGCAAAGAGCCCCATCCAGCTGGAATCATCGCCCATGATGATGATGATGATGATGGTGGTGGTGGTGGTGCCTCTCCCCAGCACACATAATCAGCACTTAATTAAAGCCCACTAACGGTTTTTAATTGCTCTGGCTCCCCCCAAACCGGGAGTGCGGTGCCTGCTCTGGATTAGGGCAGTGCCTGGCGCTGGTGGGCAGCACAGCTCGAACAAAGCTCCTCTCAAAAGCACATCCAGGGTTTTTCCAAGGCTTTTCCATCCCTCCGAGACAGTTCCTCCAAAACACCGGTGGGGTTCAGTCGGGGTGGGTGAGACCCTGTGGGTCACCCCTTTTGTTTGGGGGTGCCAGGGTGGGTGCCCAGCGTGGTGCCCCTTCCCTCCCACCCTGGATCCGTCACCCTCCAGCCCCTTCCCTTCCATATTTATTTTCCAGGCTGATTCCTGCTGTTTGCTCAAATGCTCAGGGGGCTGGAGAAGGAGGACCCAGGGAGGCTCCCGGGGGTTCTGTGCCCCCTCCCAGCCCATCCCAGCCCAGAGGAGCTTTCCCTCCCCCTGCCCTGCCCCTCCCCATGCTCTCCTGGCCCATCTGGCTCTCCCCTCCTATTTCTCCATATTTTCCAAGCTCTGATTTGCCTCTCCCGCCTGTTTTTTTTTTTTTTTCTTTCCTTTCCTTTTTTTTTTAATTTTTCCGATCTCCACACCACCACCACAGAACTTTTTCTTATTTTTCTTTTCCCTTACTGACCGAGGGGGTCTCCATTTAGGATTTTGAGGATTTTGAGGATGGGGGTTCTTTCCTCGGGGATAAATACCTCCTTCCCCTGCTCGCCTGGCTCCCTTTAATTAGACTTCTTACTGCATGGAACAGTTCGCAGTTATATATGGAAAACAGCCCACACTTTCCCAGGAGCGGGGCATGTTGGGAAGGGAAACGGGAGCAGCCGGCGCGCTCTTCCCTGGGAGCCGCGTGTGTTTTTCCTATCGCTTTCCCCGACTTTATTTTTTTAACCCTTTGCAGCCGCGAAAAGCACTCACAGCCTTTTTTTTTTTTTTTTTTTTTTAATTTATTATTAATTTTATTTTTTTGTACCTTTCTCCTATCACTTGTTGCTGGTTTGTTCCTTAGGAAATCCCTGTTAGGATTGGGGGTTTTTTTTTAATGGGAAAATACGGATTTAAAGCTGGAGGAGAGTGGGGAGAGGGATCCGAGCTAGCTGGGCTGGCAGGAGTTACAGGGTGGCCGGCAGGGATGTGATCCAGAGCGGGAATTCTCGGAGCTGGGAGCAGGGACACCCATCCCGGCTCACGTGGTGGCGGTGGCAGGAGGGGCATTGCTGTCCCCAGCCCTTCCCCGTGTCCCCGGGGCTGCTGCCACCCTCGGGAGCCGAGTGCTGGAATCGTCAGGGTTCCCTTGCAGCACATCTGGAATTGCTGGGGATCCCCTGCTGGCACATCCCCAGCTTTAGGGGATCCCCAATTTCCCAGCTGTGCCTCTCCTGCCTCAGTTTCCCCAGAGGGGATTTTTGGGAGGGATTGCTGCCGGTTTGGGTTTTTGGTTTTTTTGTTTTTTTTTTTTTCCCACGGGATTCTTCACGGAGCAGGGAAGAGGAAGCGGCTCCGGCGGTGACAAGGTGAGCCACCAGGTATCCCCACTGTCCTGGGCACCCCAAAACCCCCGGGCTGTCCCTCTCCTGCTGCTGCCTGCCCCGAGCAGCAGATGCTTCCCTGGAGGAAGTGACGGGCCCTGTTTTCATCCCCCAGGGATCTTCGGGGTAGGAATCCCCTGTCCCTGTGTAATCCTGCTAAAAATACCGAGCCTGTGTCCTCCTGTCCTGCCCGGTGGCTCCCCTGTCCCCCGAGTGTCGTTTGGCCTCTCAAACTGCCCCGTGCTCTGGGTTTGATTTAATTTAAGCTGAGTTTAAAATTCAAATGAGATGTGGGAAGGTGGGAGTTGGGATTGGTGGCATCTCTGCTGTTTGGGGCTGTGCTCAGGTGTGTGGGGAGATGAGCTGGACACGAAATGCTCCTGGTGCTCCTGGGCTGCCCCATCCCATGGGAGAGCTGGGAATGGTGGGACCATCCCTGCCCTGGGCTGGGATAACCCAGCTCCTGCCAAAAGAGTGATCTGGGATCCAAAAATCCAAAATCCTGCTTGGGGACAGCTGGGAATGGTGGGATAACCCAGGTTCTCCCTGGGTTGGGATATACCAGGCTCTGCCCCAGCTCCTGCCTAAGGAATGTCCTGGGATCCAAAAATCCAAAATCCTGCTTGGGGAGAACTGGGAATGGCAGGAGCATCCCTGCTCTGGGCTGGGATAATCCAGGCTCTGCCCCAGCTCCTGCCAAAATCCTGCTGTCCTGGGATCCAAAAACCCAAAATCCTGCTTGGGGACAGCTGGGAATGGTGGGATAACCCAGGCTCTGCCCCAGCTCCTGCCTAAGGAATGTCCTGGGATCCAAAAACCCAAAATCCTGCTTGGGGAGAGCTGGGAATAGTGGGAGCATCCCTGCCTGGGCTGGGATAACTCAGGCTCTGCCCCAGCTCCTGCCAAAAGAGTGTCCTGGGATCCAAAAACCCAAAATCCTGGTTGGGGAGAGCTGGGAATAGTGGGAGCATCCCTGCCCTGCGTTGGGATGCACCAAGCTCTGCCCCAGCTCCTGCCTGAGGAGTGTCCTGGGATCCCAAGACCCAAAATCCTGCTTGGGGCTGTGCCCAGGAGCGGCTCTGGAGCAGAGGGCTCTGAGCTCCTCCCTGCTGCCCTGGGCACCATCCCGGCCCTGTGGCCTCTGCTCCAGCCTGGCCAGCTCAGACACTGCCCCAGCCTCTCCCTGGCCTCTCCTGCTCCTCAGGGGCCTCCCAGGACAGTCCCCAAGCCGGGGCTGCAGCGTCTCCCTGAGAATGGGATCCCCATCCTGCCAGGATTCCCCTTGCCACCTCCCTGCTGGCCAGGTGTGACAGGGACTGTGACAGGGCTGGGATGTGGCCACTGCTCCGTGTCCATCCCAGAGCAGCCCCAGGGCTGGTTTGTTGCCTTGTTTTTATCCTCCACTCCCTCTCCATGATTCCAAGCTGCCCAAATCCCAAAGCTGAGCTTTAGACTCACTCTAGGCTGTCAATCAGAGCTAAGCCAAGCCCAGGATGGGTCTGGAGGAGGGAGGAGAGGTGAAGGGGCAGCGGGGTGGGAGATGCTGCCCTGGACACCTCCCTGCAGCAGATCCAGCTGGAGGGAAGGGAAAGGAGGAGAAAGGGGTGACCCAGTGTGTGCCAGCTGCTGCCACATCACCCCTCCACTCCTGCTCCACAATTCCAAGCTGCCCAAATCCCAAAGCTCGACTTTGCACTTGCTCTGGGCTGTCAATCAGAGCTAAGCCAGCCCAGGACGGGGCTGCAGGAGTAAGGAGAGTTGGAAGGGGCAGCGGGGTGGGAGATGCTGCCCTGGACACCTCCCTGCAGCAGATCCAGCTGGAGGGAAGGGAAAAGAGGAGAGAGGGGTGACCCAGTGTGTGCCAGCTGCTGCCGCATCACCCCAGGGTGGCTTCCCAGTGCTCCCAGGCTGGGAAGAGCCCATTCCTGGTGCCAGGTGGGATGGAGGAGTGGACAAAACCTCGTGCTGGCATCCAGGACAATCCCCCAAGGGCTGTGCCACTGTCACCTCCAGGCACCAGGTGAATTTGGGGACAGAGGGACAGAGCGAGATGGCTCAACTCCTCCCTACCTGAGGGCTCCTGTGTACAACCACGGAATTGTTGAGGCTGGAAAAGATCTTTAAGATTGTCAAGTCCAATCTTTGGGCCAGCAGTGCCAAATGCAGCACCTCAGCACATCCCTCAGCACCACATCTACATGTCTTTAATGTCCTCGATGTTACACTCAGGTGTGACATCCATGTTCTTTAATTTTGAAAGCCATACTCTCTGATTTTGAAAGCCATACTCTCTGATTTTAAAAGCCATGTTCTCTGATTTTGAAAGCCATATTCTCTGATTTTGAAAGCCATACTCTCTGATTTTGAAAGCCATACTCTCTGATTTTGAAAGCCATACTCTCTCATTTTTAAAGCCATGTTCTCTGATTTTGAAAGCCATACTCTCTAATTTTGAAAGCCATGTTCTTTGATTTTAAAAGCCATATTCTCTAATTTTGAAAGCCATACTCTCTAATTTTGAAAGCCATACTCTCAGATTTTGGTGATCAGACAATCACAAACAAAACCATTCGATTTTAAAAGTACCAGGGCTGCTGGGGAGGTGTCGGAGGGGCTGCCCAGGGGATGCTGTGCCCCTGCAGAGGGTGAGGCCTGCAGGTGTTTGCTGCTGCAGGACAGGCTGCCTTTGCTCCCCATCCTCCTGCATTCCTGCACCGGCCCTGCTACCTTGTAAAGCACGAGGGAATAATGAGAGGAGCGGCGCTGATTTAGTGCAGGCGCCGCCAGAGAAAATACCAAGGCCTTAGATGGAAACATTCCCCCCTGACAGCTCGCCTGGAGGCTCCCTGCTTTCCCTTTGCTTCCACCCCCATGGAATTCCTGGGCTGCTGCACCCTGGGGCTCGGGGAAGCCCCGGCTGGCCGGGGGCGAGGGCAGATTCCTGACCCCGGTGGCTTTGGCACGTGGATGTGACACTCTTGGAGGCCTGGACGGCACAAATCGGTGCTGTCACAACCCCTGGTGGCAGCAGGCTCAGAGCTGTGGGGTTTGGGGTTCAGGGCTGTGGGTTTGGGGGCTCAGGGGTGGAGATTTTGGGGCTCAAGGCAGAGGGATTTGGGGAGCCGCGTTGTGAAGCGCCGCATCCATGCCAAGGCCGTGCCCAGCGTTCCGCCTCCAGCGCTTCCCTGCCCTTTGCAGGAGTTAATTGCTGCCTTGGGCACGCCAAAACCCAGCAGTTTTCCAACGTCAATTAGCAGGAGGCAAAATAGGAGCAAAATGGGAGCCAGAGCAGCTGGAACGAGCAGGGTGGCGGCGGCCGCGTGAGTGCCCTGCAGGGTGGCGGCAGGGACATTCGTTTTGGGGAATGTCACCTCCTCCTGCCTTTTCCTTCTGCTTTCAGTGTGACCTTGGCCATGCTGCCATCCCTCCTCTTGGCCTGGCAGGAGGAAGGAGAGGAGGAGGAGGATGGTGTGACACAGCCAGGCGTGGGACAATGCTGTGGTGGCTTCACCACCGTTGGTGTCACCTCTGTGGGGTTGAAGGTCTGTGACCAAGGGGGTGACAGCCGGTTTGGGGACAGGCCCCAACTTTGTGTCCTGCACATGGCAGCCCCGTGGCCGCACTGCTGGCACCGGGAATGGTGGGCCTGGCACAGCCCTGTGGGAGGAAATACTGCAGGGCTGTCACCGTGGGTGACAGTGACATCGCCAGTGACAGTGACACCGCGGGCCAGCGGCTCCTGTGGCACCCTGAGCCTGCGGTAGCTGGTGGCTTGTGGCGCATCACCCTCAATTGTCCCCAACCCGATGTCATGGACAGGGAGATGTGGAGGAGCTGCTTGGGGAATGGGAATTGTCGCTCGTGGAGATGGGAATTGTCACTCATGGGAGTTGGAAATTGTCATTCATGGTAGTCAGGAATTGTCACTTGTGGAGACGGGAATTGTCACTCATGGGAATTGGGAATTGTCATTCATGGGAGTCAGGAATTGTTACTCGTGGAGATGGGAATTGTCACTCGTGGAAATTGGCAATTGTCACTCATGGAGATGGGAATTGTCACTTGCAGGAGTCGGGAATTGTCGCTCATGGGAGTTGGGAATTGTCACTCGTGGAAATTGGGAATTGTCGCTCACGGGAGTCAGGAATTGTCACTCGTAGGGACCCGCAGGGATGCGGGACACGGGGACCCTGCCCTGCACTCCCTGCCTGCCGGGGCTGGCGAGCAGCAGCCTCAGGGCCGGATCCCAACAGCGAATTCCCGCAGGAATTCCCGGCTGCAGCTCCAGCCCCGCGCCCTGGGCTGTGTCACTGCTCCGTGCCTGGTTTGTCACTCGCTTTGTCACTGGCTTTGTCACCGGGCTGGTGACTCGGTTGGTGACTCAGTTTCCCTGGCACAGCGCTTCCTGGGCGTTTTCCTGCTCCTTTTCCAGGACATTCCCCCCACTTTTATTCCCCCCACATTTATTCCCCCATCTCGCCGGATGAAGCCTGCGGGCTCCTTCCCCCTCTGCCCCTCCAGGAGCGGGGGTGTCCGGCTGTCACCGGGGTGTCCCCAGAGCCATGGTTCGGCTTTGCAGTGTCCCCAAGGTGTGGCGGGGGTGCAGTGTCGCTGTCCCCACCCCTGGCGGAGGAAGCGGATGCTGCTGCGGGAGGAAGGGGACATCCCGCGGGTGCCACAGGTGGCTGTCCCCGGGTGCCACCGCTTCTGCTTTCGGCACCTGTAGGGTGCGAGGAGGGGGGCTCGGGGACACCAGCGTGGCCAGGAGAAGGAGACAGTTCCTCGTGAGTGTCCGGGGGTCTGTCCGCGCTGTCGCGGCCTGGCCTTGTCCCCTTCCCCTCTCCGTGGCACCAGGATGGAGATTCCGCCACCGTGACCTTCTGCCACGCTGTCCCTCCTCCCCGAGGGTGACAGTCCCGGCGGGGATGTCCCCTGCCCCTCCGAGGTTTGTCCCCGCCCGCGCCACCTCGCTGTCTCCTCCCCCGCCGCAGGAGGTGTCGCTACCCCCGCCGTGTCCCCTGCGGGTGGCCTCGCCCGGCGCCGCAGGGGTTAAGGAGGGGAGGCTTCCCTTGCCAGGGGTGTTGCTGGGAACGGGCGGGAGCAGGAGCGGGAGCCGCTGCCATCTGCACATTGCGATTTGGTGAGTGTGCAGGGGAGGGGCCCCCCAAGCCCGCCGGGGCCCCCCCCGCTGCCCGAGGTGGCTCCTGGGGGACATCGGGGGGACAGCGGGGACCCCCAAACCCCCCCAGAGCCGCTGTCACCGCGGGCTGGGCACCGCGTGCTCCACGTGGCCCTGTCCCACCAGCGCAGGGAGCCGGCTGAACCCCGGTGTGGGGTTTGTGTCCCCTCCCTCCGTGCCCTCCCTGTCCCCAAGGTGTCACCCGTGCCCAGAGTGCCAGTGCAGAGCCAGTGGGAATGTGTTTCACCCTGCTCTGAGGGGCTGCAGGGGGGTCTGGTGCCCTCCCCAGCCCCCTCGGGGGTTGGCAGCACCCCATGGGTGTCTCCCTGGATCTGGATTCAGCCATTCCAGAGGATTTGCACCACCCTGGGCCCCCTCGGTGATGGCAGCACCCCAAGGGTCTCTCCAGGGGGTTCCTGCCTGGATTCAGCCATTCCAGAGGCTCCCTGTGCCCTCCCCAGCCCCTCCCGGTGATGGCAGCGCCCCATGGGTGTCTCCCATGGGTTCCTGCCTGGATTCAGCCATTCCAGAGGATTTTCACCTCCCTGTGTCCTCCCCCAGCCCCCCGGTGATGGCAGCCGCCCATGGGTGTCCCCCCGGGGGTCTCTCCCTGGATTCAGCCATTCCAGAGGATTTTCACTTCCCTGTGCCCTCCCAGCACCCCATGGGTCTCACCCCATGATTCCTGCCTGGATTCAGCCATTCCAGAGGATTTTCGCTCCCCTGTGTCCCCAGCCCCGCTCCGGGAGCAGTGAGTGGGTGTGAGGTGGGCAGGGAGCAGTGCAGCCCTGCAGGGGCAGTTCCAGCCGCCAGGGCACTAAAGGTGCTCCCAGGCCGTTTCTCTGCTTTCCTTGGCTACTTTGGTTCCGTTTGTCCGTCTGTCCGTGCAACCTCTCTCATCCCGCTGCAGATGCAGCTTCAGATTCCCAACAAGAAAAAATCTCAAACCCGAGCCAAGGAAGGGTAATTTTGAGGGAGTTGATTTTTTTTTTCTTTTTATTATTTTTTTTCCCTCCCCACTTGGCAACATAAACAGCATCCCTGACAGCTTTACATTGAGTTTGCCATGGCAACCTCCGGCAGCCAAGTGTTCCCAACACCCCATTCCCAAACTGGGAGAGGAGATGGACCCTGCTGGGTGCTGCTGAGAGGGGCTGGCATCCAGGTGCTTGGGGAAGGTGATGCCACCTTGATCCACCTGATGCCAGCTGGGATCTGTGGCTCTGGGCAGGGAATGTGGTGGCTGGTGATGCTTTTCCTTGGCCTGGTGGTGGGAGATGTCCCAGCTGGGGCACGGATTTTATCAATGGAAGAACATCCTGAGCTTGGGCAGGGATTGCTGATCATGGGAGGATGGAGCAGTGCTCCCATCTGGGGTCTGATCTGATGTCCTGAGGCAGGAGGATCCCTGTCCTTACCCAGGGACCCAACCACAGCTGCTGCTGGCACGTGCCAGGCTCCCGGTGCCATCAGCAGTGCCACCAGCATGGCAGCAGGGCCACCCACACCATGGCTGGAGTTGTCACTTGTGCCATCTCCGGCTGATTAATTTTTCCTCGTCGCTTTTCTCCGAAGTTGAATCCAGCAGGTGCTGGGGCTGGGGTGGGCACAGACCACGCTGGGGTGGTGACCCTGGCCGTGGGCACTGTCCCTGGCAGGACAGAGGTGTCCCTGGCAGGACAGAGGTGCTGTGCTGCCGTTTATTATTCCGGGCAGGTTCAGCTGCAGCACCGGCTCCGCTGCTCCTCGCCAGCTCCTCCTGCCTGGAGCCCGCACGCTCCTTCCTCCCCTCACACTCCTGCTCCTGCTCCTTCCTCCCCTCATATCCAGCTCCTTCCTCCCCTCACACCCCTCTCCTTCTCCTTCCTCTCCTCATACCCTGCTCCTACTCTTCCTCCCCTCACACTCCTCTCCTAATCCTTCCTCCCCTCATACCCCTCTTCTTCCTCCCCTCATATCCGGCTCCTTCCACTCCTCACACCCCTCTCCTTCCTCCCCTCACACCCCACCAGGCTCCAGGTGGGTCCCCAGCTCAGGGATGGCATTTAGGAGGTGACACAGCTGGTGTCACCTTCGCAGGGAGGTGACAGAGGAGCTCAGGGAGCTCAGGTCCTGTCCTCTCCCCACCTGGGCTGTTTACTTTCTTCCCTCAGGGAGTTTGTTCCTCTCCGAGGTCTGGGAGCTGTGGGAATGGATTCCCAGAGTGAAGGACAGAACGTGCTGGGGTCACTGGGAGCTCCTCAGAGCGATGGCTCTGATCCGGGTGGATCCCCTGGGAATGGGGCTGTGATCCCAAAAGGGCTGGGGGAGGATGCTCAGAGTGGACAGGAACCATCCCACACCTCGGTCCCAGGCTGGGATTGCAGGGTGGGACACAGGGATGGTGCTGGATCCCTCCTTTCCCCTAGGAGATCAAATTCCAGGCTGGAATCTCGCAGTGGGACACAGGGATGGGGCTGGGTCCCTCCTTTCCCCCAGGACAGAGCAAATTCCAGGCTGAAATCTCACAGTGGGACACAGGGATGGGGCTGGATCCCTCCTTTCCCCTAGGAGAGCAAATTCCAGGCTGGAATCTCGCAGTGGGACACAGGGATGGTGCTGATCGCTGCCCCCTGAGCTCTGTCAGGGGTAATTAAGGGCTAGGCTGTTCCAGTATTAATTAACCGTCTCCCTCTTAACCTCTGAGCGCTCCTCAGACAGCGCCGGTTGCTATGAAAGAGGAGGAAATGAGCGTGGTGGGGAGGGGGAATTAGCGTTTTTTCTCTTAATCAGCAGGAGCCTGCTTAATTGGGCCTGCCACCTCCTGCTTCCCGCTGCTGGGAGCTGCTGCCTTGCAGGGATGGATGAGCTCAGCTCCAGGAGGAGCCGTGGGATAACGGGGCTGGGGATGGGCAGGGATCCCTGCTGGATGGAGCAGCAGAAACGCTCTGGGTGGGAGCTTGGGTGTCCCAGTGTCCCCATCCCTGTGTCCTTCCATCCGTGTGTCCCATTCCTGTGTCCTTCCATCCCTGTGTCCATCTCTGT
This sequence comes from Ammospiza caudacuta, assembly GCF_027887145.1. NCBI lineage: Eukaryota > Metazoa > Chordata > Aves > Passeriformes > Passerellidae > Ammospiza > Ammospiza caudacuta. Next base: position 6,111,582 of record NC_080616.1, on the reverse strand, counting down.
GTCCTTCCATCCCTGTCCCATCTGTGTCCTTTCATTCCTGTGTCCCATCCCTGTGTCCTTCCATCTCTGTGTCCATCTCTGTGTCCTCCCATCCCTGTGTCCATCTCTGTGTCCTTCCATCCCTGTGTCCGTCTCTGTGTCCTTCCATCCCTGTGTCCATCTCTGTGTCCTTCCATTCCTGTGTCCCCTCTCTGTGTCCTTCCATCCCTGTGTCCATCTCTGTGTCCTTCCATCCCTGTGTCCCATCTCTGTGTCCTTCCATCCTTGTGTCCCCTCTCTGTGTTCTTTCATTCCTGTGTCCCTATTCCTGTGTCCCATCCCTGTGTCCTTCCATTCCTGTGTCCCATCCGTGTGTCCCCATCCTTGTGTCCCATCCGTGTGTCCCATCCCTGTGTCCTTCCATCCCTGTCCCATCTGTGTCCTTTCATTCCTGTGTCCCATCCCTGTGTCCTTCCATCTCTGTGTCCCATCTCTGTGTTCTTTCATCCCCATGTGTCCCATCCTTGTGTCCCATCTGTGTCCTTTCATCCCTGTGTCCCATCTCTGTGTACTTCCATCTCTGTGTCCTTTCATTCCTGTCCCATTCCTGTGTCGCTTTCCTGTGTCCCATCCCTGTGTCCTTCCATCCCTGTGTCGTTTCATTCCTGTCCCATTCCTGTGTCCCATCCCTGTGTCCCATCTCTGTGTACTTCCATCTCTGTGTCCTTTCATTCCTGTCCCATTCCTGTGTCGCTTTCCTGTGTCCCATCCCTGTCCTTCCATCCCTGTGTCCCCATCCCGATGTTCCCCCCATCCTGCCCCTCTCCCCCCCTCCCTGCAGCTGGGCCACAAGTCCCTCCCGAGGTGGGGACATTCTGGCAGTGTCACTGCTGTCCCCGAGGTGCAGTTGGTGCCTGTGGTGCCCTGATAGTGCCGGGAGCTGCCCTGGGGGTGCTGCTGGTGGGATAAGGAGGGCCAGGCAGGGGGGGTTGGTTCTTTGGGGTTGTGCTGTCCCTGGGGCTGGGGCTGGAATCGGGGTGGTTTGGGACAGGACAGTTTGGGACAGCTCTGGGGCAGGAGTTGGGGCAGTTTGGGACAGCCCTGGGGCAGTTTGGGACAACCCTGGGGCTGGAATTGGGGCAGTTTGGGACAACCCTGGGGCTGGAATTGGGGCAGTTTGGGACAACCCTGGGGCTGGAATTGGGGCAGTTTGGGACAAACCTGGGGCTGGAATTGGGGCAGTTTGGGACAACCCTGCGGCTGGAATTGGGGCAGTTTGGGACAACCCTGCGGCTGGAATTGGGGCAGTTTGGGACAGGACAGTTTGGGACAGCCCTGGGGCTGGAATCGGGGCAGTTTGGGACAACTGTGGGGCTGGAATTGGGGCAGTTTGGGACTACTCTGGAGCTGGAATCGGGGCTGTTTGGGACAGTCCTGGGGCTGAAATTGGGGCAGTTTGGGATGGGGCAGTTTGGGACATTTCTGGGGCAGGAATTGGGACAGTTTGGGACAACTTTGGGGCTGCAGTTGGGGCAGTTTGGGACTGCTCTGAGGCTGGAATTGGGGCTGTTTGTGATGGGGCAGTTTGAGACAACTCTGGGGCTGAAATCGGGGCAGTTTGGGATGGGGCAGTATGGGAGAGCTCTGGGGTTGAAATTGGGGCTGTTCATGCCATCCTTGTGCTGATTTGGTGCCTTTCTGTGGGGTTTCTGAGGGCTGGTGCACCCCCTGTGTTCCGGGATCAGCCATGGGCGTTCTCCCTCCTCCCTCCTGTCCCTCCCCAGCCGGCTCTGCCACCCCTGGGCCCCATCTGGGGCAGATGCTGCCGGAGTGGCCGTTCCCTTGATGCTCTTTATTTATTTTGCCCTCAGAAAGATTTTATTTTCTCTCCATGAGAGCCTCCCCTCGCAGCCTTTTTGCCTCTGGAGTGCCGGGAGCTTCCCTGGAGCTTGGGAACACAGCTAACCCTGGCTGACAAAAAGCCCTTTTTCCCTCTGGCCTGTGCTGTTCCCTTCATGTCCCTGTTTGTCCCTAGAACTCTGAGATGCCAGCAGGGAATCCCAGCCCCCAAATCCCTGAGGAATGGGGGAGCTGTGGGATGCTCATGGTCCCTGCTTGGCCTCATTGAAGTGTTTTTAAGGCTCCTCTGTCCTTGCTGGGGGGTTGTGACCAGGGCGGCAGCTCTTGGGGACACTGAGAGCCACTTGCTGCCCTCAGGGAGCCGCCTCAGAACAGGTCATTAACGGAAAAGCCTCAGTTTCTGAGAAACTCTCAGGTTTTGGTGGTTTCTCTTCACTTCCCTTTTGTATTTCGTGGTTCCTGTGGCATCTCCCAGCTAGTGCAGAGCCCACGGGGTGCTGCAGCCCCTTTCTCTATTGGCGTATTGGGATATTGGGAATTTGGGATATTGGGACATTGGGACATTAGGATTTTGGGATATTGGGATACTTGGATATTGGGATATCAGGATTTTGGGAATTTGGGATATTGGGAATTTGGGATATTGGGATATTTGAGGTATTGGGATTTTGGGATATTTGGATATTGGGATTTGGGGAATTTGGGACATTGGGACATTGGGATATTGAGACTTTGGGATATTGGGACTTTGGGATATTGAAATATTTGGATATTGGGATATCAGGATTTTGGGAATTTAGGATATTGGGACTTTGAGATACTTGGATATTGGGATATTTGGACATTGCGATTTTGGGATATCAGGGTATTGGAGTATTGGGATATTGGGATATCAGGATATTGGGACATTGGGATATTTGGACATTGGGATATCAGGATATTGGGATATCAGGATATCAGGATATCAGGATATTGGGATATTAGGATATTGGGATATCAGGATATTGGGATATTGGGATATTTGAATATTGGGATATCAGGATATCAGGATATTGGGATATCAGGATATTGGGATTGTTCCCTACCTGCCAGCAGGGCGGGGAGCGATGCTGGGGCCCCCACGTCCTGCCCAGGGGAGGAAGCAGCTGTTTCCCACTGCTGAGGGGTATTTTTAACCCAAAATGAATGGGAGGGTTTGTCTGGTCTGAAAGTGAAGAACCACCTGCGCTCCTTTCCTGCCCGGCCCCGCAGCTGCGGCTTTTCCCCGCTCCACACTCCGAGCTCAACTTCTCACCCAGGAATTCCTGCCCCAACCACGCTGACACCAAATTCTCCCTAAAAAATCCCCTCCTTGGGGCATCACCGCTCCCTCTCCCACCCCATGGGGCGCCTCGCTCCTTCCCAAGCCCTCCTGACGCCGATATTTTTGTTTCCCACGGTTGTTTTCGCAGCTCCAGTTGCTGTGGTATCCAGGGAGCCCTCCTCCTCCTCCTCCTCCTCCTCCTCCTCCCGCTGCAGGAGCTGCACGCCGGGCGTTGCTAAGGTCGCCTCCGCGGTAACATGCACATCCTGTTTACACCTTCATCCCGACAAGTTGGGCTCGGCTAGAGCCGCCCGTTCCCCCCGGGAAGCCCCCAGGGAAGCCCCCAGGGAAGGGGCCACACGGAGCATCCCCCCCCGGAGCCGCCGGAGCCGCGAGCGAGGCCGCGCCGGGAGCGCCGCGCCGGGGGCACCGGCACCGTGACAAGATGACGAACAACGTGGCCGACCACCACCCCGGGAACTCAGTGGCCGAGGGCAGCCATGAGGGGGACTTTGGGTGCTCCTTGGTGGAGCTCAGGAACCTCATGGAGCTGAGGAGCGCCGAGGCCGTGGCCCGGATCAACGACTCCTATGGAGGCGTCCAGAACGTCTGCAAGAGGTTGAAGACGTCGCCGGTTGAAGGTGAGTGGGCTGGGGTTGTCCCCTCTGGTGTTGTCACCTTCAGGATGGGGCCAGGTGAAGGTGACACCTGATGGTGGTGTCTTCCATGGTCTGGGGTTGTCACCTCTGAGGTTGTCACCTCCAGGATGGAGCCACATGCATGTGATGTCCAAGGGTGGTGGCTCCCAAGGTTTGGGGTTGTCACGTCCAGGATGGAGCCATGTGAAGGTGACATCTGATAGTGGTGGCTCCCAAGGTCTGGGGTTGTCACCTCTGGGGTTGTCACCTCCAGGTTGGAGCCATGTGAAAGTGACACCTGAGGGTGGTGGCTCCCAGAGTCTAGGGCTGTCACCTCTGGGGTTGTCACCTGTGGAATGGAGCCATGTGAAAGTGATGCTGGAGGGTGGTGGCTCCAGTGGCTGTCATGTGGTCTGGGATTGTCTCTTTTGGGATGGAACCACATGAAGGTGGCACTTAAAGATGGTGTCTCCAGTGGCTGTCCCATGGTCTGGGGTTGTCACCTCTGGGGTTGTCACCTCTGGGGTTGTCAGGGATGTGGGTTGGGGTTTGCAGCTCCTCCCCACAGCCCAGGTGCTGCTCCAGCTGTTCCCTGTTTAATCATTGACAGAGTGGGAGGGGAGGTGTAAAGGTTAGAGGGCGCTGGCGAGGTGGCCAGGTGCCACCTTCAGCTGTTGGGGGCACTTTGGGTCAGGGACAGGAGCAGTGAGTCCCCAAAGGGCCCAGGTCCCTCCTGGACTGAGGATTCTCCAAGGCAAACCTGGACACTGCAGCTGGGGTGGTGGCAGTGACACCTGGGGTCACCTCTGGGAGGGTCTCAGGGTGTCACCTCTGCCCTCACGGGCTAGGCTGGCTTTTGGGGTCCCCTCATCAGCCAGGCTGGTGGCACTGGTGGCACAGCAGTGGAGCCTTCCCTGGCACTGAGGGGGTGCAGGGGGCAGAGAGTCCCTGGGTCCAGCTCTGAGGGGATTCCTGGGGCTGTGGGATGGGGACTTGGCCCTAAAACTGGGATGGGACTCAGCCCTAAAACTGGGATGGGAACTCAGCCCTAAAACTGTGGAATGGGAACTGATCCCTGGAGCTGTGGGGTGCTCTAAAACTGTAGGATGAGGACTTGGCTGTGACAGTCTGTGGGATGGGAGCTCAGCCCTAAAACTGGGATGGGAACTCAGCCCTAAAACTGTGGGATGGGGACACAGCCCTGGAATTTACGGATGGGAGCTCAGCCCTAAGACTGTGGGATGGGGACACAGCCCTGGAATTTAGGGATGAGGGCTCAGCCCTAAAACTGTGGGATGGGAACTCAGCTCTGGAGCTGTAGGACGGGGACACAGTCCTAAAACTGGGATGGGGACTCAGCCCTAAAACTGGGATGGGGACTCAGCTCTAAAGCTGTGAGATTGGGACACAGCCCTAAAACTGTGGGATGAAGACTGAGCCCTAAAGCTGTGGGATGGAGACTTGGCCCTGGAGCTTTGGGATGGGACTCAGCCCTGAAACTGTGGGATGGGGACTCAGCAGTGACAATCTGTGGGATATTTTTAGTGCTGCAGGGGGGGATTTGCAGCTTTCCAGCTGCGAGCGGGACCGGGAAGGACAGACAATATCGGGATGTCGTTAGAGAAGGGGGGAAGTCCCGGTGGAAACACAAAGCCCAGGTCACAAACAATGTGCTCAGCCCTGCCAAAGTGGGATCACGCTGCAGTGGGGCGGGAGGAGAGGCGGGAGGAGAACCCAAAAGGTTCTTGTAGGGGAGGTGAAGGGTTCAGCCCCACCCCGATGCCCCTGGGATGTCCCTCCCGTGGAGCTGAGCTGCCCCAAATCCCAGAGAGCACACAAAGGGTCTCTGCTCCAGATCCTCGGGGATTTTTGGGAAGAGGAGAACCCCAAGGGGACCTGTGGCACCTCTGTCTGACCCCACTGTTTGTCCCCATCCCCATTCTCATTGTCCCTCTGCTGATCACCCCTCTGGGGTGGCACAGGGCCTCGTCCTCCTGTGTGTCACCAGCCCGGGGTGTCCTGCCAGCACCCCTGTCCTGCTGTAGGATCCGTGCCCTGGAGTGCTCTGATCCCACCTGGACCCATGGGGACCCTCGGTGCCACCCTGTGCTGCAGGCCTGGCTGTCCCCTCTGCAGCCTGGCACTGTCCTGGCTGTCCTCTCTCCAGCCTGGCACTGTCCTGCCTGTCCCCTCGGCAGCCTGGCACTGTCCTGGCTGTCCTCTCTCCAGCCTGGCACTGTGCTGGCTGTCCCCTCTCCAGCCTGGCACTGTGCTGGCTGTCCCCTCGGCAGCCTGGTACTGTCCTGGCTGTCCTCTCTCCAGCCTGGCACTGTCCTGCCTGTCCCCTCTTCAGCCTGGCACTGTCCTGGCTGTCCTCTCTCCAGCCTGGCACTGTCCTCGTGGGCAAACACTGTCCCCCAGAGCCCCCCTTAGGTGGCCCTTGGGGTCCCCAGCCCCGGTGTCACTTTGGGGTCTGCTGGTTGTGGCAGCTCCAGCTGTGCCCCAGGAGGTGCCAGCAGACCCCAAGCCCTCGGGGCAGCTCCCAGAGTGGCTTTGGGGTGTGACTGCACTGAGTCACCCGTGTCCCCTGGGTGCCAGCACAGCCACCCTGACTCACCCAGGGCTGCCACTCCCCAGCCCCGTTCCTGCAGGGAGGCTCCTTGTGCCACTGTCCCCAGGCAGATGTGGCACTGGTGACAGCTCCCTGCTGTCACATGTGGCCTCCATCCAGAATTTCTGCCCCATTTCCCTGCTAATCCTGCCCCAGAGCCTGCAGTGGCCCCATGGGTGGCACCTGCCCAGGGCTGCTGCTCTTTGTCACCTTTGTCACCTGCAGTGGCATTTGGGCTCTTTGTCACCCTCCCTGTGCCAGCACAGAGCCACCAAACCTCCCCCAGTTCCCCAGGGAGGGTGGGGGACAGCCCTGGGATCGTTCCCATGGGTGGGATCTGCTTTGGGACCCCTGGCTGCCCTGTGCTGTGGGGCTGTCCCATGTCCCCATGTGTCCCCATGTGTCCCCACGTGTGTCCCCACGGCTCCATGGCCATGAACGACATTTTCCACCCTCTGCTGGAGAATCCGGGCCGGGACATCCCAGGATCCTGCTCAGCCTCCTCGTCATGGCTGGGTGGGGACAGCGAGGCTGCTGTGCCAGCTGCCAGCTGTCCCCTCCCTCCGTGCCAGCTGCCAGCTGTCCCCTCCCTCCCTGCTGTCCCCTCCCTCCCTGCAGCTGGGCTGGAGCGGAGTGGGATCGATCCTGCTGCTTCCTCCTGCTGCAGGGACACGTGGGGACACATGGGGACACGGGGCTGGCATGGGGGTGTCACTAGAGTGACATGGGGTGGGCAGGGAGGTGTCCCCACAGAGTGACACAGGGCTGGCAGGGAGGTGTCCCCAAAGTAACAAAGGGTGGGCAGGGAGGTGTGACACAGAGTGACATGGGTGGGCACAGAGGTGTCCCCAAAGTGACACGGGGCAGGCATGGGAGCGTCCCCAAAGTGACACAGGGTGGGCACAGAGATGTCCCACAGAGTGACACGGGGCTGCCACAGAAGTGTCCCCTCCAGAGTGACATGGGGCTGGCACAGAGGTGTCCCCAAAGTGACAGGGGCAGGCATGGAAGTGTCCCCAGAGTGATAACAGGGTGGGCACAGAGGTGTCCCACAGAGTGACATGGGGCTGGCAGGGGATGTTCCACAGAGTGACACCGGGCTGGCACAGAGGTGTCCCCAAAGTGATACCGGGCTGGCACAGGGGTGTCCCCCCCAGAGTGACACAGGGCTGTCACCAGAGTGACATGGGGCTAGCACAGGGTGTCCCACAGAGTGACACAGGGTTGGCATGGAGGTGTCCCACAGAGTGACATGGAGCTGACAGGGAGGTGTCCTCAAAGTGACACAGGGTGGGCACAGAGATGTCCCCAGAGTGACACGGGGCTGGCAGGGGATGTCCCCAAAGCGACGGGGGTGGGCAGGGAGGTGTCCCCAGAGTGATAACAGGGTGGGCAGGGAGGTGTGACACAGAGTGACATCGGGTGGGCACAGAGGTGTCCCCTGAGTGACACAGGGTGGGCACAGAGGTGTCCCCACAGTGACATGGAGCAAGCAGGGAGGTGTCTCCAAAGTGACATGGTATCCTCAAAGTGACACAGGGCTTTGGGAAGGGCATCCCCTGGAATGACGTGGAGCTGGCAGGGAGGTGTCCCCCCAGAGTGACACAGGACTGGCACGGAGGTGTCCCTGGGAATGACTCGGAGCTGTCCCCTGAGTGCAGGACCCGGGTCCCCTGTCACTGCCAGGCTGCTCCAGGCACCACCAGGATGTGCCCAGGGCCGTTCCTGGAGCATCCCGGGACCTGGCAGTGACCCGGGGACATCTTAAGGTGGAGCAGGAGGGGGTGGGGGGGGTCCCTTAAGGTGGTGCTGGGGACACAGCGGTGTCACACTGCCACTGTCACCATCGCTGCCTCATGGCCTGGCACCCCTGCAGCATTTATGGCGTTATTAGGGGTGGCAGTGTCACTTTGCCACTGTCACCCACTGCTGCCTGGTGGGACCCCATGAGCATTTATGGCTTTATTAGGGGTGGCAGTGTCACTTTGCCACTGTCACCATCACTGCCTTGTGTCCTGATACCCCTTCAGCACTTATGGCTTTTTGGGGGTGGCTGTGTCGCATTTCCACTGTCACCCACTACTCCCTCCTGGGACCCTGTCACCATTCATGGCTTTGTTTGGGGTGGCTGTGACACTTTGCCATTGTCACCCATCCCTCCATCCTGAAACCCCATGAGCATTTATGGCTTTGTTGGGGCTGACTGTGCCACTTTGCCAGTGTCACCGTCACTGCTCCCTCCAGGTACCCCCTCAACATTTGTGGCTTTATTAGGGATGGCCATGTCACCATTGTCACCCATTGCTGGCCCATGTGTTGGAACTCCCTCAACATTTATGGCTCTGTTTGGGGTGGCCCTGTCACTTGGCCACTGTCACCCACTGCTCCCTCCTGGGACCCTGTCACCATTTCTGGCTTTATTGGAGGTGGCCACATTGCCACTGTCACCCGTGGCTGCTGGCAGGCTCTGAAGGGCCTCAGGTTCCCTTTTATTCCCCATCCTCACTCCCAGCTCTGTGTCCTGCTCCCTCCATGCCCAGATCCCAGTTTGGACCCAGTGTCCCCAGGCCTGGGAGAGGCTCCCACAGCTCCAGGGGCTGGCACGGGACAGGGCTCAGGTGCCACGGGCACTGCCAGGGCCAGAATTGCCCAGATTGCCCAGAATTGCCCAGAATTGCCCAGAATTGCCCAGATTTACGGCTCATTTGATGTAAACAAGGCCACCAGTCTTGGTGCCAGCTGGCAGCACCTGGGTGGGCACTTGCCAGGGTGCAGCCTGGTGTCCCCTGACTGAGGGTGACAGTGGTACAGCGCTGCTGCAGCCTGGTGTCCCCTGACTGAGGCTGTGTCAGTGGCACAGCACTGCTGCAGCCTGGTGTCCCCTGACTGAGGGTGACAGTGGCACAGCACTGCTGCAGCCTGGTGTCCCCTGACTGAGGGTGACAGTGGCACAGCACTGCTGCAGCCTGGTGTCCCCTGCCCAGATGTGACAGTGGCACAGCGCTGCTGCAGCCTGGTGTCCCCTGACTGAGGGTGACAGTGACATTCTCCAGGCTGCAGGCTGATACATTATTTATTTGTTTGTTTATATTTTGGTTATTAATTATTCATATTTTTATTTATTTATATCTTGGTTTATTTGTATATACTTTATATATTTATATTTAATGTTTTAATATTTATTGAATTAGTTTATTTATTTATATTTTGATTAGTTTATATATTATATTCGTTTATATATTATATACTAATATATTATCTTTATTGCATTATTTAATTAATTCCTTTGTCTATACTTTATTCATTTATAATTTATTTATTTATACTTTAATTATGTTTTATAATTTATATATTATTTATTTATATTTTAGTTGTTTATACTTTATATAATTTCTATTATTTATTTGTCTCTATTTATAGGTTTGTTTTATTGATTTGTTTATACTTTATTTATAGTTTACTTTAATTTAATTTTATTGATTTGTTTATACTTTATTCATTTTATATTTTCCTTTCCTTTCCTTTTCCTTTCCTTTCCTTTCCTTTCCTTTCCTTTCCTTTCCTTTCCTTTCCTTTCCTTTCCTTTCCTTTCCTTTCCTTTCCTTTCCTTTCCTTTCCTTTCCTTTTCCTTTTCCTTTTCCTTTTCCTTTTCCTTTTCCTTTTCCTTTTCCTTTTCCTTTTCCTTTTCCTTTTCCTTTTCCTTTTCCTTTTCCTTTTCCTTTTCCTTCCCTTCCCTTCCCTTCCCTTCCCTTTCCCTCTTTCTTTCCACCTCGTCTCCCCTCTGCCAGCACCTCACCTCCTCTGGGCTGAGCAGGGAGCTGCTCCTGGAGGAATTGCACAGGGCCAGCAGTGGGATTTGCCCTCACCCCTGTTCTCCCCACCCCTCCAGGCCTGTCTGGGAACCCCACGGACCTGGAGAAGCGGCGCCAGGCCTTTGGGCAGAACTTCATCCCCCCCAAGAAGGCCAAGACGTTCCTGCAGCTGGTGTGGGAGGCGCTGCAGGACGTGACGCTGATCATCCTGGAGATCGCAGCCATCATCTCGCTGGGGCTGTCCTTCTACCACCCCCCGGGAGGGGACAACGAGCGTGAGTCCCGGGGCTGGGGACACCGGGGTCTGCCCCCTTCCCTGGGGGGGTATCCTGGGATCTGCCCCTTCCGTGTGGGGATGTCCTGGGATCTGCCTCATTCCTTGTGGGAAAAGGGGTTTGAGATGGGAACTGTGGGATCTGCCTGGTTCCGTGTGGGGATATCCTGGAATCTGCTCTATTCCCTGTGGGGATATCCTGGGATTTGCCCCATTCCCTGTGGGGATATCCTGGGATCTGCCCCCTTTCCTTTGGGAACAGGGGTTTGGGATGGAGACTCTGGGGTCTGCCGCCGTTCCTTGTGGATGCAGTCTGGGATCTGCTCTGTTCCTTGTGGGAGCACGGGATGGGGACTGTGGGATTGCCTGGTTCCCTGTAGGGATATTCTGGGATCTGCCCCATTCCTGGTGAGGGGACTCTGGGATCGACCCATTCCCTGTGGGGATATCGTGGAATCTGCTCTATTCCCTGTGGGGGTTTGGGATGGGGACTGTGGGATCTGCCCCTGTTCCTTGTGGGAGCACTCTGGGATCTGCCCCTTTCTCGGTGGGGATATCCTGGAATCTGCTCTATTCCCTGTGGGGATATCCTGGGATCTGCCCCCTTCGCTGTGGGAGCACTCTGGGATCTGCCCTGTTCCTTGTGGGAGCACGGGTTTGGGATGGGGACTGTGGGATCTGCCTGGTTCCCTGTAGGGATATCCTGGGATCTGCCCCATTCCTGGTGAGGGGACTCTGGGATTGACCCATTCCCTGTGGGGATATCGTGGAATCTGCTCTATTCCCTGTGGGGATACCCTGGGATCTGCCCCATTCCCTGTGGGGGGACTCTGGGATCTGCCCTGTTCCCTGTGGGAGCACGGGTTTGGGATGGGGACTGTGGGATCTGCCCTGTTCCCTGTGGGGATATCCTGGGATCTGCCCTGTTCCTTGTAGGAGCAGGGGTTTGGGATGGGGGCGTTGGGTGGTGGCATTTCCCCATCTTTGGGGTCTTTGGGGGAGGAGCAGTTATCCAATGGGGAGTTCTTTCAGGGCAGTGTTTGGAGTTATCCAGTGGGAACTCTCTCGTGTGGGGTTATCCCAATGGGAGTTCTCTCCTGTGGGGCTATCCCATGGTTTCTCTCCCAGCAGTGTTTGGGATATTCCATGGGCTCTCTCCTGGGCAGTGTTTGGGGTTATCCGAGCAGGAATTCCCTGCTCCAGGCACTGTTTGGGGTATCCCATGGGCTCTCTCCCAGCAGTGTTTGGGGTTATCCCATGGGAACTCTCTCATATGGGGTTATCCCATGGTTTCTCTCCCGGGCAGTGTTTGGGGTTATCCAAGCAGGAATTCCCTGCTCCAGGCAGTGTGTGGGGTTATCCAAGCAGGAATTCCAGGCAGTGTTTGGGGTTATCCAAGCAGGAATTCCCTGCTCCAGGCAGTGTTTTTGGTTATCCCTGGTCTCTCTCCCAGGCAATGTTTTTGGTTATCCAAGCAGGAATTCCCTGCTCCAGGCAGTGTTTTTGGTTATCCCATGGTCTCTCTCTGGGCAGTGTGTGGGGTTATCCAAGCAGGAATTCCAGGCAGTGTTTTTGGTTATCCAAGCAGGAATTCCCTGCTCCAGGCAGTGTTTTTGGTTATCCAAGCAGGAATTCCCTGCTCCAGGCAGTGTTTTTGGTTATCCCTGGTCTCTCTCCCGGCAGTGTGCGGGCAGTCCACGGGCGGCGTGGAGGACGAGGGCGAGTCGCAGGCGGGCTGGATCGAGGGCGCTGCCATCCTGTTCTCGGTCATCATCGTGGTGCTGGTGACGGCCTTCAACGACTGGAGCAAGGAGAAGCAGTTCCGGGGCCTCCAGAGCCGCATCGAGCAGGAGCAGAAGTTCACGGTGATCCGCAAGGGCCAGGTGATCCAGATCCCCGTGGCCGAGATCGTGGTGGGCGACATCGCCCAGATCAAGTACGGTGAGTGGGGCTGGGCTCCCCCCTTGGAACTCTGAAGCAGAGTAGAAACTTCCCAGAGTGGAAATTCCATTTTGATTTAGGTGAAATGTACGTTTTTGAGTTGTCTGTAGTTAGGAAACAGCCTGATTGCAAAAGTCTAGGCTCGGAGAAACTATCACCATAGGACACAAAAGAACACAAGCTGTTCTCAAGGTGAAGAAGAAAAAAGGAAGTTTATTTTCTGATTCTAACATTTATAGTTTTCTAAAAGTGACAGTGGATTGGAGGGTGACAGTGCCACCTCTCCAATGACACTGGACAAACCAACAGTGCATTGTGGCGGGCGACATCGCCCAGATCAAGTACGGTGAGTGGGGCTGGGGCTGTGCTCCCCCCTTGGAGACTCTGAAGCAGAGTAGAAATTTTCCACAGTAGAAATCCTAATTTGATTTAGGTGAAATGTACGTTTTTGAGTTGTCTGTAGTTAGAAAACAGCCTGATTGCAAAAGCCTAGGCTCAGAGAAACTATAGGACACGAAAGAACACAAGCTCACACCACTGTTCTCAAGGTGAAGAAGTTTATTTTCTGACTGTAACATTTATAGTTTTCTAAAAGTGACCGCGGACTGGAAGGGTGACAGTGCCACCTCTCCAATGACACTGGTCCATCAACGTTCTCCTCCTCCATAAAGGAATGCAAAACAATGAGTTATTTACAGAAAGTGTGTGAGAAAGCTCACTAGAAGAATGTCAACATCAGAAAGCTTAGAAAATCTTAAAAAACCAGAGTGACAAGAAACTGCTTCAGTGAAAGACAGAGACGAAGGGGAGGAGACAGAAAGTGATAGAGAAAGACAGAGAGACTGCTGTGAGAGCAGGTCAGCCTGACCTAAGAATTCTTTCTGATAAAGAAGAACTAGCAGCAAATGTCACGTGAAATTGGTAAAAGTGAAGGTGTATAAACCTATTGTGAAATTTTATGCATATTTATTTTTATTTTTTGCATATGTATTGAGAGGGGGATAAAAAGGGACCTGGAGTTCCCAGAGGTACCCGTGTCGTTTTAGGAGAATGATTCCCACACGTGTCCAGCGCTGTAATAAACATCCCGACTTTACAACTCTCACAAAAGTTGTGGAGTTTTGATTATCTCCACAAAACACCTCCTCCCTCCTTCTCCAGCCCTTCTTCCTTGAGCACAAGCAGCAGCTCCTCTGGTTGCTCCATGGAAATGGTGCCTTGGAGGTGATGGAGCTCCATGGCAGCATTTTCATGGAGTATCCATCTCCAGTAACCACTGGAGCTCCACTCACCTTCTCTCTTTGCCCTGGAGCTTTAAGAATCTGCTGCATCAAAATTAAAATATTGTATTAGTTTGTGTTATTTTATTTTCCCAACCTTATCCCTGTTGAGGGTGTTTCCTTTTCCAGGAGGTTTTGAGGAATATTTCCTCATCCAGGAGAAGTTGCTGGATATTTTTGTATTCAGGAGATGCTGGGGAATATTCTTTTATCCAGGAAATGCTGGGGAATATGTCCTTATCCAGGAATTGTTGGGGAGCATTTCCTCATCCAGGAGGTTTTGGGGAACATTTCCTTATCCAGGAGATGCTGGGGATTATTTCCTTACCCAGGAGTTGTTGGGGGTTATTTCCTTATCCTGGAGGTGCTGGTGGATGTTTCCTTACCCAGGAGCTGCAGCCCTTGGGATCAATCAGGCCCTGCTCCTCCTTTCCCAGGGGGAATATTCCTCCCATTCAGGAAGGAGATTGATCCAACACCGTGTTTGTTTTCCCAAGGGCCCAATTCCATACTTGGCAGATGGATGTGGTGGATTTTGGATGCATCAGGAGCTCTGGGAAGGATTCGTTAAAACCAGATGGGGAAACACCAAGTAAAATCCTCCCCAGGAGTCTGCAGCAAGGATTTGGGAGCTCTTGGATTTAATTTGATTACACCTGTCCCTCACAAACCCCACCTGCTGCTTCTCCTCCCTCCAGAGCTGCTCTGAGCCTGAGTTTTGGATCCTTTTGGAGCATTCCTGGGATGGGGCAGGCAGGGCTGAGCCAGGCTGGGCTGATCCCTGCTTTTCCTCCTCTCCAGGTGATCTCCTGCCAGCGGACGGGATCCTGATCCAGGGCAATGACCTGAAGATAGACGAGAGCTCACTGACTGGGGAGTCAGACCAGGTGAAGAAATCCATGGATAAAGACCCCATGCTGCTGTCAGGTGAGGGCTCAGGGAGGGATGCAGGGCTGGGATGGGATCAGGGTGGGCTCTGCTCTCAGGGAGGTGTCCAAGGCCAGGCTGGATGGGGTTTGGAGCAATACAGGGTGGAGCAGGATGAGCTGAAGGTCCCTTCTGAGCCAAACCAGTGTGGGACTCTGTGGGATGGGAGCTGGGAGTGTCACCTGTGTGCCCATGGCATTGCTGCCCTGCCAGGTACCCATGTGATGGAGGGCTCGGGCAGGATGGTGGTGACTGCTGTGGGCATCAACTCCCAGACTGGGATCATCTTCACCCTCCTGGGAGCAGGAGGAGAGGGGGACGAGGAGAAGAAAGTGAAGAAAGGTAAGAAAATGCCCTGAATTTGCCTTTTCCCTCCTTTGTCCCTTTCCTGGGAAGCATCCACAGGCTCCTCACACATCGGGGTCAGCTCCCCTGGCCCAGGCAGGAACAGGGAGAGGTTGGGGGTCCCTCCCTGTCCCCTCCACCTGGTTCCCCCCCCATCCTCCCAGACCTTCTCCTTTCCATCCTGGAGCTGTGGGGTTGGGGGATCAAGGATCCCCCAAGAAGAGGGGCTGGTGGCAGCTCCCCTGCAGTGCTCCTTGCCCACCCCATGGAGGTGCAAGGTGAGTCTTGGGTGCCCAAAGGGTGTTTTTAGCCCATCCAAACCCTGCAGAACTTGGCTGAGGATGTCCTGAGCATTCCCTGAGCTCCCTGGGGGAAAGGAGGGGATGGCAGGAGGCAGTGGAGGGGTGGGACAGCAGCCAGGCCGAGATGTTCCCATCATGCTGGGTCTGGAGCTCTCTCCCACCTCAGCTTTCACATCCAGCTGCTTATTCCCAGCTGGGGAAGCTCCCTGTGTCCCTGATGCCCTGCTCAGCAGGTTTGGCCTCTCTGGGATCAGGCACTGGCAGCAGCACCAGGCTGGCACTGCCAGCTGCTCCGGCATCCCCGCGCCAGGGAGCCCTTCCCGGGAGGGGATGCCAGGTGGGAGAGGCTGTGCTGGCTGCCAGCTCCCAGCTCTGAGCTGGATCCTCAGATCTGCAGCTGGATCCTGCCTTCCCCAACTCTGGAGCTGGATTCTGCCCTCCCCAGCTCTGGGTGTGGATCCTGCTTTTCACAGCTCCCAGCTCTGGGTGTGGATCCCACCTTCCTCAGCTCTGGAGCTGGATCCTGCCTTTCCCAGCTCTGAACTGGATCCTGCCTTCCCCAGCTCCCAGCTCTGGCTGTGGATCCTGCCTTCCTCAGCTCTGGAGCTGGATCCTGCCCTCCCCAGCTCTGGGTGTGGATCCCACCTTCCCCAGCTCTGGAGCTGGATCCTGCCTTCCCCAGCTCTGGGTGTGGATCCTGCTTCGCCAGCTCCAGGATTTGGGAGCTGTGGATCTCCTGGGTTTCGCTGCCACCATGGAGGTGGCAGGGCAAGGTGCCCTGGGAGTGGCACTGGGAGCTTTCCCAGCCTTCCAGCTCAATGGATTTGGGAGCAGAGCAGGTCAGGGGGTGTCACCAGTTTGACCCCACTGGAGCTGTGGGGTGACATAAAGCCCTTGTCACCTGAAGCTGGGTGAGGTGCAGCAGCTCTGGGCACCCCCACGTGCCACCTGGACAGATTTTGGGGGTCACACCTCCCTGCTCTGGGTCTGGTCTGGGACAAATCTGTGCTTCCTATCTGGGTCTGATGGCAGCAGAAGGGAGGGACCTGGAGCTGCAGGAGGCTTTCTTCTCCTGAAAATCTGCTCTGTGCCTTCTCCTCCTGAAAACCTGAGGCACCTCCAGCGCCTTGGAGGCACTGCTGGGGTCTGGGGGTGATTTACAGGTGGGGAGAAGCAGAACCCTTGGGACAGGGGTGCCCAGGACAGCCTGGGAGCTCCGGAGCCTCGAGCTGTGTGTGGACCAAGGCGTGGTGGTGTCCAGAGGGTGCCCACAGGAGTGGGAGCGTCCCAGCTGCCGGGGGAATGTGGCTCCTTGTGCTCAGCCCTCCCCCCTTTCTCTCTTTGAACAGGTAAAAAAGGTGGAGCCCCCGAAAACCGCAACAAAGGTAACGCCAGCCTCTCCATCCTTTGAACAGCACCACACTAACTACCAAGCATTCCTCTCTCCTTCCTTCTTCCTTCTTCTTCCTCTTTCCTTCCTTCCTTCCTTCCTTCCTTCTCCTCATCAGTCTGTGCTCTTTGCTGCTCCGGCGGGACTCTCGCCTCGTTTCTCCAGGACAGGGTGCAACGGTCCCGTGGTGTCCCCAAAACCCCAACCCAGGGCAGGGGGTGTCTTGCTGGGACTGCCCAAAAACAGAGGCCAGACCAAATCAAAGGAGAAAAAAAGCAATTTTATTTCTTGAAAGGCCTTCAGGTACATTTAGGGCTGATGGAACCCACCCAAAAATGGACCACAGGTCGCGGGGTTTTCACACTTTTATAGGTTTGGTTCATTTGGATATTGGGGGTTAATTTTCCAATTACAGCTTCAGGTAATGAAACCATTGACCCCACATTTGCTCCCCCAACTCCCTTTTGTTCCCATCTCTTAGAGGGCCTGAGGCAGTGAGGTGTTGTTGATTCCCAGGCCTGGAGAGGAATTGTGTAAAAATGGGAAAGCAGCAGCTGACACTGGATATGGAGTTTAGAGTTATACACTGAAGAACTGCAGGATTATAAATGTATGGAAAAGATAAAAGCCAAAATCCTGAGGCATCACTGGGATGAACCTTCCCATTATCCCTACATTGGGAAAAGCCATTTTTCAGGGAGGACTTCTGGCAGAGCATCCCTTCCTTGGGATAATTCCATGACTCCCAGCAGGGATTTGGTGATTTTTAAACTGTCCCTGCACAGGGTTGGCGTTCAGGGCAGAGCTGGAGGTGCCCTCCTGGCATTCCTGGGATGAGATCTCCCATGGGACATTTGCACCCTGTCCTGCCATGGCCTCGACTCCGTGAGCGTCTCCTCGCCAGTGTTTCTCACCCTGTTCTTTGCAGGCTGTGGAGGAAGCCCCATTTCTGCACCTCTCTCTCCACCCCTCTCTCTGTTTCTCTGTTTCTCTCTCTCTCAGCAGTTTGAGTTGCCCTCCTTGAGTCAGCTGTGTCCGGGTGCTTTGTTGTGTCCGTGTCGGGTCTCTTGTCACCGTGGAGCTGCTCCGGGGTGGCCTCCAGCCCACGAGGGGACAGGTCCCGGGGTGGCCCTGGGGCCACACCAGCTCAGGAGGAGCCTCTGCTGGGCTGCCCATCCCTCTCCAAAGCTGCCAGCCTTGGGTTTGCCCAGGGCAGCCTTCCAGCTGGGTTAGCCCAGTTTTAGGAAGGGGAAGCTTGGCTGTCTCAGGTCCCAGAGGTGGATGGCTCCAGGCTGGGATTGGAGGATTTCTGGCTCCCTGCTCTTCAGTTTCCATCCCAATTTCTAACCTTCCCCTCCATCTCACCCCTTCCCTTGCTGCTGGGCTGCCCACAAGGCTCTGCAGAGGTGGCACTAGGGGAACTGGGGACACTGGAGCATCTCTGGGCTCATCCCAAAGCACTCCCAATCCTCTACAGGCTTAGAGGCTGCACGAGACCCCAAAATCTGGCCTGGAGGGTCTCTTGCAGAGGTGTGACGGTGCCAGAGTCACCCCTGAGGATCCCTGATCCGTGGGCAGGGGGTAGTGACAGGAAAGCACCCCAGAGAGAGGTGGCAGGGCCCTGGACACGGAGCTTCCATGTGCTCGGACGCGTGTGTGCTCGGGAGTGGTTCTTGTCCTGGATTTCTCTCTCTCTCTCTCTCTGCCACCACCATCCTCCTCCGTGGTGTCCTCCAGCCTGGCCTGGGGCTCTCCTGTTCACACCTGGTGTCTTCTTTTACCCCCCCGGGCTGTAGCTAAAACTCAGGATGGTGTGGCCTTAGAGATCCAGCCCCTGAAGAGCCAGGAGGGGGTGGAGAACGAGGAGAAGGAGAAGAAGAAGGCGAAGGTGCCCAAGAAGGAGAAGTCGGTGCTGCAGGGGAAGCTCACGCGCCTGGCGGTGCAGATCGGGAAGGCAGGTAAGTGACAGTGACAGTGACAGTGTCCCCAGAGCTGGTGGGGAAGGGCTGACCCTGTCCTGTGTCCCCTTATCTCATCCTTGTCCCTATTCCCTGTGTCCCCAGAGCTTGTGGGGATGGGCTGTGCTTGTCCCCAGTGTCTCCGGAGCTGGTGGGGAAGGGCTGACCCTGTCCTGTGTCCCCTTATCTCATCCTTATCCCCATCCCCAGTGTCCCCAGAGCTGGTGGAGAAGGGCTGTCCCTGTCCCCTATGTCCCCAGAGCTAGTGGGGAAGGGCTGTGCTTGTCCCCAGAGCTGGTGAGGAAGGGCTGACCCTGTCCCCTGTGTCCCCTCCGTCCGCTGTGTCCCCTGACCTCGTCCTCGTCCCCAGGGCTGATCATGTCGGCCATCACAGTTATCATCCTGGTGCTCTACTTCGTCATCGACACCTTTGGGGTGCAGAAGCGGCCCTGGCTGGCCGAGTGCACCCCCATCTACATCCAGTACTTCGTCAAGTTCTTCATCATCGGCGTCACCGTACTGGTGGTGGCCGTGCCCGAGGGGCTCCCGCTGGCCGTCACCATCTCGCTGGCCTACTCTGTCAAGGTGAGGCCTGGGGTGAGGAGGGACTGCTGGAATTATCAATAAATAACCCAATATTGTGGACAGGATGTGCCTGAGCTTGTCTGGCCCTGCTGCTGAACCAAATTGTGGCAGCTGTGGTGTTTCACCCCACAGACACTCTGGGCTGGCTGGGTGTGTGGTGTTTCACCCCACAGACCCTTTGGGCTGGCTGGGTGTGTGGTGTTTCACCCCACAGACACTTTGGGCTGGCTGGGTGTGTGGTGTTTCACCCCACAGACACTTTGGGCTGGCTGGGTGTGTGGTGTTTCACCCCACAGACCCTTTTGGCTGGCTGGGTGTGTGGTGTTTCACCCCACAGACACTTTTGGCCGACTGGGTGTGTGGTGTTTCACCCCACAGACACTTTTGGCTGGCTGGGTGCTGCAGCTGGGCCCGTGGGGACAAGTCGAGGCCTGCAGGAGCTCTGGTGGTGCTGGGATGGAGCTTCCCCCCATAACAGGGGCTGCTCCTCAGGTTTCCCTCTGGCAGAGAAGCTTTAAGGTGATGGTGAAGGAAAGGAGTCAGTTCTGATGGAGGGTTTGGATCCAGAGCTTTATTCTGGCCCACAGGCCTCTGAATGCAGCACCAGCTCCAACAGAACTCCCCAGTCCCGTGGTTGCTGTTCCTTTGAACCCCTTTTAACATAAACAGTGGCATTATGTCCGGTAAGCACAAAGGCAGTGGCCTCATTAGCAGCAGGATCATAGGTGACATTTACTGCAGTCTACCAGGACTGAAACTTTTCAAAATCAATCGCATTATCCCAGACAACTTTCTGTAAGGGTGACAGGGGTGAGCTCAGCCCTGACCTTCTCTCTGCTTGCAGAAAATGATGAAGGACAACAACCTGGTGAGGCACCTGGACGCCTGTGAGACCATGGGCAACGCCACGGCCATCTGCTCGGACAAGACGGGCACGCTGACCATGAACCGCATGACCGTGGTGCAGGCCTACGTGGGGGACACCCACTACCGCCAGATCCCCGACCCCGAGGCCATCCTGCCCAAAACCCTGGACCTCATCGTCCACGGTGTGGCCATCAACTCTGCCTACACCTCCAAGATCCTGGTGAGCTGTGGGACCAGAGCTTGGGGGCGTCCTGATGACTTGGGAGGGTACCTGGAATGCAGACTGGATGGAGTTCAAGGGATAAAGTTTATTAAAATACAGTGAGAGTGACCTCAGAGGTGGTGGGGAAGGGCTCTCCCTGTCCCCTCACCTTGTCCCTGTCCCCTCACCTTGCTCACCTTGTCCCTGTCCTCTCACCTTGTCCCCTGTCCTACCTGCCCAAGGTGAATCTTCAGGAATACAGTACAACAGCCCAGCCATGGCTCCACCCAAGATGGACACCTGGTCACGAGTTTTCACATTTTTATAAGTTTTGCTCCATTTCCACATTGGGGTTAATTGTCCAGTCACAGCTCCAGGTTGTGCAGTCCCATCCTCCCAGTCTGCTTGCCTCAATTCTCTGTTGTTTGCACTTTTTGGGGCCAAAGCTGCAGTGATGTCCTTGGTTCTGGGGCTGGAAAAGGATTGTTTGGTGTGACTGAGCTGTGAGGAGAACATGTGAAGTTCAGAGTCATATCCTAATGCAGTACAGAGTCTGGAAAATACAAAAGCTAGAACTTAAGGCATTGTTCCATCCATCCATCCATCCATCCATCCATCCATCCATCCATCCATCCATCCGTCCATCCATCCATCCATCATTCTGTCCATCCTTCCATCCATCATTTCATCATTCTACCTTGTTCCACACCTGGGTTTGGCATCCTTCATCATTTCTCCCTCCTTTCTGCAGCCACCAGAGAAGGAAGGGGGGCTGCCCCGCCAGGTGGGCAACAAGACCGAGTGTGCCCTGCTGGGCTTCGTGCTGGACCTGAAGCAGGACTACCAGGCTGTGCGCAACGAGGTGCCCGAGGAGAAGCTCTACAAGGTCTGGAACAGAGTAGAAATTTCCCAGGGGAGAAATCATTTAGGATTTAGGTGAATTACTAAGTCTGGAGCTTGCTAGCATAGATGAAATGTGCAGTTTTAACTTGTTTGCTGTGCTCACAAAACTGCCTCAGCTAAGGAAAAAGAATGGCAGCTCCCAAACTAAAAAGGGAGATAAGAGGGGCCCCTTGAACTTTGAAACAAATGTGAGAGCCAAAGCTGAAGCTGCAAGAGACAGAGTGACCAGAGAGTTCTCTGTACAAGTTTTAACACAAAACCAGTAAAATGAATATACATGAACCTATAATGTATAGGACCTATAGAACCTATATGGACCTATAATGAATATATATAAACCTATAATGAATAGGAACTATAGAACCTGTATGGACCTATAATGAATATATATAAACCTATAATGAATAGCACCTATAGAACCTATAAGGAATATACATAAACCTATAATGAATGGAACCTATAGAACCTATAATGAATATACATGAACCTATAATGAATGGAACCTATAGAACCTATAATGAATAGGACCTATAAAACCTATATGAACCTATAATGAATATACATAAACCTATAATGAATAGCGCCTATAGCACCTATATGAACCTATAATGAATAGGACCTATAGAACCTATATGAACCTATAATGAATATACATAAACCTATAATGAATAGGACCTATAAAACCTATATGAACCTATAATGAATATACATAAACCTATAATGAATAGCGCCTATAGGACCTATAGAACCTATATGAACCTATAATGAATATACATAAACCTATAATGAATAGGACCTATAGAACCTGTATGAACCTATAATGAATATGCATAAACCTATAATGAATAGGACCAAAAGAACCTATATGAACCTATAATGAATATACATAAACTTATAATGAAGAGGACCTATAGCACCTGTATGAACCTATAAGGAATATACATAAACCTATAATGACTAGGACCTAAAGAACCTATATGGACCTATAATGAATAGGACCTATAGCACCTATATGGACCTATAATGAATATACATAAACCTATAATGAATAGGACCTATAGAACCTATATGAACCTATAATGAATATACATAAACCTATTGTGAAATTCTGCATATGTACAAGTAAGGGGGATAAAAAAGGTTTGGGAATTCTCTGGGGCTGTCCTTTAGGAGGAATGACCTCACACACATTCAGGGCTGTGGTAAACACACCAGCTTTACATATTTACAAGTTGTGGAGTTAAGTTTTGGGATTTTTTCCCCCACAAATCAGGTCTACACCTTCAACTCTGTGCGCAAGTCCATGAGCACGGTGCTGAGGAACAGCGGCGGCGGCTTCCGCATGTACAGCAAGGGCGCCTCTGAGATCATCCTGCGCAAGTAAATCCTGCTGCTGCCCCGGCCCCGGGCATTCCTGGGCATCCCACAGGGCAAGGGGGCATGGGGCGGGTGCTGGGAGCTGCCCAGTGGGGTTTGGGAAAGCTGGAGGGAAAGGGGGTGTCTATACAGGGTGCCAGGAATGGGTTTGGGAAAGTTGGAGGGGGCTGTGGAAAAGGGACAGCACCTTTTTGTAAGATGGGGTGCTGGGAATATGTCAAGTAGTTTTTGGGTGGGTTTGGGAAAGTTGGAGCGGGTTGTGGAAGAGGAATGCCCCCTTTTTTTGTGGATGGGGTGCCAGGAATGTTGCCAAGTGGTTTTTGGGTAGATTTAGGAAATCTGGATGGTGCATTGAAAAAGGGACAGCTCCTTTTTGTAGATGGGGTGCCAGGAATGTGCTGGGTGGTTTTTGGATGGATTTAGGAAATCTGGAGAGAGCTGTGGAAAGGGGGGTGTGTCCCTTCTATAGATGGGATGACAGGAATGTGTTGAGCAATTTTTGGGTGGATTTAGGAAATCTGGAGTGGGCTGTGAAAAAGGAACAGCCCCTTTTTTTGTGGATGGGGTGCCAGAAGTGTGACAATGCCTCACCTCCGTGTCCCCTCAGGTGCACCAAGATCCTGGACAAGAACGGCGAGCCGCGCGTGTTCAAGGTGAAGGACAGGGACGAGATGGTGAAGAAGGTGATCGAGCCCATGGCCTGCCACGGGCTCAGGACCATCTGCCTGGCATTCCGGGACTTCCCTGCGGGTGCAGAGCCCGACTGGGACAACGAGAGTGAAATCCTGTCTGACCTGACCTGCATCGCTGTGGTGGGGATCGAGGATCCCGTACGGCCTGAGGTACCAAATCCCCCCTGGCCTGGGCTGTTCCTGGCCCTTTTCCTGCTGCTCAGGGCTGGGATCCCCTCAGGAACTCCAGCAGTTCCCCTGTTCACATCCCTGATGTTTCCCCAAGGAATTCCAGCAGCTCCTCTGTGTCCCCAATGTGTTTAAAAAAAGACTGGACATAGCACTTGGTGGATTAGTCTAGTTGAGGTGTTAGGGCATGGGTTGGACTCGTTGATCTTAGAGGTCTCTTCCAACCTCATTATTCTGTGATTCTGTGAATTCCAGCAGTTCCTCTGTGCCCCCAAATGATTCCAGCAATTCTTCTGTGCCCATCCCTGCTGTACCCCAAAGAATTCCACCAGTTTCTCTGTGCCCATCCCTGAAATTTCCCCAAGAAATTCCAGCAGCTCCCCTGTGTCCATCCCTGGTGTTTCCCCAAGGAACATCCGCCCAAAAACCACTCAGCACATTCCTATCACCACATCCACAGCTCCCCAGTGCCCATCCCTGGTGTTCCCCTCAGTAATTCCAGCAGCTCCTCTGTGCCCATCCCTGATATTGCCCCAAGGAATTCCAGCAGCTCCTCTGTGCCCATCTCTGCTGTGGGCATTTCTCTCCCATTTTTGGACAAAACAACACCGTGGCACTGTGTTCCCACCCAAAATTCCCAATCCTTGGGGTCTGTGCTGCACCAAAGGTGGATGGAAACAGCCAGGAAGAATCCCTGTGCTCCTGGGGCTGGTTTTCCCTCTGAGCTGTGTGCTGGGCTAATGCAATAATGCCCCATCCCTGCCTCTGGATGCAGTCTGGAGCTCTCCCCCTGCTCCCCTGGTCCCTGATGAGATGTTCAGGGATCTGGCAATCTGGGAATTGCATTACACATCCCCCGGCTGCAGCAGCTCTGGAGGCTCCTGATTCAATTTGCTCATTGCTCACTCCAATTTCCTCTCTTCCCTGATGGATAAACCCATTAGTGCCATTAGTGGGGTGGGAGGGGATGAGATTCCTGCTTTTATGGACGGCCTGGCCATGCCTTGTCATCCAGGGAGGTGACAGTGAGGTGGCAGTGAGGTGGCAGTGAGGTCCCTTCATTTTGGAAGGGAGGAAAAGCTGTGTAGGGCTGTGAGCAAAGGGGTGGGAATTCTTTGGAGCAGGGACCTGCCCTGTCCTGGTGTCTCTGCTGGATTCAGGAGAGCCATGGGAACCCCAGGAAGGTGACAGCAAGGTGGCAGCAAGGTCCCTTCCCTTTGGGGTGGCAGATGCAGCCCCAGGGAGGTGACAGTGAGGTGACAGCAAGGTGGCAGTGAGATCCCTTGCCTTTGGAAGGGAGGAAAGGCCGTGTAGGACTGTGAGCAAGGGGTTGGGAATTCTTTGGAGCAGGGACCTGCCCTGTCCTGTTGTCTCTCCTGGTGGATCCAGGAGAGCCATGGGAGCCCCAGGGAGGTGACAGTGAGGTGGCAGCAAGGTGGCATTGAGGTCCCTTCCCTTTGGGGTGGCAGATGCAGCTCCCCCACCCCTCCAGAGCCCTCTCCAGATCCTTTTAGGGACGAGGAGCCGCCTCACTCCTGGCATTCCCAGTGCCAACCCCGTCGCTGTCCCTGTCCCCAGGTGCCCGATGCCATCCTGAAGTGCCAGCGCGCCGGCATCACCGTCCGCATGGTGACAGGGGACAACATCAACACTGCCCGTGCCATCGCCACCAAGTGTGGCATCCTGCTGCCCGGGGAGGACTTCCTGTGCCTCGAGGGGAAGGAGTTCAACCGCCTGATCCGCAACGAGAAGGGAGAGGTGGGACAGCTGCAAAACCCCAAATCCTCAGGGGTTTCCTAAATCCTGAGGGGTTCCCTAAATCCTGAGGGATTTCCTAAATTCTGAGGGGTTTCCTAAATCCTGAGGGGTTCCCTAAATCCTGAGGGGTTTCCTAAATCCTGAGGGATTTCCTAAATCCTGAGGGGTTTCCTAAATCCTGAGGGGTTTCCTAAATCCTGAGGGATTTCCTAAATCCTGAGGGGTTTCCCTAAATCCTGAGGGGTTTTCTGAATCCTGAAGGGTTTCCTAAATGCTGTAGGGTTTCCCGAATCATACTGGGTTTTCTGAATCATGATGGATTTTCTGAATCCTGACGGGTTTCCCAAATCCTGAGGGGTTTCCCAAATCCTGAGGGGTTTTCAGGATCTTGCTGGGTTTTCAGAATCCTAATGTGTTTCCCAAAACTGGAGGGGTTTTCTAAATCCTTATGGGTTTCCCGAATCCTGATGAGTTTTCTGAATCCTGATGGGTTTCCCAAATCCTGAGGGGTTCCCTAAATCCTGAGGGGTTTTCAGGATCTTGCTGGATTTTGCAGATCCTGCTAGATTTTCCAAATCCCAATGGGTTTCCCAAATCCTGCTGGGTTTTCCAGATCCTGCTGGGTTTCCCTCATTCCCTTGCATCAGGAAGCTGCTGGGTTGCTCAGCAGCGTTTTGGGTGAAGCCTCTGCCCCATCCCAGCTGGGATTTGCTCTCTGGTGGGACAGAAGATTCCTGGGGTGGAATCATTTCCCTTTTCCTGGTCCTGTAGGTGGAGCAGGAGCAGCTGGACAAGATCTGGCCCAAGCTGCGGGTGCTGGCACGTTCCTCTCCCACAGACAAGCACACCCTGGTGAAAGGTGGGCACTGCCCCTCTCCAGGGGCTCCTCCCTGGAGTTTTCCAGCCTGATCCAGGCTGGGATCCTTCCCTTGGGGTTTAATTTCTCGTTTCCACCACAGGAATCATCGACAGCACCGTGGGTGACCAGAGGCAGGTGGTGGCTGTGACAGGGGACGGCACCAACGATGGCCCAGCCCTGAAGAAAGCAGATGTTGGGTTTGCCATGGTAGGACCAGCCTGGGGGTTTTCCTTTACTCCATGGGATTGCTTCCAGACCATGGGAACTCTGATCCAGATGTATGGGCTAAAAACCCCAAAAGGGATTTTATTAGGGTGTTGGGTTTGAGTTTGAGCTGTGTAGGGCTGTGAGAAAGGGGTTGGGAATTCCTTGGACCTGCCCTGTCCTGGTGTCTCTGCTGGATCCAGGAGAGCCATGGGAGCCCCAGGATTTGGTTTTTCCTGCAGCTTTTCACCCCAGTTCCGGGCACAGTGCTGGATCAGGCTTTGGGAATTGATTTATGGGGGAAAACTCTGGTTTGGTGCCTTTTTATCCTGTCTGAAAGAAGCAGGGAAATAAACCTGTTGTTTTTAACAGGTTCCCTGGGGATTAATTTAGGGACATGAGCAGGAGCTGGGTGGGGAGAAAATGAGAGATTTTTGGGAAGTGTTTTTAGGAATGTGCTGAACATCCAAACACAATTCCAGAAGCAGGGAAGGCTGTTCCCCTAAACCCTAAACCCCATGTGCTGCAACAGGCAGAGATTTCCCCTTTGAGGAGGGATTGGGATCTGGGGAATCCGGGAATGGGCTCGTTTTGGGCAGGGCTCGGAATTCCTGCATGGAATTCCTGCGGGGCGAGCGCCTCGCTGTGCCGGCTCCGGGAAACGCAGCCTGACCCGCTGCCCTGGAGATCCTGACAGGGATTTTGGGGATTTTTGGGGATTTTGGGGAAGCTGTGGGGCTGCTCTCAGCCTGGGCGAGGGCAGAAACCTCCGGGCTGAGCTCTCCCTCCCTTGGGCTCCAGCAGAGGTGCCCAGCCCAGGATGGAGCCAGTCCCTGGTGTGAGGAGGGAGCTGTTGCCCAGCTGTTTTCCAGCTGTTTCCTGCCTGTTTTCCAGCTGTTTTCCTGTGTTTTCCAGCCGTTTCTCAGTCTATTTTCCAGCTGATTCCTGTCTGTTTTCCAGCCATTTTCCAGCTGTTTGCTGGCATTTTCCTAGCTGTTTTCCAGCTTTTTTTCCAGCTGTTTCCCAGCTGTTTCCTGTCTGTTTTCCAGTTATTTTCCTGTCTATTTTCCTGTCTGTTTTCTGGCTGTTTTCCTGTCTATTTTCCTGTCTGTTTTCCAGCTATTTCCCAGCTGTTTCCTGTCTGTTTTCCTATCAGTTTTCCATCTCTTACCTGGCTGTTTCCTGGCATTTTCCCAGCTGTTTTCCAGCTGTTTTCTGGCTATTTCCTGTTTATTTCCCAGCTGTTTCCTCATGTTTTCCCAGCTGTATCCCATCTTTTTTGCACTGTGGCCCTGTCTGGGAAAGCTGGGCAGACTCAGAGCCTGTCCCTGACAGCTCTGGAGCTCTGGCCCTGCCAAGCAGAGATTGGCACCAGCTCCAGGGGCTTTTCCTGCTGGGCACATCCCTGGCACGCAGCAGAGCCAGGCAGGGCCATGCCTCACCCCTGGCTTTGTCCCCAAGGGCATCGCGGGCACGGACGTGGCCAAGGAGGCCTCGGACATCATCCTGACCGACGACAACTTCACCAGCATCGTCAAGGCCGTCATGTGGGGCCGCAACGTCTACGACAGCATCTCCAAGTTCCTGCAGTTCCAGCTCACCGTCAACGTGGTGGCCGTCATCGTGGCCTTCACTGGTGCCTGCATCACACAGGTGAGCTCAGCTGGGCGGGTGGGACATGGGGGATGTCACCTGGGTGGGTGTGAGACATGGTGGCATCATCGTGGCCTTCATTGGTCCCTGCATCATCCAGGTGAGCTCACCTGGGCAGGTGGGATGTGGGAGGTCTTAAAGAAGAAATATCTTGGGAGGTGTTTTAGGAAGCTGTTAAATATCCAAGAGTGATTTTGCAGAGGTTTTCAGGAGGGAAGTGAAACAAAGAAGGAACAAAGGTTTATTTTGGTGGTGTGACTGTTCTCCCCCTCAGGACTCCCCCCTGAAGGCCATGGAGAAAAGGAGAAATTTTTGAGAATGTTTGAGGAAGGCGTTAAATACCCTAGAGCAGTTCTGGAATTCTATTCAGGAGGAAAATGAAACACAGAGGAAACAAAGGTTTATTTTGGTGGTGTGACTGTTCTCACCACCAGGACTCCCCCCTGAAGGCCATGGAGAAAAGGAGGAATATTTGGGAATGTTTTAGGAAGGTGTTTAATACCCAAGAGCAATTTTTGAGAGGTTTTCAGGAGGAAAGTGAAACACAGAGGGAACAAAGGTTTATTTTGGTGGCATGACACGTTCTCCCCCTCAGGACTCGCCCCTGAAGGCCGTGCAGATGCTGTGGGTGAACCTGATCATGGACACGTTCGCCTCGCTGGCGCTGGCCACGGAGCCGCCGTCGGAGTCGCTGCTGCTGCGCAAACCCTATGGGCGCAACAAGCCGCTCATCTCCCGCACCATGATGAAAAACATCCTGGGCCACGCCGTCTACCAGCTCACCATCATCTTCACCCTGCTCTTCGCAGGTCAGCTGCAGTGCCAGAGCGTCCTGGGAGGGAGGGGAGGGGAGGGGAGAGGGGAGAGGGGAAGGGGGAATGGAAAGGGGAAAAAGGAAAGGGAAAAAAAAGAAAGGGAAAGGGGAGAAGGGAAGGGGGAAAGGGAAAAAGGAAAAGGACAGGGAAAAGAGGAGAAAGAAAGGAGAAAAGGAGAGGGGAAGGAAAAAAGGAAAAGGAAAGGGAAAAGGAAGAAAAGGAAAAGGAAAATGGAAAGAGAAAAGGAAAATAAAAGGGAAGAAAGGGAAAGGGGAAAAGGAAATGGTTTTTCTTTCTTTCTTGGTTTCTATTGGTTTTTTCTGTTGGTTTTTCTCTCTTGGTTTCTATTGTTTTTTCTTTCTTTCTTGGTTTCTATTGGTTTTTCTTTCCTTGTTTGTTTCTATTGGTTTTTCTTTCTCTCTCGGTTTCTGTTTTGGGACATTTTGGTCATTCTACGACAACGACTTTGGTAGAAAATTCATTCAGTGTAAACACAGATCCTCTTCTCAACCTTCTCTCTGTCTCTCAGAAATGCTGTAAAACCTCTCCCACATCTTCCCTTCCCCAAATCCTCTTTTTTTTCCTGCTCAGGGGAGAAGTTTTTCGACATCGACAGCGGCCGGAATGCGCCCCTGCACTCTCCCCCCACCGAGCACTACACCATTGTCTTCAACACCTTCGTGATGATGCAGCTCTTCAATGAGATCAACGCGCGCAAGATCCACGGCGAGAGGAACGTCTTTGAGGGCATCTACCGCAACCCCATCTTCTGCTCCGTGGTGCTGGGCACCTTCTTCGCCCAGGTGACCCCAGCCTGGGGGTTTTGCTTTGCTCCACTGGGATTCTGTGGCTTCCACTTTGTTCCATGGGTTATTCCACATGGGTTATTCCACTTTGCTCCATGGGTTATTCCACATGGATTATTCCATGGGTTCTACTTTGCTCCATGGGTTATTCCACATAGGTTATTCCATGGTTTATTCCATGGCTTCCACTTTGCTCCATGGGTTATTCTGCGTGGGTTATTCCATGGCTTCCACTTTGCTCCATGAGTTATTCCACATGGGTTATTCCATGGGTTATTCCATGGCTTCCACTTTGCTCCGTGGGTTATTCCACATGGGTTATTCCATGGGTTATCCCACTTTGCTCCGTGGGTTATTCCATGTGGGTTATTCCATGGGTTATTCCACTTTGCTCCATGGGTTATTCCATGGCTTCCACTTTGCTCCATGAGTTATTCCACATGGGTTATTCCATGGGTTATTCCACTTTGCTCCATGGGTTATTCCACGTGGGTTTTTCCATGGCTTCCTCTTTGCTCCGTGGGTTATTCCACATGGGTTATTCCACTTTGCTCCATGGGTTATTCCACATGGGTTATTCCATGGCTTCCACTTTGCTCCGTGGATTATTCCACTGGAATTGCTTCCAGACCATGGAAACTCTGATTTTGTCCAAATCTATGGAATGGATTAAAAACCCAAAATCCCGGCCTGGGTATGAGGTCCCTGCTTCCTTCTGGTGTCCCATAAAATTCCCAGCCTGGATGTGAGGTCCTTTCTTCTCTTGTTATCCCAGGAGAGAGGGAAAGGTGTGGCCCAAGGGGACCTTTCCATGCCCTGATGTGACTCTTGTCTCCTGTGCTGCAGATCATCATCGTGGAGTTTGGTGGGAAGCCCTTCAGCTGCTCTGGGCTCACCCTGACCCAGTGGTTCTGGTGCATTTTCATTGGAGTGGGAGAGCTCCTGTGGGGCCAGGTAAGGGCCAGCCCCAAAATCCTGCCCCATCCTTCCCTCCCTGCCATGTTCTCCCTGGTTTTTCTCCAGGGCAGCTCTTTAGGAAGGTGTTTAGGAAGGGGCTGATGCCCCTCCCCAGCCCAGCAGCAGGAGAGGGACACACCCAGAGTGACAGGGACATTTCTGGTGTCCTGTGGGCTGGTGGCACTGGAGCTGAGGCCTTGAGAAGGCTGAGCTAGAACAGGGACTGGACAGAGCTAAAGAATAAAGCAGGGATTTATTCAAAGGATCTCCTCAGTGGATCCACCTTGGGCAGCACAAGAGCCCAGCCAGGGCTGCACTCAGGATGAACCAAAATGGTCACAAAATGAACCCAAGATGAACCCAAAATGGTCACAAAATGGACAAGGAAAAGGAAAGGGGAAAAGGAAAGGGAACAAAAGGAGTTTAGTGGAAAGTCCTTCAGCTGCTTCCTCTCACTTTTATAAGTGAGGTGTCTCACTTTTCTAAGTTGTGCTCCATTTGCATATTGGAGTTAATTGTCCAGTTATAGCTTCAGGTTATGAAGTCCCATCCTTCTTGTTTTTGTCTCTTCAGTCCATGTTGTTAATGCTTTTGGGCCTGAGATTTGGATAATTTAAAATTTGGATCATAGAGAGGGCCTCAGATTTGGACCATTTGAAATTTGGATCATAGAGAAGGAATTGTTTTGTTTCCCTACTCTGTTCTCAGAGCTCACCAACCCTTACTACAAAGCTCAGACCCACACATTAAAGCAGCTCAGAATCTAAAAAAATATAAAAGCTAAACCCTGAGGCATCCCCAGGACCTCAGGCTAAGTCCCTGCTGCGTCCCTGCCTGTCCCCAGCTGATCTGCACCGTGCCAACGAGCCACCTGAAGTTCCTGAAGGAGGCTGGGCACGGCATCACCAAGGAGGAGATCCCCGAGGAGGAGCTGCCCGAGGACGTGGACGAGATCGACCACGCGGAGATGGAGCTGCGGCGGGGGCAGATCCTGTGGTTCCGGGGCCTCAACAGGATCCAGACCCAGGTACTGGGGGGCAGCAGGGCTGGGGGGTCTCTGCCTGCTGTGTCTGCTCCTCTCTCTCTCCCCATGCAGGGGTTGTGTCTGCACAGAGGTGGCAGATGGTGCTCGCAGGATGCCATCGCCTCCCGGGCCAGGTTCTACCTGTGCCTTTGCAGGGAGCCAGGATAACCTGGGTTTTGGGACGGCTGGGGCCAGGATAACCTGGGACCAGGATAACTTGGATTTTGGGACAGCCGGGGGTGGTGGGAGGCTGTTCTGCTGCAGGCACTGTGCTGCTGGTCAGCAGGAGGCTGGACGTGCCACTGATGGTCACCTCTGCAGCTCAGGAGGCTGTGAGGGGTGCACGGAGCCCCCCAGGCTCTGCCCTGCTCTTGCTGGCTGCTGGGAGGCTGTTCCCAGCGGGAATGTGCTGTTCCCTGGTGTGGCTCCTTGTGCCACCCCTCTGTGCCACCTCCCCATGCTGCACACCCAGAGCTAAGCCCCGTGGCACACAACAGGAGAAAATCTCTCAGTCTTCTTTTTACATCTCATGGTTCTCCCTGACTTTTTTCCTCTGATTTTTTTCCTTTTTTTCCACCAAGCAGGGAGAGCTCTGTGCCCCTCATTTCCCTGGAGGCCAGGGCAGAGCTGTCCCATGGAGGGAATCCTGGTGTCCCTAGGCAAGCAGAGCTGCTGGGTCACCTCTGTCCCTCCTCTGTGACCAACCAACGGGGACAGGGGCTGGGGCAGAGTTAACTTCCCTTCTCTGAGCTGTCACCTCCACAGTGTCACCTCGATGGCCTCAAGGTGAAGCTCAGCCTTGGTTCCTGGCTGGCTGTGAGCCCTGAGGGGCAGCTGGGCTCTGTGTGGGGGTAACCAGAGCTTCTCTGACACGAGGAACGTGCTGGGAGCATCCAGGCTCTCCTGGCAGTGGTGCAGATGTGCTGGAAATCCGGGAGCTCTGCAGGGCTGCATTGCCAGAGGTGCCCCTGGGCTGAGCCTGGAGCTTCCCGGGTGTTTCCCTGTGCTGGAGCTGGGATGAGCTCCTGCCATGTGAGAAATGGGTGCTGGCACGTCCTGGAGCGTCTGTGGGGTCCAACCTGGCATTGGGGGGCTCCTGTCCCCATTTGGGGTGTGTGTAAAGGACACAGGTGAGAAGAAGGATATCAGAGTGGGGCAGGAGTGAAGTTGTGTGTGAAACACCTGTGAAACACCTGCTCAGCCAGAGCCGGGGCTGGAGGAGGTGCCCAGAAGGTGCCACAGGCTTGGCATCACCCAGCCACAAAGTGCCCAGGAAGCTGCTCTGTTCTTCAAGCCTTGTGACACATCCACAGGACAACCACGGCCCCACCAGCAGATGCTGCATCCCCAGCAGCCCTGAGGCCTGGGAGAGGGGCTGGGACATCTCCTGCTGCCACAGGGGCTGTGGGGAGCCCTTGGAGTGTCCCCAAAGTGCCCCACAGGGCTGAGGCACCAGGAGCCCTTCCCACTCGCACTCTGCCCACTCTCTCTGTCTCTCTCTGCTCCTCCTGCAGATTTTTGGATACCCCCAGGTGTCTCCTCTGCCACTGCCTCCCACCACAGGGGGGATTGACCCTGCTGCTCTGGGAAGGGCAGAGCTGGACTCTCTCTCTGCTCCAACAGCAAAACCCCACGTGGGTTTTGGGGAGTGCGGGGTGGGCTCTTTCCTCCTTCCTCCTCCTCTTCCTCGCCTCTCCATCCTCCTCTTTCCTTGCTGTCTGTGTGTCTGCCCGCCCTCCCCTGTCCCCTGGCCCTGTCCCTGTCCCTGTCCCTGGCCGGGTGTCGCTATCTCACTCTCTGGTTCTTTGCAGATGGACGTAGTTTACACATTCCAGACCGGCGCCTCCTCTTTGCAGGGAGCCCTCAGGAGACAGCCTTCCATCGTGAGCCAGCACCACGATGTAAAAAATGTTTCTAGCCCAACCCATGTAGCTCTTTCCTCCGTCAATTCCACTCCCACCACTTCTGCTGTTGCTGCTGCTGCATCTCCTCCTGCGGGCAGTGAGTGATGGTCTATTACAATGCATGATTTAATGAGCACAGAGAGCACCTGCACCCCCCTAACCCCGCCTGCTCTCTCTCCCTCTCAGCCTTGACTCGCACACTCAGTCCCAAACCTGAAGGATGGGGCGGGAAACCCTTCAAAACCCCAATTTTTAACAAAATTATGAACCTTTCTGGTCCTTTCCCCCCCAGTTCCTTGTTGCTTTGTCCAGTTTTACCTCTTCTCCTCCTTTGCAGGGCTGGTGTTTGTGTCCACCCTCCTCAGGGTGAGCCAAAATTGCAGTTCTTGCTCAAAACCCCCCCAAGTTCACGAGCATTGCTGGGAGGAGGGCAAGGCTGAGCCCAAATCCTGCTGGTTCTTCCCTCTGCCCAGCCCTGGGACAGCCCAAGGATGGGCAGAGGAATTGCTTGAAATCTCTTCTGGAGGCAGAGTGGCCGCTGGGACTGTCCCCAAGGCTGGCTGAGCCACAGCAAGGAGGGACAAACAGGATTTGCTCCTGCCTGTGGCTCAGCTGGTGACACCTCGGGGCTGCTGTCCCCCCTCTCTGTCCCCACCTGGGGACTTGCATGGCCTGGGGACATCCCTGTGCTGCCCTGGGCAGCCAGAGGATCCTCAGTGCCCACCTTGCTCTGCACACTCTGGATCCCCAGGGTGTGCAGACACTGCTCTGCATGGAAATGGGCATGAAAAACAATTCCTGCTGGATGCCAGTGGGAATTCTGGGTCCTGGATCTGACACTGGGTCTCCAGACCCTAAAAAAAGCATGGAACCAAATTCCTGCTGGATGCCAGTGGGAATTCTGAGTTCTGGATCTCACACTGGGTCTCCACACCCCAAAAAAGGCCCTGTCTGGTGCAGGGCTCTCTCTCTGTTCATCACAGGCTGCTCTGCACATTCTGGATCCCAGGGTGTGCAGAAACACAACTGTACATGGAAATGGGCATGGAAAACAATTCCTGCAGGATTCTTGTGGGAATTCTGGGTCCTGGATCTCACACTGGGTCTCCAGACCCTAAAAAAAGCATGGAACACAATTCCTGCTGGATTCCAGTGGGAATTCTGGGTTCTGGATCTGGCACTGGGTCTCCAGACCCTAAAAAAAGCATGGAACACAATTCCTGCTGGATTCCAGTGGGAATTCTGGATCATGGATCTGGCACTGGGTTTTCAGACCCTAAAAAAGGCCCTGTCTGGTGCAGGGCTCTCTATTCATCACAGGCTGCTCTGCACATGCTGGATCCCAGGGTGTACAGACACAAAACTGTGTATGGAAAACAATTCCTGCTGGATCCCAGTGGGAATTCTGAGTTCTGGATCTGGCACTGGGTCTCCAGACCCTAAAAAAAGCATGGAACACAATTCCTGCTGGATTCCAGTGGGACTTCTGGGTCCTGATTCTGGCACTGGGTCTCCAGACCCTAAAAAAGGCCCTGTCTGTGTTCATCACAGGCTGCTCTGCACATGATGGATCCCAGGGTGTGCAGACACACAACTGTGCATGGAAATGGGCATGGAAAACAATTCCTGCAGGATCCCAATGGGAATTCTGGGTCCTGGATCTGGCACTGGGTCTCCAGACCCTAAAAAAGGCCCTGTCTGGTGCAGGGCTCTCTCTTTGTTATTGTGGGCTGCTCTGCACATGCTGGATCCCAGGGTGTGCAGACACACAACTGGACATGGAAATGGGCACAGAGGCCACAAATCAACGGGAATTCTGGATCCTGGCTTTCCAGCCCCCCATAAAAGGCCCTGTGTGATGTAGAACCCTCTGTGTGTGGGGTGTTGGGGCTGGTGAGCACGTGGCCGTGGTTCTGTCTGCAGGCTGGGAGCAGGGAGTGTGGCTCTGCTGGATAATTGGCTCTTTTATTGCACACTCACTTATCCCCGTTCTCCTCTGATTAGAGAAATACCCTCGGTGACTTTCTGGAGAGCTTTCAGGCTCTGCTGTTTATGCACTGTGGGGGAGGAGAGAGAATTTGGGATAATTTTGTTTTCTCTCTGTTTAGCTGACTCTGAGGCTGGCAGCTGATTGGGTTTAACCCCAGCGATGCTGGAGCAGCACAGCTGCCTCCTGCTCCCGCCTGCATCTGGGAAAACCTCCAGGATTTTCTGATGGAATAAAATCTGCTTAGAGGGGCTCAGAGCAGGGGTGGGGAGGAGACCAAAATGCAGCTTTTTTGCAGTCTGTGGATCCATATTTTCCCCCCATTTTGCAGTGAGGGACTAGAAAACTTGGATAGCTCGTGCAGACTTCCCCAAGAGCTAACCCAGGTCTCCAAATCTCCTGCTGTTTTCTTGCCTGGATTTCTCTTGTTTCCCTCTGCTGCTTCCCTCTCTCCCAAAGCTCCTCTTCCCTCCACGCAGATCTGTGGTGTCTCTTCTCCCGTGGATGAGTTTTTCCAGGGTTGGATTTGCCGTGTGGGGAGCTCTCAGGGATCCATGGGCAGGTTTTGGCAGAGCCCAGCTGCTCCTGCTGGGAATTCTGCCCTGGATTGAGGGGCTGGGCAGAGCCAGGGCACGGGATGGCATCCCAAGGGGCTCTCACCCAGCACGTGGAGGTTTCACGTTTCACAGGAATCGATCCCAAGCCTGCATTTGAAGCTTCCAGGTGGAGAGGAGGCGGGAGGAGCCGGCCGTGGGAGGGAGGGAAGGAGGGAGGGGAGGCTCCAGGCTGGAATTCAGCTCTGCTGGGCTCCCTGCCTCATTCAGAACACATTTCCTCCCTGTTCCCTTCCTTTGAGAGGGAACAGCTGAATTCATCTCGCAGCAGGTGATGGAGAAGGGAGGAAAGTCTGAGGGAAACTGCAGCAGGAGCTGCTTGAGGGGGCTGAGCAGGAGACTGAGCACAGAATCCCTGGAATTGCTCCAGGGAGCTTTTCCTGCTGCTCCTGGCAGTGCTGGACAAATCTCCAGGGCTCTGGAGGTGATTCCTTGGGAGAGATCTCACGTGAGAGGGGGAGGCTTCTGTGGAGCTGCTCCTAAATCTGAATTGTAGATGCCACCACCTTGTGGCTGTGACAGTCCCTGGGCTGTCCTTGGCCATCTCCTCATGGCTGTGACAGTCCCTGGCTCTCCTTGGCTTGGTGGGATTGTTCTCCTTGGTTCAGTTGGTGTTTTAGGGCTCAGGATTTGCTGATGTCAAGTCGTGGCTGATGTGACAGATGAGGTGGCCCCGGTAGTGTCCCTTGTCCTGTGCGTTCACCTGAATTGATCCAAGGTCATCAGTGCACAAATCCAGCTCGGAATTGGTTCCCAGCTCCCTCAAATTCCCGTTTTTCCAGGCCAGTGGTGCTCCAGACTCATGCAAAGCTCCTTCCATGGGTCCAAAGAGTGAAATTGCTCCAGGGAGTCTTCCCTGCTGCTCCCAGGGGTCTGGGACAGGAGATCTGCTCCCACACGAGCTCTGCTCCACAGAGCTGAGGCTTCTGTTGCTTCCCTGGAACCCCAGCAGGGCTGGGAGTGACACTTGTGACACTTGTCACCCCCCTGAGCCCAAACCTGTGAGCTGGAAGGGTTTGGGGCTGGAATTCCAGAGGATCTGGAGGGAATCCACTGTCCAGGTGTGTTCCCAGAGCTCTCCCTCCCAGTGCAGGGGAGATGGCAGAGCCATATCCTGGTGCTCTGATTTCCTCCTTGAGCCTGGATTTCAGTGGAGCTTTCCCAGGAATGTGAAGGAATTCCTTCAGCATATCCAACAGAGACTGAATTGGTCTCCAGCTCCATCAAAGTCCCATTTTTAACTGGGAAAACCACTGGGTCTCCTGCAGGTTCAGGGAAAGCTCCAGAGGGCCCTGGACCTTCACCTGGATCCTCACAGCACCCACCTGGATCTGCTCCCAGGAGCTCCAGAAGAGCTGGAGACACCTTTGGAAGCCCCATTCCCCTGCAGAGCTGTAGGAAGGACCCTCCCACAGTAGATTTCCCCTGCTCTTTGCCTAACCCACCTCCTTTGGAGCCGTAGTTCCCCCACCTCGTCCGTCCCTCGTCCTCGTGTCCGTCCGTCCGTCCACCGCGGGGCGCGCGCACCCCCCACACCAATTAATGACTAATTAACGCCTCGTGGCTTCCATCCATCCAGACTGGTGATGTTGGGGGGGAGGTTTGGAGTCGTCCTTTGTCTTTTCTTGCAGCTTCTGAGGCTGGTGGCTCCCCAGCACCCCCGTAGTGCCTGACTGCCCCCAGTTCACCGTAGATGTCTCATTTTTGACCGAGCTGTCTGTTCAGTGGTGATTTTGTCGCTGTGGTCGTGCCGTTGTTTTCTTTTTTTGTTGTTTGGTGGTCGTCTCTCATCATTTATTTCACTTTCTCCCTCCGGCCCTGCCCTCTGGCAGCACCACTGACCCTCTGTTTTTTCTCCCCACGCCCGCCCAGATCAAAGTGGTGAATGCGTTCCGTAGCTCGCTCTACGAAGGCCTCGAGAAACCCGAATCCAGAAGCTCCATCCATAACTTCATGACTCACCCAGAGTTCATCCTGGAGGAAGACGAGCCTCGGACACCATTCCTTGACGGCGCCGAAGACGAGCCCGAGCCTGAGGGACTCCAAAAGCGAGGTGGGGGCAGCCTGGGGGGCTCCACGGCCCTCAACAGGAACAACAACGCCGTGGACAGCGAGTTCAGCTTCCCCGAGCCCGGGAGCCCCTTCCACAGCCTGGAGACCTCAGTTTGACCTTAGAACTTGGAGTTTCCCCCTCCTCCTCCTCCTCTTCTTCCTCGTCCTCATCCACCTGGGCCCTGTGTGATCCCAGCACCAGTAACTGATCACACTGCTGCGGTCAAACTGCTCATGCCTGTATCGTCATTGAGGGGTTTTTTGGGGGTGGGGTTGGGGGTTTAATGTGTTTTTTTCTTTTTTTTTGGTTCATTTTGTTGGGTTTTTTTACCGTTATTTAGCAGTGGGAACCAGAGTACCACCAAGCTGGGTGTTGGGAGAGAGGTTAAGCCAAAAAAAAAAAAAAACCAAAACCAAACCAATTGTGCATCTCCATCCCTGATTTTCCGTGGTACTCACCCAGGGGAAGCTGCCAGGTTCTTTCCTCTCCAAGAGTTGGGTTTTTCACTTGGGGTTTTCACTTTGGAGAAATGCATGTTCCAAGGAAATTCAAATTGTTGTAGTCTTACACTCCCTCAGCCCTGAGGCTGGGGGTGCACTTGTGACTTGATTTTATTTTTTTTGTGGGTTTGTTTTTTTCACATGTGGTTTTTAGGGGTTTTTTCCTTCTAATGTTGGGGTTTGCTCTTTGCTTGTGGGATTTTCCCCCCCTAACCTATGGGAAGTGGGGAGGGGAAGTCACTGCTCCAGTGCAGAAATTAAGGAATAAACTAAAAAATCCCAGCCAGGGGAAGGTGTTTACTGCAAGGTTCAGAGATGCAGGGTTCCCACCAGTCTTCCACCTTTGAAAAATGGTACCTGGGCTTCTTCCAGCTCCCCCTCTGTGTGTGCCCACACGTTTTCCTCTCTCTGATTCCAAACTGGGAGATGAGAAATGAAGGGATAAATTCTGATTTTCCTGCAAAGGTAGAGGTGAAACTGCCAGGGTAAAGGTGGGGAGAACCCCCAGGCTGTGAGGGATGCAGCTTCTTCCTGAGGAATTCTCTTCTCCTCCTCTAGGAGAGACCTCTCTGCTGCTCTTGGTCAGGGGGGAAACTCCTGGAGGATTTTTGCAGCTCTCCAGCTCCTGCCCTCCAGAACAGAGGGATTTTTGCCCTTTTTTCTGTGTTTTTGGGGTCCCCTCAGCCTCACAGGGATCTGGGAGGAGGCTCCAGCCATGCCCAAAAGCCATGGGAGGATGAGTGGGGATCTCCTGAATCCTGGGAAGGATCACCCCAGCTGTCTCATGGCCCAGTGGAAGGCAGGGATGCCCCTGGATGATCCCAGATTTTCCTGGAGTTTGGTTTGGATGCCTGCAGGTCTCCCTGAGGAGGAGCTGCTGGAGGCTTGGCCTCGCTTGGCTGCTTCTTTTGGAGCCCTTGAGCCCTTCCTCACCTCCAGCCCTGGGGACAACCCAGTGAGAGTCCCTTTCCTTGGAATGGGCTCTGGATTGTCCCTCTGGCCATCCCTGGAGCTTGGGGGAAGCTCTGCCACCTCTCTGCTCTCCTCCATCTCCTTCCCTTGAGCCCTTCCTCACCTCCACCCCTGGAATAACCCAGTGAGAGTCCCTTGAAGGTGGCTCTGGATTGTCCCTCTGGACATCCCAGAGCTGGAGGCAGGGCTTGGGCTTCTCCTCCCCTTGGAGGAAGCTCTGCCACCTCCCTGCTCTTCTCCATCCCCTTCCTTTGAGCCCTGTCTCACCTCCAGCCCTGGGGACAACCCAGTGAGGGTCCCTTTCCTTGGAACTGGCTCTGGATTGTCCCTCTGGACATCCCAGAGCTTGGGTTTCTCTTCCTCCTGGGAGCCTCCTCCATCCCCTCCCTTTGAGCCCTCAACACCTGCAGCCCTGGGAGCAGCCCAGTGAGGGTCCATTTCCTTGGAATTGGCTCTGGATTGTCCCTCTGGCCATCCCTGGAGTTGGAATCAGGGCTTGGGCTTCTCCTCTTCCTGGGAGCCACCTCACTCCATCTCCCTGAGCCCTTCCTCACCTCCAGCCCTGAGAGCAACCCAACAAGAGTCCCTTTCCTTGGAATTGGCCCTGGATTGTCCCTCCCTCCATCCCTGGCTTCTCCTCCCCTTGGGAACCTCCCTGCTCTCCTCCATCCCCTCTGGCTGAAGGAAGCAGACCGAACCAGCTGGAAACGAGGCGATTCCCACCCCTGGATTCCAAACCCTGAGGGTTTTCTTGTTGGTTTTTTTTTTGGGAAAGGCTGGTTCTGGCTGGGTTCTCCTCCCCTGCCCCACCAGGAACGCACAGCGGAATCTCCCGTGCCTTGTCCGAGCACTGCCTGCAGCACCTCCTGCCACGCCAGGCCCAGATCTTTGCCAAGATTTAAGTGTTCCTTAAACCACAAACACAAACCAAGTGTCTCTGTGTCCTTCCCTGGGCTGGGAGGAGGAGGAGGAGGAGGAGGAGGAGGAGGAGGAGGAGGAGGAGGAGGGAAGGATGAGCTCCTTTTTCCTGCTGAGGAAAGGTCTTTATCCCAAAAATCCCAAATATCCTGAATAACCCACCCTGGTGCTGGCGAGCTGGGCTTTGTTCACTGCCAACAGCAAGAAGAAATTGCCACCACTGCCCGTCCCCAGTGCAAATTCAGTGTCCACCCCATGCCTGGCTCCTCCTTGCCTCCCTCCCCACAAAAAAATAACCCAGGGGAGTGAGGGGATGTTGGGTTAAACACACAAAAAAAAAAAAAATCCCCAAACGAGGGGTGGTTGTGGGGTTTTGGTTCTGTGCTAAAGGTGACGTTGCTTAAAAAAAAAAACCTAAAAAAAAATTCACTTATTCACTTTTTCTATTTTAAATACTTACAAAAAAACAAAAAAACAAAAAAAAAAAAAAGGGAGAAGATATGGTGTTCTTACAAGCTTACATAAATATTTATTAAATACTTTTTGGGGGGATGCACCAAGTTTTTTTTTTTTTTCATTTTGATATTTTTTTTAATACCTCAGACCTGTTGAAAAAAAGAAATAAAAAAAAAAAGGACTCAAACCAACAACAACTTCAAGCCAATTTTGGAGGCTCTCAAAGTCACTCCCAGAAATCTGTGACTGGCAGGGTTTGCCACAAAGGGTCTGGTCGTTCCTTTAGTTTGTTTTTCCTCTATTTTTGTCGTTCTAGTTTCCATTTTAGGAGTGGGGGGGGGGAGGGAGAAATAATGCTATATAAATATTATGCAAAAAAAAGAAAAAAAGGAAAAAAAAAGAAAAAAAATCTAGTTTTCTTTAGCTCAGAAACTGATATTTTTACGTCAGCCATATGTATTTTGTTTAAAGAAAATAAAGAAAATAAAGAGATCTCGAGTCCCCGCCGCTGCTTGAGGGCAGTTGCAAGGGACACTTTAATTAATTCCGTGGATTAATTAATTCAGCCATCGGATGCCAGTCAGCTTCCTTTTCTCTGAGCAGCCATCTTTCTACTAGCCGTGAGTTGGATGACACAAATGGGGTTTTTTTATATATATAAATATCTATAAATTATGTTGGTGTATGGCTGGTTGCTTCAAGTATAAATGTTTCTTGTGCAGATTTCCTGTAAAGTTTTGTTTTTTTGGGTTAAGTTTCAGTGATATCCTGGCAGCAGCTGACTCTTGGCTTAAGTTATTGAGGACATTACACAAAAAAAAAAAAAAAGAGATTTGGGGGAGATTGGTGCTCCAAAAACAAAGGCATGGTCGGCGGCACGGACTTTTGGGGACTTTCTGCAACATGCCTTGACTAGGGGGAGATATAAATATCCATATAAATATATATTATTATGAATAATTTCTGGGTTTTTTTTGCTTTGTTTGAACTGCCACGAGTGCGCGCGGAGCAGGGGAGGGCCGGCAGGAAGCAAAGCCACCCCCTCCCTCCTCCTTGTGATCAACTTGCCTTGGAATGCTTTGTTATTAAAACACTCTGAACATCCTTCTGCATCCAGTTCTTGATCCCAGCAGGGCGGATTTGCGGATTTTCCGTGGATTTTCTGTGGATTTTCCGTGGATTTTCCGTGGAATTGGCGGATTGGTACCAAAGACACCGCGGCCTGTGCGCGGCTCGCTGGCCAGGCAGCTCTTGAGGTTTTCTCCTGCTGAGGTTTTTTTATGATTTGCACAGGGAGAAGGGTGTGGGGAGGGGGTTTAATTTCTTTTATTTCTTTCTTTTTTTTTTATTTTTTCCCAAAGGTTTTCCGTGCAATAAAGTGAAATTTTCCAAGCGATCTCAAGAAGGAAATAAACTAAACCGCGTTTGAGCATGGGCGCCATTTTCCCCCTCACGCCTGGGCCTGGAGGCCTCAGCTCCTCTCTGAGGGGAAAAAAACCTAAACTGGGAAAAAATCCCATCCCAAATGCCCAAATGGCATCTCCAGGTTCCACTGCCAGCTCCTGGCACCTCTGGCACCACCTGAGAAGGTTTTTGTCCCTCTGTGGGCACACCTGGGTCTGCATGGCTTCTGCTCCATCGCCAACCCCCTGAGCCCAAAACACCACCTGCACCCCCAAATCTCCCCTGGGGCCCTTGCTCCTTTTCCTTCTCCTTTTCCTGCTCCTTTTCCTGCTCCTTTTCCTGCTCTTTTTCCATCCAAACAAGATTTGTTTCCCCCCCAAACGGGGATTTTGCCATTTTTTCCTCTCCAGCATCCCCCCCTCACCCCAACTCTGCTCTCCCCAAACTCCCCAATTTTCATCCAGCAAAACCCATGGTTAAAACTGCCTTTAGTTTATTTCCTCCCCTTCAATAAATATATATATATATACAGTCTGAACTGAACATTTATGTGTGTGTATATATATTTATCCAATGCTCTCAGAAAACAAAAAAAAAAAACCCTTTATTTTGAAGAGGGCACGTGGAACCGAGTTTTTCTTTTTTTTTTTTTTTTTTTTTTTTTCCCAGTAACTCAGTATAATAAGCACTGGTATTTTTGTATAAAAAAACAGGAGAGAGAAAAAAGAAAAAAAAAACCAAAATACAAAACAAAAGACTGAATATTATGTGGTATGCATGACATTAAAAAACAAAACAATGGTGGTTTCAAAGCAATATGTACCCTGGTGTGTTTGCCATATCCTAGAGTCCAGCTTAAAGTGCACCTGATCTGTATTGCATTTTGATATTAATCTCTATGTACAATGTTTTGCATGTAATTTATATGGATCTTGGGAGGAAAAGAAAAAAAAAAAGAATCTGAATGATTTGTCCGTTGGCTTCTTCTGAGAAAACAAACTCCAAGCAGAGCTAAAAGTCCAAAATGGAAGCAGCAGAGTGCTTGAGGGGTGGGAAAATGGGTGCAGTAAGAAAAAAGAAATGAAGAGGGAGAAGGGGAATGGTTTGGAATCAATAAAACTTTTGGCTATTGAGCAGAAATTGCATCCAGAGAATAAAATGTGTAACTGTGCCGTGCTCTGTGTGTCCGGCAGCTCGGGGGATCTGTCTGTCCCAAACTTTCCTCAGGAATAGCTCCAGTGGGGTGGAAATGGATGGGGATCCAACCCAAACTCCTCTCAGTGTGGGATTTCTGTTATTTCATTGATTATTCTTCCACAATCTACAAGAAAAGTGTCCAAATTGGTGCCAAATGCTACCCAAATGGTGCTGCTGGGCTGTGAGGGGCTGCCCTGGCTAAATAATTGGTATAGATCAATGTGTGGTATTCAGAGACACATAATTCTCTCTCCCAGGATTTTTCCTGGGGAAAAGGCAGTGAAAAGATTTTGGCTTTTATTACATTCACAGAATAAAATGTGTAACAGTGCCGTGCTCCGTGTGTCCGGCAGCTCGGGGGGGGTCTGTCTGTCCCAAACCCTGCCCAGGAATT
Organism: Ammospiza caudacuta; assembly: GCF_027887145.1. Classification (NCBI taxonomy): domain Eukaryota; kingdom Metazoa; phylum Chordata; class Aves; order Passeriformes; family Passerellidae; genus Ammospiza; species Ammospiza caudacuta. Next base: position 6,067,693 of record NC_080616.1, on the reverse strand, counting down.
CACATCCCTGAGGGGGCGTGAGGGAGGGGATGGCACCTGGGACTGGGGACCATTTTTGGGACATCGCGGGGAATTTCCTAATGGAAAGGGCGGCCAGGATTTGGAAGTGGCTGCTCAGGGAGGTTTGGAGTCCCCCTCAGCCCTGGAGGTGACAAGGAAGGATTGGACGTGGCACTGAGGGCGCTGGAAAGTTGGATGATCTGGGAGGGATTCTCCAAGCTAAATTTTGCGAGCAGAGGGTAGGATGGAGAAACACGGCCATGTTCGCTACACAGGGAAAAGATGTGTCCCCTTTTTGAGGCTTTTTGAAATGCGGGGAAGCAAAAAAACCACAACAAAATCCACCCCCGCCCCGCCTCAGGCGCCCGCCCACCCTCTCCCTTCCCGTCGGGCGGGTGAAGCCACTTCCGGCCGCCATCTTGGCAGCGGGCGCCATCTTTCAGCCGGGCACCGGGACACGGCGGCGGCGGCCCCGGCAGGATCGACAAACACCACCCTGTTCGTTTCAGGGGAAAAAGCTTTGTCCTTTTTGAGGCTTTTCGAAACGCGGAGAAGCCAAAAAAAAAAAAAAAAGCAAAATCCACCCCCGTTTCCCCTCAGACACCTCTCTTCCTGTCGGGCGGGTGAAGCCATTTCTGGCCGCCGTCTTGGCAGCGGGCGCGCTGAGGCTGCGCGGGCACCGGGCGCCATCTTTGAGCCGGGCACGGGGACACGGCGGCTGTGACGATGGATCGCGGCAGGATAGAGAAACATGGCTCTGTTTACTTCATAAAAATCTTTATTCTATTTTTGAAGGAGTTTTGAAGTGCGAGGAAGCCATAAGACAGCAAAATCCACCCCCGTTCTCCCTCAGACTCCCTCTCTTCCTGTCGCGCGGGTGAATCTACTTCCGGGCACCATCTTGGCTGAGGGCGCCATCTTTGAGCCGGGCACCGGGACACGGCGGCGGTGCCGACGGATCGCAGCAGGATGGAAAAACGCGGCCCTGTTTAATTAAAAAATCTTTATTTGAATTGTGTGGAAGCCATAAAAGAGCAAAATCCTCCCCTATTCCCCCTCAGACCCCCTTTCTTCCTGTCGAGCGGGTGAAGCCACTTCCGGGCTCCATCTTGGCTGAGGGCGTCATCTTTGAGCCGGGCACCGGGGACACGGCAGCACCGATCCCGGAAAGATGGAGAAACACGGCCCTGTTTACTTAATAAAAAATCTTTATCCTCTTTTTGAAGTACGAGGAACCAATAAAACAGCAAAATCCACCCATGTTTTCCGTCAGACCCCCTCTCTTCCCGTCGGGCGGGTGAAGCCATTTCCGGGCGCCATCTTGGCCGCGGGCGCGCTGAGGCTGCGCGGGCACCGGGCGCCATCTTTGAGCCGGGCACCGGGACACGGCAGCACCGATCCCGGAAAGATGGAGAAACACGGCCCTGTTTACTTAATAAAAAAAATCTTTATCCTCTTTTTGAAGTACGAGGAACCAATAAAACAGCAAAATCCACCCATGTTTTCCGTCAGACCCCCTCTCTTCCCGTCGGGCGGGTGAAGCCATTTCCGGGCGCCATCTTGGCCGCGGGCGCGCTGAGGCTGCGCGGGCACCGGGCGCCATCTTTGAGCCGGGCACCGGGACACGGCAGCGGCGGCCCCGGCGGAGCGCGGCGACAGCGACACGGCGGCCCCCGGGGGCTCGGTAAAACTCAAACTCCCTGAGCGACCGTAAATAGAGCGGCTTCGGAGCCCTGCGGCGGCTGGTGGGAGATGGGGAGGAACAGGCGGGGGGGCGCTGCTGGCTCAACCCCGGCTCCTCCGCAAGGCCGCGCGGCCCCACAGCGGCAGGGGAACGCTGAGGGGCGAGGCGGAATTAAGAGGAAATAAAGCCGGGATTGAGTGGGAATAAAGTCGGAATTATGTGGGAATAAAGCCGGGATTATGTGGGAATGAAGCCGGGTGAGGCGCGTTTGCTCCCCCGGGTTTTGGGGAGGGCCCGGGGTAGGCCCGAGGCCTTCCCTCAGCGCTGTCCCCTCTCCAAACCCAGCTCAGATATTTCCTAAATCTCCTCATTTTTCACATCAAAACTCCTTTTTTCCTGTTGTAGCAACGCGTCCGAGGGGCATTTCTAACGTAATTCCCTAAAGGAACTTCAGGAGCTGAGTAACTCTGGATGCAGCCGGGCTCAATTCCTCCCGGAGGTTGTTAAAAACAACGCGAATCCGCCAATTTTTGGTGTTTTTTCCTTATTTTTTAAAGGTTTTCCCTCCCGGATGTTGTTAAAACAACGCGATTCTGTGAATTTTTGTGGTGTTTTTCTTATTTTTTTAAAGGTTCTGCTTTCTGACGCCAATTTTTGTTATGGAAACGCCAAAAAAGAAAATTTATTGTTGTTGTTAAAGGGATCAAATCCTCCAGGTTATTCCCAGAATTGCATCAGGGTCGCATTTCCTGAATAAATCACAGCTTTATTTGGCTGTAAAAAATAGAAATAAATAAAATAAAGGATTTTAGGGTTGAATTTGGGCACAGCTGAAGCAGAGCAGGAAGAATTTTCCATTTAAAACTTCCTGGTGGTGACATTTCCCAGCTCTAATGACATTTTCCAAGGTGAAAATCGAATTTTTTTTGGGAAAATCGATTTTTTTTTTTTTGTATTTAAGAAAATATTTCCATGAGGGAGAGGAATAGGAAATTTTTATAGGAAATTGCTGCCAGGCTTTGAGGTTAAGCTCAGAAATACAAAAAATTAAATTAAATTTAATTATTGCAGTTTAATTCAAGAGCGAAAGGAGCAGCCTGCCTTGGTTTGGGGTTGATTTTTGATGAGAAAAAGCTGAAAGAGAGAGAAAAAATGAGAAAAAATTGGTAAAAATGTGAAATTCCTGCTGCTTTTCCTTCTTTGCCACCTGATAAACAGGAAATGAATCATCCAAGGAATTTAAGGCACAAATGAAGAGAAATTTTTCCAGGGAAATTTGAGAGTTTAAAATCCAAGAATTCCTCACAGGGAAATGCAGGAAAACTTCTTTATTTTCCCTTTAAAAATATAAAAGTTGTGTTGGTTTTTATGGCCTGGTTTCTGCTGCTGCATTTTTAATTGATTTGATTTTTTTATTTTTTTTTTTACACCAATTTTCATTAATTTCATGGATTCAGAACAAAAATCTGTTTAAAATTTTACATTAACTTGAATTCATTCAAAACCTACTGAGTGCACCAGAGTTACTCGTTTTTATTCAGATTATTTTAAATTTACCAGTTTAAAAATTCAACAAAAATGTTTTTTAATGAACTTTTTTTTAATAATTAAATCACTCTAATGAAGTTTAAAGGTTTTGGGTGGGTTTGGTTGATTCTTTTCTGTTATTGTTGTTTATTTTCAAGGTTTATTCCAATTTAAACAAGATCCACACTGAAATATGGAATAATGAAGGCAAAAATTTGATTTATTTTTAAAAATAATTCAATCTGAAGGGGTTTTCTCTCCCCTCAGGGTGTTGGATGTAGAAATGTTGAATTTTAAATGTGGAAATTCCTGCTTTGGGTTGGAATTTCTGCTTTTCTCACCCCTCACTCCCAGGATTTCAGCAAACAGAAGAATTCAGGTTGAAATTTGATTTGAATTCCTTGGGAAAAGTTGAATTTCCACCAAAAGGAGCTCCAGGAGTTTTAGGATTAAATTCCATGAGGCAAAATTTGATTTTTGAAGCTCCAAAATTGAATTTAACCCCATGGAGAAGAACTGGAGGGAACCCTGCACTTAAATCCTGATTTCTTTTTATTCCCTTTTCAATCACTCAAAAAAAACCCTAAAAAACCAATAATTAATATGAAAACCCAACTTTTCCTCTCTTTATTTTAGATTTGGGAAAATTCCTTGGCCTAAAAAAAAAAAAAAAATCGTGGAAAATTCACAAAATTTCTTTGTGTGAGTAAAAGGTTCCAAGTGTTTCTTCTTAAGCTGCAAAGAAAAATTTCTTGAGTTTTGCCCTCCCCAAAGAGTCAGAACCATCCCAGGGGTAAAATTGATTTTTATTTGGTTTTTAGCAGAATATCTAAAAGAAAAATGGGATAAAAACTCAGAATAAATCAATTTTTGGTGGCACCCAAACCCCAATCAGCTGCTGAATGATCAGGGAACAGCACAAATGGATAAATTGGGGAAATTTCTTGGAAATTCTGCCCCAAATTCCCAAAAATTCCTGGGTTGGGGATGGGTGAGTTTGTCCCTGTGCTGTCCCCAATAATCTCATTTTCCCCTCAGTTGGAATTTATGGGTTAAAATTCTGATTTTTTGTTGTTTTTCTCCTTGTCCTGCTGTCCTTGCCTCCTTTGGGGTGTGTATAAACACAATTTTGGGGTTTATACACACAAATTTGGGGGGGGGTTTTGTCATAAATATGGGGGAAGGTTTTTGTGTTTTCTTAATAGGTGAAGAAATCTCAGAAGACCAGAAATTGCAACTTACTGAATTAAATAATTTAAAAAAAATTTTTAAAAAAAACTAAAAATTCCCCCAGCTGTGGAAGATGGAGCTTCATTTTTTGAATCCTGAGCCACTTTGAATCGCTGGGGATTTTTTTTATATAATTTTTTTTTTTTTTAATTTTTTTATTTTTTTAATTTTTTTTTTTTATTGGAAGAGCTAAAATATCCCTGGCTGTCTCCAGATTTGCAATGGACTCAATTCCTCCTCCATTGTTTCTGAGAGCAACCTCAGAGTTTTTGGAATTTTGTTGGCTGAGAGGTTCCCTTGGAATTGTCAGGAGGAAAAAAAAAAAAGCAAAAAAACAAAAAAAAAGCAAAAAAAAAAGGCAAAATTCACAAATTCTTTCTGCCCCTTTGTTATTCATTCACGGAATCCTTCGGCCTACAGGAGAGGGAACTGCATGGCTGGGAAGAACAAGGGCTGGGCTCAGCGTGGCCAGGTGGGTGAGAGCCAGGGAAATGAGGCAAAAATCCCCCTGGGATTGGGGGAAATAGCAGGGAAAAATCCGGGAAAAATCCCCTGGGATTGGGAAAAATTATGGGGGAAAAATGCCCTGGGATTGGGGGAAAAATCAGGGAAAAATTCGTTGGGATTGGGGGAAAAATCAGGGAAAAATTCATTGGGATTGAAGGGAAAATCAGGGGAAAATTCATTGGGATTGGGGGAAAATCAGGGGAAAATTCATTGGGATTGGGGGAAAATCAGGGAAAATTCATTGGGATTGGGGGAAATCAGGGAAAAATTCATTGGGATTGGGGGAAAATCAGGGAAAAATTCATTGGGATTGGGGGAAAATCAGGGGAAAAATTCATTGGGATTGGGGGAAAATCAGGGGAAAAATTCATTGGGATTGGGGGGAAATCAGGGGAAAAATGACCCTGGGATTGGGAAAATTATGGGGGAAAAATGCCCTGGGATTGGGGAAGAATCAGGGAAAAATTCATTGGGATTGAGGGGAAAAATCAGGGGAAAAATGACCCTGGGATTGGGGAAAAAATGAGGCAAAAAAAAATTCCCCCTGGGATTGGGGGAAAATGCCCTGGGATTGAGGGGAAATGTCAGGGAAAAATCCTCTGGGATTGGGAAAAATTATGGGGGAAAAATGCCCTGGGATTGGGGGAAAAATCAGGGAAAAATTCGTTGGGATTGGGGGAAAAATCAGGGAAAAATTCATTGGGATTGAGGGGAAAATCAGGGGAAAAATTCATTGGGATTGGGGGAAAATCAGGGAAAAATTCATTGGGATTGGGGGAAAATCAGGGAAAAATTCATTGGGATTGGGGGAAAATCAGGGAAAAATTCATTGGGATTGAGGGGAAATCAGGGGAAAAATGACCCTGGGATTGGGAAAATTATGGGGGAAAAATGCCCTGGGATTGGGGGAAAAATCAGGGAAAAATTCATTGGGATTGGGGGGAAATCAGGGAAAAATTCATTGGGATTGGGGGAAAATCAGGGGAAAATTCATTGGGATTGGGGGGAAATCAGGGAAAAATTCATTGGGATTGGGGGAAAATCAGGGAAAAATTCATTGGGATTGGGGGAAAATCAGGGAAAATTCATTGGGATTGGGGGAAATCAGGGAAAAATTCATTGGGATTGGGGGAAAATCAGGGAAAAATTCATTGGGATTGGGGGAAAATCAGGGGAAAAATTCATTGGGATTGGGGGAAAATCAGGGGAAAAATTCATTGGGATTGGGGGGAAATCAGGGGAAAAATGACCCTGGGATTGGGAAAATTATGGGGGAAAAATGCCCTGGGATTGGGGAAGAATCAGGGAAAAATTCATTGGGATTGAGGGGAAAAATCAGGGGAAAAATGACCCTGGGATTGGGGAAAAAATGAGGCAAAAAAAAATTCCCCCTGGGATTGGGGGAAAATGCCCTGGGATTGAGGGGAAATGTCAGGGAAAAATCCTCTGGGATTGGGAAAAATTATGGGGGAAAAATGCCCTGGGATTGGGGGAAAAATCAGGGAAAAATTCGTTGGGATTGGGGAAAAAATCAGGGAAAAATTCATTGGGATTGAAGGGAAAATCAGGGGAAAATTCATTGGGATTGAGGGGAAATCAGGGAAAAATTCATTGGGATTGAGGGGAAAATCAGGGAAAAATTCATTGGGATTGAGGGGAAAATCAGGGAAAAATTCATTGGGATTGGGGGAAAATCAGGGAAAAATTCATTGGGATTGAAGGGAAAATCAGGGGAAAAAATCTCCTGAGACTGGAGGAAAAATCCTCTGGGATTGGGGGGAAATGCCCTGAGATTGAGGGGAAAAATCAGGGAAAAATCCTCTTGGGATTGAGGGGAAAATTCCAGGAGAAAATCCTCTGGAGTTGGGGGAAAATCAGGGGGAAAATGCCCTGGGATTGAGGGAAAATCCTCTGAAATTGGGGGGAAAATGGCCCTGGATTGAGGGGAAAAATCAGGGAGAAACTGCCCTGGGATTGGGGGAGAAATCCTCCTGGGATTGAGGGGGAAAATCAGGGGAAAAAATCTCCTGGGACTGGAGAAAAATCCTTTGGAATTGAGGGGAAAAATGCCCTGAGATTGAGGGGGAAAATCAGGAAAAAAATCCCTCTGGGATTGAGGGGAAAATGCTCTGGAATTGGGGGAAAAATTCCCCTGGGATTGAGGGGAAAATTCCAGGAGAAAATCCTCTGGGGTTGGGGAAAAAATCAGGGGAAAAATGCCTTGGGATCAGGGAAAAAATCCTCTGGGATTGGGGGAAAAATCAGGAAAAAATGCCCTGGGATTGAGGGGAAAATCAGGGGAAAATTGCCATGAGATTGAGGGGAAAAATCAGGGAAAAAATCCCCTGGATTGAGGGAAAAATTGGGGGGAAAATGCCCTGGGATTGGGGGAAAAATTGGGGGAAAAATCAGGGGGAAAATGCCCTGGGATTGGGGGAAAAATCAGGGGGAAAATGCCCTGGGATTGGGGGAAAAATTGGGGGAAAAATCAGGGGGAAAATGCCCTGGGATTGAGGGAAAATCCTCTGAAATTGGGGGGAAAATGGCCCTGGATTGAGGGGAAAATCCTCTGGAATTGGGGAAAAGTTCCCCTGGGATTGAGGGGAAAAAATTCTCATGAGATCAGGGAATGGAATTGGGGAAAAATTGCCTGGGAGTGGGGAAAAAAATCCCCTTGAAATCAGGGAATGGGATGGGGGAAAATCCCATGGGATCAATGAAAAATCCCCCTGGGATTTGGGGAAGAATCCTCTGGGATTGGGGAAAAATCCTCCTGGGAATGAGGGAAAAATCCCCTGGGATTGGTGTTAACAGTGTCATATGAAATTATACATGATAATAATATTACAATATTTATTTAATTTATTCTTGAGCTGCTGTATCGTTACTAACTCAAAATTACACCCAGTTTTTGAAGAAGTGCCTCTCTTGTGGGTCACCCCCTAAATTTTTCTGTCAGAACTGTTATTAAGGTCACAAATTACAATTTATGCTGCAGTTTGGACCAAATCTGCCTAAAAATTTGTTTAAAAAATTGAATTTTCAACAATTTCTTTTTCATCTTTCTGCCCAGCAGATTTCAGCTCACTGCTCCTTCCAGACCCAAATCAATCCACAGGAAACAACTCTAAAATCCCAATTTTTGTTCTCCAGGGTTACTTTTAAACAGAATCAGGGAATGGGATTGGGGGAAAATCCCCTGGGATTGGCGTTCATAGTGTAATATGAAATAACACATGATAATAATTTTACAATATTTAATTTATTATTAAGATATTGTATCATCAATTATTCGATATTACAGCCAATTTTTGAAGTGCCTCTCTTTAGGGTCACCCCTAAATATTTGGGTCACCCCCTAATTTTTCTGTCAGAACTGTTATTAAGGTCACAAATTACAATTTATGCTGCAGTTTGGGCCAAATCTGCCTAAAAATTTGTTTAAAAATTACATTTTCAACAATTTCTTTTTCATCTTTCTGCCCAGCAGATTACAACTCACTGCTCCTTCCAGACCCAAATCAATCCACAGGAACTGAACAGGAAACAACTCTAAACCCCCAATTTTTGTTCTCCAGGGTTACTTTTAAACAGAATCAGGGAATGGGATTGGGGGAAAATCCCCTGGGATTGGCGTTCATAGTGTAATATGAAATAACACATGATAATAATATTACAATATTTAATTTATTATTAAGATATTGTATCATCAATTATTCAGTATTACACCCAGTTTTTGAAGAAGTGCCTCTCTTGTGGGTCACCCCCTAAATTTTTCTGTCAGAACTGTTATTAAGGTCACAAATTACAATTTATGCTGCAGTTTGGACCAAATCTGCCTAAAAATTTGTTTAAAAATTACATTTTCAACAATTTCTTTTTCATCTTTCTGCCCAGCAGATTACAGCTCACTGCTCCTTCCAGACCCAAATCAATCCACAGGAATTGAACAGGAAACAACTCTAAACCCCCAATTTTTGTTCTCCAGGGTTACTTTTAAGCAGAAGCTGTCAGAGCTGAGCCAGGAGAAGCCTTTGAGGTTCCTGCCCAGGCTGGAGCAGGAGAGCCCTGGGAGGAGCAAACCCTGAGCAGGGAGTGAGGATCTGCAGCATGTCCAGCCAGGGGGACGACTGCTACTTCTACTTCTACTCCACCTGCACCAAGGTGAGGCCAGAGATCCTCCTGAGCAGAAAATCAATTCCCCTTCATTAATTAATTAATTCAGTATTGATTATCCAGTCATTGTTGTGCTCCCAGTGCTGAAATTTGGATTTTTGTTCCCTTTCCAACCCATTTATTTTTTAACCTGTGTCCTTTTCCTCTCCATCCCAGTTTTTAACCTGTGTGCTTTTCCTTTCCCATCCCAGTTTTTTAACCTGTGTGTTTTTTCTCTCCATCCCATTTTTTAACCTGTGTGCTTCTCCCATCCCATTTTTTAACCCGTGTCCTTTTCCTTTCCATTCCATTTATAACCTTGATGCTTTTCCTCTCCATCCCATTTTTTGACCTGTTTTTCCTCTCCATCCCATTTTTTAAGCTCTGTGTGTTTTTCCTTTCCATCCCATTTTTTCCATCACTTTTCCTGTGTTTTCCTTTCCCATCCCATTTTTTAACCTGTGTGCTTTTCCCATCCCGTTTTTTAAGCTCTGTGCTTTTCATTCAGATCCAATTCCCTCAGGAATTCCTCATTCCCTGCCTGGGCTCTGAGCAGAAAATCAATTGCTCTTCATTGATTAATTAATTATTGATTATTGAGTCATTGTTCAGCTGCCAGTGCTGAAATTTGGATTTTTGTTCCCTTTCCAACCCATTTATTTTTTAACCTGTGTCCTTTTCTTTTCCATCCCATTTTTTAACCTGTGTGTTTTTCCCATCCCATTTTTTAAGCTCTGTTTATTTTTGAACCCGTGTCCTTTTCCTTTTCCTTTTCCCTTTCCATTCCATTCCTTTCCATTCCATTCCATTTATAACCTTGATGTTTTTCCTTTCCATCCCATTTTTTAACCTGTGTGCTTTTCCCATCCCATTTTTTAAGCTCTGTGATTTTCATTCAGATCCATTTCCCTCAGGAATTCCTCATTCCCTGCCTGGGCTCTGAGCAGAAAATCAATTGCTCTTCATTGATTAATTAATTATTGATTATTGAGTCATTGTTCAGCTGCCAGTGCTGAAATTTGGATTTTTGTTCCCTTTCCAACCCATTTATTTTTTAACCCGTGTCCTTTTGCTTTCCATCCTATTTATAACCCTGATGCTTTTCCTCTCCATCCCTTTTTTTTTTGACCTGTTTTTCCTCTCCATCCCATTTTTTAACCTGTGTGCTTTTCCCATCCCATTTTTTAAGCTCTGTGATTTTCATTCAGATCCATTTCCCTCAGGAATTTGTCATTCCCTGCCTGGGCCCTGAGCAGAAAATCAATTCCTCTTCATTCATTGATTAATTCATTATTGATTATCGAGTCTCCCAGTGCTGAAATTTGGATTTTTGTTCCCTTTCCAACCTGTTTATTTTTTAACCCGTGTCCTTTTCCTTTCCATTCCATTTATAACCTTGATGTTTTTCCTCTCCATCCCATTTTTTGACCTGTTTTTCCTCTCCATCCCATTTTTTAACCTGTCACCTTTTCCCATCCCATTTTTTTACCTTTATAATTCTCCTTCCCAAACCCATTTCTCCTTTCAAATTGTTTCCCCCCTTTTTTTTTGCTGATTTCTGTGAATTTCTGTGAATTTCCTGTTCCTCAATCCCATTTTTACTGATTTTTGTGAATTCCAGGGAGATTCCTGTTCCTCAGTCCCGTTTATTTCTGTGAATTTCAGTGAATTTCCTGTTCCTTTAACCCCATTTTTTACTGATTTTTGTGCATCCCAGTGAAATTCCTGTTATTTAATCCCTTTTTTTTTTCTCATTTCTGTGCATTCCAGTGAGTTTCATATTCCCTAACCCCATTTTTTGCTGATTTCTGTGATTTAGGCAGACTCCTGCTCATTTTTTCCTGTGAATTTCAGGGTGACTCCTGCTCCTTTAGCCCCATTTTTACTGTGAATTTCATTGAGATTTTTGTTCCTTAACCCCATTTTTTGTATGATTTTTGGGAGATTCCTGTTCCTCAATCCCATTTTTTCCTGTGAATTTCAGGGCGACTCCCGTTCCTCAATCCCATTTTTACCGATTTTTCTGCATCCCAGTGAAATTCCTGTTATTTAATCCCTTTTTTTTCCCTCATTTCTGTGAATCTCAGTGAGTTTCATGTTCCCCAACCCCATTTTTTGCTGTTTTCTGTGAATTTCAGGGCGATTCCCGTTCCTCAATCCCATTTTTACCGATTTTTCTGCGTCCCAGTGAAATTCCTGTTATTTAATCCCTTTTTTTTCCCTCATTTCTGTGCATTCCAGTGAGTTTCATGTTCCCTAACCCCATTTTTTGCTGATTTCTGTGATTTTAGGCAGACTCCTGCTCATTTTTTCCTGTGAATTTCAGGGTGACTCCCGTTCCTCAATCCCATTTTTACCGATTTTTCTGCATCCCAGTGAAATTCCTGTTATTTAATCCCTTTTTTTTTCCTCATTTCTGTGCATTCCAATGAGTTTCATGTTCCCCAAGCCCATTTTTTGCTGATTTTTGTGCTCCCAGGGTGACTCGTGCTCGTTCCGGCACTGCGAGGCGGCGCTGGGCAGTGAGACCGTGTGCACGCTGTGGCAGGAGGGGCGCTGCTTCAGGAATGTCTGCAGGTTCAGGCACATGGAGATCGATGTGAGCACCCCAAAAATCCCTCCCACACATTTAGGGGATCAATATCCTCGCCCAGCAAAAATTTATAGGGGTTTTGTTAGCAGGAAAAAGGAAAAAATTCCATTTTTTAAGGTGTTTTTCAGTGGTGTTACATGATGGTATTGCTTAAATTTGATCAGATTTCAGGCTTTAAATGTGGTGGGAAAGAAATTTCTGGGAGCTGGAATTTCTCCCTAAATGATTTATCCTGAAAATTTGTGGAATTCCTGAATTCCCAGATTTTTACTCTCGAGAGCTGGAATTTCTCGCTAAATTTTATATCTCTTGGAATTGCTGAGAGATGAAATTTCTTCCCACATTTTTTATCCTGAGCTCTTAAAATTCTTTCTGAATTTTTTATCCTGAGCTCTTGGAATTGCTGAGAGCTGAAATTTTTCCCAAATTTTTTTTCTCCTGAGCTCTGGGAATTCTGGAGTGCTTCAGGAATGTCTGCAGGTTCAGGCACATGGAGATCGATGTGAGCACCCCAAAAATCCCTCCCACACATTTAGGGGATCAATATCCTCACCCAGCAAAAATTTATAGGGGTTTTGTTAGCAGGAAAAAGGAAAAAATTCCATTTTTTAAGGTGTTTTTCAGTGGTGTTACATGATGGTATTGCTTAAATTTGATCAGATTTCAGGCTTTAAATGTGGTGGGAAAGAAATTTCTGGGAGCTGGAATTTCTCCCTAAATAATTTTCCTGAAAATTTGTGGAATTCCTGAGAGCTGGAAATTTCCCCAGATTTTTACTCTCGAGAGCTGGAATTTCTCGCTAAATTTTTTTATTTTGAGCTCTGAAATTCTTCCTGAATTTTTTTTTTTCCTGAGCTTTTGGAATTGCTGAGAGCTGAAATTTTTCTCTAAATTTTTTATCTTGAGCTCTTGGAATTGCTGAGAGATGAAATTTCTTCCCACATTTTTTTATCCTGAGCTCTTAAAATTCTTTCTAAATTTTTTATCCTGAGTTCTTGAGAGCTGAAATTGTTCCCAGATTTTTTCTCCTGAGCTCTTGGGATTTTTCCTCCATTTTTTTGTCCTGAGCTCTTGGAATTCTTGAGAGCTGAAATTTCTTCCCAGATTTTTTATCCTGAGCTTTGGGAATTCCTGGGAGCTGAAATCCTTCAGAAATTTTTATTCTGAGCTCTTGGGATTCTTAAGAGCTGAAATTTTTCTCTAATTTTTTTTATCTTGAGCTCTTGGAATTGCTGAGAGATGAAATTTCTTCCCACATTTTTTATCCTGAGCTCTTAAAATTCTTTCTGAATTTTTTATCCTGAGCTCTTGGAATTGCTGAGAGCTGAAATTTTTCCCAAATTTTTTTTCTCCTGAGCTCTGGGAATTCTGGAGTGCTTCAGGAATGTCTGCAGGTTCAGGCACATGGAGATCGATGTGAGCACCCCAAAAATCCCTCCCACACATTTAGGGGATCAATATCCTCGCCCAGCAAAAATTTATAGGGGTTTTGTTAGCAGGAAAAAGGAAAAAATTCCATTTTTTAAGGTGTTTTTCAGTGGTGTTACATGATGGTATTGCTTAAATTTGATCAGATTTCAGGCTTTAAATGTGGTGGGAAAGAAATTTCTGGGAGCTGGAATTTCTCCCTAAATAATTTTCCTGAAAATTTGTGGAATTCCTGAGAGCTGGAAATTTCCCCAGATTTTTACTCTCGAGAGCTGGAATTTCTCGCTAAATTTTTTATTTTGAGCTCTTGGAATTGCTGAGAGATGAAATTTCTTCCCACATTTTTTATCCTGAGCTCTTAAAATTCTTTCTGAATTTTTTATCCTGGACTCTTGCACTTTTTCAGAGCTGAAATTGTTCCCAATTTTTTTCTCCTGAGCTCTTGGGATTCTTCCTGAATTTTTTATCCTGAGCTCTTGGAATTTGTGAGAGCTGAAATTTCTTCCCAGATTTTTTATCCTGAGCTTTGGGAATTCCTGGGAGCTGAAATCCTTCAGAAATTTTTATTCTGAGCTCTTGGGATTCTTAAGAGCTGAAATTTTTCTCTAATTTTTTTTATCTTGAGCTCTTGGAATTGCTGAGAGATGAAATTTCTTCCCACATTTTTTATTCTGAGCTCTTAAAATTCTTTCTGAATTTTTTCTCCTGAGCTCCTGGAGTTCTTGAGAGCTGAAATTGTTCCCAAATTTTTTTTCTCCTGAGCTCTGGGAATTCTGGAGTGCTTCAGGAATGTCTGCAGGTTCAGGCACATGGAGATCGATGTGAGCACCCCAGAAATATTTTAAGTTTGAATTTGTGTTTTCCTCACCAATATTTCAGTTTATATTTATGTTTTCCCCACCAATATTTCAGTTTTTATTTTTGTTATCCCCACCAATATTTAAAGTTTGGATTTGTGATTTCCCCACCAATAATTTTAGTTTGAATTTATGATTTCTCCACCAATATTTCAGTTTGAATTTCTGTTTTTCCCCACCAATATTTCAGTTTTTATTTGTGATTTCCCCACCAATATTTTTCGTTTGAATTTATGTTTTTTCCCACCAATATTTCAGTTTTTATTTGTGATTTCCCCACCAATATTTTTAGTTTGAATTTATGTTTTTTTCCCACAAATATTTCAGTTTTTATTTGCGTTTTTCCCACAAATATTTAATTTGGATTTGTGATTTTCCCCACCAATATTTCAGTTTTTATTTATGTTTTCCCCACCAATATTTCAGTTTTTATTTGTGATTTCCCCACCAATATTTCAGTTTGAATTTCTGTTTTTCACCACCAATATTTTAATTTTTATTTGTTATTTTCCCCACCAATATTTCAGTTTTTATTTATGTTTTCCCCACCAATATTTTTAGTTTGAATTTATGTTTTTTCCCCACCAATATCTCAGTTTTTATTTGTGATTTCCCCACCAATATTTCAGTTTGAATTTATGTTTTTCCCCACCAGTATTTCAGTTTTTATTTGTGTTTTCCCCACCAATATTTTCAGTTTGAATTTCTGTTTTTCCCCACCAATATTTCAGTTTTTATTTATGTTTTCCCCATAAATATTTCAGATTTATTTGTGATTTTCCCCACCAATATTTCAGTTTTTATTTGTGCTTTCCCCACCAATATTTTTAGTTTGAATTTATGATTTTCCCCACCAATATTTCAGTTTGAATTTGTTTTTTTTTCCACCAATATTTCAGTCTTTATTTGTGATTTTCCCCACCAATATTTCAGTTTTTATTTGTTATTTTCCCCACCAATATTTCAGTCTTTATTTGTGATTTTCCCCACCAATATTTCAGTTTTTATTTGTTATTTTCCCCACCAATATTTCAGTCTTTATTTGTGATTTTCCCCACCAATATTTCAGTTTTTATTTATGTTTTCCTCATAAATATTTCAGTTTTTATTTGTTATTTTCCCCACCAATATTTCAATTTTTATTTGTTATTTTCCCCACCAATATTTCAGTTTTTATTTATGTTTTCCCCACCAATATTGAGTTTTTCTTTGTGTTTTTTGCCCAGAAAAAGCGCAGTGAGATCGCCTGTTACTGGGAGAACCAGCCTGGGGGCTGCCAGAAGCACAACTGTGCCTTCCACCACACCAAGGGCAGATACGTGGATGGGCTCTTCCTTCCCCCCAGCAAAAGTGAGTTTTCCACCTCATTTTTCATCAAAATATCCAAAAATGTATGGTGAATATTTCTTTTTCTTTTCCTTTCCTTTCCTCCTCTTTCCTTTTTCCTTTCCTTTTTCCTTTCCTTTTTCCTTTCCTTTCCTTTTTCCTTTCCTTTCCATTTTCCTTTTTTTTCCCTTTTTCCCTTTTTCCCTTTTTCCCTTTTCCTTTAACCCCTTTATGGCTGTAGAACACAGAACTGAATCCAGCAGTGTTTTTTACCAAATTTCCCCCATTTGAGATAAAATTTGGGATATTTTTCCTTTTCCTTTTTCCCTTTTCCCTTTTCCTTTCCCTTTTTCCCTTCCCTTTTCCCTTCCCTTTCCCTTTTCCTTTCCCTTTCCCTTTCCCTTTCCCTTTTCCCTTCCCTTCCCTTCCCTTCCCTTCCCTTCCCTTCCCTTTTTCCCTTCCCCTTCTCCTTTAACCCTTTTATGGCTGTAGAACACAGAACTGAATCCAGCAGTGTTTTTTACCAAATTCCCCCATTTGAGATAAAATTTGGGATATTTTTCCTTTTCCTTTCCCTTTTCCTTTTCCTTTCCCTTTCCCTTTTCCTTTCCCTTTCCCTTTTCCTTTTCCCTTCCTTTTTCCTTTCCCTTCCCCTTTTCCCCTTTTCCCCTTTTCCCCTTTTCCCCTTTTCCCCTTTTCCCCTTTTCCCCTTTTCCCCTTTTCCCCTTTTCCCCTTTTCCCCTTTTCCCCTTTTCCTTTTCCCCTTTTCCCCTTTTTCCCTTCTCCTTTAACCCCTTTATGGCTGTAGAACACAGAACTGAACCCAGCAGTGTTTTTTACCAAATTCCCCCATTTGAGATAAAATTTGGGATATTTCTCCTTTTCCTTTTCTTTTCCTTTATCTTTTCCTTTTCCTTTATCTTTTCCTTTTCCCTTCCTTTTTCCTTTCCTTTTCCCTTTTCCCTTTTCCCTTTTCCCTTTTCCCTTTTCCCTTTTCCCTTCTCCTTTAACCCCTTCATGGCTGTAGAACACAGAACTGAACCCAGCAGTGTTTTTTACCAAATCCCCCCATTTTCAGATAAAATTTAGGATATTTTTTTCCCTTTTCCAGCCACCCTTGCCAGCCCCCCAGAGGCCGCAGAGGACGAGGTGAAGTTGGTGCAGCTGCAGCAGAACAAACTCTCCGTGCAGTCCAACCCCTCCCCTCAGCTCAGGGGGGTGATGAAAGTGGAGAATTCTGAGAATGTGCCCAGCCCCACCCACCCCCCCGTGGTCATCAACGCTGCTGATGATGATGAGGATGATGATGGTGAGAAATCTGGAGTTTATTTCATTGATTTCTGCTGAAAATTCAAATAGAAACCATAAAATTCGATGTTTACGCTGCGGAAAAATGATAATTTTTTTGTTGTTCTTGGAATATTGAGCTATATGAAAATGAAATGTGTTGGTGAAATCCCTAATTTAACAAAAATATTGCATTGAAACCACATAAATCATTTCATTTTGGGTTTGATTTTCCTTTCCAGACCAACTTTCTGAAGAAGGAGAAGAAACCAAAACCCCAGTGCAGCCCCCAGCCCCAGAGAGCCACAATGGGCTGAGGGTGATTTCCACCAGGAAACCCAACCCCAGTGCAAAGCAAGGTAATGCAGGGCTGGGATTGGGAATTAAATACAAAATAGTCCTGAAATAAAAGTAAAATATTCCTGAAATAAAAACAAAATATTGCTAACATAAAACCAAAATATTCCCACAATGGGCTGAGGGTGATTCCCACCAGGAAACCCAACCCCAGTGCAAAGCAAGGTAATGCAGGGCTGGGATTGGGAATTAAATACAAAATAGTCCTGAAATAAAAGTAAAATATTCCTAAAATAAAACCAAAAATATTCCTGAGGGTGATTTCCACCAGAAAACCCAACCCCAGTGCAAAGCAAGGTAATCCTGGGGTTAGAATTGGGAATTAAATACAAAATATTCCTGAAATAAAAGTAAAATATTGCTAACATAAAACCAAAATATTCCCACAATGGGCTGAGGGTGATTTCCACCAGGAAACCCAACCCCAGTGCAAAGCAAGGTAATCCTGGGGTTAGAATTGGGAATTAAATACAAAATATTCATAAAATAAAACCAAAATATTTCTGAAATAAAAATATTCCTCAAATAAAAACAAAATATTCCTGAGGGTGATTTCCACCAGGAAACCCAACCCCAGTGCAAAGCAAGGTAATCCTGGGCTGGGATTGGGAATTAAATACAAAATATTCCTGAAATAAAAGTAAAATATTCCTAAAATAAAACCAGAAATATTCCTGAGGGTGATTTCCACCAGGAAACCCAACCCCAGTGCAAAGCAAGGTAATCCTGGGGTTAGAATTGGGAATTAAATACAAAATATTCATAAAATAAAAGTAAAATATTCCTGAAATAAAACCAAAATATTCCTGAAATAAAAACAAAATATTCCCACAATGGGCTGAGGGTGATTCCCACCAGGAAACCCAACCCCAGTGCAAAGCAAGGTAATGCAGGGCTGGGATTGGGAATTAAATACAAAATATTCATAAAATAAAACCAAAATATTCCTGAAATAAAACCAAAATATTCCCACAATGGGCTGAGGGTGATTCCCACCAGGAAACCCAACCCCAGTGCAAAGCAAGGTAATCCTGGGCTGGGATTGGGAATTAAAATCAAAATGTTCCTAAAATAAACAGAATATTCCTAAAATAAAAATAAAATATTCCTAAAATAAAAACAAAATATTCCTGAAAAAATCCCTTCAGGCACTGTGCAAATCCAGATCCAAGGAATTCAGCAATCTCTGATCCCTCTCCCTGACTTTGTGCTGAAAATGTGAATTTTCCCTTGGAGGGTGAAAAAATCTCCCAATTTTCCAAAATCCCAAATCCCCCCTGTCCTGGGGTTTTTAATTCCTGGGGAGTGTTGGGAGAATTTATTCCCAATATTCTGGGAAGGATTCACCTCAATTTTCCTGAATTTTCTGTGCTTTTAGATGACAACTTAAATTTTGGAATCAAAACCTTGGAAGAGATCAAACTGAAAAAACTCAAGGAAAAAGCCAAAAAACAAGGTGGTGAGTTAAAATCCCTAAAATCCCTCCTTATCCTTCTCTTCATCCTGATTTCCCTTGAATAATTTACAAGAAATTAATTTTTTTTATTTCAAATTGGGAGATCCTAATGGGACAAAATTTAATTTTTTTTAGAAGGGCTACGCTGGTATGTGGCAGGTGAATTTTCTGCTTGGAATTCTGAGGAAAAATCCTAAATATTTTGATTTTTTTTGCTGTTTTTTATGCAGAAGGTCCTTCAGGAGTGGCTGTGGATCCTCTCCAAGCCAGGAACATTCCTGTGCCAGAGAAGGAAAATGTCAGGACAGTGCTGAGAACTGTGACCCTCTCCTCCAAGGAAGGTAAAAAAATCCCAAAATTCCCTTTTTTAAATAAGAAAATCCCTAAATCCAATCACTGATCATTAAGATAATTATCTTAATAATCTTAAAATGGTTAATTAGGATAATTATCCTCATAATCCTGAGATTCACTGCTGCCTTTCCTGATTTGAATTTTACGTTGGAAAATTAGGAATTTTTGTAGGTTGGGATTAATTCAGGAATTTTTATCATTAAAACCAATTTCCCTCCAAATCCTTCTTTAATTCCTGTGTTTGGCAGCCAGAAAATGGCATTTTTTGGGGGGATAAGGAGATTTTTTGGTGCAAAAATTTGATTTTTTTTTTTGTTTTTGTTTTAGGGGAGGACCCTGTGATCCAGCTGAACCTTCCTGACAGACTGGCGAAAAGGAAAACCCTCATGGGTGAGAATTGTTGTGAAATATTTACACCAAAACCAGCAAATAACCAAAGCCCAAAACAACTCCAGATTCACCTGGGAGGGTTCAGCTCCCGCAGGGGAATTTGCTGAAGGAATTTTTCTGTTTTTTGTTTATTTGGAAAGGTGGGAAGACGTTCCTGCCCCTGAGGAGGAGCGTGGCAGACAGGCTGGGGAGGAAGGCGGAGCTGCAGCACAGCTCTGAGAAGGCCCCAAGGAGAGGCACAGGTACCTGCAGCAGCTGCAACAGCTGGAACAGCTGGATCCCGCTGGGGGCTGGCGCCAGATGTTCCCTTGGGGTTTTGTATTGGGGTTTTGTATTGGGATTTTATATTGGGGTTTTGTATTGGGATTTTATATTGGGGTTTTATATTGGGGTTTTGTATTGGAATTTTATATTGGGATTTTATATTGGGGTTTTGTATTGGGATTTTATATTGGGGTTTTATATTGGAATTTTATATTGGGATTTTATATTGGGGTTTTGTATTGGGATTTTGTACTGGGATTTTATATTGGGGTTTTATCTTGGGGTTTTGTATTGGGGTTTTGTATTGGAATTTTATATTGGAATTTTATATTGGGATTTTATATTGGGGTTTTGTATTGGGATTTTATATTGGGGTTTTGTATTGGGGTTTTGTATTGGGATTTTATATTGGGATTTTATATTGGGATTTTATATTGGAATTTTATATTGGGATTTTATATTGGGGTTTTGTATTGGGGTTTTGTATTGGGGTTTTGTATTGGGGTTTTGTATTGGGGTTTTATATTGGAATTTTATATTGGAATTTTATACTGGGATTTTATATTGGGGTTTTGTACTGGGATTTTATATTGGGGTTTTATCTTGGGGTTTTGTATTGGGGTTTTGTACTGGGATTTTATATTGGGGTTTTATATTGGGGTTTTGTATTGGGATTTTATATTGGGATTTTATATTGGGATTTTATATTGGGGTTTTGTATTGGGGTTTTGTATTGGAATTTTATATTGGGGTTTTGTATTGGGGTTTTGTATTGGGATTTTATATTGGGGTTTTGTACTGGGATTTTATATTGGAATTTTATATTGGGGTTTTGTATTGGAATTTTATATTGGGGTTTTATATTAGAATTTTATAATGGGGTTTTGTATTGGGATTTTGTATTGGGATTTTGTATTGGGATTTTGTATTGGGGTTTTATCTTGGGGTTTTGTATTGGGGTTTTGTATTGGGGTTTTGTATTGGGATTTTATATTGGGGTTTTGTATTGGGGTTTTGTATTGGGATTTTGTATTGGAATTTTATATTGGGGTTTTATATTGGAATTTTATATTGGGATTTTATCTTGGGGTTTTGTATTGAGATTTTATATTGGGGTTTTGTACTGGGATTTTATATAGGGATTTTGTATTGGGGTTTTATTTTGGGATTTTATTTTGGGGTTTTGTATTGGAATTTTATATTGGGGTTTTTTATTGGGATTTTGTATTGGGATTTTATATTGGGGTTTTATATTGGAGTTTTATTTTGGGGTTTTTGTATTGGGATTTTATATTGGGGTTTTGTATTGGGGTTTTGTATTGGGATTATATATTGACATTTTGTATTGGGGTTTTATATTGGAGTTTTATATTGGGATTTTATATTGGGGTTTTGTATTGGGATTTTATATTGGGGTTTTATTTTGGGATTTTGTATTGGGATTTTATTTTGGGGTTTTGTACTGGGATTTTGTACTGGGATTTTGTACTGGGATTTTATATTGGGGTTTTATATTGGGGTTTTGTATTGGGATTTTATTTTGGGGTTTTGTATTGGGGTTTTGTATTGGGGTTTTGTATTGGGGTTTTGTATTGGGGTTTTGTATTGGGATTTTATATAGGGATTTTGTATTGGGGTTTTATTTTGGGATTTTGTATTGGGATTTTGTATTGGGATTTCTGTCCAGCTTTTCCCTCTGGGATTTTCTGTCCAGCTTTTCCCTTTCTGTCCAGTTTTTTTGTTGGGATTTTTCTGTCCAGCTTTTCCCTTTGGGATTTTCCCTTTGGGATTTTCTGTCCAGCTTTATCCCTTTGGGATTTCTGTTCCTCCTTTCTCCTGCTTCTTTCTGCACATTGACTGAGGCTTCAGGATCACTCTGATTCCCACTGAGGTGCTCTCCTGTCTCATTTCCCACCCAAAATTGGGTTTCTTTTTAAAACTTTTTCTCTTGTTTTTTAGTTCAAGTCCTGAAGTCCTTGAAGGAGAGGCTGGGGCTGCCCTCTGAGCAGAGCAGCACTGAGACAGGTAAAAATGAAAATATTGAAATTGAAATATTCAGTTTTTTGGGTTTTTTTTCTTCCCAAGAACTCCCAGGGGCTGGGATGGGATTCCCAGAGGAGCTGTGGCTGCTCCATCCCTGGGAGTGTCCCAGGCCAGGTTGGACAGTGAATAAAAAGAATAAAATGGAGAAAATTAATCAAATTACACCCTGGGATGGTGGGAGGTGTCCCTGCCCTTGGGATTGGATGATCCCTTCCAACTCAACCCATTCCAGCATTCCCTGGGCTGCTTTGGGTGGGATATTGGGAAGAAATCCTGCCCTGGGAGCTCCCAAGGCTGGATGGGCTTTGGAGCACTCTGGGACCATGGGATGGGGCATGGGCTGGCAATGAGATCATCCTTAGGATCTTCCAACCCAAACCATTCCAGGATTCCATAAAAAAAAATCCCAATTTCAGGATTCCAGACTCATTCCCAGCCTGCAAATTCCCACAGAATCTGTGGCTGCCCCATCCCAGGGCTGGATGGGGTTTGGAGCACTCTGGGACCATGGGAAGTGGCATGGAGTGGGAATGGGATGATCTTTAGGGTTTTCCAACCCAAATTATTTCATAATTCTTTAAAAATATCCCAATTTCGGGACTCCTGACTCATTCCCTGCAAATTCCCACAGAATCCATGGCTGCCCCATCCCAAGGCTGGATGGGGTTTGGGGGACCCTAGGACCATGGGAAGTGACAGGGCTGGGAATGGGATGATCCTTAGGATTTTCAACCCAAACCATTCCATGATCCTATTAAAAAATCCCAATTTCAGCACTCCTGATTCATTGCCACAGAAGCCGTGGCTGCCCCATCCCTGGAGTCCCCAAGGCTGGATGGGGTTTGGGACAATGGGAAGTGTCCCTGCCATGGCCCATGGTCCCATTCTGAATGGGATCATCCTTAGGATCTTCCAACCCAAACCATTCCATGATCCTATTAAAAAATCCCAATTTCAGAATTGATTCATTCCCACAGAATCCGTGGCTGCCCCATCCCAGGGCTGGATGGGGTTTGGGACCATGGGAAGTGTCCCTGCCATGGCAGGGCTGGCAATGAGATGATCCTCAGGATTTCCAACCCAAACCATTCCAGGATTCCATAAAAAATCCCAATTTCAGGATTCCAGACTCATTCCCAGCCTGCAAATTCCCAGAGAATCTGTGGCTGCCCCATCCCAGGGCTGGATGGGGTTTGGGGGACCCTGGGACCATGGGAAGTGACAGGGCTGGGAATGGGATGATCCTTAGGATCTTCCAACCCAAACCATTCCATGATTCCATAAAAAAAATCCCAATTTCAGAATTGATTCATTCCCACAGAATCCGTGGCTGCCCCATCCCAGGGCTGGATGGGGTTTGGGACCATGGGAAGTGTCCCTGCCATGGCAGGGCTGGCAATGAGATGATCCTCAGGATTTTCCAACCCAAACTATTCCATGATCCTATTAAAAAATCCCAATTTCAGCACTCCTGATTCATTCCCAAAGATTTTGTGTTTTCCCCATCCCTGGAGTGTCCCAGTCCTGTTTGGAGCAACCTAGGACAGGGAAAAGTGTCCCTGGATGCTCCTCCAAGTCCTTCCAACCCAAGCAGCACTGAGATCCCTCAATCCCCAATTCCCTCAATCCCCAATTCCCTCAATCCCAAATTCCCTCAATCCCCAATTCCCTCAGTGCTGGGAGCAATTCTGGACACTTTTCCCCCTCTCCTTGCTCTCTGTTTCATTCCTGGCTTTTTGTGCCCTCAGACAAAGCTGCCAAACCCATCGAGGAGATCAGAGTGAAAACCCTGGAGGAAATCCGCCTGGAGAGAGCCAAGCAGAGGAGGGCAGGAGAACCCCCAGCCAAAATCCCAGCAGAAGGAAGGAAAACCGAAGAAACAAATTCAGCAGCAAAACCTTCCCCTGCTGCTCGCAGCAAATCCCTGATGGGAGCCTTGGTGGAGAAAAACCACAAAAGGTTGGGAGAGGAGAAGGAAAAAGCTGAGGAGTTGAGCAGCAGGGCCAGGAGTGAGGGAGATGCCAGGAAACAGAACATTCCTGCCCCAGCTGCTGGCAGGGTGCAGCTGGCAGAGGCTGGCAGAGCCAGGGGAGCTGCAGAAGTTCGGATCAAAACCCTGGAGGAGATCAAGAGGGAGAAGGCGCTGAGGCTGCAGCAGAGCGGGGAGAACGTCCCGGCTGCCCCCGGCCCTGCTGAGGCTGCTGGGAGGGGCAGGAAACTGCTGAGGGTCACCAAGCTGCTGGGTGAGCAGGGACTGTCCCCTGGGAATGCTGGGGTTGTCCCCTGGCAGCTGGGATTGTCCTTGGGAGCTGGGATTGTCCCCTGGGAGCTGGGATTGTCCTTGGGAAGTGTGGTTGTTCTTGGGAGTTGGGATTGTCCTTGGGAGCTGGGATTGTCCTTGGGAATGCTGGGATTGTCCCCTGGGATTGTCCCCTGGGAGCTGGGATTGTCCTTGGGAGATGGGATTGTCCCCTAGGATTGTCCCTTGGGAGCTGGGATTGTCCTTGGGAAGTGTGGTTGTTCTTGGGAGTTGGGATTGTCCCCTGGGAGTTGGGATTGTCCTTGGGAATGCTGGGATTGTCCCCTGGGATTGTCCCCTGGGAGCTGGGATTGTCCTTGGGAATGCTGGGATTGTCCCCTGGGAGTTGGGATTGTCCTTGAGAATGCTGAGATTGTCCTTGGGAGCTGGGATTGTCCCCTAGGATTGTCCCCTGGGAGCTGGGATTGTCCTTGGGAGCTGGGATTGTCCCCTGGGAGCTGGGATTGTCCTTGGGAATGCTGAGATTGTCCCCTGGGAATTGGGATTGTCCTTGGGAATTCTGATTCTCCTTGGGAGTTGTGGTTGTCCCTTGGGAGTTGGGATTGTCCCACTGTCCCCTGGGAGTTGGGATTGTCCCCTGGGAATTCTGGTTGTCCTTGGGAGTTCTGATTCTCCTTGGGAGCCCTGGTGGTCCTCTGGGAGCTGGGGTTGTCCTTGGGAGTTGGGATTATCCCTTGGAAAGTGTGGTTGTTCTTGGGAGCTGGGATTGTCCCCTGGGAATGTTGGGATTGTCCCCTGGGATTGTCCTTGGGAGTTCTGATTGTCCCTGTGAGTTGTGGTTGTCCCCTGGGAATTCTGATTGTCCCTTTGAGTTGGGACTGTCCCTGGGAGTTGTGGTTGTCCCCTGGGAGTTGGGGTTGTTCTTGGGAGTTCTGATTGTCCCTGTGAGCTGGGATTGTCCCCTGGGAATTCTGGTTGTCCCTTGGGAGTTCTGATTGTCCATGGGAGTTGGGATTGTCCCTTGGGAATGCTGGGGTTGTCCCTTGGGAAGTGTGGTTGTTCTTGGGAGTTCTGGTTGTCCCTGGGAGTTGTGGTTGTCACTTGGGACTTGTGATTGTCCTTAGGAGTTGGGATTGTCCCTTGGGAATACTGGGACTGTCCCCTGGGAATTCTGGTTGTCCTTGGGAATTTTGGTTGTCCCTGTGAGTTCTGATTCTCCTTGGGAATTCTGGTTGTCCCCTGGGAGTTCTGATTGTCCCTGTGAGTTGGGATTGTCCCTTGGGAAATGTGATTGTCCCTTGGCAATTCTGCTTCCCCTCCTTGGGAGTTCTGATTCTCCTTGGGGAGTTCTGCTTGTCCCTGGGAATTGTGGTTTCCACCTGGGAATTGTGCTTCCTTTTGGGAATTCTGATTGTTCTTGGGAGTTGTGCTCCCCTTTGGGAGTTGTGCTTCCCCCTGGGAATTCTGCTCCTCCTTGGGAATTCTGCTTCCCCTTGGGAATTCTGCTTCCCCCTGGGAATTCTGCTTCCCCCTGGGAATTCTGCTCCTCCTTGGGAATTCTGCTTCCCCTTGGGAATTCTGCTTCCCCCTGGGAATCCTGCTTCCCCTTGGGAATTCTGCTCCTCCTTGGGAATTCTGCTTCCCCCTGGGAATTCTGCTCCTCCTTGGGAATTCTGCTTCCCCCTGGGAATTCTGCTCCTCCTTGGGGGTTCTGCTTCTCTTTGGGAATTCTGATTCCCCCCTTGGGAGTTCTGCTCATCCTGAGGGTTCTGCTCCTCCTTGGGAATTGTGCTGCCCCCCTGGGAATTCTGCTTTCTACCTGGGAATTTTGGTTCCCCTTGGGAATTCTGTTTCCCCATGGAATTGTGATTTCCACCTGGGAATTCTGCTCCTCCTTGGGAATTGGGCTTTCCCCTGGGAATTCTCCTTTCCCCTTGGGAGTTCTGCATTTCCTTGGGAATTCTGATTCTTTTTTGGGAATTATGCTCCCCTTTGGGAGTTGTGCTTTTCCTTGGGAATTGTGCTTCCCTTTGGGAATTCTGATTCTCCTCCTTGGGAATTTCCTTCTTTTTCTTCTGCCCTGGATTTGTGTGGTGGAATCTTGCCAGTGCTGGAATCCATCCCATTCCCCTTTGGAATATTGTTTGGGAAGGATTTATCAATTTCTGAGGAATAATAATAATAATAATAACAATAATAATAGTAATAATAATAATAGTAATGATGATGGTACTCAATGGTGGGACTGTGATGGGACTGAAGGAGACAGAAACTCCTGCAGGAATTGCTTCCTGTTAATAAAAATAGGGAAAAAAGCCCCAAGAAAATATAAAAAAACCAATTTTTTGATGTTTTTCTTGGTTTAAAGCACCTGGAAGAGAAGAAAAAATGATCGTGGAGCTGAACAAACCTTCCCCTAAAAGTGGCTCTGCCGCTGCTGAGGTGAGTCTGAACAAATTTATAACAAAAATTTCACATTTCTGATCAATTCCTCACATTTCCATAGATTTTTATCCCTGGATTTTTCCCCTAAAAACCCTCTTGGTGGTTTTTCTCCTGTCAGAATTCAGGGAACTCTGGAATTCAGGTGAAGAGCCTGGAGGAAATCATGTGGGAGAAGCGGCAGCAGAAACAGCGGCAGGAGGAGAAGCTGCAGCAGGGAGCTGGGGCAAATCCAGCTGAAATCCAGGAAAAAACCCAGGAGAAAAACCAGGAGAAAACCTCAGGATCAGGGAGCCCCGAGGCTGCTGTGGGCTCAGCCCAGCTGGGCAGGAGGAGAGGAGGAAAAACCCCCGAGGATGGAGCAGGAAGCCCAGAGAAGGAGCCGGGGAAAAAGGGAGCTCAGCTGCCCGAGAGGAGAGGCAGAGGTGGGGCTGCAGTTATGGGAATCATTTGGGGTTGGGTTTGGGATGGGCTCTGTGGGATTGGGGTTTGTGGCAATGGTGTGGGGTTGGGATTTATGGCAATGGTTTGGGTTTGGGATGTTCTTTTTGGGGTTGGGGTTTGTGGGAATGGTCTGTGTGGGGTTGGGATTTAGGGAGATTTAGGGAGCTCAGCTGCCCGAGAGGAGAGGCAGAGGTGGGGCTGCAGTTATGGGAATCATTTGGGGTTGGGTTTGGGTTTGGGATGGGCTGTGTGGGGTTGGGATTTGTGGCAATGGTGTGGGTTTGGAATGGGCTGTGTGGGGTTGGGGTTTATGGGAATGCCCCATGTGGGGTTGGATTTAGGGAGCTCAGCTGCCCGAGAGGAGAGGCAGAGGTGGGGCTGCAGTTATGGGAATCATTTGGGGTTGGGGTTGGGTTTGGGTTTGGCTGTGTGGGGTTTGGGTTTGTGGCAATGGTGTGGGGTCGGGATTTATGGCAATGGTTTGGGTTTGGGATGTTCTTTTTGGGGTTGGGGTTTATGGGAATGCCCCATGTGGGGTTGGCATTTAGGGAGCTCAGCTGCCCGAGAGGAGAGGCACAGGTGGGGCTGCAGTTATGGGAATCATTTGGGGTTGGGGTTGGGGTTGGGGTTGGGTTTGGGATGGGCTGTGTGGGGTTGGGGTTTGTGGCAATGGTGTGGGGTCAGGATTTATGGCAGTGGTTTGGGTTTGGGATGGGCTCTGTGGGGTTTGATAGATAAAGTAATGTTATAAAGGTGTTTGATTGATAAAGGAATGGATTTGATTGATAAAGGAAGAGGTTTCATAGATATTTTTTTCCCTTTTTTTCCCTCTTCCCAGCCAAGTCCAGGCTGTCCCTGAAGCCTCTGGATGCCAAAGCCCCTCCCAAGCAGCCCCTGAAGAGGAAGGGCCCCGAGGGCCACCCCCCTGCTGTGGTGGCAGTGAAGCCACTCAGTGCCACCAGCGGGCACACCCAGGGGTCCCCAGCCAAGGTGAGGCTCCAAATTCCCCAAAAAAACCTGGAAAACTGAAATTTTCTACATTTTCTTCCAGCCCATTTCACCCCAGAACTCTCAGGGGCAGCACATTCCTGCTTTGGAGGCATCTCCAGAATTCCCTGCTGGGATTTGGGAATATTTTGTCCTTTCCAAGGCAGAAATTCCTTAAAAAACCCAAATTCCTCATTTCAGCATTGCCCTGCTTCAGGTGAAGCAGAAAAGGAAGAATCTCCTAAAATTTGGGATTTTTTTTTCTAATTTCAGAAATGCCTAAAATTTCATTCAGCAATCATTTCATTTCAGAAACTTCATTTCAGGAATCCCTAAAATTTGGGATTTTTCCTCATTACAGGAGTGTCCTGCTTCAGGTGAAGCAGAAAAATAAAAATTTGGGATTTTTTAGATCCTAAAACTTGTCCTGCTCCTCATTGCCAGGTTGTTCCCCCTTCTCCTGAGGACAGCCTGGACTCCAACCCTCGGAGGAAGAATTCCCAGAACAGGTAACCCCAAATCCCACATCCCAAATCCCAAATCCCCTTTTCCCTCCTGACCCCAGGGATGGGATGTGGGGTGGGCACCAGGGGAAATCCCAGCTTTGGGGGAAATCAGTGCCAAAATCCTACAGAGGAACCTTTAATTGCAATTCATGTGTGTGCTTTGGGGTTCCTACAAATGCTGCATGTGGACACTCCCCAAAATGGATCCTGCACCCCAAAACTGATCCTGGACCCCAGAATTGATCCTGGACTTCCTAAAATTGATCCTGGGCTCCCAAAATTGATCCAGGACTCCCAAAATTGATCCAGGATGCCAAAACTGATCGTGGACTTCCCAAAGCCAATTCTGAACTGCCAAAATTGATCTGGGACTTCCCAAAACTGATCCTAAACTGCCAGAATTGATTCTGGACTTCCCAGAACTAATCCCAGACTCCAGAACTGATTCTGGACATTCCAAAACTGATCCAAGCCCTCAAAATTGATCCTGAACTTCCCAAACCAATCCGGGACTTCCCAAAACTGATCTCATCCCCCTAAAACCAATCCAGGGCCCCCCAAAACCAATCCAGGACTCCAAAATGGATCCTGAACTGACAAAATTGATCCTAAACTGCCAGAATTGATCCTGAGCTTCCCAAACCCAATCCCAGCCCCACCAAAACCAATCCTGAACTGCCAAAATTGATCTTGAACTGCTAAAATTGATCCAGGACTCGCCAAACCCAATCCAGGGCTCCCCAAACCCAACCCCAGGCCCCCAAACCCAATCCCAGTCCCATAAACCAAATCCAGGGCTCCCCAAACCCAATCCAGGCCTGCCCAAACTGGTCCTGGACTCCCCAAACCAAATCCAGGGCTCCCCAGACTGATCCTGGACTCCCCAAACCAAATCCAGGGTTTCCCAAACTGGTCCTGGACTCCCCAAACCAAATCCAGGGCTCCCCAAACTGCTCCTGGACTCCCCAAACCAAATCCAGGGTTTCCCAAACTGGTCCTGGACTCCCCAAACCAAATCCAGGGCTCCCCAAACTGGTCCTGGACTCCCCAAACCAAATCCAGGGCTCCCCAAACTGGTCCTGGACTCCCCAAACCCAATCCAGGGCTCCCCAAACTGGTCCTGGACTCCCCAAACCAAATCCAGGGCTCCCCAAACTGGTCCTGGACTCCCCAAACCAAATCCAAGGCTCCCCAGACTGGTCCTGGACTCCCCAAACCAAATCCAGGGCTCCCCAAACCAAATCCAGGGTTTCCCAAACTGGTCCTGGACTCCCCAAACCAAATCCAGGGTTTCCCAAACTGGTCCTGGACTCCCCAAACCAAATCCAGGGTTTCCCAAACTGGTCCTGGATTCCCCAAACCCAATCCAGGACTCCCCAAATTCAATGCCAGCCCATCCCCACCCTCTCCAATCCCCTTCCCCCTGCAAAGCCAAACCCTCAGTCTCCCCTCAGTCTCCCCCACACTGACTCCTCCCTTCTGCTCTCCCCAGCCCTGAGCTGCAGCCTGGCACCCAGGGCGATTCCATGGCACAGTCAGAGGTGTCTGGATCTTCCTCCTCATCCTCCTCATCCACATCTTCCTCCTCCTCCTCCTCCTCCTCCTCCTCCTCCTCCTTGGAGGCTCCCCTGAAGCTGCGGCGCCTGAGCTCGGCTGGTGGCGCCAAGGCCGCGCTGTCGGTGGAGGACGACTTTGAGAAACTCATCTGGGAAATCTCTGGGGGAAAACTGGAGGCAGAAATCGACCTGGATCCAGGCAAGGATGAGGATGCTCTCCTGCTGGAACTGTCTGAGATGATTGACAGCTGAGAGGGGAGGTTTTGTTGGAAAGAAAAAAAAAAAAAAAACGGGGAAAAAAGACGCGACACCAAAAAAAAAAAAAAAACCCACCCTGAAAAAGCAAAATTTTCTCCTCACCTCCCACAAAAATCTTGTAAATGTTGTTGGATCTGTGGAGGAGACCCTGCCCCAGCTGGAAGCACAGTTGGATTGTTAGGATTAGGCAGAGTCTGCTCTCAGTTATTCCAAAATTCTGGGCTGAGTTTGTCCCCCCACGGGACAGGATAGAGCACTTGGAACGCCCTGAGGGGCCACAGATCCCATCTCCAGAGCTCCCTCCTGGACAGAAAATCCCCAAAAAATTCCTGGAGTTACTGTGTCAACTCTGGGAGCCACGGATGGACTCGCATTTGGGGGGAATTCAGGGAAAAGAGGCAAAATCTGAGCAGGATTTTGGACCAAAGCCTGCCAGGGTGAGCCTGGCTTGTGGGATTTTTTCCATGGGGGAAAGCAAAAATTCCTCCTGGGATTTGGGAAAAGGAACATTGCTTCAAGTGCCTCTGGGTTCTGAAGATTTCTCCCTGCAATGAACTTCCCACATCCAGCTGGGATCGTTTTGGGAGGGAAAAAAGAAAAAGCACCTGGAATGTTCCCCCTTGGTTGCTTCCCTCTTTTCCAGCCCTTTGGAGATGGGATTGAGTGAAATCCCCGTGGTGTTTTTTTTTTTCGATTTGTTTTGAGATTTGTTTTCTGTTTTTCTGTAAATATTTTATTCTTCCATTTTATATTTGTATGATTCTATTTAAGGGATTAAAGGTAGGCTGCTCACTGTGTGGTGTCCATGGGGTTTTTTAAGGAATGGTGTCAAAGAGATTGGGAATGCTGAGTGTTAATTAGGAATTAATGAGGGGGGGAACATCCTGAGGGAGCTGGGAAGGGTTTGGAGAAATCTTGAGGGAGCTTGGGAAGGGTTTGGAGGAGTTGAGGGTACCAAGGAAAGGTTTGGAGAGTCCTGAGGGAATTGGGAAGGGTTTGGAGAAATCTGGAAAGGGTTTGGAGAATCCTGAGGGAGATGGGGAAAGGTTTGGAAGAATCTTGAGGGAGCTGGGAAGGGTTTGGAGAGAATTCTGAGGGAGCTGGGAAGGGTTTGGAGAAATCTGGAAAGGATTTGGAGAATCCTGAGGGAGCAGGGAAGGGTTTGGAGAGTCCTGAAGGAACCAGGGAAAGGTTTGGAGAGAATCCTGAGAGAGATGGGCAAAAGGTTTGGAAGAATCTTGAGGGAGCTGGGAAGGGTTTAGAGAATCCTGAGGGAGCTGGGAAGAGTCTAGAGAAATCTGGAAAGGGTTTGGAGAGTCCTGAGGGAGCTGGGAAAGGTTTGGAAGGGCTGAGGGGACCAGGAAATGGTTGGAAAAAATCTTGAGGGAAATAGGAAGGGTCTGAGGGACCTGGGAAAGGTCCTGAGGGAGCTGGGAAGGGTTTGGAGAGTCCTGAGGGAGCTGGGAAGGGTTTGGAGAGTCCTGAGGGAGCTGGGCAGGGGCTCAGCCTGGAGCAAAGGAGGCTCAGGGGGAATTCCTGGCTCTGCACAACTCCTGCCAGGAGGGCACAGCCGGGGGGGATTTGGGATCTTATCCCAGGGAACAGGGACAGGAGGAGAGGGAACGGGGGTGTGGGAGATGTTTCAGGGATTTTTTTATCTTCCTTGTTGAGGGATAAATAAACAGGAAAGCTCCGACGCTGTAAGAGCACAAAAATCACTTTATTTTAAAGTTGGGTGTTTTAGGGCATAGCTCTGAGCCACGGGAATATTTTTTGGGAATTTTTTTTTCGATGAATTGTGGTTGTTAACCCCAATAAAATAATGGCATAAAAAACCGTAATGCTAGCAAGAAAAAGCTCTAATAAGAGCCAAAAAAAGTCCTAAAAATAATGATAAAAAAAGAAAAAACGGCCGCCCTCACAGCGCCGCTATCCCACAGTACCCTGCGCGGTGCTCTCCCCTCACAGCGCCACTATCCCACAGTGCCCCGCGGTGCCATCCCCTCACACCGCCATTATTCCCTCACACCGCCACTATCCCACAGTGCCCCGCGTTCCTCCATCCCCTCACACCGCCATTATTCTCTCACACCGCCACTATCCCACAGTGCCCCGCGTTCCTCCATCCCCTCACACCGCCATTATTCCCTCACACCGCCACTATCCCACAGCGCCCCTCACGGTGCCGCTCCTGTTCCGCCACTATCCCACAGTGCCCGTGTCTCCATCCTGTTCCGCCACCATCCCACACTGCCCCGCGCTCCTCCATTC
Source organism: Ammospiza caudacuta (assembly GCF_027887145.1). Taxonomy (NCBI): domain Eukaryota; kingdom Metazoa; phylum Chordata; class Aves; order Passeriformes; family Passerellidae; genus Ammospiza; species Ammospiza caudacuta. Next base: position 6,035,511 of record NC_080616.1, on the reverse strand, counting down.
CCCTCACACCGCCGCTATCCCACAGTGCCCCGTGTTCCCTCCCCGTCCTGTTCCGCCGCTATCCCACAGTCCCCCGCGCCCCTCCATCCCCTCACGCCGCCGTTCTCCCCCAGCGCCCCGCGGCCCCGCGCAGCCATGGCGTACCGCGGGCAGGGCCAGAAGGTGCAGAAGGTGATGGTGCAGCCCATCGTATCCTGCCGCCAGCGCTCAGGGCACCGGGGGAGCGCGGGGAGCGCGGGCGGGAAGGGAGCGGGGCGGGCGGGGTCCCCTCAGGGGTGCCCGGGGCTCCCGGCTGTGCTGTGCTGTGCTCTGCCCTTAACGCTCGGCTCCAGAACCTGATCTTCCGCTACCTGCAGAACGTGAGTGCATCACCGCGGGGAGGGACCCCAAATGCCACCCGGTGCCAGCTCTGCCATGGCAGCGACACCGTCCCCTGGGCCAGGCTGCTCCTGGGACACCCAGGGATGGGAATTCTGTGGGAATTGGCAGGCTGGGAATGAGTCTGGAGTTCTAAACTGGGATTTTTTTATGGAATCATGGGGTGGTTTGGTTTGGAAGATCCAAAGGATCATCCCATTTCCACCCCTGCCATGGCAGGGACACCTTCCACTACACAGAGGTGTCATTTTATGCTTTTAAACCATTTTAACAATTTTATATTTTTTATCCATTTTAATAATTTTATCCATTTTATCCCCTGTCCAACCCAGCCTGGGACACTCCCAGGGATGGAGCAGCCACAGCTCCTCTGGGAATTCCATCCCAGCCCTTCCTAGGGAAAAATTCCTTCCCAAAATCCCATTTAAACACCATTTAAACCCTATTTCTTTCAATTTAAACCCCATTTTAACCCATTTAAACTCCCTTTAAACCAATTTAAACCCCATTTTAACCCATTTAAACCCCATTTTTTCCCACTTAATCCACCCAAACACCAGAGCAGTCCCTGCTGCTCCTCCCCTGCCATCCCACGGGACATTCCCAGGGACCCCCCCTGATTTTGGGGTGGGGATGGACCCTGACCCCCCCAGAGCCCCCTCAGAGGTGATTTTGGTGCCTTGCAGAGATCCAGGATCCAGGTGTGGCTCTACGAGCAGGTGAACATGAGGATCGAGGGCTGCATCATCGTGAGTGCCACTGTCCCCTTGTCACCCCTCTGTTCTGGGGTCACCCCAAACCCCCTGCCCTGCTCTGGGGTCACCCCTCTGCCTTTTCCCCAACCCTAAACCCATTTCTCTCTTGTTCTTCTCCTGGTAATTGCAGGATTTGGGGGTTTATTTTGGTATTTTTGGGGGGAGGGTGTTGGGGTTTTTTGGATTTTTTTTTAGGTTTTTTTTGGGTTTTTTTTTTTTTTTGGGAGGTTGGGGTTTGTTGGGGGTTTTGAGGGGTTTTTTTGAAGTTTTTTTGAGTTTTGTTTTGTATTTGGTGTTTTGGGGGGGTTGAAGGTTTTTTTTTGGAGGTGTTTTTTTGTTTTGGGGTTTTTTGGGGTTTGGATTTTTTTTTGTTGTTTGTTTTCTAGGGTGTTTTGGTGTGTTTTGGAGATATTTAGGGTTTTTTGAGGGGATTTTTTGGGTTTGGGTTTTTTTGTTTGTTTTTTGGGGTTTTTTTTTTTTGGGGGGGGGGTTTTGTTTTTGGTTTTTTTTTTAAATTTAATTTTGGGGTTTTTTTGTTTTTGTTTTTTTTTCAGGTTTTTTGGGTGGGTTTATTGGGTTATTTGGAATTATTTTTTTTTTGGACGTGTTTTGGTTTATTTTTTGTTTTTTGGGGGATGATTTGGGTTTTTTTGGAGGGGTTTTTTTTGGGGTTTCACTGAGGCTGGTGCTGCTCCTGCAGGGCTTTGATGAGTACATGAACCTGGTGCTGGACGATGCTGAGGAAATTCACTCCAAAACCAAATCCAGGAAACAGCTGGGTAGGGCAGGGGGAAGGGGAAGGCTGGAATTGGGGGGTGGGATGGGGGATTTGGGGGTGGGATCTTAAATGTCAGGTGTGGGGTGTGAAATGGAGCTGTGGGACCTGGAATCCAGGTTTGGGATCTTGGGACCTGGATGTGGGACCTTAAATCCAGGCTTTGGGATTGGGGTCCAGGTTTTGAGGCTGAGATCCAGGTTTTGGGACCAGGTTCCAGCTGTGGGATTGGGAACCAGATTTTGGGACTGAAATCCAGATTTTGGGACTGAAATCCAGGTTTTGGGACCAGGTTCCAGCTGTGGGATTGGGATCCAGATTTTGGGACTGAAATCCAGGTTTTGGGATTGGGATCCAGATTTTGGGACTGAAATCCAGGTTTTGGGATTGGGATCCAGATTTTGGGACTGAAATCCAGGTTTTGGGATTGGGCTGCAGCTGTGGGATTGGGATCCAGATTTTAGGACTAAAATCCAGGTTTTGGGGTTGGGATCCAGCTGTGGGATTGGGATCCAGATTTTGGGACTGAAATCCAGGTTTTGGGATTGGGATCCAGCTGTGGGATGGGGCTCCAGTTGTGGGGTTGAAATCCAGTTGTGGGATTGGGATCCAGCTGTGAGACAGGAATGCAGGTTTTAGGGCCAGGTTCCAGCTGTGGGATTGGGATCCAGGTTTGGGGCCAGCATCCAGGTTTTGGGACTGGACTCCGGCTGTGGGGCCAGGCTCCAACTGTGGGATTGGGATCCAGATTTTAGGGTTGGAATCTGGGTTTTGGAGCCAGGATCCAGCTGTGGAACTGGGCTTCAGGTTTTGGGATTGAGATCCAGGTTTTGGGATTGGGCTCCAGCTGTGGGGCTGGGCTCCAGCTGTAGGATTGGGATCCAGGTTTGGGGCCAGCATCCAGGTTTTGGGACTGGAGTCCCGCTGTGGGATGGACTCCAGGTTTAGGGATTGGGATCCAGATTTTGGGGCTGGAATCCAGGTTTTGGGATTGGTCTCCAGCTGTGGGATTGGGATCCAGGTTTTGGGCCTGAAGTCCAGGTTTTGGGGCCAAGGTCCAGCTGTGGGATTGGTCTCCAGCTGTGGGATTGGGATCCAGGTTTTGGGCCTGAAGTCCAGGTTTTGGGGCCAAGGTCCAGCTGTGGGATTGGTCTCCAGCTGTGGGATTGGGATCTGGGTTTTGGGCCCAGGCTCTAGCTGTGGGATTGGGATCCAGCTGTGGGATTGGGATCCAGCTGTAGGACAGGAATACAGGTTTTGGGGCTGGGCTCCAGCTGTGGGTTTGGAATTCAGTTTTGGGGTTGGGATCCAGGTTTTGGGGATTGGGATGGGATCTGGGTGTGGGACTGGGATCCAGGTGTGGGATTGGGATCCAGGTTTTGGGATTGGCCTCCAGCTGTGGGGCCAGGCTCCAGGTGTGGGGCTGGGGTCCAAGCTTTGGGATTGGGAACCAGGTGTGGGTTTGGAATTCAGGTTTTGGGGTTAGAATCCAGCAGTGGGGCTGGACTCCAGCTGTGGGATTGGGCTGCAGGTTTTGTCCAGGCTTTGGGATTGGGATCCACCTGTGGAGCTGGGATCCAGCTGTGGGGTTGGGGTCCAGCTGTGGGTTTGGAATTCAGGTTTTGGGATTGGGATCCAGGTTTTGGGGTCGAGATCCAGCTGTAGGATTGGGGTCCAGGTTTTAGGGCCAGGATCCAGGTTTTGGGGCTGGGATCTGGCTGTGGGATTGGAATTCAGATTTTGGGGTTGGCATCCAGCTGTGGGGTTGGGATCCAGGTTTGGGGCCGGGATCCAGGTTTGGGGCCAGGATCCAGGTTTTGGGATTGGAGTCCAGCTGTGGGATTGGGGTCCAGGTTCTGGGATTGGGCTCCAGGTTTTGGGGCTGGGATCCAGCTGTGGGATTGGGATCCAGCTGTAGGGCTGGGGTACAGGTCTTAGGGTTGGGATCCAGGTTTTGGGGTTGGAATCCGGGTTTTGTGGCTAGGAGCCCACTGTGGGATTGGGACTGGACTCCATCTGTGGGGTCAGGTACCAGCTGTGGTTCTGGGCTCCGGCTGTGGGACTGGAATTCAGATTTTGGGATTGAGCTCCAGCTGTGGTTCTGGGCTCCAGCTGTGGTTCTGGGCAGGTTTGGGGCGCTCCCACCCCAAAGCTTCCCCCCCCAATCCCGCTCCCTTTGGGTTCCAGGTCGGATCATGCTGAAGGGAGACAACATCACCCTCCTGCAGAGCGTCTCCAGTTAGGGGCTCCAGCTGGGAATGGGATTGGGATCGTGGAGAACGGGATGAGCCACGGGGGAAACCCCACAGCTCCTCTGGGAACCGTGTTTTGTAGTTGGGGCTTTTCTTTGGGGAATAAAATGGGGTTTTGTAACTAAATCTGGGAGTGGGGTTTCAGTCTCGGGGTGGGGGAAATGATTTCCTAAGGTTTTTCCCTGTGGGGTTGGATCTGGGGGTTCAGGTTTTCCCAGACCAAGCCCTTTATCCCAAAACCAATCACATCTTCCCAAGATCAATCCCATTTTCTTAAAACCCATCCCCTCTTCCCCAAATCAATCCCATCTTCCTAAAACCCATCACTTCTTCCCAAAAATAATCCTTAATTTCCCAGAACAAATCCCTTTCCCCAAAAAGTCCCTTTATCCCAAACCCAATCCCTTCTTCCCAAACTAAATCCCTTTTTCCTCAACCCAGTCCCTTCTTCCCCACAAAAAAAATCCCTTTTTCCCAAAAATAATCTTCTTTTTGTCCACAAAACAAATCTCTTTAGCCCATAAAAATCCTTTTCCCAAACCAATTCCTGTTCCCCAATAACTAACCTCTTTATTCTAAAAAGAATCCTTTTTGCCCCCCAAATTTTGATTTTTTTAATCCTATTTCTCAAGAAATCCCTTCCCATCCTCCCCCTAAGGCTTTGCCTTACTCAGGGGCAGCTCCTGGGATATTTTAGTTCTGAGCCTCGGGAATTCTGTGGGAATTCTGGCTGGGGCGACCCAAATTTCTGTCAGAACGGGAAAAATCTTCCTGAGGGCTCCGGACAGAAGGGGGAGCTGCGGGCTCGGCTCTGCCCGATCCCGATCCCAATCCCGGCTCTGCCCGATCCCGATCCCGGCTCTGTGCGATCCCAATCCCGGCCGGGGTTCCCGACCCCAATCCCAATCCCGGCTCTCCCCGGCCCCAATCCCGGCCGGAGTTCCCCGATCCCAATCCCGGTTCAGCTCTCCCCAGTCCCAGTCTCGGCTCGGCTCTCCCCGATCCCAGTCCTGGCCGGAATTCCCGATCCTGGCTGGAATTCCTGATCCCAATCCCGGCTCTGCCCGATCCCAATCCCGGCTGTGCCCGATCCCGATCCCGCCCGGAATTCCCGATCCTGGCTGGAATTCCTGATCCCAATCCCGGCTGTGCCCGATCCCGATCCCGATCCCGCCCGGAATTCCCGATCCTGGCTGGAATTCCTGATCCCAATCCCGGCTCGGCTCTCCCCGGCCCCAATTCCGGCCGAAATTCCCCAGTCCCGGCCGGATTTCCCTCATCCCAGTCCCGGCTCTGTGCGATCCCAATCCCGGCCGGAATTCCCGATCCCGCCTCTCCCCGACACCAAACCCGGCCGAAATTCCCGATCCCAATCCCGGCTGGTATTCCTGATCCCAGTCCTGGCCGCAATTCCCGACCCCAGTCCCGGTTCAGCTCTCCCCGACCCCAATCCCGGCCGGAGTTCCCGGGATCAGGAGGAGGAGGAGGAGCAGGGCTGGGATTCCTGGGGGCTCCTCTTTTCCCGACCCCTTTTTTGTCACCCCCGGATCCCGGAGCCGCTCGGGGCCCTGCAGGAGGGAGGGAGGGAGGGAGCCCCGATTTGGGGGCAGTGACGGCAGCGGGGCCCCTCAGAGGGGTTTGGGGACAGCTGGCCCCAAAATTCCGTTTGGGGGCCCCATCAGCCGCGAGCCCTTATCAGCAGGGCTGGTGAGATAAGGGAGGTGAGATAAGGGCAGAGCAGAGGTGGGAGAGGAAATTGGGGGCACTGAGGGTGGGCGTGTCACCCCGCAGGTGTGCAAATCACTTCTGGGGACTGGTAAAGGACCTGGCATCGATTTGTGTCACCTCCCCATGTCCCCAGCCACTGCCACCTCCCCCTGTGCCCGGCCACTGCCACCTCCCCAGCTTTTGTGCCACCTCTGCCTGTCCCCAAACACTGCCACCTCTCCAGGTTTGTGTCACCTCTGCCTGTCCCCAGACACTGCCACCTCCACGTGTACCCAGCCATTGCCACCTCTCTGTGTCCCTAGCCAGGGCCACATCCCCATTTGTGTCACCTCCCCGTGTCCCCAGCCATTGTCACCTCCCCGTGCTGGCGGCTGGAGGGGATTGAGACCCAGGAACCCCCCAGGGTGACTTGGTGACCCCCAGGGACACGCGGGGACAAAGCTCTGGAGGGGCTGAGCCCGAGCTTGGGGGGCTCCTCAGCCCCGGGGCTGCGCTCGGGGGGGATTCGGGGGCGCTTCCAGCCGGGCTGGGATCGCTCCAAGGCTTCATCCCGAGGGTGGTCACAGCCCTGGGGAGGGGAGGAACCGCGGCCAGGCTGATCCTGCAGGGGCAGCGTCCCCTTCTCCCCCGGTGAGAGCCCGGAGCGCTCCCGGGGCTCTCCCGGGGCTACCCCGAAGCTCTCCCGGTACTCATCCCGCCGTTCCTCCCGGGGCTCATCCCGGGGCTCATCCCGGGGCTCATCCCGGGCTCCCGGCCGCAGTTCCTCCTGCCTTTCCCGGCTCTTGGCGGCAGCGAGGGTGTCCCTGAGCACAGCGCGTCCCTTTCCTGCTCCATCCATCCCCCGGCCCGCCTCGGGCTGCGGAGGGGCTGGAATTCTGCGCCTGGAATTGCGCTCCTTCCTCTGCTCCTGGAATTCTGCTCTTTCCCCTGCGCGTTTCCCTGCTCGTTTCCCTCCTCCTAGAATTCTGTTTCTTTCCCTGCTCCTTTCCCCTCTCCTGGAATTCTTCTCCCTCCTCCAGCCTTTCCTCGGCCCCTCTGTTGAATTTCCCAGAGGGATCAGCCCCGGGAATCCGCTCCGGGAGCGCTCCGGGCCAGGCCGTCCCTTGCTGGGTTCTGAAGGAGCCAAACGCCGCCGTGCCGGGGCAGATTTGGGGGATCCACGGGATGGAAATTCGGGATATAGCCTGGGGGATGCTCCTGAAGTGGCTTCATCCCGGCTGGATTTTGTGCCCTCACCCTGGAATGTGCAGGAATGGGGGGGATGGAGGATCAACCCCCCGCTCTCAGCCCATCCCTGCGGGATCCAGGGGGTCTCTGGGTGGTCCCATCCCCTCTGGCCGTGCCTTTTTTCAGGATGGCACAACCGTGCAAAAAAAAAAAAAACCCAAAAAAACCAAAAAACAAAACAAAAAAAAAAACAAAACCAAAAAACCAAACACCAGGGCGTGAGGAAATAAAGCAACATTCCTGCCTCGTTGTTCTGGAGCGTCCCACACACGGAGCCGGCCCTCGGGAAAGCTCCGTGCGCGGCCGGGCTCTGCAGGGAAAGCAAACAATGGCATCCCCGGGGACAACAATGGCCCATTGTCCTTTGAAGCCCGAACAATGAGACAATGGCCCTCAGTCCGCTCCCTCCATTCCCAGGCACGCCCCCCCCGCGGCCCCGGGGGCTCCCGCTGGCCCCGCGGAGTCGCCGCTCGCTGTCCCCTCGTCCCGCTCCGTCCCTCGCTCCCGGGGTGAGTCTGGGGGGGTCCCCGCGGCCTCTCCCGCTTCGCGTGGGCTGTGTGAAGCAGGAGGAGGAGGACGAGGAAGGTTTTTTCCCTTGGATCCTCCGGGGTTTCGCTGGCGGGGAGGGGATGGAAAAGTCCCGTCGGGTCACGCGGGCCGTGCCCGGAGAACAGCGGGGCTTTGTTGTCTCCGGGGTGGCCACTCTTGTCAGCTCGCCCTGAAGGGTTCCTGGGGAATCCGAACCCTCCTCCTCCTCGTGGCGCTGGGAACGAGCCCTCCCTGCAGCCGGCAAGGCGTGGGGGGCAGGGGGTGCCCCCCAATCCTGCGGGGTTTTGGGCGCCCCGGGAGCCTCTGAGCCGCTCCCCAAATGTCCCCAAGCCATCTCCATGGATCCACCCGCTGTCCCTGTGGTCCGCAGGGTGAATCCCAGCTCGGGGTGGCAGCGGGGGTGGGTGGTGCCAGCCCGAGGGTCGCTCCGGGAGGGCACAGCCGCGGTGCAGAGCAGGGGAGAGGCCGCGGAATGTTCTCCTTGTGCCCCCCGGGACTCCCAAAACCCGGGCGTGGTGCAGATCCAGGGCTGGGGGAGCCGGCACCGCCAGTTCAGGGTCGGGACTGCTCGGCTGGGATCGGATCCGCTCTGGGATCGGCCCAGCTGGCACCGGGCACGGTCACCTCTGCGGTGCCACCCCCGTGTCCCTGCCAGCATCCTCGGCCGCTCCACCTGGGGGCTCATTTGTCCTTTTCCCGACAAATCCCTGCTTTTTTTGGCACGGGGATGGGGCACACGGGGACCTGGCTGTCCCCAAAGGCCACCAACAGCCTCCAGCTCCCTTTGCAGCCTTCCAGGACCCCCTAAAACCCCAAATCTACCCCCAAATCCGCTCCTGCCGGTACCTACGGGCAAACAAACGCACCTGAATAGGGAATGAATGGAGTGAGAAAAGAGCCCGGAGCACTTTGTGCTCGCAGCGAGCCGGGAACAATCGCTAAATACAAATCAGCGAGAGAAAAGGCAGAGAGAGAGAGAGAGAGAGAGAGGGAGACAAAAGCAAGAACGGCGGCACAAAGGAGAGGAATGAAATGGTAAAGTAAAGTCAAACAAAAAGGAGCCGGGCTGAGACAAAAGGAGGGAACAATATCCCCGAGGCAATAGGCTCCTGAACAATGGGGACAGTGACAGCGGCACAAAGACACACTGTTTGCAAGTAGACGTTATCTCACACAGCCACTGGCAGGCCTGGCCCTGGCGCTTCTATTTTCAGGGATGCTTTTGTGCTGCGCTGAACAATATTCCTTGCATGGCTGCAGATACAGAGATCAGGGGAAGCTTTTTTGGGATTTTTTTTTTTTTTTCTTTTAGCCTTTCCCAGTGCCAGCTCTGCCATAAAAACAGGTTCAGCCCTTTGGAGGACGCGGCAGAGCGAGCTGAGGGTGATCTGGTGGCAGTGCCAGGGGAGGGGGTGGCAGCAGGAGGTGACACCAGGCCGGGGCACGGCGCAGAGGGAGCCGCGGGGGTTTTGGGGTGGACAATCCGGGTTTTGGGATGGTCAATCCGGGTTTTGGGATGGATAATCTGGAGTTTGAGGATGGACAATCTGGAGTTTTGGGATGGACAATCCGGGGTTTTAGGATGGACGATTTGTGGTTTTGGGATGGACAGTTTGGGGTTTTAGGAAGGACAATCTGGACTTTCAGGATGCACAATTCAGGGTTTTGGGGTGGACAATCTGGAGTTTTGGGATGGACAATCCCAGGTTTGAGGATGGACAACCTGGGGTTTTAGGATGGACAGTCTGGGGTTGTAGGATGGAGTTTTAGGATAAACAATCCGGGGTTTTGGGATGGCAGTCTGGAGTTTTAGGATGCACAGTCCGGGATTTTAGGAGGGACAATCTGGAGTTTTAGGATGGACAACCCTGGGTTTTAGGATAGATAATCTGGAGTTTGAGGTTGGACAATCCTGAGTTTTAGGACGGACAGTCAGAGTTGTAGGATGGACAACCTGGAGTTTTAGGGTGGACAACCCAGGGTTTTAGGATGGATAATCTGGGGTTTGAGGATAGACAGTCTAGAGTTTTAGGATAAGCAGTCTGGGGTTTTAGGATGGACAATCTGGAGTTTTAGGATGGACAATCCAGTTTTAGGATGGACAATCCGGGTTTTATGGGCTCGGAGTTTGCATTAGAAGAGCCGCAGGACCGGGCAGACCTGCAGGATGGGTTTTGCGGCTCCTTTTGTTGGTTTTTAACCTCTGAAGGTCCTGGCACGGCTGGCACGGCTCCCTGGCACCCCTCGGCCGCAGAGGAGCCACCCGGGCCCGGTGACACCACAGTTTGGAGGGGACAATGTGCTGGAGCAGGAGGGGTGAGGATGTCCCTGGGGATGTCCCTGGGGATGTCCTGCTCGCGTTTTGGCACTCCTGGAGCCACAGTTCCCATTTTTCCATGTGGGATTGGGGCTGGCAGGGGCTGTTTGGGGCTGCTCTGTGCCCATCCCCTGGAATTCCTCACCCATGGAGAGCTCCGGCTGTGCCTGCGCTGATTTGTGGGATCACGGAGGTGGCATCCCAAAAACTCCTCTTCTGGAACCTTCCCAGTGCCTGGCTCAGCCCGGGAATCACGGTTACCCCTCCAGCACTTTTTGGGGTGTGTTAGCAGCACCCAGATCCACCCCAATCCCTCCTTTAGGACATCCCACAGATCATCCACCCCTCCCTGCATCTCCCTGGATCCTCCTGCCCTTCTCCCCATCCCAAACCCGCCCTGTCTTCCCACACCAACACCCCCAAAACCCCGAGGACGTCACCGCGTTACCGAAAACCAGCGGGGACAGGAGAAATCGGGGTGTCGAGAAGCCGGGGCCGCCCCTATCGGGGGCCGATCTCCTGTTCGAGCAGCTGGGCTCGGCTGTGACTTGAAAAAGCGGCGCTTTCTGATATCGATCACCTTATCTGGGGGCACATCCTGTTGCTATTTTGGCTGTTTCCTCTCTTTCCCCGCCAGCTGCTCGAAACTGCGGCACGGGGAGGGTTTGGGGCTCCTAAAAAAGGACCCCGAGCTCGCTTTTGGGGGTGATGCGACACCTCAGCTGTGCCCAGAGCTTGATTTGGGGCGCTCAAATCAAAGCGGAGCCGCTCGGGGGGGGGAAAACGGCTCCCGAATCCCGGTATCTGATCTTGCGGCGGGGCTCCGAGCCCGTTCGTGTCACGGTTGTTGTGACATTAAAGTCCTTGTCCCCTCCGTGGCACCGCCGCAGCTGCGGCACCGAGCGCTGCCCGAATTTCCGCGTCCAAAGGGTTCCCTGGCTGATGGGAATGGGGAAAAATCGCCAATATCAGGGTATTTAACGCTCTCCATGCTGCCCTGGCATCCTGGGCTGGTTCTGCCGTGCCAGAGTCCCCAAAGTGACACTGAACACCCCTCAAGTGACGATTTTGGCGTTTTTTAGGGTTCACTGGGTAATGGGAATGGGGGAAAATCGCCAATATCAGGGTATTTAACCCTCTCCATGCTGCCCTGGCATCCTGGGCTGGTTCTGCCGTGCCAAGGAGTCCCCAAAGTCCCCAAAGAACACCCCTAAAGTGACAATTTTGGGGGTTTTTAGGGTTCCCTGGCTGATGGGAATGGGGGAAAATCGCCAATATCAGGGCGTTTAACCCTCTCCATGCTGCCCTGGCATCCTGGGCTGGTTCTGCCGTGCCAGGGAGTGCCCAAAATCCCAAAGAACACCCCTCAAATGGCAATTGTGAGGTTTTTCCCCACTCTTTTACCCCCTTTTTGTCGGGAATTTCTCCCAATTCTCCCCAAAACTCATCCCGCTGGAATTTATTTTTTTTTTTTTTGGCGGAGTCAGGATCTCTTGGCTGCAATTAGCTGGTGTTTAAATCCTCGCTAACCCCTAACACCCTAATGACAGCCGTAATGATGATCCGCACATCCCGCAGCTCACGATTACACTCGCTAATTAATTAATCCCCGACCCCCCCTCTCTGCTCTCGGAGGAGAAATCGCTGAGAGTCTCTTAAGAAAAAGGACATAAAGGCAGGGAAAAGCAGGCACCAAAACAAGACAAATGGGGATTTGGAGACAATCCGGGCCGCGTCCATGTGACCCGAGAGTGGACGAGGCAGCAGAAAAGGAGAAAAATGCCAAGAGCGGAGCGGCCAGGAGAAAAAAAAAACATCAAAAAATCCCAATAAAATCCCCCCAAAAAACCAAAGAGCCGGCTTAAAAAAAAAAAAAAAAAAAAAAAAAAAAAAGAAAAAAAGGACCAACAACACAAACCAAAAAACCTAAAAAAACCGGGGAAAGAAAAGCACCAAGATGAAGGGAGTGACAAAGCATCAAAGGGAAGAGAAACCAAAGGCGTCGGAACAAAGGACGAGCTGGAACAAAGCCCCAAAGAGGGGGGAACAAAAGCACCAAATAGAAAACAAAGGCGGGGGGACAAGAAAAGCCCCTCTGTGGGGCTGGGTGGCACCGGGTCCCCGCCGGAGCGGGGCTGGCCGAGGGTGACAGCCCTGGGACAGCCTCGGTGTCGCCTTTGAAGCGGCAGCGCCGGGCTCGGGCCCCGGGGGAGGTCGGGGCTCAGCTCGGCCCCGCTGCCCCCGGGCCCGCTGTGTGGTCCGGCCGTCCCCGTGTCCCTCCCGCCGTCCCTCTGTCCCTCCCGCTGTCCCTGTGTCCCTCCCGCTGTCCCTCTGTCCCTCCCGCTGTCCCTGTGTCCCTCCCGCTGTCCCCGTGTCCCTCCCGCCGTCCCCGTGTCCCTCCCGCTGTCCCTCTGTCCCTCCCGCTGTCCCTCTGTCCCTCCCTCTGTCCCTCTGTCCCTCCTGATATCCCTCTGTCCCTGTGTCCCTCCCGCTGTCCCTCTGTCCCTCCCAGCTCAGTGTCACCCCCTCCGTGCCCCGCTGCCGCCCCTGCCCCGCGGTCTGGGCACGGCTGGGACAGCGGTGGGGACAGTGCCAGGCTGGCTGTGTCACCCTCCCTGCGGTGGCATTGCCGCGGTGTGTGGCTGGGGACAGGGACAGGGACAGGGACAGGGACAGGGACCGGGACAGGGACCGGGACAGGGACAGGGCATGGACAGGGACAGGGACCGGGACAGGGACAATCCGAACCGCCCGGGTCGGGGATTGAGCCCCCCTCAGCCAGGGGATCCCTGATGGCAGCTGGATGTGCCCAGGAGGGTTGGCACAAGCGGTGTCACATGGAGGGGACACACGGTGGGGACCTCCAGGGTGGGCATGAGCCTGGAGTCCGACCTGATTTAGGGTGCTGGAAGGTGGAATTGGGGTGCTAGAAGATGGATTTGGGGTATTGGAAGGTGGAATTGGGGTGCTGGAAGGTAGCATTGGGGTGCTCGAAGGCTGATTTGGGGTGGTGGAAGGTGGGATTGAGGTGCTGGAGGATGGAATCGGGGTGATGGAAGATGGATTTGGGGCGCTCAAAGGTGGGATTGGGGTGCTGGAACATGGACTGGGGTGCTGGAAGGTGGCCAGTGCCACCAGGCCAGCTGCTGGCACTTAGGAGTGGGTGGCAGTGAGCTCGTGGGCAGTGGCAGCGCTTTCACTGCATCAACCCGGGATTCCCACAGGCCGGGTTTGCTGTCCCGGTTTTGCTGTCCCGGGTTTGCTGTCCCAGCTTTGCTGTCCCGGTTTTGCTGTCCCGGTTTTGCTGTCCCGGTTTTGCTGTCCCAGCTTTGCTGTCCCGGCTTTGCTGTCCCGGCTTTGCTATCCCGGTTTTGCTGTCCCGGTTTTGCTGTCCCGGTTTTGCTGTCCCAGCTTTGCTGTCCCGGTTTTGCTGTCCTGGCTTTGCTATCCCAGGTTTGCTGTCCCAGCTTTGCTGTCCCGGCTTTGCTGTCCCGGTTTTGCTGTCCCGGCTTTGCTGTCCCGGTTTTGCTGTCCCGGCTTTGCTGTCCCGGTTTTGCTGTCCCAGCTTTGCTGTCCCAGCTTTGCTGTCCCGGTTTTGCTGTCCCAGCTTTGCCCCGGGCCAGTTCCGTGTCCGGTTCCCTTCCCTGACCCATCCCCGCCGGTCGCGGGGGCTCGGGAGCGGGGCTGGGAAGAGGAAGGGGAAGGGGAAGGGGAAGGGGAAGAGGAAGAGGAAGAAGAAGAGGAAGAGGAAGGGGAAGAGGAAGGGGAAGAGGAAGAGGAAGAGGAAGGCGATCCCGGCCGAGCCTGTGCCCTGCGCGCCCCCTGCCCCGGCAGTGCTGCCCGGCTGCTCCCGGCCCCCCGGGCATTGTCCCGGCTTCCTCTGCCCCGACAGCTCCGGGAAAGCGGCGGCAGCGATGGGAGCCAGGCCGTGCCCTTGTCCCCACCTGGCACCTCATGCCTTGGGGATGCCCAGCAGGTCCTGGGGTGTCCAGCAGGTCCTGAGGATGGCCAGGAGGTCCTGGGAGTGTCCAATGGGTTCTGGGGATGCCCAGCGGGCGATGAGGATGCCCAGTTGGTCCTGGGGATTCCCAGCAGGTTGTGGGAATGCTCAAGAGGTCCCGGCAATGTCCAGAAAGTCCTGGAGATGTCCAGCAGGTTCTGGTGATGCCCAGTGGATGTTGAGGATGCCCAGTTGGTCCTGGGGATGCCCAGCTGATCCAGGGGATGTCCAACAGGTTCTGGAGATGCCCAGCAGGTCCTGAGGATGCCCAGTGGGTGTTGAGGATGCCAAGAAGGTCCTGAGGATGGCCAGGAGGTCCTGGGAGTGTTCAGCAGGTCCTGAGGATGTCCAGCATGTTCTGGGGTGTCTAGCTGGTCCTGGCAATGCCCAGTGGGTGTTGAGGATGCCCAGCAGGTCCCAGGAGTGCCCAGGAGGTCCTGAGGTGCCCAGAAGGTCCTGGGAGTGTCCAATAGGTCCTGGTGATGCCCAGCTGGTCCTGAGGATGCCCAGTAGGTGTTGAGGATGCCCAGCACATCCTGGCAATGCCCAGTGGGTGTTGAGGATGCCCAGTTGGTACTGGCGATGCCCATCTGGTCCCAGGAGTGCCCAGCAGGCCCACGAGGGATGCCATGGGCAGTGCCAGCAGTGCTGGTGGCATTGGGGGACAGCCACCAGCCCCGGGGCCACCGGGTGGGCGAGGAAGGAACGGAGAGTGAAAGTCTGAGCGGGCCGGGCCGGCTGCTGCCATGGCCACCCCAACAAAGCTCCCGCTCCTCTTTTTGGGCTCCGTCACTCTGGGAATTGTGTCCCCATCCAGTCTGGGGACCGCTCCTGCTGTCCCCTCCCTGCCCTGGAGTGGCTTTGGGGACCTCTGGGGTCGAGGGGTCTCCCATAAACCCCCCTCCCTCTCGGGGCCTCTCGGGGTCCTCTCGGGGTCAGGGGGTGACACTGAGGGGGGGTGGCTTTGGGGACACTCGGGGCTGCCCGTGCCAGGGGTGGCACCGGGACCAGCTGTGCCCCCAGACGGGGAGGGGGCTCAGAGGGGCTGGGGGGGACCTGTCCAGGTGGGATTGGGAATACGGGAATGTCCCATGGGGCTTAATGGGAATGTCCCAAGAGGTTTAATGGGAATGTGGGAATGTCCCATGGGGTTTAATGGGAATATGGGAATGTCCTACAAGGTTTAATGGGAATGTCCCATGGGGATTAATGGGAATATGGGAATGTCTTACTGGGGTTTAATGGCAATGTCCCATGGGATTTAACGGGAATGTGCCATGGAGTTTAATTGGAATATGGGAATGTTCCACTGGGGTTTAATGGGAATGTCCCATAGGGTTTAATGGGAATATGGGAATATCCCACAGGGGTTTAATGGGAATGTCCCATAGGGTTTAATGGGAATATGGGAATATCCCACAGGGTTTAATGGGAATATCCCACAGGGTTTAATGGGAATGTTCCACAGGGTTTAATGGGAATATCCCACAGGGTTTAACGGGAATGTTCCACAGGGTTTAATGGGAATGTCCCATAGGGTTTAATGGGAATATGGGAATATCCCACAGGGTTTAATGGGAATATCCCACAGGGTTTAACGGGAATGTTCCACAGGGTTTAATGGGAATGTCCCATGGGGTTTAATTGGAAAATGAGAATGTCCCACTGGGGTTTAATGGGAATATCCCACAGGGTTTAACAGGAATGTCCCACAGGGTTTAACAGGAATGTCCCATAGGGTTTAACAGGAATGTCCCATAGGGTTTAATGGGAATATCCCACAGGGTTTAACAGGAATGTCCCATAGGGTTTAATGGGAATATCCCACAGGGTTTAACAGGAATGTCCCATAGGGTTTAATGGGAATGTCCCATGGGGTTTAATGGGAATGTCCCAAAGGGTTTAATGGGAGTGTCCCACTAAGCCCCTTTAGGGTCTGGGGGCTGTGGGTGCAGCCACTTCCCCCATTTCCTGTGAAATCCTCGGGGTGAGGATGGGAAATGATCCCAGGTCACTGCTCTGGGAGTGGGATGTGGGCACCCAAACCCCTCCAGAACCCCCAGCCCAGCTCAGCAACCCCCAAATCCCAGCAGCAGCTCCATTGCTTCCTCTTCTCCCCTGCCCTTGAGTGAAAAAAAAAAAAAAAAAAAAGAAGAAAAAAAAGAAACAACACTTGAAAAAAAAAAAAAAAAAGAAGAAATTCCCAGGGAAGAAAATAACAGAAAATAACGGTGTGGGGGAGGAAAGAGCCGGGAGTCAATGGGAACTTTCCCGGCTGCTGAAACATAAACAGCCCTTCCGTGTTGACACAACATTTTAAATGTTTCACGGCGGGGGAAAAAAAAAGGCTCCTTGTCAACAGTGCCCGAGGCAGCCCCTGTCCCCTGTCCCCTGTCCCTGTCCCTGTCCCCTGTCCCCTGTCCCTGTCCCCTGTTCCTGTCCCTCTCCCTCTCCCTGTCCCTGTCCCCTGTCCCTGTCCCTGCCCTGTCCCTCTCCCTGTCCCTGTCCCCTGTCCCCTGTCCCCTGTTCCTGTCCCTGTCCCCTGTTCCTGTCCCTGTCCCCTGTCCCCTGTCCCTGTCCCTGCCCTGTCCCTCTCCCTGTCCCTGTCCCCTGTCCCCTGTCCCCTGTTCCTGTCCCTGTCCCCTGTTCCTGTCCCTGTCCCCTGTCCCCTGTCCCTGTCCCTGTCCCCTGTCCCTCTCCCTGTCCCTGTCCCCTGTCCCTTGTCCCTTGTTCCTGTCCCCTGTCCCTGTTCCCTGTCCCTGTCCCCTGTCCCCTGTCCCCTGTCCCCTGTCCCTGTTCCCTGTCCCCTGTTCCTGTCCCTGTCCCTGTCCCTGTTCCCTGTCCCTGTCCCTGTCCCTGTCCCCTGTCCCTGTCCCCTGTCCCCTGTCCCCTGTCCCTGTCCCTGTCCCCTGTCCCTCTCCCTGTCCCTGTCCCTGTCCCCTGTCCCCTGTCCCCTGTCCCTGTCCCCTGTCCCTGTCCCTGTCCCTGTCCCCTGTCCCCTGTCCCTGTCCCTGTCCCTGTCCCTGTCCCTGTCCCCTGTCCCTCTCCCTGTCCCTGTCCCCTGTCCCCTGTCCCTGTCCCTGTCCCTGTCCCTGTCCCTGTTCCTGTCCCTGTCCCCTGTCCCCTGTCCCCTGTCCCTGTCCGTGTCCCTGTCCCCTGTCCCCTGTCCCTGTCCCTGTTCCTGTCCCCTGTGTCCCTGTCCCTGTCCCTGTCCCTGTCCCTGTCCCTGTCCCTGTCCCTGTCCCTGCTCCCCGGAGAGGGATTGGATTCCATGGGGAAGGTGGGAGATGGAATTCCCGCAGCTGCTGCAGGGTGAGGAGTGTGGGGCGCTGGATTTGGGGTGTGGGGAGATCCTGAGGGGTCCCCAGGTATGAAAAACCTCGTGGATCCAAGTGAGCTCCTGGTTTTCCATCCCAAAACGTGTGGGAATTGCGTCCATCTGTCCGTCTGTCCAGCTGGGGGGCTGCCAGTTGTTCCCCTTGCTCCGTGCCAGCCTTGCCATGGCACACAAAAGGGGTGGGTGCAAAAAGAAAAGAAAAAAGGGTTTAGCAGCGCTTAATCCTTTTAATGATTCCATGGGTTTCCCTGAAATTATGATTTCATTATGAAATAATCCAAATCCCCTTTTGGAACTGGAAAAGGGGAAACCCTTTGGGATTGGAAAAGAGGAAACTCTTTTGGGATTGGAAAATGGGAAAACATTTTGGGATTAGAAAAAGGGAAACTCTTTAGGGACTGGAAAAGGGGAAACTATTTTGGAGTTGGAAAATGGGAAACCCTTTAAGGATTGGAAAAGGGGAAATCCTTTAGGGATTGGAAGAGGGGAAACTTTTAGGGATTGGAAAAGGGAAAATTATTTTGGGATTGGAAAAGGGGAAACACTTTAGGAAATGGAAAAGAGGAAATCCTTTGGGACTGGAAAAGGGGAAATCTTTAGGGATTGGAAAAGGGGAAATATTTTAAGGATTGGAAAAGGAGAAATCCTTTTGGGATTAGAAAAAGGGAAACACTTTTGGGGTTGGAAAATGGGAAATCCTTTAGGGATTGGAAAAGGGGAAACCCTTTGGGATAGGAAAAGAGGAAATCTTTTGGGATTGGAAAAGGGAAAAACCTTTTGGGATCTGGAGGAGCCTGGGGATGCTTTAGCGGGTTGTAATCAGCAAAACCCTTTGAAAATCCCAAACCTGGGAGTTTGGGAGCCCCGAGAGGCCCTGAGGGAGGTGAGCTCAGAGGGCCTCACCTTTGGGGTGTTTGTAGGGCCGGGGGATGATTGATTTGGGGCATCAGGAAGTTTCCACGCTGGCCACCAGCCAAGCTGGCAAGGATGGGAGCGGGAAGAATTCCCGAAGTGCTCCCACAATGGGACCGTTCCACTCGGGCTGAGCCTCACAATGGAGCTGGGCTGGCATCCAGGGCACAGCGGTGCCAGGGCTGCCAGGGGCACGGATCCCCCCCTGTGCCCCACCTGGCCTGCCCAGGTGAGCTCTCCTGTTCTGTTTTCTGTTCCCGCCTTTGCCCTCCGCGGTTCGCTCAGGGAGCGGCTCCGGAATTCTCCTCAGGAATTTCTGGGGTGCTGCAATGGAATTGGACGTCAGGAATTTCCAGGGGAAAAAGAGAAGTGGGGGATGAACAAGGAGTAAAACTCGGGGTGACCCCCAAGTTGGAAGATGGGTTTTGGAGCAAAGGGGCAAAACTTGGGATGATCCCCAAATTGGAAGGCGGATTTTGGGGAGCAAAGGAGCAAAACTCGGGGCGATCCCCAAGTTTTAAGGCGGATTTTGGGGTCTGCCCCTGGCGCGTTGTGATTTTGGGGGCCCTGGGAATGTGGGGTGGTCTCTCGAAAACCCAGGCACGGCTGGGAGCGAGGGGGCTCCGCTCGGTGCCTGCCCACCCCGGGGTGCTGGGGGGGTTTTGGGGTGTCCCCCCAGACCCCTCCGAGTGCCCCCCAGCCTTTGGGGGGGTCAGGGCTCTGCGCGGAGCTCCGGGCACGGCGTGGGAGCCCCGGCGCTGTCACACGTGGGCCGGGGGCTCTGAGGGGAGGGGTCGGGCGCGGGGCCGCCCCGGAGGCGGCTGCTGGCTGGCTGGAGCGGGGCCCTCCTCCTCCTCCTCCTCCTCCTCCTCCTCCTCCTCCTCCTCCTCCTCCTCCTCCTCCTCCTCCTCCTCCTCCTCCTCCTCCTCCTCCTCCTCCTCCTCCTCCTCCTCCTCCTCGCTCCCTCTCTCCGCCCGGCGCCGGGGCAGCTCCCAGAGGAGGCGCTGGGGACATGGAGCGGACCTGAGGCGGTGGCGGCGGCAGCGGCGGCAGAACCGGCACCGGCACCGGGGCGGGAGCGGCACCGACACCGGGGTGAGACCGGGACCGGCACCGGGGCGGGAGCGGCACCGGCAGCCCCGGCGGAGGCGGCACCGGGGCTCAGCGCAGCGGGGCTGTGAGTGCGGCCGGGGGGGAACCGGCACAGCCCGAGGGGCATCGGCACAACCCGGGAGGAACCGGCACAGCCCGGGGGGCACCAGCACAGCCCGGGGGCACCGATAGAGCCCCAGAGGTACCGATAGGGCTCGGGGGGCACCGGCACAGCCTCGAGGGGAACCGGCACAGCCCGGGGGGCACCGATACAGCCCGGGGGTGCCCAGCACCCTCGGGGGGTCGGGGAGCACTCTCAGGAGTCGCGGCTGAGGGAACGGAGCGGGAGAACCCCCTCAAAACCCCTGGGCTTGAGGAGGAGAAGGGAAAAGGGGAAAAGGGGCCCGGGGCCGGCCCCGCTGAGCCCCGCGGAGTTCGGGGCTGTGAACTCCGCTGCGAGAGCCCCACGCAGCTCCGGGGAGCCCGGCAGGAGAGGGGTTAATTAATCCCGGCAGGAGAGGAGGAGTTAATTCGGGCAGAAGAGGGGTTAATTCCGGCAGGAGAGGGGTTAATTAATCCCGGCAGGAGAGGAGGAGTTAATTCGGGCAGGAGAGGGGTTAATTCCGGCAGGAGAGGGGTTAAACGCGGCAGGAGAGGAGGAGTTAATTCGGGCAGGAGAGGGGTCAGTTAAACCCGGCAGGAGAAGGGTTAAACCCGGCAGGTGAGGGGTTAATCCCCGCTCCGGGGTCTGTGCGGACACAGAGGGCGGTCCCCGCTCGTTGATTTGGGGACATGGGGACAGGGGTGTCCCCACGGTGTCCCCACGGTGCGCAGGACGGACGGACGGACGGACAGAGCCGCGCGTGTCCCGGGTTTGGTGGCTTTTGGGGGGACACGGCTGTGCCCGCCCGCAGCGCGTTGGGGTCCCCGTTGTCGCCACCTCTTGTCCCGTCCTCCATCGCTGTCCCCACGGGACAAGCGACACTTGGGGTGCACCCACCCCGGGCACAGGCAACACAGGAGAACCCGGCCGGTGTCACCCGCGGGTGGCGAGAGGCTCCGACACCGCGACACTGTCGCGACAGAGGCTTTGGGAGCGGGGACAGCGCTGATCTCTGTCGCTTTGAGGGGACGCAAACCTTGTCACCATCACAGCGACATCCCCGGGCCGGGGGAGACCCCACAGCGGGGATGGTCCTGCAGGATTGGGGGAAATTTGGGGAAATTTGGGGTTTTTTCACCCCTCGAGAGCGGAAAAAATTTAATCTCGGCGATTTCAACCCGGCAAAGTTGAGCGGGGAAGGGAAACGCGGGAGCTGCGTGGTCCTGAAGGGGAGGATTTGGGGCGAAAAAGGCGAAAAACCAGAAATTTTCCGCGCTTTCCACCTCTGATGAGCGATTTCCAGGGAAAATGTTCTGGAGGCTCCTGAGCACCTCGGGCTCGGAAAACTCCCCAAGAAAAGCGGCAGTGATGGATTCGGGGTGTGAAAAAAGGAGAATTAACTCGGTTAATGGGATTTTTTTTTCCCCGATAAGGTCCCTCCCTCCCCTATGGAGCCGATAACTCCTGTTTGTAATTCCTGCAGTTTCCTCTCTCCGTTCAATTTCATTCGGAGGATCCATTCCGGTGACACCGATACACTACTTTTTCAGTCTCTTTTTTTAATCTTTTTTTTTCTCTTTTCTTTTCAAAACCAGGCGATTTTCGGGTGCTTTTGTGCTGTTAAAAATAGCAGCCGGCCTTTGAGCCTTTAACAACCGCGCCAGGCTCAGGACAGGTTTTCCTGACACATTTTCACCCTCACCATCCTCTCCTTTCACGCCGATTTATGCCCCTCCCATGCCACCAAAAACCGCCACCAAAAATCCCAATTTTTTGTTTTTTTTTTAAATCCCATGGTTTTTAATCCCATTTTTTTAATTCAAAATTTTTTTAATCCCATTTCTTTTTTAAATCCCGATTCTTTTAAAATCCAATTTTTAAATCCCAATTTTTTTAAAATTCCCCTTTTTTTTTTTTAATCCAAATTTTTTTTAAAAAATACCTTTTTTTTTTTTTTTTTTTTTTTTAAATCTCTTTTTTTCTCTCTTGGAAAATCTCAGCTCCCCCGTTGCTTTTTTTTACCTCCACCCTCCCCTCTCCCTAAATCTGTCTCACAGCGAAGTTTATCCCAGGCTTGGAGATGTCCTGAGGGGAGAATTTCTGGACTTTTTGTCTCCCTGCCGAAATGTCCATTATTAGTATTATTCCTCCAGGCCAGGGGGGGGATCTGTGCCCTGCCAGGCTGGGGTGGGGGACGTGGAGCAGCTCGTAAAGTTGTTATGTGCTCCAGGGGCTTAAATTTCATTTATGGGCTGCAGGGGAAGCGTTTGTGTCCCTGGGAAGGGAGCACGGTAAAGCTGCCCTGGCAATGGGGTTATTTTTAATTTTGGGGTTTTGGGGTTATTTTTAATTTTTGCTGGCGTCCCTGGGAAGGGGAGCATTTTAAAACCTATTTTTCATAAGGATTATTTTTAATTTTGGGGGTTTCTGGGGTTCCTGGGAAGTGGAGCATGTTGAAGTTGCTCTGGCACTGGGGTTATTTTTAATTTTGGGGTTTGCTGGCACTCCTGGAAAGGGGAGCATTTTAAAACCAAATTTTCAGCAGGGTTATTTTTAATTTTGGGGCTTTCTGGGGTGTCCAGAAAAAGGGAAGCATGTTAAAACTGCTTTTTCAGTGGGATTATTTCTAATTTTGGGGGTTGCTGGCACTCCTGGGAAGGGGAGCATTTTAAAACCAATTTTTCAGCAGGCTTATTTATAATTTTGGGGGTTTCTGTGGTCCCCCAAAACGGGAGCACATTGAAAGCAATTTTTCAGCAAGATTATTTTTAATTTTGGGGTTTTCTGGGGTTTTTGGGCAAAGGAGCATATGAAAACTGCTTTTTCAGTGGTGTTATCTTTGATTTTGGGGTTTTCTGGGGTCCCTGGGAAGGGGAGCATGTTAAAGCTGCTCTGGCTCTGGGGTTATTTTTAATTTTGGGGTTTGCTGGCACTCCTGGGAAGAGGAGCATGTTGAAACCAAATTTTCAGCAGGATTATTTTTAATTTTGGTCTTTTCCGGGGTCCCTGAAAAGAGGGGTACAGTAAATCTGCTCCGGCACTGGGATTATTTTTAATTTTGGCGTTTTCTGGGTTCCCTTGTGCTCAGCTGGGACCGGGGCTCTCAGGGCAGAGCAGCCGTGGGGTGAAGGTGGCTTTGGGGTGGTTTGAATCCCCCAGGTGAGGTTTTGGGGGAGTCTGAACCCCCCAAAAAGGGTGGGGAATCCATCCCTGCTGAGCATTGCTGGGATTTGGGGCACAGGGATTGGGATTTTCCTGGTGGGGATGGGGGGTGGGAGAGAGAATCCCTGTGGGATGGAGGTGGAGGGAATCTTTGGGGTACAGGGGAAGGGAATCTTTGGGGTACAGGAGGAGGGAATATTTGGGGTACAGGAGGAGGGAATATTTGGGGTACAAATGATGGGAATCTTTGGGGTACAGGTGATTGGAATTTTTGGGGTGTAGATGAAGGGAATCTCTGGGATGCAGAGGAAAGGAATCTTTGGGATGGAGACGATGGGAATCTTTGGGGTACAGGTGATAATGGGAATTATTGAGGTACAGGTAACAGGAATCTTTGGGGTACAGGGGAAGGGAATCTCTGGGATGGAGGTGATGGGAATCTTTGGGATTCAGATGAAGGCAATCTCTGGGATACAGGTGGAGGGAATCTTTGGGATGAAGTTGATGGGAATCTTTGGGGTACAGGTGACAGGAATTTTTGAGATGCAGGTGATGGAAACCTTTGGGGTGCAGGTGATGGAAATCTGGGATACACTTGATGGGAATCTGTGGGGTACAGGTGAAGGGAATCTTTAGGATGAAAGTGAAGGGAATTTTTGGGATTCGGATGAAAGCAATCTGTGGGACACAGGTGGAGGAAATCTTTGGGATGCAGGTGGGATGTGTGGAGGGAATCTCTGGGATAAAGGTGACGGGAATCTCTGAGATAAAGGTGACAGGAATCTCTGGGATAAAGGTGACGGGAATCTCTGAGATAAAGGTGACAGGAATCTCTGGGATGGGTGGAGGGAATCTTTGGGATACAGGTTTAGGAAATCTTTGGGATACAGGTGGAGGAAATCTTTGGGATGCACTGGGATGTGTGGAGGGAATCTTTGGGATTCAGATGAAGGGAATCTCTGGGATTAAGGTGACAGGAATCTCTGGGATGCACTGGGATTCAGATGAAGGGAATCTGAAGATTCCTTGGGATGCAGATGAAGGGAATCTCTGGAATGCAGGTGGGATATGTGGAGGGAATCTTTGGGATGCAGGTGGGATGTGTGTGGAGGGAATCTCTGGGATGTGTGGAGGGAATCTCTGGGATGTGTGAGGGAATCTCTGGGATGTGTGAGGGAATCTGTGGGATGCCCTGATCTCTGGAAGCTGCTGCTGTCCCAGCCCTCCCTGTGCTCATCTCCAGGATCCCAACCCACAAACAACAAACCCAAACGAACTTTCAGGGATGTTGGGGTGGCCGCAGCTGCTGGCATCACTTTTAGGGGTCCCTCAGAGCCGATCCTGCAGGTTTGGGGGCTCAGGGGTGCTGTCACTGTTCCTGCTCGTTCCAGCTTTATCCCCCTGCAAACATTCCCAGCTGGCACCAGGGCTCCGTGCCCACACGTGGGATGGCAGAAATCCCAAAAAAGCTTCCAAAAAAAGCTCTGACCACCCAGGGACCACCTTTAACACCTTCTGGGGTCGCTGTCGGGACCACCTTTAACACCCTGGGGCAGCGCCGCTCCTGCTGTCCCGGCCGTGCTGGGGAAACTCCCGCCGCTCATTTTCCTTCAAAATCCCATTTTTTTTTTGGAGGAAAACAATCCCCTCACGGCCGGGCAGCGCCTGCCCCGAGCCCGCGGGGCCCCGCAGGAGCCGCTGCCCTCTTTTGTTCTGTGCTCCGGGGGAGAATTCCACTGCTCCCCATGCCGGGGTTCCCAGGGCTGGAAAAGAGATTTGGCATCCTGGAGCCCCTAAAGCCTGAACCCCTGGGGAAAGAGAGGGGGGGTCTGAGCTGCTGCTTTTGGGGGGCTGAGAAAAGTGGGGGGAGCTGGAGGGGCTCAGGGCTGAGGATGGAGGAGTTTGGGGGGGCTCAGGAGGATCTAGGGGGGGATCAGAGATGGGGATGGAGAAGTTTTGGGGGACTCAGGAGGAGCTGGGGGTGTTGGGGGTGATTATTGAGGAGCTGTGGGGCTCAGGAGGATCTGGGGGCATCAGGAAGAGCTGAGGGGGGGGCTCAGGGATGACAGTGAAGGATCTGGGGGGGCTCAAGAGGAGCTGGGGGCTCTGTGGGGTCTCAGGGATGATTATGAAGGATCTGGAGGGGATCAGGAGGAGCTGGGGGGTCTCAGGGATGATTATGAAGGATCTGGGGGGGATCAGGAGGAGCTGGGGGGTCTCACGAGGAGCTGGGGGGGGCTCAGGGGTCCGTGGGGTCTCAGGGCTGATGGGGCAGATGTTCTCAGGCTCGATGGGGGAAATGGGGGTTCCGGGCTGATGGGGGAGCTGAGAGGGCTCAGAGCTGATGGAGAGAGGGGTTTGGGGGGCTCAGGAGGTGCTGACGGGGGGCTCAGGAGGCTCTGGGCGCTCAGGGATGGTAATGAAGTATCCAGGGGCTCAGGATGATCTGAGGGCTCAGGGATGATAATGAAGGAGCTTTGGGGCTCAGGAGGAGCTGAGGGGGTGCTCAGGAGGATCTGGGGGGGCTCAGGAGGATCTGGGGGGGCTGAGGAGAAGCTATGGGGTTCTCAGGAGGATCTGGGGGGGCTCAGGAGGATCTGAGGGCTCAGGGACGATAATGAAGGGGCTTTGGAGGTTCAGGAGGAGCTGAGCAGACCCGGCCAGGGCCGGATAAACCGCGGGGCTCAGGAGCACCTGGGGGTTCTCAGGAGGATCTCGGGGGGCTGAGGAGGAGCTGTGGGGTTCTCGGGAGGATCTGGGGGGCTCAGGAGGATCAGGGATGACAATAAAGGAGCTTTGAGGCTCGGGAGGAGCTGAGCAGCCCCAGACGAGCCGCGGAGCTGCCGGAGCCGCGGCTCCCAGTGGGAGGCAGAGCCGGGAGAGCCGCGCTGCCCCCGGGCCGGGCCGAGCTGAGCCGAGCCGAGCCGGGCTGAGCCGGGCTGAGCTGGGCTGAGCCGGGCTGAGCTGAGCCGAGCTGAGCCGGGCTGAGCCGAGCCGAGCCGGGCTGAGCCGAGCTGAGCTGGGCTGAGCCGAGCCGAGCCGAGCCGGGCTGAGCTGAGCCGGGCTGAGCCGGGCTGAGCCGAGCCGGGCCAGGCGTTCCCAGGCCGGGGGTCCCGGCAGCTCCGCGGCCACCCCGAGAACCAGGGCCGGGCTCTCCGGGCTCTGCGCGCTCCTCCCTGCAGCATTTTTGGGTTCTGGTTCAGATTTGGGTTCGGGTTCAAGCTCAGATTGGGTTTGGGTTTGTGTTTGGGTTCAGGTTTGAGTTCAGGTTCGGGTTTGGGTTCGGGTTCAGACTGGGTTTGGGTTTGGGTTCGGGTCCTAATTTGGGTTCAGGTTCAGATTTGGGTTCAGGTTCAGATTTGGGTTCAGGTTCGGGTTTGGGTTCAGGTTCAAGTTTAGGTTCGGGTTTGAGTTCGGGTCCAGATTCTGGTTCGAGTTCAGGTTTGGGTTTGAGTTCAAGTTCGGGCTTGGATTCAGGCTCTGGTTCTGGTTTGGGTTCGGGTTTGAGTTTGGGTTCGGGTTCTGGCTCTGGTTCGGGTTTGGGTTTGAGTTCGGGTTCAGGTTCTGGTCCTGGTCCCTGTTCTGGTTCGGGTTTGGCTTTGGGTTCTGATTTGGGTTTGAGTTCAGGTTCGGGTTCAGGTTCTGGTTTGGGTTTGGGTTCTGATTTGGGTTCGGGTTCAGGTTCTGTTACGGTTTGGGTTCTGGTTGGGGTTTGGATTCAGGTTCGGGTTTGGATTTGGGTTCTGGTTCGGTTTGGTTTATTCGCACCACAGGGAGGGAGCTCGGGCCGGAGTTTTGCGCGATGCATCAGCGCTCCCCACCCGCTTTAACCCAGCGGGGAACACGCAGAAGGGAAATAAATTAATGCAGTTTCTGACAGTTCTGCTGGAAAACATCTCCGTGTTTCCAGCCCATCCTGCGCCCTCCAGGGAGCCCCTGCAGGGCCGGGGTCTGCCCTGGCCCTCACAGAGCTGCCGGGTGCTGGGCACTGCCCGGGCTCCTGCAGCTCAGGGAGCTACAGAAAAGCAAAATTCCAGATATTTCAGACTTGGGAACGGAGGTTTAAATTGCAGAGAGGCAAAATTTCAAATATTTCAGACCTGGGAACGGAGCTTTACATTGCAGAGAGGCAAAATTTCAGATATTTCAGACTGATGCCTCCAACAGCCCCAAGAGGTCACCTGCTGTGGGGATGGCTTGGAAAATTCGCTGCCCTGACCCTGGGGATGGCAAAAATTTGGAATGGCAGAAATTGGGAGTTGCAGAGCTGAGAATGGCAGAAATGGAGAATGGCAGAGCCTGGGATTGGCAGAAATGGGGAATGACAGAAATGGGCAATGGCAGAGCCTGGGGACTGAGAGAAATTGGGAATGGCAGAATTGGGAATTGCAAAGATGGGGGAATATTAGAATTAGGAATGGCAGAAATGGGGAACGGCAGAACCAGGAGTGCCAAAGATGGGAATGGCAGAAATTTGGAATGGCACAATTAGGAATGGTAGAAATGGGGAATGGCAGAGCCTGGGAATGGCAGATATGGGGAATGGCAGAAATGGGGAATGGCAGAGTCTGGAAATGGTAAAGCTGGGGAATGGCAGAGTTGGGAATGGCAAAATTGGGAATGCCAGAGCTGGGGAATGGCAGGAATTGAGAATTGCAGAGCTGGGGAATGGAGAACCTGGGAATGACAGAATTAGGACTGGCAGAGCCTGGGAACGGCAAAGCTGGGAATGGCAGAGCTGGGAATGTCAGAGCTGAAAAATGGCAGAAATGGGGAATGGCAGAACTTGGGAATGGCAAAAATGGGAATGGCAGAACCTGTGGATGGCAGAAATTGGGAACGGCAGAACCAGAAATGCCAGAGCTGGAGAACGACAGAAATGGGAATGGCAAAGCTGGGAATGGCAAAGCTGGGAATGGCAAAGCTGGGAATGGCAAAGCTGGGAATGGCAGAATTAGGAATGGCAGAAATGGGGAATGGCAGAACCAGGAATACCAGAGCCTGGGAATGGCAGAGTTGGGAAATGGCAAAGCCTGGGAACGGCAGAGCCAGGAATGGCAAAGCCGGGGAATGGCAGAACCGGGAACGGCAGAGCCTGGGAATGGCAGGGCCGGGAAGGAGCAGCAGCTCCCGAGCAGGGCGGGCGCTGGGGAATGCCAGAGCCCGGCCTTATCTTTTGTCTGGAACAATGGAGGGCTCGGCCCCATTGTTCTCCTCTCACGCCCAGCGGAAAGCGGGGTCCCCCGGGGCACGGCTGGCTCGGGAGCGTGCCCGGAGCCGCGGCAGGGACGGGCGGGGGTGGCACGGGTGGCACGGACCCCGCGCGGCTGCTCCAGCGGGGAGCCCCGTCCCGCTGGTTTTCCGTGTGGATTTTAGGAGCAGGGAGGTCCCCCGGAGAGCCCAGCTGCAGGCTGGGCAGGGCAGAGCAGGATTTGCTGCTTTTAGGGGCTGTTTTAGGGATTTGGGTTCTCTGGGATCCCGTTCTGGCTCCTTGCTGTTGGGTTTCCTCTGGTTTGCGGGCTCGTGCTGGGAATCTGGCTGGGGAAAACACATTTTTGGATGTGGGATTTGTGTGTTTTCCCCCCAAAAAAAAGCTCATCCTGGGGGCTGGGCAGAGCTGGTGCAGCCCAGGGAACAAACACAGAAGCCTGGGACTCCTCAGACTGCAAACACAGCCCCAAAACCCCCCCCAAATCCATTTGTTTTCCTGGAGACCAGAGCTGCCAATTCCCACTGCTCAGAGGGCCCAGGGGACACTGGGACAGGGCAGGGGGTGACACAGGTGCCACCAACACCATGAACCCCTCGTGTGCTGTGGGACATGGGGAGCTCAGTTTGATATCCCATCCCAAATGGGGAGGGCAGGTGGCTTCTGGTGTGTGCTGGGATTTTGTTGTGCAGGGAAAACAACCCCAAAATCCCTCATTCCCAAAAACCTCATTCCCAAAAACCTCATTCCCAGAACCCCTTGTTCCCAAAACTTCTGGTCTGTGCTGGATTTTTGTTGTGGTGAAAACAACCCCAAAAATCTCACTCCCAAAACTTTCATTCCCAGAACCCCTTGTTCCCAAAACTTCTGGTCTGTGCTGGATTTTTGTCGTGCAGTGAAAACCACCCCAAATCCCTCATTCCCAAAACTCTCCTTCCCAAATCCCTCATTCCCAAATCCCTCTGCTCCCCCCGAGGTGAGGAGCCCACCCCAGAGCTGAATTTGCTGGTTTTTAATTCCCCCAAACGCAACAGGGAGAGGAGGGTTGCGACCCAAACCCCAAATCCATCCCTTTGGGATTGTTGCAATCCCGAACTCGCTGCTCCCAAATCCCTTTGGATCCCGCAGCGGGACACGAAGTGGGGTGTCCCAAACCCCAAATGCCAAACCCCAGAACCAGGGGGTGTCTCTGTGAGCTGAAATAATGCCCAAAAAAATGACAAAATAGCGGCAGCAATGGCTGCTGGGCGCTCCTGCAGCTCCTGGCACACGTGAGGCCGCGGAAGCGCCGCCGCCAGCGGATGCTCGGTGTCACCCAAGGTGGGGGATGAGCTCAGGAACCCAAACCCGCACCCCAAAGCAGGCAAACAGCACCCAAACAACCCCGGCTGGGCGAGGAAACGGGGACAAAAATGTTCTGCTCAAGGGGTTTCATCCAACCCATCCATCCCTGACCCCTGTGAGCCCAACGGGAACGGAGTCAGGGCTGAATCTGGGGAGGGATTTGGGGACAGGGGATGATTTGGGGACAGATGATTTTGGGGAAGGGAATGACTTTGGGGCAGGAGATTATTTGGGGGTCAGATAATTTTGGGGGCAGGAGATTATTTGGGAGTCAGATGATTTTGGGGCAGGGGATGATTTGGGGCAGGAGATGATTTGGGGGTCAGGAGATGATTTTGAGGCAGATGATAATTTTGGGGCAGATGATTTGGAGCAGGAGATATGATTTGGGGACAGGAGATGATTTTGGGGCTGGAGATGATTTTGGGGACAGGAGATGATTTTGGGGCTGGAGATGATTTTGGGGACAGGAGATGATTTTGGGGCAGGGAATGATTTTGGGGCAGGAGATGATTTTGGGACAGGAGATGATTTTGGGGCAGGTGAGGAGCAGCCAGTGGCACCTTTTCCCTCACAGTGAAGTTCATGAAGGCCCTGATGGCTCCTGGGGCACCTCCCAAATAACCATAAAAAAATCCCATTACTGGAACATGAAGCGACCCAAACATCCGGAAGTCCCCGCACCCCAAATTTGGGAAGTGTCTTCATGTCCCCCCATGTCCCCTTTTGTCCCTCCATGTCCCTTTTGGGGACAATCTGGAGGTGAGGACGTGTTTGCTGCAGCTCAGGATGCTTCAGGGACCCCAAAGGTTTCCGGGGCGCTGCCGGCTGTGGCCGCGGGGCGGAAACGCGGCCCCATAAGATTTTGGGGTGCGATTGGGGGCTTGGGTGCTGCTGGTGACAGACCCCAGAGCTGGCTCTGAGCACCCTTGGGTGCTCCTGGGTGTGCCCAGCAATCCTGGGAAACTCCAGGGGGATCGGTGCCCGCAAATGGGAAAAGATGGAAAAAGAACGGGTTGGTGGAAGGTTGAAAATGCGATAAAAGGTTGAGAGTTGGGGGTTGTGGATGTGGGGTTTGACATGGGATGGAAACCCCAAAAACCTGGAAAATATGGAATTATTCGAAGGTTTAAAATCCCATAAAAGCTCAAGGATAGGGGGTTATGGATATGGGGTTTGACAGGGGATGAACCCCAAAACACCTGGAAAAATAAAGAATTATTGGAAGGTGGGAAATGCTATAAAAGCTCAAGGATGGGAGATTGTTGACTGGGATGAACTCCCCAAAAACCTGGAAAATAAGGAATTATTGGAAGATTGAAAATCTCATAAAAGCTCAAAGATGGGGGGTTATGGATACGGGTTTTGACATGGAGTGGACCCCAAAAAACCTGGAAAAATAAGGAATTAGTAGAATGTTTAAAATCTCATAAAACTCAAGGGACTGGGATGGACCCAGCACCAAGTTCTGCAAATCTCCAACTCCACCCATGGGTTTCCCATGGAAAAAGAGTTTGAGAAGAGCTTCCCTCCCACTGGGAGCTGCAGGGCAGGAGGCTGAGCCCTGCTTTGGGATTTTTTTTTTTCCCAATAGGGCCAGGAAAAGGATTGGAAATCTTGGCCCTCCCTCCCTCAGGCGATCGGAAAATCTGCTTTAAATTCTGGTTTAAATCCCGCTTTAAATTCTGGTCTAAAATCTGCTTGAAATTCTGCTCTAAAGTCAGGTTTCAAGTCAAGTCTGGTTGAAATCCCTGATTAAAATCTCGTTTGCGCTCGGCGCCTCAGCCGAGCCCCCCGCCCCCGGCCGTGCCTGGAAACGCTGAGTGACACGAGTGACACAAAAACGCCACCGAGATCGGCCACGCCGATAAACCCCGCTCTGGGGCCAGGGCAGGGCAAGGAGGGAGCCGTGCCAGGCTCGCCGTGCCAGGCTCGCCGTGCCAGCTTTTGGGTGAGTTTTTGTTCCCCATCCTCATCGCAGATTTTTCCTTATTTCTCTGGGTTTTGTCACTTTTTGAATTTCGTTCCCATCATCTTGGGGGGAGCAAGGGGGTGGAGGAGCTGCTCCAGGGATTTCTGCTGGAGGATTTCAGGATTTCTCCAGATCCCCAAAGATCTGGAGCTGCCCCCAGAACCCCTCTGTGGGTCATGGGGATGATCCCAAACTCTGCTGGGTTTGGGATAAAGGCTCAGTACCCATGGGGGTTTGGATCCAAAATATCTTTTAAAGTTTATTTCTGATGCAGAAAAAAAAAAAGGTAAATCCCCATCATTCAGAGCGCCAGGGTTGCCTCTATTTTGGATCCAATTTTAAAGTTTATTTCTGATGCAGGAAAATAAAATGGGAAAAAGGGTAAATCCCCATTATTCAGAGTGCCAGGATTGCCTCTATTTTGGATCCAAAACATCTTTTAATATTTATTTCTGATACGGAAAAAATAAAGGGAAAAGGGTAAATCCCCATTTTTCAGAGTGCCAAGATTGCCTCTATTAAAGAGGGAACATTTTGGGTTTTTTTAGGGTTTTAATGCAGGGAGGGATGGGAAGGGCAGAGGAAAAGGGGGATAAAAAAAAGGGTTTTGCTTTTTCCTAGAGGTTTAAACCTGTGATTTTCTGGGAAGGAAACTTTGTGCTCTCAGACTTCTCCCTGGCCTTGATTTCCCTCTCCTGAGCATCCCCTTCCCCTAAAACCCCATAAAATTCCCTGGATGTGCCGAAGGTGCTGCAAGGACCCTTTTCCTTATGGATTTATCTCCTGAAGTGGCAGAACCAACCCAAAGCTCCCAAATCTGCTCTGGAGTCCAGGAAACGGGAATGACCAGCGCTGGTCCCGGGGCCATCACGTGGCTCCTCCTGGGATTGTTCCCGGGATTTTGTGGGGTTGGAAATAATTCCAGCGGAGTTTCCTCCGCTTCCCTGATGAGATCATTCCCGCCTCATAAATCCCACAGCCAGGAAGTTCCACCTGAGGTTCAGCCGGGTTTTTTGGTTTTTTTTCAAACCCTCCCCACAGCAAAAGGAAAAATGTGTTTGGGTCGTGGCTGTGAAAAGAGGTGGCCCCGGGCCAGGGAAGGATCCGGCTGCTTCCAGGGATTGGGATTTATTTGGGTAATTATGTTCCAGGGATTGGGTTTTATTTGGACAATTATGTTCCAGGGATTGGGTTTTGTTTGGGTAATTATGTTCCAGGGATGGGGTTTAATTTGGATAATTATGGACCTCCTGGCTGGGTTTTGTCACACACACAGGCTCGTGGGAGGCAGAATCCCTGGATTTGGGGTTGGGAAAGAAGGTCCCAGCTGGTTTTTGGGATTCTAAAGGATGAACCCCCCTTGGAGTAGTGGGAAAACAGAGGGAGATGGAAATTCTCCATGCAAAGGGAAACTGGGATGGGTCCCAGAGGTTGGGATGGATCCAGGTGCCCACAGGGGATGTGTGGGGCATGGATCCTGATCCCAGCGATGTGTGGGGCACAGGTCCAACCAATCCCAGTGATGTGTGGGGCATGGATCCTGATCCCAGTGATGTGTGGGGCATGGATCCTGATCCCAGTGATGTGTGGGGCACAGATCCTGATCCCAGTGATGTGTGGGGCACAGATCCTGATCCCAGTGATGTGTGGGGCACGGATCCTGATCCCAGTGATGTGTGGGGCATGGACCCAATGGATCCCAGTGGTGTGTGGGGCATGGATCCTGATCCCAGTGCCCACAGGGGATGTGTGGGGTTTGACTCACTCTTCTCAGGCTTTGTTGGGAGTTTTGTTTCCCCATTCCCACCCACCTGGAGGACACAGGGAGGACAAGCCCCAAGGGGATGGGTTGGATTTGGCCAAGAAAGACAATCCCATGGGAAAATCAGGAAAATCACTGAGGGCAGATCTGCTGTTTAGTCCTCATCCCATTTCCTGGGACACAAGGATCCTGGGATTTATAGGGGATGGGAAACATCCCTGATGGAGAACATGGAGCATCCCATGGAGACTCCCAGATCCTCCTCTTCCCCTTGACCCAGGAATTCCCTTTTCCTCCCTGCCTTGCATTTGAGAGAATTTAGGGATGAATCCCTGCTAATTTCCCTCTTTCCTCAAGTTTTGGAGAGTGGGACTGATTGGATTTGCCCCCAAAACTCTGCAGGAATTCATCAGGGCAATGTGCACCTCATTAATAACCCTGGGTATGGCCTGGAGGCCTTTGGAAGAGGCAGGCTGGGGGCTTTTGGGGATAAAATTGGTTAAAATGGTTGTAATTTCCTTAGGGTTCAACTTGGAGACCTTGATTGCTCCTTTTCATCTTAAAAAATGGAAAGTTGATGCTGCACTCCCAAAAAACCCCATAATGTGTCTGTGCTGAGAATTCCAAGGGTGAGGAGGGGACATCCCTCCATGGGGACACCAGGATGGGGTCCCACACCCCTGAAGAGGGGACATGGTGGAAATGGGGGTGGCACAAGCAGAGGGGTGACCCAACCCCTTCCTGTGACGGGAGTTTCCGTGATGTTGGCACTGTCGCTGACACGTCACCGCCGTACCCGGACCCCATGGTGACATTTCTGGATGTTTCCAGAGCTCGTTTGTCCTTCAGGGAAGGAGAAATCTCCTTCAGGGAGCTGAGGGTGGGTGGAGGATGGACAAACACCCACCTGGTTTGGGTGGACAGCGGGACGTCCCAGCTCCTGCTCATCCCAAAGGCTGTGCTGGGATGGAAACCGGCATTTGGGGTCTGGGGGTCTCTTTGGGATGGGGATTTTCCATCGGGAAAGGACAAACCAGGCAATTCCCATCCTGCTCCTGCTGCCCATCGGAGCTTCCCCCTCCCCAAATCTCCTGTGGCCACCAAAGTTCTTCCATCTCAGGGCGGATTTTGCAGCTTTTCCGGCGGCCTGAGCTCTCTTTGCGTTTTTCTGCTGCTGAGGTGTCGAGAAGGCGGAGGCGGCCGAGGATAGGGCTGAGCCCAAATTTGGAGCGTTTCCACTGCTGCTTTATGAGGCAGCGGGGTGGGGACACAGCCCGGGCAGGGGACACGGGCTCTGAGCAGTGACACGAGGAGCTGTGGCTCTCACGTGCTGCTGGTGCCATTTCTGGGGCTGAAAACGCTCATCCCTTTGCCTTTTGGGGCTAAAAAATGTTTTTTTCAGAACCAGAAAATCCAGTGGCTCTTGCGTGATAGTGATGGCATTTCTGGGGCTGAAAATGCTCATTCTGTTGTCTTTTTGGTTAAAAAAATGATTTTTCAGAGCCAGAACCTTGGGGACATGGGCTCTGAGCAGTGACAAGGTTCTGTGGCTCTCATGTGGTGGTGGTGGCAATTTTGGGACGGAAAACGCTCATCCAGTTGCCTTTTGGGGTTAAAAAACAATTTTTCATAAGCAGCAAACCCTGTGATTCTGACATGATGCTGGTGCCATTTCTGAGGCTGAAAATTCTCATCCTGTTGCCTTTTGGGGCTAAAAAAATGGTTTTTCAGTATCAAAAACCTTGTGGCTCTGACATGGTAGTGGTGGCACTTCTGGAGCTGAAAATCCTCACTCAGTGGCATTTTGGGGTTAAAAACTAACTTTTCAGAACCAGAAAACCCTGTGTCTCTGACATCGTGATGACGGCATTTCTGGGGCTGAAAACTCTCATCCCTTTTGGGGTTAAAAAATGATTTTTCAGAACCAGAACCTTGGAGACACAACCCTGGCAGGGGACACGGGCTCTGAGCAGTGACAAGGTTCTGTGGCTCTCACATGGTGGTGGTGGCATTTCTGAGTCTAAAAACCCTCATCCCATTGTCTTTTGGGGTTAAAAACCAATTTTTTAGAACCAGAAAACCCTGTGGCTCTGACATGGTGATGATGGCATTTCTGGGGCTGAAAACGCTCATTCTGTTGCCTTTTGGGTTAAAAAAGAATTTTATAGAGCCAGCAAACCCTGTGGCTCTGACATGGCGGCGGTGGCATTTTTGGGCCTGAAAATTCTCATTCCATTGCTTTTTGGGGTTTAAAACCAAATTTTTCCAAACCATCAAACCCTGGGGTCTTGCACTTCCTCACCCACCTTTCTCCCACCCCCATGCACGGATGTCACATCCCACCTCCCTCACGGCCACCTGCCATTCCCAGGGAACCACCCCGAATCCTGGGATGCTCTGAATCCCCAGGGAAGGACCAGCAGCCCCATGAACTTCCCCCAGGCAGGGCCATGGGCCACCCCTGGCCATCCCTGGCCGGGCACGGCGGAGCAAACATCCATTCTTTTCTCTCTTGGAAGACACCCGGGGCGGAAACGCTTGGAAGCGGCCCCGAAAGGACATTCCAAGTCTGGCAGGAAAGCGGCCCCGCTCGTCTGGCAGGAGATGGGCTATTGTCTGTCCCGGTGGCCGGCCGGGATTCCTCAGGTCCTGCCTGGAAGAGGAAAATCTCCGTGTGTGTCTTTATTTTTTCCTCTGCCCGCTCCCAGGGGTGTCGCGGCTGCTGCTCGTGCCGGCGTTGCTCTTCTGGTGTTTCCTCCACGGGTTTTTCCTTGTTTTGCCAAATTTCCTGGGCTCTGGTGGTGGGATGAAGGGTTTTTTGGGGTGATTGGGAACCATGTTGGGGTTCTGAAGGGAAGAGATGTGGATGGAGAGCTTTGGGAGGGAGGAGAGCAAGAATTTCAGGATCTGGGAGAACCTGATGGGCAGGAGAGGGCAGGGTGATCCCAAAAATCTGGGCATGCAGCTCACCAAGGGTCTCTTCGCTGTCCCTGGGGTGGGATTGTCCCCAAAATGAGGGGCAGGAAGAGCCCTGAGGCAGCAGTGATGTGACATGGGGTGAGGGATCTTGGTGGCTCTTGGGTCCCCAAGATCCTGCAGTGCCAGGATCTCGGCATCTCTTGCTCGCCACATCTCTTAGATCCCCAAACTCTTGAAGTTCTGGAATTTCACTGCCCCTTGAATTCCCAAACTCCTGCAGTGTCAGGGTCTCAATATCTGGATCCCAAACTCCTGCAGCACCACCAGGGTTTTGGTGTCTCTTGGATCCCAGCTTTGTCCTGTGCTGGGATCTCAGCATCTCTTGGATCCCCAAATTCCTGCTGTGCTGGAATCCCATTGCCTCTTGGATCTTCAAACTCCTGCAGTGCCAGGATCTCAACATCTGTATCCCAAAATCCTGCACTGTCAGGATCTTGATGTTTCTTGGATCCCAGACTTCTGCAGTGCCAGCATCTCAACATCTGGATCCCAAGATCCTGCAGTGCTGGGATTTTGGGGTTTCCTGGACCCCAAATTTCTGCAGTGCCAGGATCTCAGCATCTCCTGCATTCTCCTGGATCCCAGGCTGTGGGATTTTGGCAACTCCTGGATCTCCAAGCTCCTGCAGTGCCGGGATCTCAACATCTGGATCCCAAACTCCTGCAGTGCCGCGATTTTGGCATCCCTCAGATCCCCAAACCAGTGCCGGGCAGGGTGGGGATTTTCTGGCACCTCATCCCCTTTTCCCAGCCCCTGGAGCTGTTCTGCCGATAGGATCAGGCCTGGCTGGCGGGCAGGAAGGGTGGCACGGCCACCGGGAGAATTGCAGGACGTGCCGTTCGCGGCCGCAAACTGGGAAACACAAACTGTCACCATCCCCAAAATCTTGGAGCTGCCGGGCTGGGATTGGGAGGAAAGGTGAAATGTGGGAATTTCAGGGCTTGTGGGATGAGCCCCCAAAAAGCTGTGAGGGAAGGAAGCATCCCATGAGGATTTGGGATCTGTTTCCATCCTCCGGGCTGGTGCTTTCCATCCCAACCCCATTCCCTCCCTTCCTCCCCACCCTGGATTTAATGGGGAACATTACAAACCAAGAAGATCCTTTCAGGGCCGTGCCAGGGCGATTGTTCCGTGCCCATTGTGTGCCCCAGGCAGCCCCGGAGCCCGCACCTGAGACCCGCCCGCAATGAGATAACAGCGCCGTTTTCCCCTTTTCCCCTTTTTTTTGTTTGCTCGGTGGGGTGGATAACAAACCCTCGAGGAGGCCTCTTTCAAACACGGCCCTATTAAAGCCTGGCCCCATTTTAAGAGTGAACTTCCAGTGGCTGCACCGGGAGGTGAAGCACAATGGGAACGGGACCTGTGGGAGGGCTGGGATGGGATTTTGTGCCTGCCTCAAACCAAAGCCATCCCTCTGTGCCGCGGAGCATCCCAAAACTACAAAATTTGCATTTTTGTGCGGATAAAACACCAAAAAAGCTGGGGAAAATGGAGTTTCACACACACCTGAGGTGCTGTGCATTCCTGCCTCAGTTTCCCCATTTAAAACATCCCCACAAGGCCAATCCTTGCTGGAGCGGGCACGGCTTTCCACCGGGGCCGGTCCTTCCCGGTGATGGATTTTGGGGGCCAAGGTGAGCCGGGGAAGGAAGGGGCGCCGCAGGATGCGGCAGCCCCCGGGCAATGCGGGGCCGGGAGGAAACCCGGCGGGTTTGTTCGGCGGAGGGCGAGGGAACCGAGATTAAAAAAAGGCCCGCTAAGATCAGAAAGGCTGGCGAGCACAGTGCCCTATTGTGGAGCTGTCACACTTCCCTTTACTTTATTGCTTTTGTCCAACACCCCATTGTTCCACTTCCTTTTGTCCCCTATTCACAGCCCTGGCTTTTCATTACCCAGCCGGCCTTGTTGTTTTCATTTCTTTTGTTTGAAGTTCCTGAGAGGAAGGTTTTATTTTCAGCCGTTTGATTAATTCGCAGCTTGAGCCGGGCTTTGTTTGTTATGTAATTGCTGCCCCCAAGCCGGGCGGCCCAGCTCAGCCCTCCCCACCCCGCTTTGCACCCCCAAACTGCCTTGAGGGGCTCCTGAGGGGGGTCTGGGAGGGGAGAGGGTGCTGGGTTTGGGGTGGCAGCCCCCAGGCAGGTGCTGTCCCCATTGCAGGGCACTTCCACAACCCAGCTCCCGATTCTGGGATAAATCCCTTCCTTAGCTGCCTCCTTTTCCCATTATTCCCGCTGAAAGGTGAGGACAATGCTTGTCCCCGTTCTTGCTGTGTGGTGTGAGGCTTGGTGGCCACAGAAGCCAAATCCCCGCGGGCACCACTGATCCTGGCACTCGCTCTTGGCAGCCCTGGCACCCAGAGTGAGGAGTGGGACACATTTTTTGGGGACAAACCCCACGGAACTCCAGTGCTTGGGGTCCTCTACAGCCCGTTCCCTATAAAACTCATCGTCATTCCTGCGATGTCTGTCCGGCAGCACAGGGATTGGGATGGGGATTGGTGCCCAAAGGGGTTTGTGGGGTCAGGGAGAGCCATTTCTGGGGTCTTCCCCTTGTCCTGGCAGGGCCTGCGTGGTGCTGTGCCAGGGACTTCTGGAGGAACCATTCTGGTGGCTAGTCCTGGTCTCAGGTCCATCTCACGGCAGAGACTCCTGGAGGAGCAGTTTTGGTGGCCAGTCCTGGTCCCAGGTCCCTCCTGTGCCAGGGACTCCCAGAGGAACCATTCTGGTGCCAGTCCCAATCCCATTCCATGGCAGGGATTCCCACAGGAGCCATGCTGGTGCCCAGTCTCATCACATTCCAAGGATTCCTGGAGGAGCCATTCTGGGGGCTGGTCCCAGGTCCCTCCTGTGCTGGGGACTCCCAGAGGAGCCATTTTGGTGGCCAGTCCTGGCCCCATCTCATTCCAAGGATTCCTGGAGGAGCAGTTTTGGTGGCCAGTCCTGGTTCCAGGTCCATCCCATGGCTGGGGATTCCTGGAGGAACCATTCTGGTGGCCAGTCCCAGGTCCATCTCATGGCAGGGACTCCCACAGGAACCGTTCTGCTGCCCAGTCCTGGTCCTACATCCATTCCATGCCAGGGACTCCTGGAGGAGCCATTCTGGTAGTCAGTCCTGGTCCCAGCTCCCTCCCGTGCCAGGGGTTCCTGGAGGAGCCGTCCTGGTGCCGTCCCAGCCATTGTTGGGCAGAGCCAGGATTTCCCCTTCCCGTTGGATCGGGAAACCCGCGGCTGCTCCGATGGCTTTCCAGGCACGGCACCTGGAGCTGTGAGGGACCCCTGGGGTGCTGGTCCCTGTCACCCTCAGCCTGGGCTTGCTGGATGTGGCATGAAGTTCCCTCAAGCTGTCCCTCACTTCCAATCTCTGGGATCTCCGGGTTGCCTTTAGGAATTCATCCCTCCATCCCAGGGTGTGAAGGGTTGGTTTTCCCAAGGATTGAGCCCCAAAAACCTGGAGAATTGGGAACAAGAGCTCTCAGAGTGTGAAGGGTTGGGTTCCCTGAGGATTGAGCCCCAAAAATCTGGAAAAGTGGGAGCAAGAGCTCCCAAGATGTGAAGGGTTGGTTTCCCTGAGGATTGAGGCCTGAAAACCCAGAGAACCAGGAACAAGAGCTCCCAGAGTGTGAAGGGTCGGTTTCCCTGAGGTTTGAGCCCCAAAAATCTGGAAAACCAGGAAAAAAACCTCTCAAGGTGTAAAGGGTCGGTTTCTCTGAGGTTTGAGCCCCAAAAACCTGGAGAACTGGGAACAAGAGCTCCCAGGATGTGAAGGGTTGGTTTGCCCAAGGATTGAACCCCAAAAACCCGGAGAACCAGGAACAAGAGCTCAGCTTTGCCCACGGCAAACCCCAGGGACGCTGTCCTTGCACCATGGGGCACCCAGTGCAGGGCCAGGCTGGCAGAGGGGTGCCCACACCCCGTGGATGCCCATGGTGACATCCCTGCTGTCCCCAGGATGTCCGTGAGGAGCCCCGTCTCTCCACCCCCGGAGCTGGATGGAGTGGGCACCATGGTGAACTGCGCCGTCAAGACCGAGGAGAAGAAGGAGGGCAGCCCTGAAACCCCCCCGGGGGCTGCCCCCAGCGCTGACCCCCGGCCCCACGACCCCCCAGGGCCACCTCCCAGGGATGGCACCGACCCCCAGGCCCTGCCACAGGTGGGTGTGACAATTTGGTGCTGCCCCCAGCCCTGCTCCAGACCCTCCATCCCATGGAGGAGACGGTGGCTGCTCCCCTGCGTGGTTTTTCCTCATCCCGAGGAATTAACACTAAAATTTGAGGCTTTCCCAAGGTTTTTTGGCTGTTCTTTTGAGCCTAAAAACATGGAAAACTAGGAACAAGAGCTCCCAGAGTATGAAGGGTTGGTTTCTCTGAGGATTGAGCCCAAAAACCTGGAAAATTGGAACGAGAGCTCCCAGGGTGTGAAGGGTTGTTTTCCCTGAGGTTTGAGCCCAAAAACCTGGAAAATTGGGAACGAGAGCTCCCAGGGTGTGAAGGGTTGTTTTCCCTGAGGTTTGAGCCCAAAAACCTGGAAAATTTGGAACGAGAGCTCCCAGGGTGTGAAGGGTTGGTTTCTCTGAGGTTTGAGCTCCAAAATCCTGGAAAATTGGGAACGAGAGCTCCCAGGGTGTGAAGGGTTGGTTTCTCTGAGGTTTGAGCTCCAAAGTCCTGGAAAATTGGGAATGAGAGCTCAGCTTTGCCCATTGCAAACCTGGGGCTGCTCTGGGGTCATCCTTGGGCTTTGAGGGCTTCATCTTTGGTGTGGAATCCCCAACAACCCTCTCCAGGTGTTCCCCATCCCTTCAGCCTCCCTTTCCCATTGTTCTGGGGTTTTTCCCTCTCCCTGCTCTGCCCTCAGAGGGGAGAGGAGCTCAGGGGACAATTCCAGCTTTTCCATGATGCTCTCTAGATGGGACTCAGGGAACGTGCCTGCCAGAGCGTGCTCCAGCTCCCAACATCCCACCAGACGGGCATGTCCCATGCTGAGGGTGTCCCTGGGGGTGGCAGTGACATTCTGTGTCCCTCAGGAATCCCGCTCTCCCTCCGGGGACGTCCCCGAGCCCCGGCGCTCCGCCTTCGAGCCGGCCGGGAGCGGCCAGGAGAAGCTGGACTTCAACAGGAACCTGAAGGAAGGTGGGAAATGTTCCTAAGGGATTCCTTCCCTGCCTCGTGGGATTCCCCCAGAGCTGTGGGATGGATGGAGCTGTGCTGCAGAGCCTTGGGATGTGCTCATGTGGTTGTCTTCTTGTCCCTGTCCTTGTCCCCAGTGATGCCAACCATCGAGAAGCTGCTGGCCAGTGACTGGAAGGAGCGGCTGCTGGGCCGGAACGCGGCTGAATCCAAGGAAGTGAAAGGTGGGATCCACCTCCACCAAGCTCCCTCCTCCATCCCAGCTGGGAGCACCAAAGCAGGAGGGGAATGTCCGCATTTCATTGGGATTTGTCTCTTTTTTAATTTTTTTTTTTTTTTTTTTGGAGCATCTTTGCGTAGGTGGGTGGGGTTCAGCATGTAGGGATCTTTCAATTTCTCCCAAATCTGCATTCCCTGGTCAATGGTGGCTCTGCTCTGGTGGCTTTAGGACTCCTTCGCCTCACATTTCCCACCCCAAAGTCTTCAATCTCCCCGGTCATAGGAAATGGGAATTACACTCCTTAACCAAAACCACCTCCATCCCACCTTGTGCTTGACCCTCTCCCCACCCCCTGACCCACATCTACTCGGGTTTTTTCCCCCCCAGGAACGCAGGAGAGCCTGGCGGAGAAGGAGCTGCAGCTGCTGGTGATGATCAACCAGCTGTCCACGCTGCGGGACCAGCTGCTGACGGCGCACTCGGAGCAGAAGAACATGGCCACCATGCTCTTCGAGAAGCAGCAGCAGCAGATGGAGCTGGCACGGCAGCAGCAGGAGCAGGTGGGGACTGTCACCCCCACTCCAGGGTCCCTTTGGGATCAGAGTGTGGGGATCTTCCCATTCCTCCCCAGTCTGACATTCCCTGCTCGTCCAGTGGTGGCTCTGGTGGCTTTAGGACTTCTCTGCCTCGCATTTCACACCCCAAAGTCTTCAATGTCCCTTAGAGGTTAGAGGAATAGATCCCTTTGGGATCTGTTTGGGGATCTATTATGGCTTTGGGGTCTCATTTTGTGTTCCCATCCCAAAGCCCTCAGAGCTGGGAGGACCAAGGGTGGATGGAGATGGGGGTTGAGCTCCTCAAGATGAACAAACCACCCCAGGTGCCTCCTGCCTGTGCTCACCTGCTCCTTGAACACCTTGGATTTTCCTCTCCCGAGGGCAGGGGTGACACCACTGTCACACCTGGGGTGTGACACACAGAACATATGTGTCACAAGCGCTGTCACTCAGCACTTGTGTCACTCCCTCGAGGTGGCTCAGGGCAGCTCAGCCTCTCCTCCTGCCCATCCCACAGCCCTGGGGACCCCTTGCCACCCTTTTTTTGGTGGTGCTGGCCGGGTTCTGTCAGGCTGGAAGCCAGCCTAGCGCTGTCCTTGATGTCACCAACGCCACTGTCCCCTCTGCAGATCGCCAAGCAGCAGCAGCAGCTCATCCAGCAGCAGCACAAGATCAACCTCCTCCAGCAGCAGATCCAGGTAAAGGCAGGGGACACCTGTGTCCCTGTGACCGCAGCCGTGTCCTGCTGTGCCCTGCAGCGCTGATCTGGTGTCCCTGTGTCCCCTCCAGCAGGTCAACATGCCCTACGTGATGATCCCCGCCTTCACCCCCGGCCACCAGCCCCTGCCGGTGACCCCCGAGTCCCAGCTGGCGCTGCCCATCCAGCCCATCCCCTGCAAACCGGGTGAGTCGGGGCTGGCCCAGCCCTGCGGGGTGGCCTTGTCCCCCAAACGTGTCCCTGCTGTCCCCCAGCCATGTCCCCGTTGTCCCCAGCTGTGTCCCTGCTGTCCCCCAGCCACGTCCCTGTTGTCCCCCAGCCGTGTCCCTGCTGTCCCCAGCCATGTCCCCGTTGTCCCCCAGCTGTATCCCTGCTGTCCCCAGCCGTGTCCCCATTGTCCCCCAGCCATGTCCCCGTTGTCCCCCAGCCGTGTCCCTGCTGTCCCCCAGCTGTGTCCCTGCTGTCCCCAGCCATGTCCCCGTTGTCCCCCAGCTGTGTCCCTGCTGTCCCCAGCCATGTCCCTGCTGTCCCCAGCTGTGTCCCTGTTGTCCCCAGCCGTGTCCCTGCTGTCCCCAGCCGTGTCCCCGTTGTCCTCCAGCCGTGTCCCTGCTGTCCCCAGCTGTGTCCCTGCTGTCCCCAGCTGTGTCCCTGCTGTCCCCAGCCATGTCCCCGTTGTCCCCCAGCTGTGTCCCTGCTGTCCCCAGCCATGTCCCTGCTGTCCCCAGCCGTGTCCCTGCTGTCCCCAGCCGTGTCCCCGTTGTCCTCCAGCCGTGTCCCTGCTGTCCCCAGCTGTGTCCCTGCTGTCCCCAGCCGTGTCCCCGTTGTCCTCCAGCCGTGTCCCCGTTGTCCTCCAGCCGTGTCCCTGCTGTCCCCAGCTGTGTCCCTGCTGTCCCCCAGCTGTGTCCCTGCTGTCCCCCAGCCGTGTCCCTGCTGTCCCCCAGCTGTATCCCTGCTGTCCCCAGCCGTGTCCCCGTTGTCCCCCAGCCGTGTCCCTGCTGTCCCCAAGCTCTGTCCCTCTGCTCCCGCAGTGGATTACCCGGTGCAGCTCCTGCACAGCCCCCCTCCTGCCACGCTCAAGAGACCCGCGGGCCCGGGACACCTCCAGATGCAGGTACGGCCCCAGAAACCCCAAAACCCTGGTACAGCCCCCAAAACCCTGGTATAACCCAAAAAACCCTGGTGCAGCCCCTCAAAGCCCTTCTACAGCCCCCAAAACCCCTGGTACAGCCCCCAAAACCCCTGGTACAGCCCCCCAAACCCCAGTACAGCTCCAAAAACCCCAAAAAACCTGGTCCAGCCCCCAAAAACCCTGCTACAGCTCCCCAAACCTTGGTAGAGTCCCAAAACCCTGGGACAGCCCCCCAAACCCTGGTACGGCCCCCCAAAAACCCTGGTACAGCCCCCAAAAACCCCTCCAAACCCTGGTACTGCCTCAAAACCCCCCTTCAACCCCTCATACAGTCCCAAAACCCCCTCCAAACCCTGGTACAGCCCCAAAAACCCTGGTAGATCCCCAAAGACCCCAAAAACCCTGGTACACCTCCAAAAACCCCCAAAACCCTGGTACAGCCCTCAAAACCCCTCCAAACCCTGGTATAGCCCCAAAAATCCCTCCAAGCCTTGGTACAGCTCCCAAACCCCTGATACAGCCCCAAAATACCTGGTAGACCTCCAAAAACCCCAAAAATCCTGATAGAGCCCCCAAAACCCCTCCAAACTCTGCACTGGGGCTCTGGGGGCAGCTCCTCACCCCTCATCCCTCCCTCCTCCTCCTCAGGAGACCTCGCAGCCGCTGAACCTGACGGCCAAGCCCAAGGGCTCGGAGCTGCCCAGCGCCTCCAGCTCTCCCAGTTTGAAGATGAGCGGCTGCCAGGCGCTGCCACCGAGCCACGGGGCCAGCAGGGAGCTGCAGAGCAGCCCCTCCAACCTCCCGCTGGGTGGGGACACGAGGGACAACCCTGTCACGCTGCGCTGTGCCACCAATAGGGCATGGCTGGGACGGGCAGGGTGGGGTTGGGTGACCAATGGCACTGATGGGTGCCCATGGGGTGGGTTGAGTGGTCAGTGGGGTGACCAATGGCACTGACAGGGGGTGGATTGAGTGGTCAGCAGATTGACCACTGACACTGATTGGTGCCCATAAGGGTGGGCATTGTGAGTGGTCAGTGGGGTGACCAATGGCACTGAGGGGTGCCCATAAG
This sequence comes from Ammospiza caudacuta, assembly GCF_027887145.1. Classification (NCBI taxonomy): domain Eukaryota; kingdom Metazoa; phylum Chordata; class Aves; order Passeriformes; family Passerellidae; genus Ammospiza; species Ammospiza caudacuta. The sequence continues at coordinate 5,990,840 of NC_080616.1, read as the reverse complement.
GGTGGGCATTGTGAGTGGTCAGTGGGGTGACCAATGGCACTGATGGGTGCCCACGGTGTGGGTTGAGTGGTCAGCAGAGTAACCACTGACAGGTGCCCATAAGGGTGGGCATTGTGAGTGGTCAGTGAGGTGACCAATGGCACTGACAGGGGGTGGATTGAATGGTCAGCAGAGTGACCACTGACACTGATTGGTGCCCATAAGGGTGGGCATTGTGAGTGGTCAGTGAGGTGACCAATGGCACTGATGGGTGCCCACGGGGTGGGTTGAGTGGTCAGCAGAGTAACCACTGACAGGTGCCCATAGGGGTGGGTTGAGTGGTCAGTGGGGTGACCAATGGCACTGATGGGTGCCCATAGGGGTGGACACTGTGAGTGGTCAGTGGGGTGACCAATGGCACTGACAGGTGCCCTTAGGGGTGCTGTGAGTGGTCAGCAGAGTGAACACTGGCACTGATGGGTTCCTGTAGGGGTCAGTGCTGTGAGTGGCCATCAGGGTGGCAACTGGCACTGATGGGTGACTGTAGCGGTGGGTGTGTGAGTGGTCAGCAGAGTGACCACTGCCATTGGTGGCTGCCCATAGTGGTGGGTGTGTGAGTGGTCAGCAGAGTGACCACTGGCACTGATGGGTGTCCATAGGGGTGGGTGCTATGAGTGACCAGTGAGGTGACCACTGGCACTGACAGATGCCCATGGGGGTGGGTACGCTGGGGGTCAATGGGGTGACCGCTGGCACTGATGGGTGCCCTAAGGGGTCAGTGCTGTGAGTGGTCAGCAGGGTGGCCGCTGGCACTGATGGGTGGCCTTAGGAGTGGATTGAGTGGTCAGCAGAGTGGCCGCTGGCACTGATGAGTACCCGCAGGGGTGGGCGCTGTGAGTGGTCAGTGAGGTGACAACTGGCACTGACGGCTGGGTGCTGTGAGTGGTCAGTGAGGCGACCACTGGCACTGACGGGTGCCTGTGTCCTGCCAGGATTCCTGGGAGAGGGCGATGCCATCACCAAAGCCATCCACGACGCGCGGCAGCTGCTGCACGGCCACGGCGCCGCCATGGAGGGGTCACTGAGCAGCCCCTACCGCAAGGTGAGGGTCACTCCGTGCGGTCACCGTCCCCTCTGCCACCCCAGTGCCACAGCTGTCCCCAGGCTGGGGGTGGCTCCTGACCCCTCTGTCCTGCAGGAGCCCGTCGGGATCGACTCCTCCCCAGTGAAGGAGCGGATGGAGGAGACCCCCGGCCACCGGCTGGACGAGGCTCTGCTGAGCTGCGAGATGGACGGTGAGGGTGGCCAGAGCACGGTGGTGACCCCAGGGTGGCTCTGTCCTGTGGCTCCTGCCCTCATCCCGCGTGTCCCCGCAGGCTCCCGGCACTTCCCGGAGTCCAGGAACAACAACCACATCAAGCGGCCCATGAACGCCTTCATGGTGTGGGCCAAGGACGAGCGCAGGAAGATCCTGCAGGCCTTCCCAGACATGCACAACTCCAGCATCAGCAAGATCCTGGGTGAGATCCCAGGGCAGGAGCACCTCTGCAGCCCCTGGAGGGATGGGAATGAGGTCCTGGGACAGGGGATCCACTCTGCATCTCCATGGAGAGATGGGAATGAGATCCTGGGGCATGATCTTCTCTGCAGCCCCTGGAGGGATGGAAATGAGATCTGGGAATGGGAGATCCACTCTGCATCTCCATGGAGGGATGGGAATGAAATCCTGAGGCAGGATCCACTCTGCCACCTCTGGAGGGATGGGAATGAAATCCTGGGGCAGGGCATCCACTCTGCATCATCTGGAGGGATGGGATCAAGATGTGGGAGTGGGGGATCTCCTCTGCAGCTCCTGGAGGGACGGGAACAAGATCCTGGTGTGGGATCTCCTCTGCATCACCTGAAGGGTTTGGAAAAAGATCTTGGGACAGGGGATGTGCTCTGCATCTTCCTGGAGGGAGGGGATGAATCCAGGAGAGAAGGTCAGAGAATGAGGGAATGAATCCCTGGAAGTGCCTGGAGAAGGTCAGGGAATGAGCAGATGAATACACAAGGGAAGGTTAGGGAATGAGAAGACGAATCCCTGGAAATGCCCAGGGAAATTCAGGGAAGTTGTTCCCGATATTCCAGCAGAACGGCCCCCACCAGCACCGCTGTAAATCCAGGCGCCATTCCCACAAGCAACGCCTATAATTAACATCATTAATTAACCAACCTTGGGATGGTTGGTCTCCTCGCTCAGGCGGGCTGTGAGGATGCTCTCCTCCTTTCCCCGTGCAGGATCCCGCTGGAAATCCATGTCCAACCAGGAGAAGCAGCCCTACTACGAGGAGCAGGCGCGGCTGAGCCGGCAGCACCTGGAGAAGTACCCGGACTACAAATACAAACCGCGGCCCAAGCGCACCTGCATCGTGGAGGGCAAGCGGCTGCGCGTGGGCGAGTACAAGGCGCTGATGAGGAACCGGCGCCAGGACGCCAGGCAGGGCTACTTGATAGGGTAATTGATAAGGGGATTGATAAGGGGAGAGGTAACACGGGTTGGTAAGGGGGAATTGGTAATGGGGGATTGGTAAGGGGGGATTGATAAGTGGGGTTAATAAGGGGGGATTGGTAGAGGGGGAATTGATGAGGAACTGGTGACAGGACACCAGGCAGGGTTACTTGATAGGGTAATTGATAAGGGGATTGATAAGGGGAGAGGTAACACGGGTTGGTAATGGGGGATTGGTAAGGGGGAATTGGTAATGGGGCATTGGTAAGGGGGGATTGATAAGTGGGGTTAATAAGGGGGGATCGGTAAAGGGGGAATTGATGAGGAACTGATGACAGGACACCAGGCAGGGTTACTTGATAGGGTAATTGATACGGGGGATTGATGAAAGGGGGATTGGTAATGGGGGATTGGTAATGGGGGATTGGTAAGGGGGAAATTATGAGGAACTGGTGACAGGACACCAGGCAGGGCTACTTAATAGGGTTATTGATAAGGGGAATTGATAAAGTGGATTGATAACATGGATTGGTAATGGGGATTGGTAAAGGGGGACTGATAAAGGGAATTGATAAGGGGGAATTGGTAAAGGGGGACTGATAAAGGGAATTGATAAGGGGGAATTGGTAAAGGGGGATTGATAAGGGGTGATTGGTAATGGGAATTAGTAAGGGGGATTGATAAGGGGGGATTGATAAAAGGGGATTGATAAGGGCAGATTGGTAATGGGAATTGGTAAGGGAGGATTGATAAGGGGGAATTGATAAGGGACACCCTGTGTGCCCCACCCCATGGGCTCAGAGAGGTGGTGCTGGGGTGGAGCTCACCTGGTGACATGGGTGTGCGCCCAGCTGGTGACATGGGTGGGGCCTCACCTGGTGCCCATGGGGTTGGTGCCCACCTGCCCCGCACAGATGCCCTCCTTAGGGTGGCCAAGGGAAGCCCCCTGAGCCCTGCCTGCCCCTCTGACACCCACCCCGTGTCCCGCAGGCCGCAGGGCAGCCAGGTGCCCCCCAGCTCCTCGGACGTGCTGTACCCGCGGCCGGTGGGCGTGCAGCTGCCCCCGCCCCTCCTGGAGCATTACCTGCCCCGCGGCGTGGACCCCACCATGCCCGTCATCGTCAACACCCGCAGCCTCAAGGACGGCGACGCCGGGGATGACGGGCACTCGGTGCCCGAGGGGGACATGTACCGCTACAGCGAGGACGAGGACTCGGAGGGCGAGGACAAGAGCGACGGCGAGCTGGTGGTGCTGACGGACTGAGGGGACACAGGGGGACAGTGGCAGGGCTGGCTGACACCTCTGGCTGTGTCCTGGTGTGGTGCCACGCAGAGCTGCCCACCTATAGAAGGGTGGGAGCTGCCCACCTGGGATTTTGGGTGGCAAGGACTTGGCCTTGCTTTGGTGGCACGTGGAGCCGAGGCCAGCGAGCCTGGAGATTTGGTGACGCTGTGGCTGCTGCGCTGTCACCCCTGAGGGGACCTGAGGCTCTGGGGCTGCAGGGAACCTCCAGAGCATCTCCAGCCCTGCAGCACCTGTGGGTGAGAGAGCCTCACCTGCTGCACTGCTGGGCACGGGATGGGGACACAGGATGGGGACACAGGACAGGGACACAGGACAGGGACATGGGATGGGGACACAGGACAGGGACACGGGACGGGGACACAGGACAGGGACACAGGACAGGGACTACTGGTCCCTCCTCTATCCTGGTGTGACCTCCCCTCCGCGTTTCCCGCTCGCTCTTTGGCTCCTGCCAGCGAATTCCCACCGAGCCAATTTTAGCTCCAGCCTGGCCCCGGCTCCAGCCAAGGGCTCCTCGGGGCTCTTTGTGCTGCCGGCAGCTCTGGCCCACTTTGGGAATAAAGCAGGGGCTGTTCCTGCCCTGCCAGCCCTCCCTCGGGGGGGATGTGCCCACCTGTGCCCGGGCACCTGGCACTGCAGCCTGGGCTGCACCTGAGCCCTGAGGGGTGAGAGGGAGGGAGAGGGAATGGCTGTGAGGGAAAGGAATGATGAGAAAAATGAGCTTGGGGTGGTCAGAGCCTGCTCCGGGGGCTGGGGTGTGGCTGGGCATGGCGGTGTCCAGGTGAGCGTTCAAGGTGTCCAGGAGTGTGTGCCATGTCCAGGTGTGTGGCAGTGCCCAAGTGAGAGTTCGGGCTGTCCAGGTGGGAGTTCAAGGTGTCCAGGTGAGAGTTGGGGGTGTCCAGGTGAGTAGCAGTGTCCAGGTGTGTGTGCCATGTCCCTTTGTGCATACAGAGTGTCCAGGTGTGTGTGCCCTGTCCAGGTGTGTGGCAGTGCCTAGGGGTGTGTGTGCCATGTCCAGGTGAGTGCAGTGTCCCTCTGTGTGGCAGTGCCCAGGTGTGTTTGTGCAGTGCCCAGGTATGTGTGCCGTGTCCCTCTGTGTGCCGTGCCCAGGTGTGTAGCAGTGCCCAGGTGAGTAGCAGTGCCCAGGTGTGTGTGCCGTGCCCAGGTGTGTGTGCCCAGGTGTGTAGCAGTGCCCAGGTGTGTGTGCCGTGCCCAGGTGTGTGTGCCCAGGTGTGTAGCAGTGCCCAGGTGTGTAGCAGTGCCCAGGTGTGTGTGCCGTGCCCAGGTGTGTGTGCCCAGGTGTGTGTGCCATGCCCAGGTGTGTGTGCCGTGTCCCCCCGTGCTCAGCCGCTCTCTCCCCGGCCGTGTCCCCGCTGTCGCTCCGTGCGCGGGGCTCCGGCACCGCCGTGTGGCAGAGCCGGGAACAGCCCCGAGCCTGGGACAGCGCGGGGACAGCGACAGCGCTCGGACGGTGGCAGTGCTGGGGACAGCACAGGGACAGTGACAGTGCTGGGGACACCGCAGGGATTGTCACTGTGCTGGGGACACCGTGGCCACCTGGGCTCGAAGCTGCACAAAGCCAGCACCAGCCTCTGTCCCCTTGTCCCTCTGTCCCCGTGTCCCCAAGCCGGGCTGGGGATGCGAATCTCAGCAGCACCAGCATTCCAGTGTTGGGGACACTGCCGTGGGGACACTGCCACAGTGACACTGTTGTGGGGACATCTTTTATCCCAGGGGACATCCCGCCAGCCCCTGCCCTGCCCAGCCAGCCCCTCCCAGCTCCCCTGCCCTTTGTCAGTGCTTTATTTATTCCCAACTCCCTGGGGAGGGACAGGGCTCCCTGGGGATGGAAAGGGGTCCCCGGGGATGGGGAGGGGTCCCCGGGGATGGGGAGGGGTCCCAGCTCCAGAGCTGGGCCAGGCTGTGCTGCAGAGGGACTGGAAGCGGATGTGTCCCCTCCCCACAGCTGCAGCTCTTCCTGTGTCTCTCTTCCATTTCTTTTTCTTTTTATTTTGTCGTTTTGTTTTGTTCTGTTTTTTAAAAGATTGTAAATATAGATAGAGCTTTATTTTGTTAATAAGACGACGAGTAACTTAACCTGTATATTTCACATCCCTGTTTACAATCGTTCCTTCCCCTGGCCCTTGGCACAATAAAAGTGACTTTTTTGGAGCAGAGAGTGGGGGGCCTGGGTTGGATGGGGACATCTCGGGGTACAGAAGGGACCGGAGCACCCCCAGAGCCCCCAGATCCACCAGCCCCAAATTGCAGCTACCACTGAAACAAACACGGATGTGCCAGCAGCCCTGGGGCCATCTGGGGGACATGCCTGTGCCCAGAGAAGGGACAGTCACCTTGTCCCCACAGCCAGGGGTGACACAGGGCCCTGATTGCTGCCAGGAGCTGGATGGGTGGGGACAGGCAGGACAGACCCTCCTGGATGTCCCCAGAAGACCTTGAAGGCAGAGATGAGGGTAGAGGGGAAGCCACCAAGCCAAGGGGACAGTGGGGACAGGCAGGGGCAGCTGTGGGGACACCCAGTGCCCACCAGCAGCACCCCACTGGTGCCAGGGCCTCACGGCTGGCACTGCCCCTTTGCCAGCAGCTGCCACCCCAAAGGGACAAAGGTCCTGTCCCTGGGGCCAGCAGGGACCTGGGACAGCGCTGCTTTGGGGGTGGCACCCATCAGGGCAGGAGGGGACAGCCAAAGTGACCAAAGTGGGGCAGCTCTGGGGTGACCCCGTGTCCCCCTCAGGGCCAGAGCAGGGGAAGGGGCAGTGCCAGGCAGCAGCAGCAGCAGCAGTGCCAGCGGGCACGGACCTGCCGGGCACCGGGGCCGAGCGGGGCTCGGCGTTAAGGCGGTGGTGAGGCGTCCTGGCATGGGCTGGGGCCTCGCCAGGGCCCTGGTCCTCTCCAGCATCTCGTGGTCCACTCTTGGGGGTGGCCAGGCTCTCCTGGCACTGGGGTGGCCGGGCAGGGCTCCTCGTGTCCCCCTGGGCAAAGGGGTGAAGGGGGCGCGAGGGCACGGCCAGGACAGGAGAGCTCGGGGTGCCCCTACTTGGGGAGCTGCAGGGCTGTGACCACCGGCTTCATCTTGAAGTACTGTTTGAACCTCAACTTTGCATATCTGCAAAGAGAGAGAGAGGAGGGGTGGCTATGAGACACTTGTGTGTTCTGGGATGGCCAGGATCTTCCCCAGGCACCATCGGGATCTTCCCCAGGATCCTCCCCAGGGACCTCCAGGATCCTTGGGATCTTCCCCAGGATCCTCCCCAGAGAATACCAGGATCTTCCCTGAGATCCTCACTGGGATCTTCCCCAGAGACCACCAGAATCCTCCCCAGAGACTGCCAGGATCTTCCCTGGGATCCTCCCCAAGGACTACTGGGATCCTCCCCAGGATCCTTGGGATCTTCCCTGGGATCCTCCCCAGGGATTACCAGGATCTTGTCTGGGATCCTCCCCAAGATTCTCCCCAGGGACCACTGGGATCCTCCCAAGGATCCTCCTCAGACACCATTGGGATCTTCCCCAGGATCCTCCCCAAGGATTACCAGGATCTTCCCCAGGATCCTTCCCATGGATTACCAGGATCCTCCCTGGGATCCTCCTTGGGATCTTCCCCAGGGACCACTAGGATCCTCCCTGGGGACTGCCAGGATCCTCCCTGGGATCCTCCACAGGGATTACCAGGATCTTCCCCAGGATCCTCCCCAGGGACCACTGGGATTCTCCCAAGGATCCTCCCCAGACACCATCGGGATCTTCCCCAGGAAACTCCCCAGGGACAGACGAGATCCTCCCCAGGAAAAGACAGGATTCTCCCTGGGATCCTCCCCAGGGACCACCAGGATCTTCCCTGGGATCTTCCCCAGGATCCTCCCCAGGGATCGCCAGGATTCTCCCCAGGAATTGCCAAGATCCTCCCCAGGGATCCTCCCCAGGACCCTCCCCGGGCTCTTCCCTCTCCGCCCATTTCCCTGGGGGCAGCCCGTGCACACTCACCGTAAGAAATTAAAGTCTATGGTGGAATATTTATCCTGGATCAGCCCCCAGCAGGCCCAGAAGAAATGGGACGCCTGCAAGGGACAGAGCAAGGGTCAGGGGACAGCCATGGGGACAGAAACAGCCGTGCCCCAATCCCCAGGGCTGTGACAGGGACAGGACATGGACCCACATGGGGTTTTTGTGGCTCCAGAGGCTGCTCCTGGCTGGAGCTGGAACAAGAGATGGCAGAGGGAGGGTGCTGAACATGGGATGCCACCCCTGTGCTGCCCTCCTGGGAAAACAGAGAATATTTCACCCGAAATTTCCAGAAAATCGGCTGGAACCGCCCCTGGCAGTCAGCAAAGAGGATTTCCTCACTCCAGCCGTGCCTGACCCCTCTGAAGGGCTGCCCAAGGCCACCCTGTCGGGCACAGCTGTCCTCAACACACCCCGTGACCTTGCCCAGGGGCTCGGTGTCCCTGAGGCACCGCCAGGCCCTTTGGCACAGCCTGTCCCCCATGTCCCCAAGCCCTCAAGCTGGCACCAGCCGGAAGGACAAGAGCAGAGGAGAACTCCCTCACTCCCAAATCCCCTGGGCTGTGTTTTCACACAAGGAGGATGGCTCCTTCCTCCTCCTCACTCACCAAGGAGAACTTGTTCACTTGCACGTAGAGGGTCTCCAGCTCCTCCTGGGACACCTGGCTGTCACCTGGGTGGCCCTGGGTGAGCTCCTTGTAGGCCTGCAGGTAGGAGTGCAGCCACTGCAGCTGCGTCTCCCTGCTGGGGTAGAGGCCATAATCCACCTCCTTCACACCTGGGGGGACACGGGGGGACAGGGAGGGATTGGGGTCTCCATGGTAAAGCGAGGAGAGCACAAGCCCAGCCAGGCACAAACCCAGGATCAGCTGCTGGCCCTTGGGGTGAGGAGCCAGGATTGGCACCCCAGGGGCATTCGGGTGCCCAAGAGCAGCAGAGACCCCGCTGTGACCATGGGCAGCCCCATTTCCTGCTGAAGGATTTGGGGTGTGGCTCCCTCCTCCATCCCCAGCGATGGGGAGACCCCATTTCCCACCCCAAGACTGAGATAAAACTCTCTCCTCCATCCTAGTAATGGGGACACCCCATTTCCCAATATGGGACTGGGAATTCCCAGTAACAGGTACACCCCATTTCCCAGTATGGAACTGGGAATAAAACTCCCTTCTCCACCCCCGGTAACAGGGACACCCCATTTCCCAGTATGAGACATGGAATTCCCAGTAACAGGGACACCCTATTTCCCAGTATGGGACTGGGAATAACTCCCTCCTCCATTCCAGTAACAGGGACACTCCATTTCCCAGTATGGGACATGGAATTCCCAGTAAAAGGGGACACCCCATCTCCCAGTATGGGACTGGGAATTCCCAGTAATAGGAATGACCAATTTCCCAGTATGGGACACGGAATTCTCAGTGACAGGGACACCCCATTTCCCAGTATGGCACTGGGGACAACTCCCTGTCCATCCCAGGGCTGGGGACCCCCCATTTCCCAATATGGGAGATGGAATTCCCAGTAATAGGAACACTCAATTTCCCAGTATGGGACATGGAATTCCCAGTAAATAGTAACACCCCATTTCCCAGTACGGGACATGGAATTCCCAGTGACAGGACCACCCCATTTCCCAGTATGGCACTGGGGACAACTCCCTGTCCATCCCAGCAATGGGGACAACCCGAGCCGAGGATGGGGGGACTTTGGAGGCCCCCAGGTGTTCCCCAGGGATGAAGAGACCCCATTTCCCATCCCGAGACTGGGATAAAACTCTCTCGTCCATCCCAATAACAGGAACTCCCCATTTCCCAGTAATAGGAACACTCAATTTCCCAGTATGGGACATGGAATTCCCAGTAATAGGAACGCCCCATTTCCCAGTATGGGACTGGGAATAAAACTCGCTTCTCCACCTCCAGTGACAGGACCACCCCATTTCCCAGTACGGCACTGGGGATAACTCCCTGTGCATCCCAGCAATGGGGACACCCCGAGCCGAGGATGGGGGGACTTTGGAGGCCCCCAGGTGTTCCCCAGGGATGAAGAGACCCCATTTCCCATCCCGAGACTGGGATAAAACTCTCTCGTCCATCCCAATAACAGGAACTCCCCATTTCCCAGTAATAGGAACACTCAATTTCCCAGTATGGGACATGGAATTCCCAGTAATAGGAACGCCCCATTTCCCAGTATGGGACTGGGAATTAAACTCGCTTCTCCACCTCCAGTGACAGGGACACCCCATTTCCCAGTACGGCACTGGGGATAACTCCCTGTCCATCCCCAGTGGACAATGGGGACACCCCGAGCCGAGGATGGGGGGACTTTGGGGGCCCCCAGGTGTTCCCCAGGGATGAAGAGACCCCATTTCCCATCCCGAGACTGGGATAAAACTCTCTCGTCCATCCCAATAACAGGAACTCCCCATTTCCCAGTAATAGGAACGCCCCATTTCCCAGTATGGGACTGGGAATTAAACTCGCTTCTCCACCTCCAGTGACAGGGACACCCCATTTCCCAGTACGGCACTGGGGATAACTCCCTGTGCATCCCAGCAATGGGGACACCCTGGGCCGGGGATGGGGGGACTTTGGGGACCCCCAGGCGCTCCCCACCTGCGAACTCGTTGAAGTGGTTGCCGATGTCGAAGGCCTGGTAGTTGTACCCTGTGTACTCGTAGTCGATGAAGCGCACGCGCTCTGCGGGGACAAAAACGGTCAGCGCTGGGGACGGAGGGGGTGACAGCACGGGGATAAAATGGTTCCAAAGTCATCATCATCAATATCCCCTGGGATATTCAGGGGAGTTGGAGAGAAAGGTTGGGCCTGGTAGGCCCTGGGAAAATGTTGGGTTTTACTGGATCGTGTGAAACTGCACCCATATAATAATTTAATTAAAATTATAAATGAAATGATTATATTATATGATAAATTATACATTATAAATATAATATATATAATTATATTTATAAATATAATATAAACATATTCATATTTTAATTATATTTTATTATATCATCACATTTATAAATTTATTATATTTATATATTATAATATTTATAGATATTACAACATAATATTTAAAAATATAAATACATTTATATTATATTTTCATTACATTATCATATTTATAAATTTATTCTATTTATATCTATTATGATATTAATAGATATTATAACAACACATTTAAATAAATATGACTATATTTATAGTATATTTTCATTATGTTATCATATTATAAACTTATTATAGTTATGTTTATTACAATATTTATAAATATTATAACATCATATTAAAATAAATACAAATATATTTATATTATGTTTTCATTATATTGTCATATTTATAAAGTTATTATATTTATGCTCATTATATTTATAAATATTATAATATTGGTCATATTTATCATATAAATATGAGAAATTATCTGATTGTTAAATGCAATGGTTGATTGGTATTTAGATATAATTATAGTTAAATTCAAGGATTGATTGGTAATTAGATATAATTATTGTTTAATTGTAACAAGAATCGTGAGAAACGATGTTTGGGGGGGTTTGATGGAAATTACAAAAATCCACGCCTGGATGAAATCAATGTATACAATCGAACAATATAAATTTAATAATTAATATGTAGTTACATAATGATAAGGGTATAAAAATGTGTTCATCTTGAACCCGTGTCAGAGTCAGATTTGGGTCTGTACCCCTGACACCCAGAGCTCTTCAATAAAAGCACCTGGATAGGATCATTCTGTGACTGCTGACAGCGACAGCCCCAGTGACACCCCCAGTGACAGCCCCAGTGACACCCCCAGTGACACCCCCGAGGGGCACCGACCTCGTGTCCTGTCTAGGATGATGTTCTTGCACAGGAGGTCGTTGTGGCACAGCACCACGGGGGACCCGAGCTGCGACAGCGTCTGCTCCATCCAGGCCAGCTCCTGCTCCAGCGCCTCGGGGCTGGGCACGTCCCACGGGAGGCTGCCCGAGGGGACAAAAGGGACACAAGGGACAGGGTGGCATCGCTGCTGCTCTCATGGGGGACAAAAGGGGCAGGGTGGCATCGCTGATGTTCTCATGGGGGACAAAAGGGGCAGGGTGGCATCGTCGCTGCTCTCGGGGAAGGAGACAAAAGGGACAGGGTGGCATCGTTGATGCTCTTGGGGAAGGGGACAAAAGGGACAGGGTGGCATCGCTGATGCTCTTGGGGAAGGGGACAAAAGGGACAGGGTGGCATCGCTGATGCTCTCGGGGAAGGGGACAAAAGGGACAGGGTGGCATCGCTGATGCTCTAGGGGAAGGGGACAAAAGGGACAGGGTGGCATCGCTGCTGCTCTCATGGGGGACAAAAGGGACAGGGTGGCATTGCTGATGCTCTCGTGGGGGACAAAAGGGACAGGGTGGCATCGCTGCTGCTCTCATGGGGGACAAAAGGGACAGGGTGGCATTGCTGCTGCTCTCGTGGGGGACAAAAGGGACAGGGTGGCATCGCTGATGCTCTCATGGGGGACAAAAGGGACAGGGTGGCATCGCTGATGTTCTCGGGGAAGGGGACAAAAGGGACAGGGTGGCATCGTTGATGCTCTTGGGGAAGGGGACAAAAGGGACAGGGTGGCATCGCTGCTGCTCTCATGGGGGACAAAAGGGACAGGGTGGCATCGTTGATGCTCTTGGGGAAGGGGACAAAAGGGACAGGGTGGCATTGCTGCTGCTCTCATGGGGGACAAAAGGGTCAGGGTGGCATTGCTGATGCTCTTGGGGAAGGGGACAAAAGGGACAGGGTGGCATCGCTGCTGCTCTCATGGGGGACAAAAGGGACAGGGTGGCATTGCTGCTGCTCTCATGGGGGACAAAAGGGTCAGGGTGGCATTGCTGCTGCTCTCATGGGGGACAAAAGGGTCAGGGTGGCATTGCTGATGCTCTCGTGGGGGACAAAAGGGACAGGGTGACATCGCTGCTGCTCTTGGGGGGACACAAGGGACAGGGTGGCATCACTGATGCTCTCGGGGAAGGGGACAAAAGGGACAGGGTGACATCGCTGATGCTCTTGGGGAAGGGGACAAAAGGGACAGGGTGGCATCGCTGCTGCTCTCATGGGCGACAAAAGGGACAGGGTGGCATTGCTGCTGCTCTCATGGGGGACAAAAGGGTCAGGGTGGCATTGCTGATGCTCTCGTGGGGGACAAAAGGGACAGGGTGGCATCGCTGATGCTCTCATGGGGGACAAAAGGGACAGGGTGGCATCGCTGATGCTCTAGGGGAAGGGGACAAAAGGGACAGGGTGGCATCGCTGCTGCTCTCATGGGGGACAAAAGGGTCAGGGTGGCATTGCTGATGCTCTCGTGGGGGACAAAAGGGTCAGGGTGGCATCGCTGATGCTCTCGGGGAAGGGGACAAAAGGAACAGGGTGGCATCGCTGCTGCTCTTGGGGAAGCCACTCTGGGGCTCAGGGGTGGCGTTTCCCCAGTTTCCAGAGCTTCCCTGGAGGCTCAAGGGCAGAATTTCCCCACTTCCAGAATTTCCCCAACTTCCAGCACTTCCCTTGGGGCTCAGGGGCAGAATTGAGTTTCTCTGACTTCCAGCATTTCCCTGACGGCTCAGGGGCAGAATTTCCCCAAATTTCAGAGTTTCCTTGGGGCTCAGAGGCAGAATTGCTCTTCCTTGACTTCCAAAGCTTCCCTTGGGGCTCAGGAGCAGAATTTCCCCAACTTCCAGCACCTCCCTGGGGTCACAGCAGGAAAATTTTCCCAGCCTGACTTCCACTGCTTCCCTGGGGGCTCAGAGGCAGAATTTCCCTCTCTTGCCTTACAAACGACCCCACTAATGACACAGAGAGGCGCTAACCAGGCCGTTTTTGGGGAGGGGACCAGGTTTGGCACCCAGCCACCCACCCCACCTCATCCTCAGCGCATCCCTTATCCCCAAAACCCCCACGCCCACTCCCCAAACCCACCCAGCGCTGGCTCCCCGAGCACCCGGGGTTGTTTTGGACTCTGGTAACCTCAGGAGAGGTTCCAAGAAGAGAGCTCGTTAATGATTGCCCAATTGGCCTCGAGGAAGGCGCAGGGCGGGTAAAGTCTGCCCGTGGCCCGGCGGGTGCTGAGAAAAGCCCGGCTGGTTCCTGACGCGGGTTAATCATTGCCCTGCCCAGGGTTCGTTCACCTCCTGCTCCTCTTGGGGCTGCCCAAATCCTTCCCAGACACCCCAATTCTCACCTGCCCGGCCAAAACAGCCGCCCCAAAAAGCGGGATGGGGTGGCTGGAAGTGGGAATTGTGCGGTTTAATTTTTAGAGTTAATTGGCAGCTCAGCAGGGATTGAACTTGGGTTTGTTCTCCAGGGAGGAGGAGGAGGATTGTTCCAGCAATGGGAGGCTGTGTGTCCATCTGGATCTTGCACAGACACATCCAGAGCTCCAAAAAAGCTCAAATCCCACCCAAACCAGCAGCAAGAAGGGGTTGGAGCTGCTCCAGCGGCTGTGAGAGGAATCCAACCCCAAATCCAGCCCTAAATCCCCACAGAGGCTTTACCTGGGAACCTCGGCCCCAGAGGGTGGGCAGGGGGTGCCCGCGGCAGAGCCTGGCTCTGTGGGATCCCTCTGCCTTTACCTGGCGTTGGATACCTTTGGGCCGAGCTCTGTCTTCACCAGGCTGAGGTATTTGTGCAGCTTCTGCCACAGGATGGGCCTGGGGAGGCTCCCGTTGGCGTGGATGGCGTGGACTCGGGCCATCTCCCGCGCCACCAGCCTGGCATGGGGCACAGGGGAAGGGTGAGGGGTGACCCCAAATCCTCAAAATGCCCCCTGCAAAATCCCCTGAAGAGATCTGGGGGTGCCTTTAGGGGGTTCCCTGAAAATCCTGCTTAAAACGCAGGGTTGGCACAGGTGAGCCCTCGTTCCATGTCAGGGATCGGCCTCTGGAGCATTTCAGAGTTGTCATTTTCAGGGTAAATTCAGCCCTAAACTCTGCTTCCTGAGGAATTCCAAATTCCCAGGAAACTTTAATTCCATCTTCCCAGGAAGCCTTAATTCCAGATTCCTGGGAAACCTTAATTCCAACTTCCCAGGAAACCTTAATTCCAGCTTCTCGGGAAATTTTAATTCCAGCTTCCCGGGAAACTTTAATTCCAGCTTCCTAGGAAACCTTAATTACAGCTTCCTAGAAAATTTTAATTACAGTTTCCCAGGAAACCTGAATTCCAACTTTCCAGGAAACTTTGATTCCAAATTCCCAAGAAACCTTAATTCCAGCTTCCCAGAGAACCTAAATTACAGTTTCCCAGGAAACTTTAATTCCAACTTCATAGGAAACCTTAATTCCAGATTCCCAGGAAACTTTAATTCCAACTTCATAGGAAACCTTAATTCCAGATTCCCAGGAAACTTTAATTCCAGATTCCCAGAGAACCTTAATTCCAGTTTCCCAGAAAAACTTGATTCCAACTTCCCAGGAAACTTTAATTCCAACTTCCCGGGAAAATTTGATTCCAATATCCCAGGAAACCTTAATTCCAACTTCCCAGCAAACTTTAATTCCAGCTTCCCAGAGAACCTAAATTCCAGATTCCCAGGAAACCATAATTCCAGCTTCCCAGGAAAGTTGGAATCAGGTTTTTGGCTTCACCAAAACCTGATAAAAATCAGAAATTTGGTAATTTTGACACCTCTGTCTGCAGTTCCACCCATTCACCCCGCGACCCCCATTTACCCCAGGACTGGGCACACCAGTGCCCCCCACCCATGGCAGCCAGGGCAGAGCTGCAAACACAGAACAAACCCCCAGAAAATTGGGGAAAAAAAATGAGGGAGAACCCCCCAGATCCTCCCAGGATGTCCCACCCACCTGAAGACGTGAGGATCCCTCACATGGTCCGGTCCCAGCGCGATTCCCGGCAGGAATTGGTAACAGAGCCCGTTCTGGAAGGCGCAATAGAGGTCGGGGGCGCATCCGTGGGCTCGGAGCACCTGGAAGTTCCTCAGCTCCGTCTCCCTGTCCACCAGCAGCTCGGTTTTCCTGCCGTACACCCGCACCAGCAGCGCGTCCCCCATGCCCTCGTCCGTGTAGCAGGCCACCAGCTTGTTGGTGATGCCGTCAGTGAAGAGCTGCGTGGGGACAGACACAGCCAGGGGCGACACCTGGGTGAGGCTGGGAATAGGGGAACCCCGTGTCTGCTTCCCACCCGGTGGGAAAACCTCGTGGAAATGGCAAAAATGAGGAAAAGGAGCGAGGCAGAACGGCCAGGAAAGCTCCTGGGGGAGTGAGATGAGTTTGGGAGGGCTGAGGCTCAGGGTTCTGCTGGTAGAAGGTGAAAATTCTCTTATTTTTCACCTGGAATGGCTCGGCAACACCTCTGCATGCAGAAGGGGTGGTTTGGGTGGAAATGCTGTCATTTTTCACCTAGAACAGCTCAGGGATATCTCAGGAACACCTCTGCGTGCAGAAGGGGTGGTTTGGGTGGAAATCCTGTTATTTTTCACCTGGAACAGCTCAGGAACAGCTCAGGAAGAGCTCTGCAGGCAGAGGTGGCAGTTTGGGTAAAAATTCTGTTATTTTTCACCTGGAACATCTCAGGAACACCTCTGCAGGCAGAACGGGTGGTTTGGGTGGAAATCCTGCTAATTTCACCTAGAACAGCTCAGGGATATCTCAGGAACAGCTCTGCAGGCAGAAGGGGTGGTTTGGATGAAAATCTTGCTAATTTCACCTAGAACAGCTCAGGAACAGGTCTGCATGGAGAGGTGGTGGTTTGGGTGAAAATCCTGCTAATTTCACCTGGAACAGCTCAGGGATATCTCAGAAACAGCTCTGAATGCAGAGGTGGTGGTTTGGGTAAAAATCCTGCTAATTTCACTTAGAACAGCTCAGGAACAGCTCAGGAACAGGTCTGCAGGCAGAGGTGGTGGTTTGGGTGAAAATCCTGTCATTTTTCACCTGGAACGGCTCGGGGATATCTCAGGAACAGCTCAGGCCAGATGTGCCACCAGCACGCTTGGCACGGGAGCAGCCCCGGGAACGTCTCCCCGCGGGGGAGGAGAAAAATCAGCGTCAATTGGCACGAAATTAAAAAAAAACACCACAAAACCCACCTAATAAATAAATAAACCACCCAACGAGGCTGAAAACAAGGCCAGGGCAAACACCACCCCCCGTGCCCTCCTCCGGCCCTCCCCGCGGGCCGGGGCGCTGATAGGCGGGGATGTCGCTGCTGGGGACATCTCGTGTCACCGCGCTGATGGCTCCTCGCAGATGGAAAGGGAGTTTTGTTCTCCCCGAGCTGCGCCTTGGCCGCCTGCCCGCGCACATGCCGGGGCTGCTGCCGCTCCGAGCCGGGCTCCGAGCCCCATCCCGCCGGGATTTTGGGCACCTCCGGGGCACCCGAGGGGATTTAGGGACCTGTCACCCTACAGAAAACCCCTGTTCCGTTTTCTCCATGCCAGTTTTGGGGTGCTGCGGCTCCCCCTGGACAGGATTCCTTCATCCCGCTGGGATTTTGGGCATCTCTGAGGCACTGAGGGGATTTAGGGACCTGTCACTCCATGGGAAATCACCCCCATTGTCCCCCGTGCCAGCTCCAAACTGGGCATTCTGGGGTGCTGCAGGTCCCCATGGGAATGATTCCTTCATCCCACTGGGATTTTGGGCACTCCCAGGGCACTGAGGGGGTTTAGGGCTTTGTCATCCCACAGAAATTCCCTGCCCCACTGCCCCCCACACCGTGGGATGTTCAGCTCCAAGCTGGGCACTCCGTGCCTCCCCTAGAAATGATTCCCTCATCCCACTGGGGATTTCAGCACCTCTGGGGCACTGAGAGGATTTAGGGCTCTGTCACCCCACAAGAAACCCCTGTCCCATTGCCCCCAGAGTGCCAGCTCCAAACTGGGCACTCTGGGGTGCTGTGGCTCCCCCTGGGAACGATTCCCTCATCCTGCTGGGATTTTGGGCACTTCCAGGGCACTGAGGGGGTTTAGGGCTTTGTCATCCCACAGAAATTCCCTGCCCCACTGCCCCCCACACCGTGGGATGTTCAGCTCCAAGCTGGGCACTCCGTGCCTCCCCTAGAAATGATTCCCTCATCCCACTGGGGATTTCAGCACCTCTGGGGCACTGAGAGGATTTAGGGCTCTGTCACCCCACAAGAAACCCCTGTCCCATTGCCCCCCAGAGTGCCAGCTCCAAAGTGGGCACTCTGGGGTGCTGTGGCTCCCCATGGGAATGATTCCCTCATCCTGCTGGGACTTTGGGCATTTCCGGGGCACTGAGGGGGTTTAGGGCTCTGCCACCCCACAGGAATTCCTTGCCCCATTGTCCCCCACACCGTGGGATGTTCAGCTCCAAGCTGGGCACTCCGTGCCTCCCCTAGAAATGATTCCCTCATCCCACTGATATTTCAGCACCTCTGGGGCACTGAGAGGATTATTGGGGCTCTGTCACCCCACAAGAAACCCCTGTCCCATTGCCCCCAGAGTGCCAGCTCCAAACTGGGCACTCTGGGGTGCTGTGGCTCCCCATGGGAACGATTCCCTCACTCCTGTGGGATGGAGGAGCTGGAGCAGGAGGGGGTTTAGGGCTCCTGCTCCGGCAGCCGTGCAGCTCAGGGATGGGACGGATAATTTTAGACATCCCACTCAGCAACCCACGCTCCCCTATAGGGTTCCTATATATAGGGCTCCCCAGCAGCCTCCCAGGGGAGACTCCAGGCACTGGAATGAGAACCCTCCAAGCCAGACAGGGCTGACACCCCCATTCCACAGCTGGATTTGGGGTGAGCAGGGCGAGGTTGCTGCCCCATCCTCAGGGTTGCTGCCCCTCAGCTGCAGCAGAGCCTTCTCAAGCTGCTTTTCCCCGAGCTGATAATCTGGGTTCACCCTGGGGCTCAGCTCTTTCCTCCTCTTGTCCTGCCAGGCCCCAGAGGTTGGAAATTCAGGCAGCAGAGGTGTCACATCCTGTCCGTGCAGGTGTCACCACGGGCCACATGTGGGTCAGCCGCAGGTGAGCGGCTCCACACGGAGTGAAATCCTCGGCGCTGCTTTGTTTTGCTGCCCCACAGCTCGGGCAGCCCTTTCCAGCAGCTTTAATGGGATTATTGAGCCTTATCCCCCCTGGATTCCAGGCCACAGACTCTGGAGATGCCACGTGGCTCTGGGTGACCTGCAGGGACTCGCTGGGTTTGGGGGTGGCTCCCAAGGGTGGCAGTGGCTGTCTGGGTGCTGTTCCCTGTGGATCCAGGCTGCAGCCACCCCAAATCCTTCCCTCCTGCAGCCGGGTGGCAGCAGGGACAGAGGGGAGGAGTGACACTCCGTGAACTTTGCAGGGATTAAACGCAAAGCGAGTGCTGTGCCAAAGCGCTGGGGTGAGGCAGCAAAATCCGACTGCTGGTGCTGCACCTGCCAGGAGAATCCCTCAGCATTCCCAAAACATCCCCGTGCTGCTCCCTCAGCTCCCCCAGCCCGGGCTGGCCACCAGCAGGGCAGCTTGTGGGCAAATCTGGGCTAAAAACATCCAACCCTGCAGGGCAACCTCGCACAGCTTTGGCTCCGCGGTGCTGCCGCTGTTATCTCTGGTTAAGGGATGGATGGACGGACGGACGGATGGATGGATGGATGGATGAGGAACGGACGGAGGGATGGATGGATGGAGGGATGGAATTCATGGATGGATGGATGGATGATGGATTAAGGGATGGATGGAGGGATGGAATTCATGGATGGATGGAGGGATGGATGGATGGATGGATGGATGGATGGATGGATGGATGGATGGATGGATGGATGGATGGAATTCATGGATGGAATCCATGGATGGAGGGATGGATGGAATCCATGGACAGAATCCATGGATGGATGGATGGAATCCATAAATGGATGAAGGGATGGATGGAGGGATGGAATCCATGGATGGAAGGATGGAATCCATGGATGGATG
Organism: Ammospiza caudacuta; assembly: GCF_027887145.1. Taxonomy (NCBI): domain Eukaryota; kingdom Metazoa; phylum Chordata; class Aves; order Passeriformes; family Passerellidae; genus Ammospiza; species Ammospiza caudacuta. The sequence continues at coordinate 5,971,115 of NC_080616.1, read as the reverse complement.
GATGGTGGATAGATGGATGATGGATAGAATCCATGGATGGATGAATGGAATCCATGGATGGACAGAGGAGTTTGTGCTTCCCTGGGAGCGTGGGGCCCGACTCAGCCTCACGGACACTCCTCAGGGATGAGGAGCAGGAGCTCTGGGAAGCGAGCACAACCAGGAGCTCACAGCAGGGCAGCCCGAGCTCCCAGATCCTTCCTGCCGCCTTCCTGAGCCCCGGGAGATTTTCCCGAGCCACCGGCACAGCCTGGTACAGCCCTGCGAGGTGCTGGGAACGGGGCAGCGCTCCAGGGCACCGGGAATGGGATCGCTAATGGGAACCAGCTGAGGCCCCCGGCCCGCTCCATCCCATCCCGAGTGAGGGGAAACGCGGGAGGAGGGAAACGCAACGGGAGGGTTTTCCCTCAACTCCTGAGTGTTTTTCTTTCTTTTTTTTTAAATTAAAAACACTCCCGCACACCCGAGCTGGTGTGGAACACTGACCCCTGCGGAGCCTGGGTACCGCAGCGCCGGGGTCCCTCCACAACCACGGAGCTCTGAGAGCAGAGCGAGACATTTCCTGCCCCGGCAAACTCCAACTCCCAGCTTCCTGCCCGCTGCCATCTGCCCTTTCAGACGGCTTTTCCTGCAGCTTCTTGTATTTCATTACACTTGGCTATTAATACATTTTTAATGACGGGAAGCGTGCGCCTTCCGAGGGGACGCTGCCTCACGTGCAGAGGTTTAAGGGCACGCAGTGCCAGCCCCTGCACGCTCCGGTGCCCAGCGCCAGGGCACAGCCGAGGGCACCGGCGCCACCAGCCTGTGTCACTCCAGCGATTCCCACGCCAGCCCAGCTCTCCCAGCACAGCCCTGGCAGCCCCGCACAGCCGAGCCCTGTCCCGGACTGGTGTCCAGCTCCCACCCGAAGCGGGGCTCAGCCCACGCAGCCCGGGAAATGTGGGAACCAACAAATATCCCAAACAAGAGCAGCTCCCGGGCGCGGCTTGGGGACACTTTTGCAGCCACAGCCACCGCTCGGTGACAACCCAGGGGGTCCCTAAACCTCGTGGAGGGGGGGGTGCGATGGGGGTGTCGTGCCTTTGCACAGCAGATGAACCCCCGGTTATTCTCTGGGCGCAGAGGGGAGACTCAGGGGTGGGGGTACGGGGTGTCACATCCTCTGGGGCAGGTCCTACAGCCCCCCATGGTGAACCCCACAGCACCCAAGAGAAAACCCCTTGGGTGAGCCCACATTCCCCCTCGAACAGATCCGGGAGCCCCCCGGGTTAAACCCCACAGTGCCCCTGTAGCCCCCAGGCTGAGCCCCACAACCCCCCTAGAACAGACCCATAGCGCCCAGGCTGAGCCCCACAGCCCCCCTAGGACAGACCCCATAGCGCCCAGGCTGAGCCGCACAACCCGCCTAGAACAGACCCCATAACGCCCAGGCTGAGCCCCACAGCCCCCCTAGAACAGACCCCATAACGCCCAGGCTGAGCCCCACAGCTCCCCTAGAACAGACCCCATAGCGCCCAGGCTGAGCCCCACAGCCCCCCTAGGACAGACCCCATAGCGCCCAGGCTGAGCCCCACAGCTCCCCTAGAACAGACCCCATAGCGCCCAGGCTGAGCCCCACAGCCCCCCTGGAGCTGCCCGCACTCCCCTTTGGGATGAGCACCGCGCTCAGACAGACCCTATAACCCCACAGCCGCCCCCCAGCCGGGCTCCGCAGCCCCACCGAGCGATCCCCGGTGAAAGCGGCCGCCGGTTCTCGGTGTGCCGGCTCTGGGTCCCCGCCGTACCTTGGTCTTCACCGTGGCCGGGTCCCAGGCGGGTCTGAGGCGCCGCACGATCCGCAGCGCCCCGGGCAGCACGTCCCCCTCGTCCACAGCAATGGCGAGGTGTGGCACGGCGGGGGTCGCGCCGCCGCCCCCCCCGCTCCGGCCGCGGGCAGTCGGGGCAGCGGGCGGGCGGTGCGGCCATGGCCAGCTCCGCGCTGCCGGAGCCGCGGCCCATGTGCCGGGGGCTGCGCGGGGCCGGCGGCCGCGGGGAGGAGCCGCCGCCGGTGGGAAGCCATGAGTCACCGGCCCGCCTCCCGCCCGCCTCCCCGGCAGCGCCCGCACCGCCACCGGCACCGGGGGATCCGCATCCTACCGGCACCGGGGGATCCGCATCCTACCGGCACCGGTACCGGGGGCAGGGACCTGCGTCCTACCGGCACCGGGGAATCCGCATCCTACCGGCACCGGGGAATCCGCATCCTACCGGTACCGGTACCGGGGGCAGGGACCCGCATCCTACCGGCACCGGGGGCAGGGATCCGCATCCTACCGGTACCGGGGACAGGGACCTGCATCCTACCGGCACCGGGGAATCCGCATCCTACCGGCACCGGTACCGGGGGCAGGGACCCGCATCTTACCGGCACCGGGGGCAGGGATCCGCATCCTACCGGCACCGGGGGCAGGGATCCGCACCCTACCGGCACCGGGGGCAGGGGATCCGCATCCTACCGGGACCGCGGGCGGAGAGTCGCATCCGGCCGGGACCGGCATCCCTGGCAGGGCGGGACCCGCACCCCCCGCACGCCGAGACCCGGGCGCCGCACCCGCACCCGATCCGCACCGGCATTAGCGGACCCGCACCGGGACCCGCGCCCCGCCCTCACCGGTATCAGCGGACCGGCATCCCACCCGCACCGCGACCCCAGCGCCCGACCGGGACCGCATCCCGGGCAGAGGATCCGCACCGGGATGGGGCATCACATCCACGGCGTCTTGGGAGCCCCGCCCGGCCGGTACCGGAATCAGGACCAGGACCCGCCCGGCCGGTACCGGAACCAGGAGCAGGCCCCAGCTGTGCCGCAGCTGCTGTCGGTGCCTCCCCCACCCATTCCCGGAGCCTCTCAGCCACCCCCGGCAGCCGCCCCGCACCGAGACCCCCCCCTCCGCACCTGCTGCCGGTGCCTCCCCCATCCATTCCCAAAGCCGCCCCAGAGGATCCGCACCGGCACCGGCACCGGCACCCCAATGCACCCCATCCATCAGCTGAACCCCTCCGCCATCCCGGGGGGCTCCGCGCTGCCCCCCTCCCTCCTTTGGGGTGACAAAGGATGAGGAGCCACGCACGGGATGCGCTCCAGCCCGCAGGCTCTGCTCGGGATAACCTCTCCCATTGCACCCTCCTCTCGCTGGTTTCCGTAGGGATTCACAGCTGGAGCGGAAAGAGATTTTGGGGGTGAGGACAGAGCGGGATTTTCCCGCTGGCAGAGCCCCCGCAGCTGCCGGACGCGGCTTCATTATGGGAGGAAATAACAGCGGCCCCGCAGAGTGTCCCCCTCCAGCTGGCCGTGCCTGAAACCAGCCCAGCTCACCCTGGAGACCTGGAGAAAAAAAAAATTTAAGGCAGATGAGGGACAAAAACCCCGCCGGGCATTTTCCCGTGTTGCCATAAATAGCGCCAGCCCTGTCAGTGTTAATGGGACGGGCATAATTAATGCCGCGCTTTGCCGGGCTGAGCACGGCCTAATTGCTCGGCCGGAACGATCTAATCCGGGCCAGCGGAGCCCCGCAGGCAGGGCCGCAGCATCCAGCGGGAAATTACCCCCGGAACAGCGATTAGAGGTGTTAATAACCCGGTTTAAGGGGCCCGGCAGCGGCTTGGGCGGATTTTAACTCTCGCTGCTTGAAACGAGTGCGCGGAGTTGGAACAGAACCGGCTCAGCCAAAACCATCCCGGTTTAGGCCGGGCTGGGCCTTTTCCAGCTGAGGGATGTGGCAGAAGCCGTATCGGGGGCTGAAGGCACCTTTTGTACCCACTCGAGTCTTCTCCAGACTGTGGAGAGCCGGGCAGAGGAGGTTGGGATATTTCCAGGTGGGATTTTCAGGTTGGGATATTTCCAGGTGGGTTTTTCCAGGTTAGGGATATTTCCAGGTGGGTTTTTCCAGGTTAGGGATGTTTCCAGGTGGGATTTTCAGGTTGGGATATTTCCAGGTGGGTTTTTCCAGGTTGGGATATTTCCAGGTGGGTTTTTCCAGGTTAGGGATGTTTCCAGGTGGGTTTTTCAGGTTAGGGATATTTCCAAGCGGGATTTCCCTCCTGTAGGAAGGGGGGGACTGTCGCCAAGCATCTCAGAAGGATGTGATGCCCTGACCTCAGCAGATTCCCTCTTTTCTGATGGTTCCATCCCTCCCTGCCGCTGTTTCCCGGCTCCTGGGCGGCTCAGGAAAAGCTGGATGAGAGCAGAAATTCATCCCTTCCCTCCACCCCACGGCCCCAAAGAGCCAATGCCACCACTCCGGCGCTGGAGATGACAGAAGAAAAATCACATCCCACCCAAAGGAGCCGGCATTTTCCCATCCCCGGAGCCCTGAACTGGAATTTTCCCATCCCCGGAGCTCCTGGGTTGTGCATCCCAGCACGGAGAGGCTGCAGAGAAGGACAAACATCTGCCCCAGGCTCATCCTCTCGCTCTGGAGCTACCAGAGGATGAGGATCTGGGCTGGGAGGGGTGGATAAAGGGCTGGGAGCTTAGGGGGAGGTGCTGGAAGGGTCACTCAGCAGCCACTGGATCCCCTTCCCAAATATCCCTGAGGCTGAGAGGGGATTTGGCAGCTCTGGGAATTTGGCAGCGCTGGAATTGTCAGCTCTGGGAATTTATCGGTGCTGGGAATTGTCAGCTCTGGGGTTCCTCGGCACTGAAATTGTCAGGTCTGGGGTTCACAAGTGCTGGAATTGTCAGCTCTGGGAATTTATTGGTGCTGGGAATTGTCAGCTCTGGGGTTCCTCGGCACTAGGAATTCCTCAGCTCTGCAGCTCCGAGGGTGAGGAGCTCCTGCCACCTCCATGGTGAGATCCTGATTCACTCCAGGAGCAGCTTTCCCACTCCCAGCCACCTCAACTGGTCAAACTGGAGGCCAGCCCGTGTTCCCCTGGCATGGGGATCTGGAACTGGGAACGTCCCCCCAGCTGGGAGAGGGCCTTGTCCCTCCCTCCAGGCCAGCTGGCACAAGGGGCACCTCCAGGGGCATCTCCACGCCCAGGGCGGAGAAAAACCTCTGATTTTTCATGAAAACAGACCCTGGGATGGGAGCCACCATCCTGTGTCACACAAACCCGCAGGAACTGTCCCCTCTTTGAAGGGTAGCTGTGGCACAGCTCTGTCCCTGTCCCCAGGGGGACACCAGAGCTCCTGTCACCATCCCAGCTGTAGGAGGGGCTTTGCAGAGCCCTTGGTTTGGCCACAGGAGCTGGGGAGGGCGTTGCACCCTTATGGGGTGGCAGGGACACAAATGAAGAGGTGGCACAGGGACATTTGTGGCCCAGTTCCCTAAATATAAATATCTGACCCCCCCCCCGTCTCTGCAAGACCAGCCCTCCTCTCATCCTCCTGGTGCTTTAAATTGTTTAATATCAAACTCACGGAGAAAGGCAGGGCTGACACCGGCTGAAACCATCCTTAAACACCGATTATCGCCCCCGATTTAGGAACAACACAAACAGTCCCAGAGGTCCCTCAGCCGCACCAGCAGCAAATCCCCGTGCTGTGCGCTGCTCCTGCCGTCGAATATCGCCCTAAAAGCGCCCGGAGGATCCGGCTGGGATTCACAGCCCCGCTCCAGGCTCGGCTCCCGGGAATGCCGCGGGGGTTTGGGAGCGGGAACAGCGAGATTTGGAGAGGAGATGGCAGAGCTGGAAGGGAGCTGTTCTTTCACTGCTTCCCGCATCCTCCAGGCTGGTTCTGCGCCCCCAGCCCGGCCCCCCGGCCCTCAGCGGGCGGTGGCGAAGCCGATGCGGTTGTGGCGCCGGTCGAATTTGGTGTAGTAGTGACCGATGAAGGTGGCGCCCAAAATCCAGAGGGGACCGGCCGGAGGGGGGATGTCCAGCCCAGAGAAAGCCACCACGCAGACGTCCTCACCGTACTGGGATTGCTGCAGGAAGGAGACCCGCGGGGTGATGGAGGGGACAGGGGGACAGTCCCAGTGTCACCCCACGGTGCTCCTTCCTTGGGGATCACGGAATGTCCTAACGAGGATCGTCGGGGCCGGTTCCTTCCCCTGCACATCCAGCCCCAAAAATCCCACCCTGTGCCTGGGGGTGACCTCCCTGTGTTCCTCTGGGTTTGGCAAAGCCCCCCAGAAGGGCTGGGATTGCTGCAGGGGTGATGGAGGGGACAGGGGGAGGGTTTTGGTGTCACCGTATCCCAGTTCCACACCCCCTGCTTGGTGCTCCTTGTTTGGGGATCATGGAATTTCCTGAACGAGGATCATCGGGACCAGCTCCTTCACTGCACAGCCAGCCCCAAAAATCCCCCAAAATCCCACCCTGTCCCTGGGGGTGACCTCCCTGCGGTGCTTTGGGTTTGGCAATGGCACCCAGAAGTGCTGGGGTTGCTGCAGGGGTGATGGAGGGGACAGGGGCAGGGTCCCAGTGTCACCATGCCCCATCTGCACACCCCCTGCTCGGCCACGGTGCTCCTTGCTCGGGGATCATGGAATTTCCTGAACGAGGATCATCGGGAACGGCTCCTTCACTGCACAGCCAGCCCCAAAAATCCCCCAAAATCCCACCCTGTCCCTGGGGGTGACCTCCCTGCGGTGCTTTGGGTTTGGCAATGGCACCCAGAGGTGCTGGGGTTGCTGCAGGGGTGATGGAGGGGACAGGGGGACAGTCCCAGCGTCACCCCCTGCTCGGCCACGGTGCTCCTTGCTCGGGGGACCATGGAATTTTCCGAACACCGGGAAAATGTGGATTTGCCCACTGTGAACCCCTTCCTGCTGTTCCGGGATGAAAAACCTTTCCTGGTATCCAAATCCCACCAAAACCCATCCCTGGCTGACCCCAAATCCCCCCCAAAGCACCCAAGGACGCAGGGACAGCTCACCCTGGCTCGGGTGGGCACCTCCACCCAACAGGAGGGTTTAGGAGCAGCAATTTGGGGCTGATTTTGGACACTCACCCGCAGCACGTAGGCCGGGCCGCTGAGGCCATAGACCTTCCCTCCCAGGTGGAAGGAGATGTTGGGCAGCTGAGGCACCTGCTCGCAGTCCACCACGTACTGCAGGGGAGGGGACAGCGCTGGGACAGGGCCAGGCGGCCATGGGGACGCGGGGAGGGGGTGGCTGTCACTCACCTCTCCTTCGGCCACCTCGGTGGCCCCGATGGCTTTCATGAGCACGGACACGGGGCCGGCAGGGCCGGTGATGTAGGAGGCTCCGGTGTCCACGGCCACCGAGCAGCCTTCCCTGCAGAACAGGATCTCAGCTCCTACAGACACCCTGGAGAGGGAGAGGTGGCACTGAGTGTCCCCTGGTGACACCAAGGGTGCTCCCAGGAGTGACATGTCCATCCTGAGTGTTCCCTGGTGACACCAGGAATGTCACATGAATCCCAAATGTCCCCTGGTGTCACCAAGGGTGCTCCTGGGAATGTCACGTCCATCCCAAATCTCCCGTGGTGACACCCTGGGAGTGACAGATCCAACCCAAACATCCCTGGTGACACCCTTGGTGCTCCTAGGAATATCACATCCACCCCAAATCTCCCGTGGTGACACCAGGGGTGCTCCCACGAGTGTCACATCCAACCCAAGCATCCCTGGTGACACCCTTGGTGCTGCTGGGAGTGTCACACTCATCCCGAGTGTTCCCTGGCGCCACCAGGAACGTCACATCCCACCCCAGCCAGGCTCGTGCTGCTCTCCCAGCTTTTCCAAGGTGGGATCTGAGCTCCGTCATTTGCAGGGCTGATTTTTTGGGGGATTTTTGTTTGGGTTTTTTTTTTTTTTTTTTTTTTTTTTTTTTTTTGATTAAACAAAGCGGGATTGTTCCAGCTCCTCCCGCAGGACTGACACGGGTTAAACTCTTCCAACTGCAGCTCCCGGTGGAATCTCAGCCCACGGTGCCACCCCCTCTGCATTCCCAGCTGCTCCTGGCTCCTTGCTGAGCCTGGAGGAGCTGGAGGAGCCCACCCCCCTCCTCCCCAGAAAAACGGGGAGGGAAAACATCCCTGAAATCCCCGAAATCCCACCCTGAACCTGCCAGTGCTGGGCTAATATTGAGTTGGATGATCCCAAAGGCCTTTCCCACCTCAGATCCCGGGATTTGGGGTTCCCGGGCCGTGCCGGGCTCTCCCCGCCCTCACCCCTTCATGCGGATCTGCCAGAAGCCGCTCCTGCTGACGTTCAGGTAGTGGAAGTCGCCGGTGTAATAGGCTGGGTCGCTGCCTCCCAGGATGATTTCCCCGCCGGGCTTCAGGGGAGCGTTCCTGTGCCAAACACAGCGGGAGGGATTCCCTTTTCCCCAAAAATCTCATCCCAGCATGGAGCAATTCCCCTTTTCCCAAAAATCCCAGCCCAGAGGGAGCGATTCCTCTTCCCCCCCAAAATCCCACCCAGGCAGGGACCGATTCCCCTTTCCCCAGAAATCTCATCCCAGCAGGAACAATTCCCCTTTTCCCAAAAATCCCACTTCTGGCAAGGAGTGATTCCCTTTTTCCCAAAAATCCCAACCTGGAGAGGGCAATTCCCCTTTCCCTAAAAATCTCATCCCATCAGGAGCAATTCCCCTTTCTCCCAAAATCCCAGCCTGGAGACAGCGATTCCCCTTTTCCCAAAAATCCCGGTTTTGGCAAGAAGTGATTCCCCTTTCCCCAAAAAATCCCAGCTCTGTCATAGAGAAATTCCCCATTTCCCAAAAATTCCAGCCCAGAGCGAATGATTCCCCTTTCCCCAAAAATCCCACCCAGGCGGGAATTGATTCCCCTTTCCCCAAAAACCCCACAGCCCCGAGGCTCTGCTGGCCCTGTCAGCAGCTGGGACAGTGAGGTGACACGGGCTCCAGCTGGGTGTGGTGGCCCCTGAGGTTGGGCAGAACCCAGGCAGGACATCCTGGAGCTGGCAGAGGGACCAGGGGACACCGGGGGACACCGAGGGACAGGGGGGGCTGGCAGTGGGTGGCCTGGAGGGCGCTCGTGCTTTGGGTCTTCTTACTTGGAAGTGCTGCAGAGAGAGGGATGCTCCATGAGGCACCTGTGTCCCCAGGGAGCCCAGGGGACACAGGTGACACCCAGAGACCCGGGGGATCCTCCATTCCATCCCTCCCCATCTCCTCCAGGATCCTCCAACTCCCTCCCATCCCATTTCTTCCAGAATCCTCCATTCCTTCCCTTTTATCTCCTCCAGGATCCTCCATTCCTTCCCTCCCATCTCCTCCAGGATCCTCCATCTCCTTCCCACCCTCCCATTCCATCTCCCCCAGGGATCCTTCATTCCATCCCACTCCATTTCCTCCAGAATCCTCCATTCAATCCCTCCCCATCTCCTTCTGGATCCTCCCTTCCTTCCCATCCCAGCTTGTCCAGGAATCCTCCATTCCATCCTACCCCATCTTCTCCAGGATCCTCCATTCCTTCTCACCCTCCCAGTCCATCTCCTTCATGATCCTCAATCTCCCTCCATCCCCATTTTTTCCAGGATCCTCAATCTCCCTCCATCCCCATTTTTTCCAGGATCCTCTATGCCATCCCATCCCATCCCATCCCATCCCATCCCATCCCATCCCATCCCATCCCATCCCATCCCATCCCATCCCATCCCATCCCATCCCATCCCTCCCCATCTTCTCCAGGATCCTCCATTCCATCCCTCCCCATCTCCTCCAGGTTCCTCCACTCCTTCCCTTCCTCCTACTCCATCCCCATCCCCATCCCTCCAACCCACAAACCCATCCTGTGACCCCCCAACCCCAACCCCATTTTGGGGGTGCCCCTCAGCCCCACCGGCTGTAGTAGACGGAGAACACGTCCTCCTGGAGGATCTGCTGTGCCAGGATGCGGTCGAAGACGGGCGTGATGCCATCGATGGCCTGGCTGGGGTAGCCCATGCCCAGCACGCCGTCGAACCGGGCGAAGATGAAGGGGAAGGCGGGCAGCGCCGTGGCCTCGGCGAACACCTGGATGATCGGGATGTCCGACACCTGCGGGAGGGCACGGGGGGAATTTGTGGGGTGACGGGAGGGGTGATACCTCAAAAAACCCCATGTGTGTCCTGGGTGAGCCAGCGGCTCTGGGTGTGTGGATTTTGGGGGATTCTGTGATTTCCAGGTGTGTGGATTTTGGGGATTCTGTGGGATCCAGTGTGTGGATTTTGGGGATTTTAGGTTTGTGGAATTCAGAGATTCTGTGGGTTGTTCCAGATGTGTGAAGTTTGGGGATTCTGTGGATTCCAGGTGTGTGGAATTTGGGGATTCTGTGGGTTCCAATGTATGCATTTGGGGGCTCTGTGGATCCCAGGTGTGCAGATTTTGGGGTTTCTATGGATCCCAGGTGTGTGGATTTGGGGGCTCAGTGGGTTTTGGGGATTCTACAGATTTTAGGTGTGTGGATTTTGGGGACTTTGTGGATCCCAGTTGTGTGAATTTGGGGGATTCTGTGGGCTCCTGGTGTGTGAATTTTGGGGATTCTGTGGATCCCAGGTGCGTGGATTTGGGGGTCCTGTGGATCCCAGGTGTGTGAATTTTGGGGGCTCTGTGGGTTCCAGGGCTCACCATGACGATGTCCTGGCTGAGGACGCCTTTGACGCTGCCGGTGCCGTAGCGGATGGCAAAGCCGGTGCCGTTGGCGATGTAGGTGCGCGACTTGGACGAGTCGTAGCGGCTGTGGGACACTGGGGACAGGGAGAAGGGACATCCCAGAGGGGCACAGAGCACCTCTGTCCCCCCAAAACCCCCTGGGGGAGGTGGATAATGGTCCACCCCACCTCACTGCCAGGACACCAACAGAGAGACCGCTCATGTTAAAATGCATCAGAAACGAGAGCCCATAACCCGCTCTGAGCAGCACTGGGGGTCACTGAGGTTTTGGGGGGACACTGAGGTTTTGGGGGGGGTCAGTGAGATTTTGGGGGGGTCACCCCCAGCCCCGGCAATGCTCCCCCCTTACTCACCACAGGCGCTGTAGAGTGGGGAGCACTTGTAGGATGGCACCCACAGGTTGGCCGAGCCCGTGTCAAAAACCACCTTGAAGGTCTGCGCGGGGGTCCCGATGCTGATCTCGCCGAAATATTGGGTCTGGGGGGGACAGGGAGCACCCCATGGCTCACACCGAGCCCAGCTGGGCTGCTGGGTGACATCACGGTGACATCGGGCAGGGCCACACTCACATCCAGGTAGTTGGTGAGCAGGGTGGGAGCTGTCCCGTTGCGGGGACCGTCCCCTGCTCCGCGCGTGGCCCGGCGCAGCTCCGGGAACACGTCCCGCACCTTCACGCCCATCTCCTGCAGCGTCTGGCGGATGGAGGGCATCCTCCGCAGGGCGATCCTGGGGGGCAGGATCGGGAGGATATCGGGGGCAGAGCTGGGGGGCACCGGGGGATCGCCCTCAATCCCCCCGGCAGCTTCCAGCTCCAGCCCGGCGGCTCCGCATGGCAGCAGCTCCCCACAGTTCCCACCACAGGTTGGGGACCCCCAGGAGGGTGGGGGACACCCCCTGTCCCCGATCCCGGCCCCAAACTCGGTTATTTGGGATTCAGAGTGCTCCTAAATCGTTTAAGTTACGAAAGACCTTCACCCCCATCTCCCGCAGCGTCAGGGCGATCCTGGGGGGCAGCACAGAGCTGGGGAGAACCGGGGGATCCCCCCAATCCCCCCGGCAGCTTCCAGCGGCATTCCCGGCCTCGGGAGCTCCAGCCTGGTGGCTCTAGATGGCAGCAGCTCCCCACTGCTCCCACCGCAAGGTGGGGACGCCCAGGTGGGCTGGGGACCCCCAGGTGCGTTGGGGACACCCACAGACCCCGAGCCCGGCCCCAAACTCCGTTATTTGGGATTCAGAGCGCTCCTAAATTAAGTTAGGAAAGACCCCCGCGCTCGTGGAGTCCCACCGGTGCTCGAGGAAGAGGAGTGAGGAAGAGCAGAAGAGGAGGAGGATGAGGATGAAGCAGCAAAGCCCCTCACCCTCCTGAGCAGAGCCCGGCAATAAAAGCGGGGACAGCCCCGGGAGGGTCACACCAGCTCCGGGTACCTCTGCAAAGCCTGCGCTGGCGAGGGGACAAAAGTGGCGCCCCAGGTGACGGCCAGGAGCAGCAAGCAGCGCCGCAGCCTCCTGCTGGGTGGCACCGCCATCGTGTCCCCGCTGTCCCCTCCCCGCCGCCGGCTCAGTCCCGTCCCTTTCCCGGAGGGGAGGAAGAAGCTTTTATAGCCCGGGATCCTCCATCCCTGCGGGATCCTCCTCCCCTGGCAGGGGCAGGGCTGGGAATGGCAGGGAGGGCACCGGGAATGGCATGGATGGCACTGGGCAAACTGGGAATGCCATGGATGGCACCGGGAATGGCATGAATAGAGCTGGGCAAACTGGGAATGCCATGGATGGCACCGGGAATGGCATGGATAGAGCTGGGCAAACTGGGAATGCCATGGATGGCACCGGGAATGGCATGGATAGAGCTGGGCAAACTGGGAATGCCATGGATGGCACCGGGAATGGCATGGATAGAGCTGGGCAAACTGGGAATGCCATGGATGGCACTGGGCAGACCAGGAATGGCATGGAGAGCACTGGGAATGGCATGGATGACACTGGGCAAGGTGGGAATGGCATGGATGGCACTGGGCAAACTGGGAATGCCATGGATGGCACTGGGCAGACCAGGAATGGCATGGAGAGCACTGGGAATGGCATGGATGGCACTGGGCAAACTGGGAATGCCGTGGATAATGCCCATCAGTCTGGGAACGCCATGGATGGCACTGGGCAGGCTGGGAATGGCATGGATCAAACTGGGCAGACTGGGAATGGCATGGATGGCACTGGGCAGTGTGGGAATGCCATGGATGACACTGGGTAGGCTGGTAATGGCATGGACAATGCCCATCTGACTGGGAATGGCATGGATCAAACTGGGAATGGCATGGACAATGCCCATCAGACTGGGAATGGCATGGACAGCACTGGGCAGACTGGGAATGCCATGGAGAACATCGGGCAGGGGGCTGGGACAGTCCCCATGGAGGGTGGCAGGGCCAGGGTGCCCCCTGTGCCCGGCAGGAACGTGCCAAGGGGAGCTGTGGGTATTTCAGAGATGGATCCCACATCCCACGGGGTTCATTGCTCCGGAATTCCTCCACTCTCCAGCACAGCACGTGAAGGGCACAAATCCCTGTTGGTGCTACCTGGGAGAGCTGCTGGGGGTGCTGGGTGGTGGCACAGGTCTGGGTGACGTCCTGGCCAAGGAGATGTCCCCAAACTCCATTTGCAGATGGGATTTTCCCCAAGGGAATGGGGATGGCAAAGGACACTCAGCCCTGTTGGCCATGGAGACACCAAGTGAGGACCCCCCAGCCCCCTCAGCCCTTTTGGGGGATGCTCTGGGGAACCCCCCAAGGTCCAGCTCTGTTAAACCAGACCTGGAGCTCAGAGCAGAGAACGGCCAAACTCACCCCAGCTGCTCCTTACGGGGTCAGATCCTGGTGTTTGAGATGGGAGACGCTGCTCAGGAGCTTCCAGCTGCACCCCTGGCCCTCCCCTCCAGGCTGCTGTGCCCCCCTGGCAGTGCCCAGCCCAGGATGGGGGGTGCTGCATCATCCCTGCAGCTCCCAGGGTCTCCCAGCCTCAGGAATCTCGGTGGGAAATGACACCAAAGGCAATAAAAATGTTCGTGGGTGAACCCTGAGGACCCCAAATCCGCCAGGATCCCACAGATGTGGCTGCCCTGGATCAGAAGGGGTTGGAAATTCAGATCCCCACCAATGGGGACCCCTTTTCCTTTTGAAGCCCCAAAATCCTCTGGGATCCCACAGATGTGGCCATGTCCAGAATACCCCAAAATCCTCTGGGATCCCACAGATGTGGCCATGCCCAGAATACCCCAAAATCCTCTGGGATCCCACAGATGTGGCTGGCCTGGATCAGAAGAGGCTGGAAATTCTGATCCCCATAATTGGGGACTTCTTTTCCTTTCGAAGCCCCAAATCCTCTGGGATCCCACAGATGTGGCCATGCCCAGAATACCCCAAATCCTCAAGGATCCCACAGATGTGGCTGGCCTGGATCAGAAGGGGCTGGAAATTCGGATCCCCACCAATGGGGACCCCTTTTCCTTTTGAAGCCCCAAATCCTCCGGGATCCCACAGACGTCGCTGCCCTGGATCAAGAGGGGGCCACATTCCCCCCCACACCAGCCCAGACCCACAATCACCTTCCTGTTTATGGGGTTTGTTCTTAGAAGAACCCTGAGGACGCATTTCCCCCCAGCCCAGCCCCACAATCACCCTCCTGTTTATGGGATTTACTCAGAGCCCTGCTGCCACCCCAATCCAAGGCACACCCCACAAACTCCAAACAACATTCCCCCAAAACTGGACATTTACCGCCTCATTCCTGGCGGGATTTTGGCTGCCAGGGCTCTGCTGACCCCGGCAGCCCCCAGGGCTCAGCCCCACGGGGCTCTGTCCCCATCCCTGACGTCTTTTCCCACGCAGGACCCGTGTCCCTGCGTCACTGCCCGGGGCCTCGTGGCCGGGCAGGTTGCGGGGAGGGAGCGGGGTCAGGAGCTGAGAGGGGCTGGCAGAGAGCCCACGGCTGTAAATCCCTGCCCGGGCATCCCACGGGCTCTGCCAAGCTCCGTTCCCCACAGGAAAAGCCTCGGGTGCAGCAGGACTTCAAAGAAAATGGGGTCCCCGTTTGTGGGGAGCTGAATTTCCAGCCCCTTCTGATGCAGGGCAGCCACATCTGTGGGATCCCTGAGGATTTGGGGTATTGTGGGCATGGCCACATCTGTGGGATCCCTAAGGATTTGGGGCTTCAAAAGGAAAAGGGGCTCCCAATAATGGGGATCTGAATTTCCAACCCCTTCTGATCCACAACAGCCACATCTGTGGGTTCCCTGAGGATTTGGGGTATTCTGGGCATGGCCACATCTATGGGAACCTTGAGAATTTGGGGTTTCAAAAGGAAAAGGGGTCCTCATTGGTGGGGATCAGAATTTCCAGCCCCTTCTGATCCAGGCCAGCCACATCTGTGGGATCCCTGAGGATTTTGGGGTATTCTGGGCATGGCCACATCTGTGGGATCCCTAAGGATTTTGGGGTATTCTGGGCATGGCCACATCTGTGGGATCCCTGAGGATTTGGGGTATTCTGGGCATGGCCACATCTGTGGGATCCCTGAGGATTTGGGGTATTCTGGGCATGGCCACATCTGTGGATCCCTGAGGATTTTGGGGTATTCTGGGCATGGCCACATCTGTGGGATCCCTGAGGATTTTGGGGTATTCTGGGCATGGCCACATCTGTGGGATCCCTGAGGATTTTGGGGTATTCTGGGCATGGCTTTGTCCCTCTCCTGTGGGGAATCCAGGGTGGGATGAGCTGGGATGGAGGAACCAGAGGGGCACAACCCTTCCCTGCCACTTTTGGGTGGCCCCAAAACCCCCTTGGGATGGGAAATGGAGGGAAAATGGGGAAAATGATGTCCCCAAATCCATCAGAGAGCCAAGGGCTGCTGCTCTGGGGTGGCCACTGGAGTGGCTGTCCCAGCTCCAGGGCTCTGGGGTGTCCCCAGCATGGGACACTTTCCCCCCAAGGAATTCCCCAGTCCCCTCTGCTGTGATGGAAAAGGCTTTAAAATCCTGGAAAAAGTGATTTTGGGGGTGTCAGAGGGACGGGGACATGGAAAGGAAGGGGACAGGGACATCAGGCAGCTCTGGGACAGTGCTGAGCTCCTTCCCAGCCCTTCAGATCCACAGGGAAGATCCTGAACTCTTCCCATGCAGCCCCAAAACGTCCCTTAAGTGGAATTTTCAAGCACAGGAGGTTCCAGGGATTCAGGGAAAGGCAGGAATCCCTCACTGGGTCCGTGTGGGGAACCTTGCTCCAAAATCCTGGGGTTTTATCCAATTATGGATCCCACCAGGAGCAGCTCCTCTGGAAATAGCAGGGAATTTTCCAGTTATTTTCCTGCCTGTTTTTCAGGGAGAATGGAAGGAAAACATTTCCCAGAGAGGAACAATCGCCTTCCCCACGGATAAATTCCTTCTTCTCTCCTGCCAGGCTGTGTGGGTGCTTTCCTTAAAATAAAATCTAAATTTTTCAACTCTTTCCACTCCAAACAAAATCATTGGGAAGTTTGGCCAAACAGCTTTGATTTCCTGAGGGATTTTTTCTGCAGCAGCACAGAAAAAAAGGAGGTGAATTTCTGCTCTTTCCTCGTATTTTCCACACTTTTCTAACCCAGGATTTTGCTGCTGGTGAAAGCACAGGAGGCTCGTGAGGATCCTCATTCCGGGTGACCAAAAAGCTCCAGGGTGAAAACAACTTTTGGGAAGGGCTTAGGGGAGGCTCTGGATGGCACCAGCACCGGGGGAATTCGGGGATTGACGTCAGGGCAAACCCGGAGCTGGTGCTTGAAACCAAAACCCTGCCAGAGAGAGGATTTACAGAGCTGGAGGGGGGAAAACATTCCTGGGAAAATCCTTCCGGAGAGGAGCTCTGGGGAGGGAGCTCCCAGCCCTTCCCAGCCTGGAAAAGCTGTGGGGGACGGGGACACCCCCAAAATGGGGTCAGGGTTTGGGGGACACAGGCACGGCGGGGATGAGTTTGTGGGTTGGAGAGATGGGGATGAGGTGGGAGGAAGGGAAGGGAAGGGGTGGAGGATCCTGGAGGAGATGGGGAGGGATGGAAGGAAGGGAAGATCCTGGAGAAGCTGGACTGGGAGGGTGGGAAGGGATGGAGGATCCTGGACAGGCTGGGATGGGAAGGAATGGAGGATCCTGGAGGAGATGGGGGTGGAAGGAATGGAGGATCCTGGAGGAGATAGGGAGGGATGGAATGGAGGACCCTGGAGAAGATGGGGAAGGATGGAATGGAGAAAGTGTCTGGGTGGGGTTGGAGGAACCTGGGGTAAGGGAAGGTGTCCCCATGGCAGGGAATGGGATGGGATGGGATGGGATGGGATGGGATGGGATGGGATGGGCGTGAAGATCCCTAAAACCCCAAATCATTCCATGATTCTGGGATCCCTCAATGCCACCCAGGCACAGCCAGGTGACAATGGGCACAGCTGGGTGACAACGGGCACAGCTGGGTGACAACAGACACAGAGCCGCCAGCTCCCATTGCGCTCCAGAGGAAACAGGTTCAGCTCAAACCTGTTAATTAATTCCCGCTCGTTAAGGAGGAGCAGCTTTGATGAGATTGCTTTTGAGTTTAATTAAACTCCAGCTTCACCAGGTGCTCCTGGAACCTGGCTGGGCTGCACCTCAGCCCTGCAGAGGCCGAGGATCCAACCTGCTCTCCTGGGGACAGGAACCTCAGCAGCCAGGTGGAAAAAAATCCTTAAAGTCACCTGGGGTGACACTGGGGAAGCTCCTGCCATGGGGAGGGCCCTGGGCCACCCCCAGTGCTGGCCATAGGAATGTCCCCATGCCACCTCCAGCCATGGGGATGTCCCGTGTGCCATCTCCAGCTATGAGCAGGGGAAGGTTCCTGTGCCACTTCCAGCCACGTGAAGGTCCTTGTGCCACCTCCAGGCACAGCCATGGGAATGTGTTTGTGTCACCTCCAGCCATGGGAATGTCCCTGTGCCATCCTCAACCATGGGAATGTTCCTGTGCCACCTCCAGCCATGGGAATGTCCCTGTGCCATCCTCAACCATGGGAATGTTCCTGTGCCACCTCCAGCCATGGGAATGTTCCTGTGCCACCTCCAGCCATGGGAATGTGTTTGTGTCACGTCCAGCCATGGGAATGTCCCTGTGCCATCCTCAACCATGGGAATGTTCCTGTGCCACCTCCAGCCATGGGAATGTTCCTGTGCCACCTCCAGCCATGGCCACAATGCCTCCTGGTGACATCGGGAGGTGCCAGTGCTGGGACAAGCCCTGAGCCAATGGAAAGGAGCCGAGTCCGAGCTCACATTCAGATATTTTTTTATTAAATTAAATCTTTCACAGAAAAGAATTAAATAACTGCAGGAATTCCAGATTCCAGCCTGGTATAGCTCTTGGAGCCCAGAGCCTGGCTCAGGAGCCCCGTGGGACAGTGAGGGGACACTGTCCCTGCTGGGGGGTGGCTCTGGCCAGCACTGAGGGTCCTGGGGACAAAGGAGTCCCCAGCTCTTGGGCACAGCCAGACCTGGGGCTCTCCCACCCTGTCCCATCGCAGCCACTCAGCCCAGAACTGCTCAGGTCACACCATGGAGCCGCTGTCCCCCATCTTCTGCAGGAGCTGCAACAGGGACAGAGCAGGGTTAGCGGGAAAATCCACCCGGTCAGCTCTGGGGACACGGCGGTGACATTTCCTGTGCAATGCCATCCGTGGGGACGGATCCCAGCCGGAGACTGCCCACCATGAGGGCCACAGGGGGATGGATCCCAGCTGGGCATTGCCCACCCTGGGGGGTCCCCAGCCCCCTCTCACCTGGCTCAGCAGAGGGACGTTTGCCAGCGAGCCCAAAAACCCGAAAGCCACTGGGAAGAAGCTCCTGTGTGGACACAAAAGATTCTGCTGAGCTCTGGGGAGCATCCCCCAGCCCGGGCTCTATCCTGAGGATCCCATCCCAGGGATCTCATCCCAAGGATCTCATCCCGAGGATCCCATCCCAGGGTTCTCATCATGAAGATCCCATTTTGATGATCCCATCCCCAGGATCCCATCCCAAGGATCCCATCCTAGGGATCCCATGCCCAGGATCTCATCCCAGTGATCTCATCCCCAGGATCCCAGGGATCCCATGCCCAGGATCCCATCTCAAGGATCCCATGCCCAGGATCCCATCCCAAGGGATCATCCCAGGGATCCCATCCCAAGGATCTCATCCTGAGGATCCCATCCCAGTGATCTCACCCTCAGGATCCCATCCCAAGGATCTCATCCCAGGGATCCCATGCTCAGGATGCCATGCCCAGGATCCCATCCCAGGGATTTCATCCCAAAGATCTCATCCTGAGGATCCCGTCATGAGGATCCCATCCCAGAGATTCCATCCTGAGGATCTCATCGTGAGGATCTAATCCCCACGATCCCATCCTGAGGGATCATCCCAGGGATCCCATGCCCAGGGATCCCATGCCCAGGGATCCCATCCTGAGGATCCCATGCCCAGTATCCCATCCCAGAGATTTCATCCCAAAGATCTCATCCTGAGGATCCCATCATGAGGATCCCATCCCAGAGACCCCATGCCCAGGATCCCAGAGATCCCATTCCAAGGATCCCATCCCAGGGATCCCATTTTGATGATCCCATGCCCAGGATCCCATCCTGAGGATCTCATCCCAGGGATCCCATGCCCAGGATCCCATGCCCAGGATCCCATGCCCAGGATCCTATCCCGCACCTGAAGAGGGAGATGAAGCCGTAGGCCTCCAGCAGCATGCCCAGGATCGGCCACCGCATGAGGACCACGATGAGCCCCCCGAAGAAGAAGCTGGTGCCCTTCAGCTTGGGCCGCTGGAAGAAGAAGGTGAAGGTCCTCCGGAAGCCGATGATGAAGACCAAGCCAGAGAGGAAGAGGAGCTGGGAGGAGGGAGGGGAGAGGGTCAGGGCCGCTCCTTGATCCCACTGTGGGGACCCCCAGGCCGGCCCTACTCACGTTCCCAAAAGCCAGGAGCACCGAGTCGAAGTACAGGAGGATCCCAAAAAGGAGGAAGAAGAGGCCGAAGCCGACCAGGCCCACTCCGATCCCTGTGGAAAACGGGCGAGCAGAGGCAAAGGCTCCACACCTGGGATCCCGGCACATCCCTGTCCTGCTCCTTCCCAAAAATACCCTTTGGGCTTTTCTCCCAAATCTCAGGACCAGCCTTGACACCCAGGCCAGGCCTGGAGGAGGCCGTTGGTGCTCCAGAAACCCCCAAGAGCATCGGATAAATCAGGAACCACAAAGGAAAACTCCACGGGAAATCCCTGCCCAGCCTTTCCCCTTTCCCCTTTCCCTTTCCCTTTCCCTTTCCTCTTTCCCCTTTCCCTTTCCCTTTCCTCTTTCCCTTTCCTCTTTCCCTTTCCTCTTTCCCTTTCCCTTTCCCTTTCCCTTTCCCTTTCCCCTTTCCTCTTTCCTCTTTCCCCTTCCCTTTCCCTTTCCCTTTCCCTTTCCCTTTCCCTTTCCCTTTCCCTTTCCCTTTCCCTTTCCCTTTCCCTTTCCTCTTTCCTCTTTCCTCTTTCCCTTTCCCTTTCCCTTTCCCTTTCCCTTTCCCTTTCCCTTTCCCTTTCCTTTCCCCTTTCCCCTTTCCCTTTCCCTTTCCCTTTCCCTTTCCCTTTCCCTTTCCCTTTCCCTTTCCCTTTCCCTTTCTCTTTCCTCTTTCCCTTTCCCTTTCCTTTCCCCTTTCCCCTTTCCCTTTCCCTTTCCCTTTCCCTTTCCCTTTCCCTTTCCCTTTCCCTTTCCCTTTCCCTTTCCCTTTCCCCTTTCCCTCCAGGAAAAGCTGGAGATGATCCCTGGATGATCCTGGAGAATCTCCCCAGCCCATCCCCTTTTCCATCTCACCCCTCCCTGCCCCAACCACCCCATCCAGGGGGGATCCCAGCCAGGACTGGGATGTGCCCAAGGTCCCCATGGAGCTCCCGGATCCCGAATTCCAGCCGGGACAGGAATTCCAGCTGGGACACGACCACCCCGTGCCTGCTTACTCTGGAAGTCGCTCAGGGCCACCATGTTGGCGGTGACGGGGCTGGGCGAGGCCGGGCGAGGGTGGCCCCGCTCGCAGAGTGACCCTTGGAAAAGCCCTTTAGTCCCCACGTCATCCTGGGAATCATTAACGGCCCGGGAACGCCCACGGTGCCACCTCCAGCGGGGGACACGGTGGCTCCAAGGGGACATGGTGGCTCCAGAAGGGACACTGTGGTTCCAGAGGGACACGGTGGCTCCAAGGGGACATGGTGTCTCCAGAAGGGACACGGTGGTTCCAGTGGTGGCTCCTGGGGGACATGGTGGCTCCAGGGGTCATGTTGGCTCCAGGGGGGACAAGGTGACTCCAAGGGGACATGGTGGCTCCAGAAGGGACACTGTGGTTCCAGAGGGACACGGTGGCTCCAAGGGGACATGGTGTCTCCAGAAGGGACACGGTGGTTCCAGTGGTGGCTCCTGGGGGACATGGTGGCTCCAGGGGTCATGGTGGCTCCAGGGGGGACACAGTGGCTACAGAGAGACATGGTAGCTCCAAGGGGGTGGCCACAGTTGGACATGGTGGCTCCAGGAGGACATGGTGGCTTGAGGGGGACATGGTGGCTCCAGTGGGGACAAGGTGGTTCGAGGGGGACATGGTGGCTCCAGAAGGGACACGGTGGCTCCAGGGGTCAGGGTGGCTCCAAGGGGACATGGTGACCCCATGGTGGATCCAGGGGGAAGAAGGTGGCTCCAGTGGTCATGGTGGCTCCAGGGGGGACAAGGTGGCTCCAAGGGGGATGCCGTGGCCCCAGGTGGACATGGTGATCACAGACAGACACGGTGGCTCCAAGGGGACATGGTGGCTCCAGGGCTCAGGGTGGCTCCAAGGGGACATGGTGGCTCCAGGGGGCACAAGGTGGATCCAGGGAGACATGGTGGCTTCATGTCACAGTTTCGGAGACAGCACCTCCACAAGCACCAAACCCAACCCCAGCGGGAAAACAAATCCCAAAAAACAGCAAGAGGGAGGAGCAGCTGCCTCTGGAGCCCCACCACCCCCTGCTTCTCCACCCCAACACTAAAATCCACATCCAAGCCCACCCCAGGGAAAAAAAGACAGGAGAATGTCGTTGTTTCATAGATATTTTTATTTCTCTACCACTAGGAAAATATCCCAGAAAACCAAAGCCCTCCCATCCCACCCTCTCCGAATGCATAAATAGATTTATTTATTTCTTTATTTCCTCCCGATGCAAATCCTTTCCGGGCTAACAAGTCACTGCTTTATGAAGTGTTTATGAAAAATAATAACCAAAATAAAATTAATTGATTAAGGTTTGGTTTCCTTTTTTTTTTTTATTATGGTTTTTTTTTAAATAAAATAAAATAAAATCACGGCCGGGTCATATTTTGGGGACAGCAGCTGGTGGCTTTGGGAAGGGTGGGGTGGGAGCTTTGGGTCCTGGAGATGGGAATTGCTGCCCCACAGCCACCTCAGGATGTCCCCAGGGTGTCCCCAGAATAAGGGGGGGGGGTCTGCCCCAGTGACCCGAGAGGGGACACAGGGAAATAAACTCATCCTCTCTTCAAACTTACAGTCTCTGTATATTTTATTTTAAATAAATTTGCTTTTAATAAAAGCAGAAAAAATAGATATATTTTTTAAATAGTTTTTTTTCCTTTTTTTTTCTTCTTCTTTTTTTTTTTTTTTTTTTTTTTTTTTGGTTTTTTTTTTTTTTTTTATTTTTTTTTTTTTTATTTCCTTCCCCCTCAGATAAATTGGTAAAGAATCTTTTTTCTCTTTTTTTTTGTTTTTTTTTGTTGGCGGGGCTGGCGCCAACAAATCCTGCGGAGAAGAGAGCGCTCGGCACGAGCTTTTTCCCGGGAAAAGAAGAGGAAAAACCAAATATAGATATATATTATAAATGTAGAATTTCCATCAAACATATATTAAGGCATGTAAATAGCAAAATAAAGGGCCAGCTTTATGAGCTAAAGGGGCTGGGGGAGGCTCAGATGGGAGTTTAGGGCTCCAGGGATCCTACAAGTATTGCTAAGTTGGGATTGGGATGCAGGGAGGGTCCTGGGGGTTTGGGATGGGGCCAGGAGGGGTGGATTGGGATTTGGGGTTGGAGATTTGGGATTTGAGATCCAGCTCCTGGCCCCTGCCATGCTCACATCCTTCCAGGGATTCTGCTTCTTTCCCACTCTCCGGGATGATAAAGAAAAGGGGGAATTTGCTACAGGAAATCTGAACCGCTGGAAGGGGCTGGAGAGCTGTGGGAAGGGATTTTTGGAGGGTGACAGCGGGTCCCCAGGTGACACCTCCGTCCCCAAACCCCTCCTCAGCACCGTCCCCACCCTCCAGAGGGGTCCCTGCCGACCCCACAGCTCCGTTATCCCACCTGGCACCCCAATTCCCTGCTCTGCCCCCAGAGCTCCTGCTCCGTGCTTGGAGCGCCCTGGGCACCTCCGTGTCCCCTCAGTGCCACCTCCATCCGTCCTGTCCCCTCTTCCTCCAGCTGAGCCACCGGAGGTGACACAGACGGGCTCCAAAATCAGGGTCACAGCTCGGGGAGGGGAAACGGCACCCGAAGAGCTGAGGGGGAGCAGCCAGGTCCGCTGGGAGGTGGCAGCACCATCCGTGGTGGGGACAGGTGGGTCCCCACCCCAAGACCCCCTTCACAGACCTTGGGGAGCTGTCCCAGGAGTCCTGTGCTCGCCATGGGGCTGGTGGCCACTGTCACAGCTGTGTCCCTGTGGCCACTGTCACAGCTGTGTCCCTGTGGCACTGTCACAGCTGTGTCCCTGTGGCCACTGTCACAGCTGTGTCCCTGTGGCACTGTCACAGCTGTGTCCCTGTGGCACTGTCACAGCTGTGTCCCTGTGGCCACTGTCACAGCTGTCCAGGGGTATCTTGGTGGCCACTGTCACAGCTGTGTCCCTGTGGCCACTGTCACAGCTGTCCAGGGATATCTTGGTGGCCACTGTCACAGCTGTGTCCTGGTGGCCACTGTCACAGCTGTCCAGGTGTGTCCCTGTGGCCACTGTCACAGCTGTGTTCCTGTGGCCACTGTCACAGTTGTCTGGGTGTCTGGTGGCCACTGTCACAGCTGTATGGCTGTGCCCCAGTGGCCACTATCCGGGCTGTCCCTGTGGCCACTGTCACAGCTGTGTCCCTGTGGCTGCTGTCACAGCTGTCCAGGTGTATCCTGGTGGCCACTCTCACAGCTGTCCAGGTGTGTCCCTGTGGCCACTGTCACAGCTGTCCGGGTGTATCCTGGTGGCCGCTGTCACAGCTGGGTCCCTGTGGCTGCTGTCACAGCTGTGCAGAGGTGTCCCTGTGTCCACTGACAGCCCTGGTGGCTCCTTGGGGACAATCCCAGCCCCCTGCCCATCTCTTGGGACGTGCCTCCCGTCGGTGCCACCTCTGCCACCTCTCCCGCTGCTGTCGCCGCCAGAGGGAGGGAAGGGGGTCCGGGAGAACCGAGGACGGTGGCGAGAGCTTCGGTGTCACCTCAGGAGGGGACTAAAACGTGGCCCCGTGGAACTTGGTGGCGCCAGCAGCAGCCAGGGCTTGAGCTGGGGGTGGGACAGGACAGAGGGGCTGAGCTGGGGGGGCTCCACCCCACGCCCACCCCCCATGGGAAACACGGCCGGGATTTGGCTCCAAGGATCCAGGGGAGGTTGGGACCCCCCGCTTTTCATGCTGGGTCCCCCCTTTTCCCCCTTTGGCTTTGGGGGGGCGGTACACGGTCCATGGAGGAGGCGGGGCTGACGTGGCAGCGAGGGGATGGAGGGGATGACGTCAGAGAGAAGAGGTGCTTACGTCACAGGCTCACACCCGCATGAGGTGGCTGCCGTCGGCCCGGGGCGGCTCGGACGACAGCGGGTTGGTCGGTGGAGTCGGGGAGGCTGGGGAGGTGGGAGGGCTGGGGGTGGCGCACTGAGCTGGAAACGAGAAACGGAGAGAGGGGTGAAGGACGCGGGAGAGCGGAGGGGACAGCAGAGGGGACAGAGGAGGGGACAGCGGAAAGGGGACAGAGGAGGAGATAGCGGAGGGGACAGAGCGGAGGGGACAGCATGGAGGGGACAGTGGAGGGGACAGCAGAGGGGACAGCATGGAGGGGACAGCATGGAGGGGACAGCGGAGGGGACAGCAGAGGGGACAGCATGGAGGGGACAGCATGGAGGGGACAGCGGAGGGGACAGCAGAGGGGACAGCAGAGGGGACAGCAGAGGGGACAGCAAGGAGGGGACAGTGAGGAGGGGACAGAGCAAAGGGGACAGAGGAGGGGACAGCGGAAAGGGGACAGAGGAGGAGATAGCGGAGGGGAGAGAGCGGAGGGGACAGCATGGAGGGGACAGAGGAGGGGACAGCGGAGGGGACAGTGCGGAGGGACAGAGTGGAGGGGACAGCAGAGGGGACAGCGCAGAAGGGACAGAGTGGAGGGGACAGTGCAGAGGGCAGGGGCAGGGAGGAAAGAGAAGGGAAAGGGGGAAAGCAAGTGCAGGTTGGGCAGAATCGCAGCTGGCAGGGCAGAGTCACAGCTGGCAGGACAGACAGACACAGCTGGGCAGGATAGAGCTACAGCTGGCAGGAAAAGCAGCCATGGCTGAGCAGGACAAGCAGCCACAGCTGGAAAGGGCAAACAGCCATGGCTGAGCAAGGCAGAGTCACAGCTGGCAGGAAAAACAGCCACAGCTGGCAGGGCAGTCACAGCTGGCAGGAAGGACAGAGAGTGACAGCTGGGCACTGCACGCACACGTGAGCTCCCGGCAGGGCTCCTCATGGACAAGGCATGGTGTGGCACTGTGGGCACCCGGGCACGGAGTGGCACTGCAGTCAGCCAGGTACAGGATGTCACCATGCTCACCTGGGCACAGCGTGCCACCACAATCCCCTCCAGCATGAAGCACCACCATGCACGGCCACAAGGTGCCAGCCTGTGCCACCACAATCCCTCTGGCAAAGGGGTGGCACCACAATTCCCCGAGCTTGGGGTGCCACCACAATTCCCTGCGTGGGGTGCCACCGCGCTCGCTCAGCCACCTCATGCCATCTCATGCCACCTCATGCCACCCAGGCAGGCACTCCCATTCTCATGCTGGAAGCTGTGCCCAGCTGGAACAGCTGCTCCACCCCAGGTGGGCAGCCCCAGGTGTGGCAGGCAGGTCTGGGAGCTGTTGGCATCACCTGTCCCCCTGTCCTGCCCTCACCCCCTGCCCTCCTGGCACCTCGCTGTGCCAGGGATCTGCAGGGTCTGACCCTCCAGGCCCCCGTTCCTCACCCGAGAGCATCCGGCCGCGGCGCGAGGCCTCGGCAGCCAGGGCGCAGGAGATCTCGATCCTCTTCTCCTGCTCCTGCAGCTGCACCTCGGGGTCCTGCGGGGCGTCCACCTCCCCCTCGCCCAGGGGGATGACGTTCTGCAGGCTGGGGATGGCACCTGGGGTCAGCACCCCCGCCAGGACCCCCGGGATGGGGTGGGAGAGGGGTGGGATGGGATGGGATGGGATGGGATCCATGGGATGGGATGGGATGAGATGGGATGAGATGGGATGGGATCCATGGGATGGGATGGGATGGGATGGGATGGGATGGGATGGGATGGGATGGGATGGGATGGGATGGGATGGGATGGGATGGGATGGGATGGGATGGGATGGAGAGAGAGGGGTGGTAGGGTTGCCCTGGGATGGGTAGGGAAGGGGTGGAGGTGGCTGGGTGGTCTTGGAATGAGAAGGGATGGAGATGGGTGGTCAGTTCTGCTCAGGGGAGGGGTGGAGATGAATGGTCAGTGCCCCTCAGGGTGCCCAGGGAAGGGATGCAGGTGGGTGGCCAGTTCTGCTCAGGATGGATGGGGAGGGGTGCAGGTGGGTGGTCAGTGCCCCTCAGGATGACCCCTGGCATGGCTGGCATGGGCACTGCAGCCTCACCTGGATTTGGCAATGAGAGTCTTGATCCTTTCCACCTTCTTCTGCTTCTCCTTCATCTCCTCAGGGCTCAGGGGCGATTCTGGCTCCAGCTCCACGTAGCGCTCGGGGATCAGGACTTTGTCTGGCGTGGAGAGCTGGGGACAGAGGGACGAGCTCTGTGGTGCCCTGTGCCGGACCCTGGTGACTCCAGCCCCCACTGCTGACCCCCAAATCGTGCCTGGACCCTGCTCCAGGCCGTTGGGGACACTCGGGGACACGCCGTGCTCACCTCCTTGTTGATGTCCACCTCGTAGTGCTGCGGCTCCAGCTCCATCTTCCTCAGCCGGGCGATCTCCTCCTGCGGCGTCTCGTACACCTTGCCGGGCTCGTCGGAGCGCAGCGCGGCCTCCAGGTCCGAGATGTCCACCTCGTGGATGCTGCGGTGCCGCCGCACCTGCGACAGACGGACAGACGGACCGCGTCCCGCTCAGCGTCCCCACGCGGTGGCGCCTTGTCGCCTGTGCCACCCCGCGGTGTCCCCGCGGGCTCAGGGACTCACCACCTTGTAGGACGAGGGGGTTTTGGTGCCGGGGGTGTCGGGCTGGGGGCCGGGGAGCTGCTGTGGGCTGGGGAGCTGCAGGCTGCGCCGCTTCTCCTTCATGGAGCCGCTCTGGTGGCGCTTCATGCGGTCGATCTGCTCCTCCACGCTCATCTTCACCTTGGTCTCGGTGGCGAACACGGCGCTCTTGGGTCTCTCCTGGGGACGAGTGCAACCTCATGGTCACACACTGGTGGCCGGTCACATCCTCCCAGTGCCGCCCCACTCTGCCGTGAGCCGCTGGGATGTCTGTGACTCCCGGGATGTCACCCCGAGGATGTCACTCTCGGGATGTCACTCTCGGGATGTCACTCCCTGTCGGAACTCAACATATCCCTCTGGGTGTCCAGAGTTACCGAGGACCCCAGACCCCAGACCCCACACTATTCAAACCTCTGTGAGTTTCAGGTCCTCATACAAAGCTGGTAACTTGCTCCCGGGACCAAAATCAAATCCCCAGGTGTTCTGGGCTGCGTGCCAGGGTCTCTGAGCCCCCTGACGGGATCCTGGGCAACTCTGGATGTGCAGAGTTCTGACAGTGGATGGTGACACCTGGAGCCACCCTCCTGTCCCCAGGATTCAGCATGGCCCCCCTCAGTCCCCCCAGCCCATCCATACCCGAGAGCTGAGCCCGTTGGCCAGCCCGTTCCTCCTGGGCACCGCCTCGTCCTCCGCCGGAGATTTGGTCCTGGGGGGGACGATTCCCACTGTGGGGACACCACGAGACCGGGATGAGCCCTTGGGGACCTGGGCAGGGTCCCAGTGCCATCCCCAGTGCCACCCCTGGGTGTCCCCATGCCGTACCCTTGTTGAGTGCCGCCTGTTTGTCACCGTCGTGCTCCGGGCGGGTCTGTGGGGGCCCCTCGGGCGTGGGGCCGGCGGGGCTGGGCCGGGGGGGCTCCTTCTTGCTCTGCTCCAGGCCTGGTTTGGGCTGTGCAGGGGGGAAAAGGTCCCCAGTGAGAGCCGGGCCTGCCTGGGGACACCTGCTGCTCTTGGGGTGACAGATCAGGGACACACAGGGGACACCCTCTTCTCTTGGGGTGACAGATCAGGGACACATGGACAGGGGACACCTGCTGCTCTTGGGGTGATAGGGGACACAAAGGTAACACCTGCTGCTCTTGGGGTGACAGATCAAGGACACACAGGGGACACCCACTGCTCTTGGGGTGACAGGGGACACACACAAAGGTGACACCTGCTGCTCTTGGGGTGACAGACAGGGGACACACGGACGGGGGACGCCTGCTGCTCTAGGGGTGACAAACAAAGGACACACAGACAGGGGACACCCACTGCTCTTGGGGTGACAGACCAGGGACACAAAGGTGACACCCGCTGCTCTTGGGGTGACAGACGGGACACACGGACAGATGATGCCCACTGCTGTTGGGGTGACAGACAGACAGGGGACACCTGCTGCTCTTGGGGTGACAGATCAGGGACACACGGACAGCTTTGTCACTCCAGCTGCTCTTGGGGTGACAGCCAGACCATGGTCACGCTCCATGGACAGACAGTGGCCATGTGGGACCAGAGCACCCCAAAATCCAGTAAGGGCTGGGCACACACTGCTGTCCCCACAATGAGGGACAGGGTGACAATCCCTCCACAGCCTCTCCAGGAGCTGGGGACAGTGACATCGTGGCTCTGTGCTGGGCCCCCACTGCACCCCGTGCCCATGGGGTCACACAGGGCCAGGAGCGCCAGCAAAGGGACATTTCTGGGGTCCTTCCCCTCTTGCATCCCATGAGAACTGCTGGGGTGACAGAGGGGTGGCACAACAGGGCCAGCAGCCCAGTGTGTCCCCCTAAATTCACCCTGACACCCTGGGATGACACAGCCACCACTGTGCTGGCACTGTGCCCCTTCCCAGCTCGGCACAGCCACTGCTTTTCCACGGCCACACATCCCCACCCCTGGCCATGAGGACACTCGTGTCACCTGCGTCCCCACACACAGCCGAGGTGTCACCGGGAATTCCCAAATCCAGCTTTGCCCTGGAGCTGGGGCTCAGAGTGACACGGAAGGACAGTGACAGAGGCAGAGCAAAGCAGAGGGGACAACCAGGGACAACTTCTCCATGAAGAGGAGGACAAGGAGGAGGAGGAGGGGACAATCCCTGTCCTGAGTGCACACAGGGTGTGGAGACCCTGGGGACACCAGGGGTGTGGCACGGCAGGACTCAGAGTTGTCCCTGCACCAAGTGCCACCTCCACGCTGTCCCTGTGCCAAGCGCCACCTCCACACTGTCCCTGTGGATTCGGGGTGGGCAGCTCCAGCTCCTGCCTCACCCCAGCGCCTTCCATGCCATGAGGAGGAGGAGAAGGAGGAAGAGGAGGGGACAATCCCTGTCCTGAGCGCGTACAGGGCATGGTGACCTGCTGGGGACACCAGGGGTGTGGCAGGGCAGGACACAGAGCGCCAAGTGCCACCTCCACAATGTCCCTGTGGATTCGGGGTGGGCAGCTCCAGCTCCTGCCTCACCCCAGCACCTTCCATGCCCCGAGGAGGAGGAGGAGGAGGAGGGGACAATCCCTGTCCCTGGTGACCTGCTGGGGACACCATGGGTATGGCAGGGCAAGACACAGAGCTGTCCCTGCGCCAAGTGCCACCTCCACACTGTCCCTGTGGATTCGGGGTGGGCAGCTCCAGCTCCTGCCTCATCCCAGCACCTTCCATGCCCCGAGGAGGAGGAGGAGGAGGAGGAAGGGGAGGCAGGGTTCGGTACCTGTCCCCGCTTGGCCTCTCCTTGGTGCCAGGAGGGGGAGGCGGGGTAGGGCCAGAGGCGGCTCTCGCTGGGGAGCGGAGGAACGGCCGGAGGAGACTCCAGGGGCACGTAGGACTTGGGGAGGGGAGGTCGAGGCGGGCCCGGCTCCTGGGGCGGGCAGAGCGCGAGGCGTGAGAGCGGAGAAGGAACAGAGAGTTAGAAAAGAGAGAGAAACACACAGGAGCGTCCTGGAGGAAGGGATGGAGGAGAGGGAGTGACTCCAGAGGGTCCCTCTCGGTGCGCCACATCCTGCTGCTTGTCCCCTGTCACACACATCCTTCGTGAAAAATCCTTTCTTTAAGATTTTTCCCCCTGAGAAGCTGAGAGGCCTCAGGAACGAAATGTAAACATTGGTTATCTGCTGCTGTGGGATGCAACAGGTGCATCTGTGATTGGCTCATGTGGTTGTTTCTAATTAATGGCCAATCACAGTCAGCTTTGTTATCGTTGTTTCTTATTCTATTCTTAGCTAGGTTGTGATGAAATCCTTTCTTCTATTCTTTTAGTACAGTTTTAATATATATCATAAATGTAATAATATTTATCACAATAATATAATATACATAATAATATAAATCATAATATATCAATATATAATAATATGTATCATAACATAATAAATCAAGCTTTCTGAAATATGGAGGCAGCTCCTCGTCTCTTCCCTCATCCTAAGACCCCTGTGCCCACTGTCACACACAGACCCCAAAGTCACCAGGTGACACCAGGACCCATCCGTGCCACCAAACCGGTGTCCCCAGGCAGAGCCACGAGGGGAGGCAGCTCCGTGGTGACAAAGAGGGGATCTCTTTGTCATCCCCGCCTGGTGACAAAGAGGGGACACCCAGGGTCACTGACCTCACCAGGGCCGGGCTTGGTGGGCGATCCCTGGGAGCCGGAGATGAGGGAGAAGGGGCTCAGGGGGCTGGTGAGGCTGGCAGAGCTCAGGGGGCTGGCAGGGCTGTTGGAGCTGTACGTGCCCGAGGGGCCCAGGGCCACTGCGGAGGAACGAGATAATTAAAGATAATTATAAGATAATAATTAAGGTTTTCACCCCGCTGAGCTGGAACTCATTGGGGACACCCCCTGCAGGGCCAGCCCCCCTCACCTCGGTGCTTGGCTGTGTCGGTGCCTCGGGAGGGGTTGTTCTTCCTCAGCCCCTCCATCACATCCTGGATCCGCCAGATCTCCCTCTGGATCTGCCGGTTGAGCATCTCGTTCTGGATGGGGGAGAGGCAGAGATCAGAGGGGTCCCAGGGCACCGGTGCCAACCCCAAACTGGGCAGAATCCAGCCCCAAACCCAACCACAGGAGCTGACTGGGGCCACATCCAGGGTTTTGTCCTGCTGGAATCCCTGCATCTGCTCCCCAGAGCCCAGCAGGGCTGCGGTGGCTGTGGGGACTCTGGGCTGTCCCCCTCGATGGCACCCAGGTGGCCAAAGCTGGATGTGAGGGCTGGGCATGGAGAACCCGCGGGTGGGGGGACAGGGGGATTTCATCTCCATGGGGACCCCAGGGGTGACAGAGGACCTGGGTGTCCAGGGACAGGGGACACACACACCTGGATGTCCAGGTTAAAGGTGACAGGGGACACACATCCCTGGATGTCCAGGTTAAAGGGTGGCAGGTGACACACACACCTGGATGTCCAGGTTAGGAGTGACAGGGGACACACACACCTGGATGTCCAGGTTAAAGGTGATAGGGGGACACACACACCTGGATGTCCAGGTTCAGGGATGACAGGGACACACACACCTGGATGTCCAGGTTACGGGTGGAAGGGGACCCTCTCACCTGGATGTCCAGGTTTACGGGTGGCATGGGGACATAAACACCTGGATGTCCAGATTAAGGGTGACCCTCTCACCTGGATGTCCAGGTTTAGGAGTCACAGGTGACCCTCTCACCTGGATGCCCAGGTTAAGGGTGACAGGTGACTCTCACCTGGATGTCCAGGTTTAGGAGTCACAGGTGACCCTCTCACCTGGATGCCCAGGTTAAGGGTGACAGGTGACTCTCACCTGGATGTCCAGGTTTAGGGGTGACACACACACCTGGATGTCAGGTTAAGGGTGGCAGGGGACACACACACCTGAGTGTCCAGGTTAAAGGTGACAGGTGACCCTCTCACCTGGATGTCCAGGTTGAGCTGCTCCCAGAGGTCATCGTGCAGGGTGGACACCTCGCTCTCCAGGCTCTCGTACTCAGCTGTGCTGTTTGCCAGGGCCTGAGGGGACAGTGGGGGGGACCAGGGGGGTGTTTGTCACCCATCACAGCCCCCTGAGCTGGGAGGGGGTGACAGCAGAGGGGACAAGCCCTGAGGTGCCTGGGGCAGGGCAGAGACAGAACCAGGAGCTGAGGTGGCACCTGGAGGGTGACAAATTCGCTTTGTCCCCAGGGAGCCAAGGGGAATTCCCTGCTGTTTCCCAACCAGGAAGGGACAAAAGGGACAAAAGGGACCTGAATCCGTTACCGTGCTGGCCTGGGACAGCTCCACCCTGATGTTGATGAGCTGGTTCTGCAGCGATTCCTTCTTGTGCAGCAGCTTCTCCGGGTAGGCGGGCTGGCTCCCGAACATCTCCAGCTCCTGGTGGGTCCCCATCAGGGCACTCTCCAGGCTCTCCTGTGGGGACAGACGGAGCCACGAGGTGCTGACTGCTCAATGACACACCCCCAGCTCAGAAATGTCCCCAAGCTGTGGCTGCCACATCCCTGGAAGGATCCAAAGCCAGGTTGGAGAACTTGGGATAGCGGTTCAAGGGTGGAATGAGAGGTTTTTAATGTCCCTTCAAGCCAGGGGTGGCAGGGGACCTGCTCACCTGGTTCAGGGGTGGCAGGGGACATTCTGACCTGGTTCAGGTGTGGCAGGGGACACACACACCTGGATGCCCATGTTAAGGAGTGACAGGTGACACTCACACCTGGATGTCCAGGTTCAGGGTGACAGAGGACACACCTGGATGTCCAGGTTAAAGGTGACAGGTGACACACACACCTGAGTGTCCAGGTTAAGGGTGGCAGGTGACACACACACCTGGACGTCCAGGTTCACCCCAAACCCTCCCATGGTGCCATCACTTCCTCACCACTCAGATGCCACCACCAGGTCCCCACGTGGCCACCTGAGGTGCCACCAGGTACCTTCTCAGCGCGGAGCTGCTGCACCAGCCTCTCCTGCTCCCGCAGCACCTTGTTCTGCTCGCAGAGCTTCCCCAGCAGCTTCTGCACCAGGAGCGGGGAAGAGAAAGGGGGGAGAGGATGAGAATCCCACCGGGATGCAGCCAGGACTGATGGGATTTATGGGATTTGTGGCCTTGGGGGGGCTTCCAAACTCCTGCTGTCATTGCAGGGATTTTGGGGTGACGTGGGCACAAACTGGGAGATGGGAGAAGACTGAAAATCAGGAGGATTTATCCCTGAGGGGCACAAAGTGACAGGAATACGAGGACAGGGGACACACAGAGGGGACAGGACTGGCTCTTACATCGGTGTCCTGCTCGCTGATCTTGTAGGGGTGCAGGGCGTCCCTGTAGGGCTCCGGGAACGGCGTCACCTGCAAGCAGAGCGTGGGATGAGCGTGGCTCTCCATGGGACGCCCAGGGAAGGGGAGGCAGCCCCCAGCCCCCTCTGCCCTCCCTGCGAGCCGGGAAAAGGAGGCAGGAGCCGAGCCCCGGAGCCATGGATGCCCCCCATCAATGGGGAACCACCGGGATGAAGCCACAGCCTCTCCCCTGCCCATTCCCAGCGGGAACGACGCAGGGGAAAAGCTCCGCGCAAAGGAGTTCGAGGAGCTGCCTCGTGAATCATTAACCAGCAGCACCATTCCAGCGGCGGGGAGAAACAAAAGGCAGCGAGATTGAGCTGTAATTCCACCTCGGCGGGAGTGGGAGCACCGATAAAGCAGCAGCAGGGCTTGTTTACCCCCGCCCCGGCTCCTCCGTGAGTCATTCTCCTTTCCTGGAAATCTCAATTACTAATGGGACCTTCGGCAATTAGCTGCCTCGGGGAGCCGGAGATGAAAGGCAGCAGATAGGCAGGAGGGGATGGGTATTGCTAGAAAGCGGAGAGGGCGCTTTGGAGCCGCTGAAAGCTCCGGGAGGATGCAAATGGATCCGGATCTGGGAAATGCCCGAGGGGACGGAGGCAGAGCCGGCCGGATCGGGATGAGGCGGCCTCGGGGCAGGGAGCCCGGCCAGGCGGAGCAGCATCCCCGGATTCACCCTGCAGCACATCCCTGCTGGCAGCAGATGCAAACCGGAGCCGTTTTGTTGGAAAATCCCATCCGGGAAGCGCCCAGGGCAGCACAACCCGGGCTGGGTGGCACCGGGGGGGCTCAGGCCATGAGTCACCGCCGGGATGTCCCAGCGCTGGGGACAGAAAGAACCTCCGGTAGGGGAGAAAGGCCGTTCATTGTCCCTGATTCAGGAATTATTCCGTGTGTTTAAGAGCTGCCTTCCTGTCACCCCACAACTGCTCCTTGAGAAATAAGGACGAACCAAGCCCTGCGTGTCCGGGGGCGGCTCTGTCCGACAGTCCCTGGGGTGGCTCTGTCCCCAAGAATCCCCGGGACAGCTCCAAGAGTCCCCGGGTCTGGTTCTGTCCCCAAGAGTCCCCGGGGCTGACTCTGTCCCCAAGAGTCCTCCAGGGCGGCTCTGAGAGTCCCCGGGGCTGGGTCTGTCCCCAAGAGTCCCCAGGACAGCTATGAGAGTCCCCGGGACAGCTCCGTCCGAGAGTACCCGGGGCTGGCTCTGTCCCCAAGGGTCCCCAGGAGCATCTCTGTCCCCAAAAGTCCCCTGGGACAGCTCCGTCTGAGAGTCCCTGGGACAGCTCCGTCCTCAAGAGTCCACGGGGCATCTCCGTCCCCAAGGGTCCCCAGGAGCATCTCTGTCCCCAGGAGTCCCCAGGACAGCTCCGAGAGTCCCCGGGGCTGGATGTGTCCCCAAGGGTCCCCGAGGGCATCTCCGTGCCCACCTCGCGCTCCCCAGCACGAGGATTTGCCAGCTTGGGATGGCTCATGGATGGATCAGCAAAGCCTGGGATGGAGCAGCGCCTCCCCCGAGAGCAGTGAGGGCGAGAGCGAGATGTGCCGGACGCCGCGGCCGCTGCGCGAGTGGCGATGGCAGGAGGTGACCCCGGGTGTCAGGAGGTGACCCCGGGTGGCCGCCAGGCACGAGCCATGCGGGGCCCGGTGGCCGGAGCCTTACTTGCATGTAGAGCTGGGCCCTAGGGGAGGAGGTCTCCACCATCCTGTTCACCATAGTGATGAGGGTCTCGCTCTCGCTCATCTGCGGCACACAGGGAAGGAAAGGGCACAGGTCAGCG
The DNA here is from genome assembly GCF_027887145.1 of Ammospiza caudacuta. Lineage (NCBI taxonomy): Eukaryota > Metazoa > Chordata > Aves > Passeriformes > Passerellidae > Ammospiza > Ammospiza caudacuta. Next base: position 5,935,939 of record NC_080616.1, on the reverse strand, counting down.
GGGACACGCGCCCGTGCCAGCGGTCACCGCTCCAGGAGCCATCAGGATGCAAAGTGCCACCTCCTGAGGTGGCACAGGGGCTCCAGCTGTGGCCTTGCGCTGCTGTTGTTCCTTTTAGTGCACTTTTTGGGGGGAAAACACGGATAAAACTCAGAGCAGATGGCACAGACGGACACGAGCTCGGACAGGGACGGCAGCGGCGTGGCCCGGCGCACAGACGGACACACGGACAGGTCCTGGCACTGCCCCATGGCTCTGTGCCCAGACACGGCCCTGCTGGGTGCTGGGGAGGTGACAGACAGCTGGGGTTGGGGACAGCACTGTCCCCTTTTCCAGGTGGCACCGGGAATGGCACATCCCTGCTGCCTGGCACAGTCTGTGGAGTTGGGGACAGCAGTGTCCCCTTTTCCAGGTGGCACTGGGAATGGCATGGTCTGTGGGGTTGGGGACATCAGCGTCCCCTTTTCCAGGTGGCACCGGGAATGGCACATCCCTGCTGCCAGGCACGGTCTGTGGGGTTGGGGACATCAGCGTCCCCTTTTCCAGGTGGCACTGGGAATGGCACATCCCTGCTGTCTGTGCCACCCCACTGTCCCCGCTCCACAGCTCCCTGGGTGCCAGGTGACAAAGCCACTCAAGCCACCAGCACTGGAGCTCATCCCAGAGCCCCAAGCCCTGAGCAGGGAAGCCCTGGGACGGCTGAAACCCCAAAGGTGACAACACTTTGTCACCAAAGCAGCGCCCAAACCCTGCTGGGGCGTGGGCGAGGAAGGAGAGCGCAAACAGAGCAGGAGGACGTTTGAAAAGAGGCCCTGACAGCGTCACTCCGAATTAACCTCTCCAGAGCCCGCGGCGAGAGGAGGAGGAGGAGATGCCAAACCTTTTTAGGGAGCGTTTTAAGGAGCTCTGGAGAGGCTGCGAGGCAGCACGGGGAGCTTTTATTGCAGCGGGAGCTCCTGGCCCCGCTCCAAGGCGGACGCAGATCCGCGGATCGCGGCCATGGGGAGACTTGCAGCCAAATGGGATTGTGCAGGGAAGCGGCTCCCTCCGTGCCAGCCTGGCTGCAGCTCCTGTGCCCGGCTGAGGCTTCAGGCGCTGCCTGGATGCGTCACTGGATCCCCCTCCCCATGTTCCTGGGATGGAGTCGGTGCAGATTTCCTCCAAAAATCGCTGGCAAAATCAGGGTTTTTCTCCAAAAACACCATGCAAAATCATGGCTTTCGTTACAGGGTTTTCCTCCAAAAACCCCATTCAAAATCAGGTTTTTTCTCCAAAAACCACTGGCAAAATTAAGGTTTCCTCCATAAACCACAGGCTAAATTAAGGTTTCCTCCAAAAACCACCATTACTGGCAAATCCAGGATTTTCCTCCATAGCCCTCTGTCAAAATCAGGGTTTTCCTCCAAAACCCCTGGCAAAATCAGGGTTTTCCTCTAAAAATTGCTGTCAAAATCAGGGTTTTCCTCCAAAACCCCTGGCAAAATCACAGTTTTCCTCTAAGATTCTGCTCCAAAAACTCCATTCGAAATCAAAGTTTTCCTCCAGGATTTTCTTCCAAAAACGGCATTCAAAACCATGGTTTTCCTTCCAGGGTTTTCCTCAATAAATCTCTAGCAAAACCAGGGTTTTCCTCTAGAAATTGCTGGCAAAATCAGGGTTTTCCTCCAAGATTTTCCTCCAAAAACCCCATTCAAAATCAGGGTTTCCCTCCAAAAACCCTGGCAAAACCAAGATTTTCCACCAAAAACATCTCCAGAACCACCTGAGCACTGCTGGCTTTTGGTGCCCACCTTCACCAAACCTTTCACCCCTGAGGGGCAACCACATCACCATGACCACGTCCCCACTGGCCACCTGCCACCCCTTGGGCAAAAGGCACCAACCTTGGGGACACCATGGCCACGCTGGCACCACGCAGGTGCCCAGCACCAACCTGGGGCGTTCCAGAGCTGCTGCACCCCCTGAGCTCCAGGAGAACCCCCAGAAATGCTGGAATGTGCCCCAAAACTCCCCCCAGAAAACCACACAGAGTTTTGGGGGGCTGATTTCCCTGCAGAGCGATGAGCGGCCCTACGGATGCAGAGGATGGAAGAAGCCAAACTAAAAAAATAATTTAAAAAAGACAACTGGTGCTGCTGGGATGCTGCTGGGATGCCAGTGAGGATGGATGGCAGCAGGGGACAGGGACACAGGGCACACAGGAGAGGGGACGAGAAGCAGCCGGTGAGGTGAGGCTGGCAGCCAGCTCCGCCTACCTGCTGGTCCAAATATTCTAGGTTTCTTTGCAACTGAAGGTCTAAAAGTTCATCCTACCAGGAGCCAGCAGGCAAGAAACGAGCAGCAAAACACATAAAAGAAGAAGCAAAGCGGTTAGGGGGGAGCCTATGGAATGGCCCCCGGGCCTGGAATGCTGCTGGGAATGTGCCCTGCAGACTCTTGGGCATTTTATTTCTTATTTATTTTGTTATTCCTAGGGAGACCCTGCCTCTGGCTGCGGGGATGGATGGGCGGCATGGGCAGGCTGTGGTGAAATTCAGGCTTCTCCCTCCTCTGGCAGTCCCATCCCAGGGTTTTGGGATCTGTGGGGACCTCCTGGTGTCACCCTCCAGCTCCGGGAGGGGGCAAGAGGCAGGAGAACAAAGCAGCTGTGGCCAGATGTGAGGAAGCAGAGCGGGAGAGGTTTGGACTCAGCCAGGGAGCACCCAAGGGTGTCCCACTGCTACAGAGGGACCTTCCTTTGGGAATGGCCGGGAGGGAGCGGAGACACCAATGGAAGGCCCAGCTCTGCCCCTGCAGTGCACTGGTTCCTCCTCGGCCACCGGAGTGAGGACCCCCCAAACTGCCCCACGTCCCTGGGGTGGGGTCTGTGTCCCCTGTCACAGTGTCACCCCCAGGGGACAGCAGGTACGTACCATTTTGTCATGGATGGTGGGGGACGCCGGGAAGTGGTAGGGGTACATCCCAGCTGGGACGGGCCGCCTGTCACCCAGGTAATCATACTGTGGAGAGAGGGGACCCCAGCCCAAAATCAGAGACACGGGACACGAGGAGAAAGCACAGGAGAGGAACTGGGGCAACGCTCCCTGCTTGGGAGCACATCTTGGGCTCCCAAAAGTTTTCCTCCAAAAACTACTGGCAAATCTGGGATTTTCCCCCAAAACGTCATGGCAAAATCAGGGTTTTCCCCAAAAACCCCCTGGCAAAATCAGGGTTTTCCTCCAAGGTTTGCCTCCAAAAACCACTGACAAAATCACGGTTTTCCTCTAAAAGCTCCACAAAATTTCATCTAAGAACACCATATCCCATCGATCCCATCCAATCCCATCCCATCCCATGGATCCCATCCCATCCCATCCCATCCCATCCCATCCCATCCCATCCCATCCCATCCCATGGATCCCATCCCATCCCATGGATCCCATCCCATCCCATCCCATCCCATCCCATCCCATCCCATCCCATCCCATCCCATCCCATGAATCCCATCTCATCCCATCCCATCCCATGGATCCCATCCCACAGATCCCATCCCATCCAACAAACACAACCAGGGAACCTTTCCAGGACACCAACAAAGACCCCCAACCCCCCCTCTGCCCCAACCCACAAGCTCGATGTCACTTTGCAGCCAGGCTGTGCGCACAGAGGGGACACAACCGCGACACAGCCACACCCCTGCCCCACCTCCCCACCCCACCCCACCGGCACCCACCTTGGGCGAGCTGATGGACCTGCGCATCACGAACGTGGTGGGGTCGGCGTAAATCTCGTCCCCGCGGGGCGGCAGCCGCTCGAAGCGGGCGCTGGGCGAGCGCACGGGCGAGTAAACCCTGGCGTGGCCGTAGGAGCCCTGGCTGGGCGAGCGCGGCACCGAGCGTGAGCGCGGCTGCAGCGACATCCTCCGCAGCGAGCCCGACGCCGCATCCACCTCGTCCAGGTAGCTGGGCGGCCTGGAGGGCGCCGGCAGCCACAGCGGGACGTCCTGGCGGCCGAAGGCGGCGTGGAAGGGAGCCCCGTTGCGGAAGGAGTGGCGTTTGTCCTCCAGCGCCCACGGCGGGCTGACGCGGTCGAAGGCGGGCATGGAGCAGATGCTGTCGGGGCGCACGCCCGGCGGGTAGTACTGGTACTCCTCGGGGTACTGCGGTGAGTAGGGTGAGTAGTAATCGGGCACCCGGCGGGAAACGGGGTAAAACCTGGTGGGGCTGGAGAGGGGGAGAGAGAGGTGAGAGCCAGGCTAGGAGTGGGCAGCGCCCAAGGTGGGCAAGGACAGCCTGAGAGGAGGTGGAATGCTGGATGGGTGGCATTTGTCCTGCCAGGGGTCCCATGCTCATGGAATTCCTTCTGTTAGGGGCGCTGTGGGAGCTTCCCCCCATGGGATTCCTCCTGCCATGGGCTCTGTGGGAGCTTCCCCTCATGGAATTTCTCCTGCTAGGGGCTCCATGGGAGCCTTCCCTCATGGAACTCCTCTGGCCAGGGGTTCTGTGGGAGCTTCCCCTTATGGAATTCCTCCTTTCTGGGGTCTCATGGCGGCCTCCTCTCCTCAATCCCTCCTGCAGGAACACTGAGGTGGTTCCCTCATCCCAGAGGTCCTCTGGTGGTTTCCTGTCCTTGTATCCCTTCTCCAAAGAACCCTGTGGTGGCTTCTCCATCCTGGCCTCCCTCCTCCCAGGGACGCCCCTTTACAACCCACCCCTTTTTGAGATGTCCCACATCCAGCTTCAAGCTGGCACGGGGAGAGGAAGAAAAAAGGAGAGAAAGAAAAAATGAGAGAAAAACGAGATTTTCTGACCACCATGAGGCCACAAACCAGTCGGAAAGGGGCAGAACATTCCCAGAGGGACCAACCCCGGATCAAAGGAGCACCCTGGCGCACCCTCACCTGCGCAGCTCCTCGGGGGCCGCGGTGGCGCGGCGCGAGTTCACCCACTGCTGCAGCTGCGTCATGGAGCTCTTGCGCTGGGCCACCTTCTCGGGGTGGGACCTGGGGGTGACGCCGCGGCGCTGGGCCCCGCTGTCACCGTCACCCGCCGGGGGGAAGGCGGTGCTGCCGGGCCGGCTGGGCGAGGGGTACGGCCACCCGTTGGGCTGAGCCGGCCGCTCGGTGCTCGCCGGCCCCCGCGGCCCCTCGGGGTAGGGACTGCCCGGCTCCGAGGGCGGCTCCTGCCCAACCAGGCCGTTGGTTTTGGCCAGAGGATCCTTCTTGGCGTCCGCCCGCTCCGACGGCTTCCGCTCCATCTTCTCGGAGCCGCGGCCATCGCCCTCCCCGCGGGTCTTGGTGTCGGGCTCGGCCTTGGGGTGCTCGCGGTGGGCGGCGTTGCAGTGGTGGTGGTGGTGGTGTTTGCTGGGGGGGATGTTCTCCGAGTCTGGCTTCTCGTGCCTGGGGGAGCCGAGACAGCACAGAGGGGTCACCAAGGCCTGGCAGTGCCCCTGGGGTGGCCGGTGATGCTCTGTCCCTCCCTGAGCCATGCAGGGTCACAGCTCCCACAGTTCCCTTCTCCAGAGTGTCCCTCACACCGTCAAATGTCCCCAGGCATGGAGGGCGCCGTGTCACCAGGAGGGCTGGGCAGTGTGGTGGCACTGACATCTGGGTCAAGGGGTGGCCTGCAATGCTCTATCCCTCCCTGAGCCTTGCAGGGTCACCGCTCTCCCAGCTCCATTCTCTAGAGTGTCCCTTATGCCCCCAAATGTCCCTAGGCATGGAGGGCAGTGTGTCACCAGGAGGGCTGAGCAGTGCAGTGGTACTGACCTCTGGGTCTGCTCTGTCCCTCCCTGAGCTCTGTGGAGTCACAGCTCCCACAGTTCCCATCTCCAGAGTGTCCCTTACACCCCAAAACGTCCCCAGGCATGGAGGGCACCATATCCCCAGGAGATTTGGGCAGTGTGGTGGCACTGGGCAAGGACAGCACCGTGTCCCCAGGAGGGCCGGGCAGTGTGGCAGCACTGGGCAAGGACAGCACCCCAGGAGGTGTGGACAGTGTGGTGGCACTGGGCAAGGACGGCACCATGTCCCCAGGAGATCTGGGCAGTGCTGTGGGCACTGGGCAAGGACAGCACCCCAGGAGAGCCAGGCAGCATGGTGGCACTGGACAAGGACAGCACCGTGTCCCCAGGAGATTTGGACAGTGTGGTGGCACTGGGCAAGGATGGCACCGTGTCCCCACGAGCTCTGGGCACTGCTCTGGCACTGACCTCTGGCTCGGCGGGATCTGCACGCGGGCGGCCTCGCCCATGGCCTGGATCCAGGACTCCTGCTCCTCCGTGTTCTCGGCGCTGAAGAAGTAGGTGCGGATGCCGGCGTGCTCGGCCTGGGGAGGAGACAGGGACTGCCCGTTACCCGCCGGCAGCTCCTGCACCCAGCACACCGTCACCTGTGGGGCACAGAACGGGGAGGGGGACACAGACAGGGGGTGAGAGCTCTGCTTCCAGCCTGGCACCCCATCCCGTGCTCCAGCAGTGCTGCTTCCCCTCTGTGTGTGGGGGGAAAGCTCTGCAGGTCCCTCACAGAGGGGTTTTATCCCCCTTGGAGTCACTCACAAGGATTTTTTGGGATGCCCCCAAGAGGAGCAGCACCCCAATATTGGGGCGGCAAAGCAGGGGCTGCCAGCAGTGCTCCTTCCCCTCTGTGTGCAGGGGGAAAGCCCTGCAGGCCCCTCATGGTGGGGTTTTATCCCCCTTGGAGTTACTCACAGGGATTATTTGGGATCAGCCCCCACTCTCCAAGAGGAACAGCGCCCCAATATTGAGGTGGCAAAGGGGCTCAGCTGGAGTCACTCACAGGAATTTTTTGGGATCAACCCCCAGCCCCCAAAAGAAGCAGCATCCCAATATTGAGGGACAAAGGGTCCCAGCAAGAGCAGCAGCACCGGAGGAGCATCGTCCATGCAGGGTGAGGGGGAAGGTGGTTTCTCAGCCCAGGAAATATTTGTGGGAGGAAAAGGCTCAGTTTCGATCCAAGATGTTGGTGCTCGTTCTCCGCCCAGAACGTGCTGGAAGGAGCCTTTATTTGAGAGCCTTTCTGAAGCTTCCACCTTCCCCCTGTGGAAAGGGGTGGGGGAAAGCGAGGAGGAAGAAAAGGGAGGAAGAAGAAAAGGGAGGAAGCGGAGTTCTCCTCCTGAAAGGATTTCAAGGGTTCAATCTCTTAAAACAAAACAAAACAAAAGAACTAAAACAAATTAAGAAAAATTAAGTGTGATTAAACCCCTCCCTTGAGTTTCCATCCTCCCCAGAGCATGCAGCCACCGTGCCCAGCTGGGGTCACCTCCTGAGCCCTCCCCATGCAGTTCTGGAAGCTCTGCAGGCACAGGAAGAGGGGAAATCGAAGGGATCCATCCCTGGGATTAGCGGGAGCGGGGAGCAGAGCGAGCCCGGGGTCCCTCAGCCTCTGCATGCACCACAAACACGACAAGGTGGAACACTCTACCTAGGTGGTGGTGGCTGGGTGCTGGCGTGGTGGTGGCACCAAGAAACCCCTCCTGTCCTGGCATCCTCACCCGCCGAGGGAGGAGGAGGAGGAGGAAACAGACACGGGGTCAGTGGGAGTGGGGTGGGAACCCCTCTGCCCTTCCCTGGGCAAAACTGTTCTCTCAAACCCTGGAACTGCAGAGCTTGGGGCGTGGGCGGCAGCTTTGAGAGGTTTTCCCCCATCAGTGCCAGGGAACAGGGATTTCACAGAATCATGGAATTATTGAGGCTGGAAAATCCCTGTGGGATCATCGAGTCCCAGCTGTGCCCGATCCCCACCCTGAGCACTCAGTGCCACCTCCAGGGATGGGCGCTCCAAACCCCCCTGGGCAGCCCCTTCCAGCCCTTTCCATGAGGAAATTCCTGCTCATGTCCAACCTGAGCCTCCCCAGCCCAGCCTGAGGCCGTTCCCTCTCCTCCTGTCCCTGTTCCCTGGGATAAGATCCCAAATCCCCCCGGCTGTGCCCTCCTGGCAGGAGTTGTGCAGAGCCAGGAATTCCCCCTGAGCCTCCTTTGCTCCAGGCTGAGCCCCTGCCCAGCTCCCTCAGGACTCCCCAAACCCTTCCCAGCTCCCTCAGGACTCTCCATTCCCTGCCCAGATCCCTCAGGACTCTCCAAACCCTTCCCAGCTCCCCCAGGACTCTCCAAATCCTTTCCAGATTTCTACAAACCCTTTCAAGTTCCCTCAGGATTCTCCAAACCCTTTCCTGGACACCCCCATGTCACAGAAGGTGACACCAGAGTGGGCATGGGCACAGGGCAGACCCCATGCCATCCCTCCCCTCTAAACCCTGCTCAGCTGAGCCTAAATTCAGGTTTAAGGTGGGGGCAGCTCCACAAATCCCTCCCTTAGACTGGGAAAACGTCGGGAATGTCCTGTGGGGAGCCCAGCCCTGGTTCTGGACACGGGGAGGGCACACTGGGGTCAACAAGAGAGTGTGACAGTGACCTGTGACCATGAGCAGCTGGGCTAGGGACAGTGCCTGGTGATGCCAAAGGTGCCCAAAAAGCGCCAGGGAAGCTCAGACCCTGCCAGGGATGGATGTGGGGGAGCAGCAGCCGCTGTCACCTCTCCCTGCTCCCCTCTCCACTGGTGGCAGCTCCCTCCTTGTTGGTGACACTGCCAGGCAGGTGGCTCAAACAGGGCTGGAACTGGGGACAGCTCCGAGCTCAACTCCGGGAGCAGGGCAGGGAGAGGGGTGGGAGCACCCAGCAGGGCCCTGCAGAGGGGTGGTGACCTTGGGGACACTGCTGTGTCCCAGATCCAACCCATGGCAGCACGCTCCATGCCCCGTCACCAAGAAAGCCACCAGAGCAGCGGGGACCCTGCCAGCATCACCAGTGCCGCCGCAGTGCCACCGCAGTGCCACGCCAGTGCCACATTGTCCCCTGCAAGCCTCGCTGTCCCCTGCCAGCCCCAACTGACCTTGAACGTGTGCTTCCTGCTGATGTTGTCCGAGGGCTGCACGGCGGCCACGCGGAAGCTGAGCAGGGGGATGCTGCCCAGGATGTTCTCCTCCTTCTCATCTGGGGAGGGGGCAAATCCTGGGGTTACCCCCACGGAGAGACCCCCAGCACAGCCCCCTCCCCACGCCCCGGCTCCATCCCACCTGTGGGATCGGCTCCCTGCCTGTTGCTGCTCCCGCAGCCGTGCCAGGCTCACAAACAACCTCCTCAATTATTGATGCGAGCCCGGGAGCTGCCAGGGAGGCGGGGAAAGATCGGGATTAACCCCTGGGCGCGGCAAACACCGGGAAAAACAGGGTGGAGCACGGAAAGAGCCGGGGGACTTTGTGCTGGTGGCCCTGGGGGTGGCAACGAGCTCTGGGGATGGTCGTACCTTTGTAGTAGAAGAGGCAGCGATCCACCAGCACGAACCAGCGCTTGTTCCACTGCTTCACCCCCGAGCTGGCCTAAGGGACAGGGGTGGTCAGAGGGTTCTGGGGGTTCCTGGGGGTCTGAGGGGCCGGGAGGGGTGGCACGGGGGGGTACCTGCTTGTAGAGCCACCCGCTCTTGGTGACAGCGGCGTTGGGGTTCCTCTTCATGGAGTTGGAGCGCTTCCCGAAGGCGATGCCCTTGCGGGATGGGCGCGGAGCCTGTGCGGGGTGACAGGAGATGCTCAGTGCCCGGGCTGGGCTCCCTGAGCACCCGTCCCAGCTGGTGACAGCCGTGTCACACTGCCCCAGCACTCACCCGGCCTCCGGGGCGCTCCGGGGGCACCTCGGCCACCATGGCGTGGTTGGGGGGCTCGCTGGGGACGGTGGCCGGCCGCTTGCTGCCCGCCTTGCTGGACATGTCCGAGCCGTGTCTGTGACACGGGAGAGGGGAATCAGCGGGGAATCTGTGCTCCTGCACCTTGCTGGGGTTGTTCCCACAGTGTTCCCAGCCCTCCCTGGTTCCCCCAATATTCCCAGCCTAGCCCAGCTCAGCCCAGCCCAGCCCATCCCAGCCCTCCCTGGCTCCCCCAGACCAGCCCAGTCCAGCCCAGTCCAGCCCTCCCTGGCTCTTCCAGTGTTCCCAAACCTCCCTGGCTCTCCAATATTCCCAGCCCAGCCCAAACCTGGTTCCCCCAGTGTTCCCAACCTTCCCTGGTTCCCCCAGTGCTCCCAATCCTCCCTGGCTCCCTCAGCCCAGCCCTTCCTGGCCCAGCATTCCCAGCCCAGCCCTCCTTGGCTCCCCCAGCCCAGCCCACCCCCTCCCTGGCTCCTCCAGTGTTCCCAGCCCTCCCTGGCTCCCCCAATATTCCCAGCCTAGCCCAGCCCAGCCCAGCCCAGCCTAGCCCATCCCAGCCCTCCCTGGCTCCCCCAGCCTAGCCCAGCCCAGCCCAGCCCAGCCCTCCCTGGCTCTCCCAGTGTTCCCAACCCTCCCTGGCCCCCCAATATTCCCAGCCCAGCCCAAACCTCCTGGTTCCCCCAGTGTTCCCAACCTTCCCTGGCTCCTCCAGTGTTCCCAACCTTCCCTGGTTCCCCCAGTGTTCCCAACCTTCCCTGGCTCCTCCAGTGTTCCCAACCTTCCCTGGTTCCCCCAGTGTTCCCAACCTTCCCTGGTTCCCCCAGCGTTCCCAGCCCTCTCCGGCTCCCCCAGCCCAAGGGGATTGGGTGCAGACCCACTTTGGCAAGTCAAGCCTTGAGGTGTCCTCGGGGACCTGTCCCGTCACTGGGTGCAGGAAGGTGTTCCGCCTTTCATTGTGGCTGTGGGGGCAGCGATGGGGTGGGTGTTAGGAGTCCCCATGTCCCCCACGAAGTCCCTGTGTCACTCACAAAGTCCCTTTGGTGCCACTTTTGCCGATCTGTTGGTCCCATGCCAACACCAGGGTTGGCATTGGGGTTGGCATCCCCTGTCCTGCCGCCCCGCTAATCCCTTAGGATTAGATTTAGGATCCTTCACACCATCATGGAATGGTTTAGGTTGGAAAGGCCTCCAAGATCATCATGGAATCGTTTCAGTTGGAAAGCCCACCAAGATCACCGAGCCCAGCCATTAACCCAGCACCAAACGTGTCCCCAAGTGCCACATCCACTGCATGGGGCACTCCCAGGGGTGGCAAACGGAACCTGAGCCCCCCTGGCTGTCCCCTCCTGCCAGGGAGAGCCAGAGGGTCCCCCCTGAGCCTCCTTTTCTCCAGGCTGAGCCCCTTCCCCAGCTCTGTTCCCTTCCCTGGGCACTCAAAGGTTTCATTCAAGTGCCCAAATCAGGGCAGTGGTGGCCTCACTGCCCCTCCTGCTGCTGTCACCACTGTCACCACTGGCCACACTCTCAACTCACTGCAGCAGCAGCAGCAGCAGCCGTGGTCCATCCAGGGCTGTGCCTGCAGTGATGTCCCCAATGTCACCTCCTCCCCTGGCTGCTCTTGGAGCCATTTCCAAAGCACCTCAAGGCTTTGAGTGGGGTCACTGGGCATGGGGGCTGGGCCCCAAACACCATCCCAGAGCCCCTCAGACCCCAAACACCACCCCAGAGCCCTTCAGACCCCAAACTCCATCCCAGGACTCCTCAGATCCCAAACTCCAGCCCAGGATTCCCCACACAAGCTGTTCTGCCTCCCTGGCACTGGTTGCAGCTGAAGGGATCCCTGGCAGTGCCAGCAGCGGTGCCACAGGGCTGTCTCAGGCTCAGCTGGCACCTTGTGCCACGTCCCTGCCCCATCCCACTGCCAGACACCCCAGACCTCCCTCCCATGCCACTTCCTGCGGTGCCCAGGGGAAAGGATGAGGTTCAGGGATTTCACACCAGATCCCATCCCCTCCTTCCCAAACTCGCTGGGCACCAGGACACAGAGCCACCCTGTGCCAGCAGCCCCAGCACGCCACCAACCCCTCCTGCCAGTCAGCAAAATGGGGGAAGTTTGAGCAAAAAATTGCCGCTGCCAAGACCATGCCATGCCATGCCATGCCATGCCATGCCATGCTCGCCCGCGCTCAGCACAGCCCAGGCGGTTCTGCCCCAGGGCTGGAGCTGCTCCTGGCATGGTTCTGCCCCCAGAGGGGTTCAAATGCCAGGAACTGGGGCAGTGCCATCCCCGCAGTGACGCTGCCACAAGGGGAGGGTGCAGTGCTGAGAGAGCAGCACCCCGAAAACGCCGGGCATGGGAAGTGGGCGCTGCCAGCACCCACCACCCCCATTCTCGGTGTCCTCCCATCCCTGCAGGTCCCTGAACCCCACGCTGGGTGTCCCCCCATTTCTGCCCACCACGCTGGGTGTCCCCCCATCCCCGCAGGTCCCTGAACCCCATGCTGGGTGTCCCCCCATCCCTGCAGGTCTCTGAACCCCATGCTGGGTGTCCCCCCATCCCCGCAGGTCCCCGAACTCTCCCTGCGGGCAGGACACCCCCATTTCTCAGCCCCCTCGGCTCCTGTGGCACCCACCGCGCTGCCTCCCCCCTCCCCAGAGCTCCGCTGGCCCCCAGCCCCCGGGAGGAGCCGAAAGCAGCGCAAAGCAGCGCCCGGGGCTGCCCCCGCTCCCGAACCTCGGCAGTGCCCATCGCCTCCCAGCACTGCAATGCAGCAGCCGCTGCCCCGATCCGCTGCCCGGCCCGGGGGTCCCGCCCCTCCGCTCCCCCTCCGGTCCCCCCGGACCCCCCCAGCCCCCTGCGGGCTCCTACCTCACCCTCCGGTCCGCCCGGAACTTCAGCATGGTCCCGGGGGCCCGCCCGGCTCAGCGCCCGCTCCCGGCTGCGGGCATGGCCCCGCTGCCACCGCCGCGCTGCCCGGGGACAGCGGGGACACCGGGGCGGCCCCGAGGGGCAGGGGGAGCGGGCGGGGGGGCGAGGGCAGTGCCCGTGCTGTGCCGGTCGTGCCAGCCGCCCCGCGCCGGTGGCATCGGCGGTGGCGGAGCTCGGAGGGCTCCGAGAGGCTCCGGTGGCTCCGGTAGCGGCGGGGCTGGGCGGCCCCGGTGTGCGGCAGGCGGCGGGGAAGGCGACAGCGGGGACAAACAGCGTCCCCGCAGAGGAGAGGCGAAGGGCAGCGCGGCACCGCCGCCTCCCCCAGCCCAGGTGCGGAGCCGGGGAGATGCTGGAGGCAGGGGAAGGGCGGCACGGGCAGCTCGGGGGGTTCAGGGGGGCTCAGAGGGGCTGGTGAGGGGCTCTCGGCCCCCCCCAGCCCGGCAGGGCAGCGGGAAGGGCGGGTGTCACAGCGAGCTGAGCTGAGCGCTGTCGCTGCCCTGGATTCGGTGGCTGCGTCCCTTCCCCCTGCTTGTGTCCCCAAAGCATCCCCGGCTGTGTCACCCTCCTGTTCCTTCCCCAGGGGCCGCCGGGAGGAAATCCCGGGGGCCAGGATGGGGACAAGCACCAAACCGGGGGGGACAGAGCCCGCAGGGCATCAGCACCCCAAAAATAACTCGGGGAGCCCTTGGGAGCGGGTTTGGGGTGAGCCACGCTCTGCCTGGAGTTTGGGAGAGAATGCAAAGCCCTCGGGGCGGGCAGGAAGATCCTCGGGCAGGAGGGAGGGAAGGGATGGGGCTGACACGGCCGGGAAAGCTCCAAAGAAGGAAGCGCAGCGCGGGGAGGGCGCTGGGATCCCTCCTGCCATGGCCCGGCTCCCGAACATCCCGGGAGCACCGTGGGGCACCGCCCAGCACCGCGTCCCCCTCCCAAAAATACCAATGGTGCCCCTTTGGGGTGAGCTCAGTGCCAGCGACCGGCCCAGGGGTGGCATCAGAGGTCCCAGCCCAGCCCAGAGTGTGCCAACGCTGCGGCACCGGCGGAACTGAACACAAACTAAACTGGACACAAACTGAAATGAACACCAACTAAACTAAACACAAACTGAACTGGACACAAACTGAACTAAACACAAACTAAACTAAACATGAACTAAACTGAGAACAAACTGATCAAAACACAAACTAAACTAAACACAAACTGAACTAAAACCAAACTGAACCAAATCCAGACCGAGCTAAATCCAAACTGAACCAAGTCCAAACCAAAAAAATCCAGACTGAAACAAATCCAAACCCAAACCAGATCTAGACCAAACCAGTTCCAAACAACCAAATCCAAACCTAAGCCAAATCCAAACTTAAACCAAAACCCAACTTAAATCAAATCCAAACCCAGACCAGATCCAAACAGAACCAAATCCAAACCTAAAACAAATCCAAACACAGCCAAATCCAAACCGAAACCAAATCCAAACTAAAACAAACCCAAACCTAAACCAAACCTGAAACAAATCCAAACTAAACAAAATCCAGACTAAACCAAACCCAAACCAAACCCAAACTCGAACCAAATCCAAACCCGAACCAAATCAAGCCAAACCAAATCCAGATTGAACCGAACCCAAACCCAAACCACACCCAAACTGATCCAAATCCAAACTGAACAAAATCCTTATCCAAACTAAATCCAAACTCAGCCAAACCCAAACCCAAATCCACGTTTTTAACGCACACGGGGTGTGACACATCCCTGGCCAAACCGCCACCACACTGCCTGTGGGCAGCACCAGCCTCATGCCAGGCTCTGAACAAGTGCCAAACACCCCAGTGCTGTCTGTCCCCCTGTCCCCATGTCCCCAGCACAGTGACTCATCCATTCCTCCATCACCACCAGCCGAGGATCGGGGACAAGGTCCCCCAACGGCTGCGGGCATGTGCCAGCCCTCCTTGGTGACAACACCAGGGCTCACCCAGTGGCACTGCCACCACGGCGGGATGGCACCTGCAAGGGGACACTTTTGGGGACAGCAATCTGGGGACAGGAGCAGGGAGGGAGCCACGGGAGGCTCCGTGTTGGGGTGTCACCCTTTGCCACCCCAGTTTGGTGTCACTGGTGCTGTGCCAGGCTCGGGGGCTTTGAGCTGGGTTCAGGCCAGGTTTGCCAGCCTGGAGCTGGCACCGTGGCTCTGTCACCATCTGGGCTCTGTCACTGTCAGAGGTGTCTGGGGATGGGCAGGGACATGGCAGAGCCACAGCTGATCCACCCCACAACGGGGCTCACATGGCCCCCAGCCAAACACAAACACAAACACACCCCACACAATTCCTTCTTCCTTTCCTTTCCTTTCCTTTCCTTTCCTTTCCTTTCCTTTCCTTTCCTTTCCTTTCCTTTCCTTTCCTTTCCTTTCCTTTCCTTTCCTTTCCTTTCCTTTCCTTTCCTTTCCTTTCCTTTCCTTTCCTTTCCTTTCCTTTCCTTTCCTTTCCTTTCCTTTCCTTTCCTTTCCTTTCCTTTCCTTTCCTTTCCTTTCCTTTCCTTTCCTTTCCTTTCCTTTCCTTTCCTTTCCTTTCCTTTCCTTTCCTCCTTTTTTCTTTTCTGATTTTCCCTTTTCCCCCATGTTCTCCTTCCCTTTTTTTCCCTTTTCCCCCTTTTTCATTTTTTCTCTTTTTCTCTTCTCTTCCCTTCCTCCCTCTCTCATTTTTTCAACCCCTTTTTCACCTCTCCTCCTGCTGCAGCCCTTGGAAATCCCATTTTCTGTTCTCCCCGGGAACTGCAGTGCTCAGCACCCAGGGGAGGGCACTCGGGGTCACCCTGTCACCCACGGTCCCCACGAGGGACAATCCACCCTTGGGAGGGCAAGGACAAACTGCTGAGCCCCGCTTTGCACAGGAGCCCAGGGTGGGGAAAATGGATTACAAGGCATAAAAAAATAAAGGGCGAAAAATCAGGGCAAATACAGATTGCAAGGCACAAAAAAAATAAGGAAAAAACTGATTGTAAGGCACAAAATCCCAGGGATTCTCTGCGCTCTGTGTCCATCCTCCATGGACCATAGGGATTAAAAAAATAAATGGAATTAAATTTTCCATCTCCAAACAGGCCCATCCCAGCTCCTGCCCTGGCCAGCAAGACCATCCCAGGCCCACCCAGACCCCAAACACCACCCCAAGGCCACCTAGACCACAAAAATCATCCCAGGGCCACCTAGACCCCAAAAACCATCCCAGGGCCACCTAGACCCCAAACACCACCCCAAGGCCACCTAGACCTCAAAAATCATCCCAGGGCCACCTAGACCCCAAACATCATCCCAGGGCCACCCTCTCTTGCAGGACATGGTGGCCACCAGCTCCCCCTCATTCCATGATTCCCATGGGAGCGGCACAGGGAGGGAGACGGGAGCTGGATGCCCTGGGCTGCGGTGCCAGCCTACGGTGCCAGCCTTGCCAAGCCGGGCAAGGAAGTGGCTGGGCCATGGTGCCAGCCTTGCCAAGCCGGGCAAGGAAGCGCCCGGGCTGCCGTGCCAGCCTTGCCAAGCCGGGCAAAGTCCTCGGGAGCGGCAGCCGCAGCTCCCACGCACCCACGGGCCCTGTGCGACATCGGCGGCGTCACTTGGGGACATCCCAGGGTTGGGGGGACAGCGGGAGAAGCTCCCAGGGGTGGATGGAGGGCCGGGAGCGGGGGAAGGCCGGGGATTTCCAGAGAACAAAGCGGCTGCTGGCGGCCAGCGCGGCGGGGAGGGCGAGTCCCCGCTGCCGCGCCAGCTGGGGTCGGGGAGAAGCACAAAAAGCACAAAAAAAGCACCGGGAGTTTGTGTTTTATCTCCCTGGAAACCCCGGCTCCGGCCCAGGCACGGCCCACGGGGCTGCCGGCCAAAAACGCCGCTGCTGCTGCTGCTGGGGTTGGAGCAGGGGTGGCAGCAGCGTCCTGATGCCATAGGGGACATTTGGGGAGGGTGACAGCTCTGGATCGGGGCAGAGTGGGTGACAGTCTGCGCTCTGGCGGCTCTGATGTCACTCCATTGTCCCCTGGTGGGGACAGAGCCGCAGTTCCTTGTGCATGGGTTCAGTGGGATCGCAGAGCCCCCATTCCCATTTTGGAGCCACCATTCCCACCCAGAGCCACCATTCCCATTTTGGAGCCACCATTCCCACCCAGAGCCACCATTCCCATTTTGGAGCCACCATTCCCACCCAGAGCCACCATTCCCATTTTGGAGCCACCATTCCCACCCAGAGCCACCATTCCCATTTTGGAGCCACCATTCCCACCCAGAGCCACCATTCCCACTTTGGAGCCACCATTCCCATTTTGGAGCCACCATTCCCAGCAGGAACCACGATTCCCACTCGGAGCCACCATTCCCACATGGAGCCACCATTCTCCCCCAAAGCCACCATTCCCAGTCAGTGCCACCATCTCCACCCCGTGACACCATTCCTACTTGGAGCCATCACTCCTACCTAGAGCCACCATTCCCAGCCAAGTGCCACCATTCCCACCCAGAGCCATGATCCCCACCTGGAGCCACCATTCCCACGTGGAGCCACCATTCCCAGCAGGAGCCACCATCCCCACCCAGTGCCACCATTCCTGCTAGGAGCCATCACTCCTACCTGGAGCCACCATTCCCACATGGAACCACCATTCCCATCCAGTGCCACCATTCCCACATGGAACCACCATTCCCACATGGAGCCACCATTCCCACCCAGTGCCACCATTCCCACCACAACCTCGGAGCCACCACCTGGACTCACCCCTGGAGGGCTGGAACTCTCCCTAAGCTCTTTAGGACCAGGAATTCCTGTCCCGAGCAATTCCTGTCCCTGGCAGGAGCGTGGCCCCAACCCCTCCCTGGCCGGGTCAGCTCAGGGGATTTACGGCAGCGCCGCTGGGAAAATCCTGCTGGGACAAATCCTCCGTGGGCTCCATAATCACACCCAGGTGCCGACGGGGCCGTGCCTGGCGTGCTGCTGCTGCCACCTCTGCTTGTCACCACCCTCGGGCCACCCGCTGCTCGCAGTGCCACCGACCGCAGACAATGGCCCGCGAGTGCCATGGCCTGGCTCTGTGTGCGACGGCACACAGAGTGACACCTCCAGGATGCGTGTGACACCTCCAGGGTCCGTGTGACACCTCCAGGGCTCTGTGACAAGGGTGTTCACACACACACACACAGACACACGCGCTCACACTCACCGGTGCCACCGCGCGTCCCCTCCGCCTGTCTCGCCGAGCCCGCGGCTCTCCCGCAGCCGGCCGGGGCGGATGATTTCCCTGATTTCCCTTCCAAGCCCATGGAGACCGTCATCGGTATCAATCATTAACAGCGGCCGCAGCTGCCGCCAGCTTAACCCCCTCGGCACCGGGCGGAGCGCCGGGAGCCATCCCTTGCTCTCCTTGAATGGCACCGTGACACGGCAAAGTCACCGCAGGAAAAAGGGTTTCCAAGGGGCTCCGCACCCCCACGAACCCACAGCTGCTCCTGCAGCGTCCTGGCTGCGTGTCCCCCATCCCCTGGACTCGAGAGCTGGGAGCAGCCCCGCGTGTCCCCAAGATGCCCAAATTGTCACATCCTGGTGGGAGCTGCTGGAACCGCTGTCCCCACGCTCAGGCTGGCCCTGAGGGGTAGGAGATGATACCGAGGGGCAGGAGCTGCTCCCCGGACACCAAGATTGCAGCTCGGCACCGCTGCCCGGACCACAGGACCGCTGCCTGCACCCCAGAACCGCAGCTCGGGGCTTCTCCCCGCACCCCGGAGCTGCTCCCCGCACCCCGAGATCGCAGCTCGCGGCTCTCGGCGCTCCCTCTCCCTTTCCCCGCATCTTTTCCAAGGCTCATCAATGAGCTGTAACTTTATCCCGCCGTGTTTACAACCCAGCTGCGCCTCTTGGCTCCCTCAGCCGTGCCGGGGGCCAGCTCGGCTCCCGCTCAGCCGCCACACGGCGCTGTCACGGTGTCACAATGTCCCTGTCCCCCCCTTCCCGCACGGGACCATGGGGATCAGCACCTGCATCCCCACGGACTGGAGGAAGAGGAGGAGGAGGAGGAGCGCGGCGCTGTCCCCGAGCCTGAGCCCTGCAGAGCGGACGGACAGATGTCCTTGTCGCCTCCCCCCGCCCCCGCAGCCGCGTTACCCAACCTGCCGAGGGGTTGAATGATTAACCCCGGGCTGCCGAGCCGCCGGCTCCCGGCGCTGGCCCTGCACAGGGCACCTGGGGACCCTGAGCTTCTGTCACCGGACCCCAGGAGCGTCCCTTCAGTTTGTCCCTAAAAACGCACAGAGGGTCCCCACCCTGTCCCAACTCTCTGGAGCACCCCATGCCCTCAGCTCGTCCCCACAAGCACACAGAGGGTACCCACACTGTCCCTCACCCCTGTCCCACGTCCCTGGAGCCCTCAGCTTGTCCCCACAAGCACACAAAGGGTCCCCACCCTGTCCCTCATCCCTGTCCCAACTCCCAGGAGCATCCTATGCCAGGTCCCCTCAGCTTGTCCCCACAAGCACACAGAAGGTCCCCACCCTCTCCTTCACCCCTGTCCCAA
This sequence comes from Ammospiza caudacuta, assembly GCF_027887145.1. Taxonomy (NCBI): domain Eukaryota; kingdom Metazoa; phylum Chordata; class Aves; order Passeriformes; family Passerellidae; genus Ammospiza; species Ammospiza caudacuta. The sequence goes on along the minus strand of NC_080616.1, from coordinate 5,916,770 downwards.
CTCCCAGGAGAATCCCATGCCAAACTCCCTCAGTTTGTCCCCACAAGCACACAGAGGGTCCCCACCCTGTCCCTCATCCCTGTCCCTCACCCTTGTCCCACGTCTCCCAGGAGCATCCCATGCTGGGTCCCCTCATTTTGTCCCCATAAACACACAGAGGGTCCCCACCCAGTCCCTCACCCCTGTCCCAACTCCCAGCCCTCAGCTTGTCCCCACAAGCACACAGAGGGTCTACACCCTGTCCCATGTCCCTGGAGCATCCCATGCCAGGTCCCCTCAGCTTGTCCCTACAGACACACAGAGGGTCTCCACCTTGTCCCTAACCCCTGTTCCAGCTCCCAGCCCTCAGTTTGTCCCCACAAGCACACAGAGGGTCTCCACCCTGTCCCTCACCCCTGTCCCTCATCCCTGTCCCTCGTCCCAGGAGCATCCCATGCTGGGTCCCCTCATTTTGTCCCCACAAACACACAGAGGGTCCCCACCCTGTCCCCCACCCCTGTCCCACATCCCTGGAGCCCTCAGTTTGTCCCTACAAACACACAGAGGGTCTCCACACTGTCCCCCCACGCCCGTCCCACGTCCCTGCAGCACTCACAGCACCGGCGCCACTTTCCCGACGCGGCCACCGCGGGAATTCCGCCTTTGTCCAGCCCCAGCTGCTGCTCCAGCCGGGGGCGTGGGGCTGGAATGATCACAAACAGCCTTGGACAAACATCTGCCCGGCACCACCCCCGGGCTGCGGCCGCGGGATGGTTTCAATCACGGTCAAATCCCACAAAACCGCCCGGGGGAGCGAGGCAGGAGCAGCAGCTGATAAGGCCCTGCAGATGCGGGGCTCGGTTTGGCTCCCCGAGTCCGTGAGATGCCGTGGAACGGGCACAGATTTGGGAATTCCCATTCCCCACACCCACCTGGGATATAAAGCCAAAAATTCCTTGTGAACGCCCCAAACTGGGAGAAATTAGGGGGTGCAGGGAGGGTGAAGTGATTCCTGAGGGTCTGTAAATCCAGCAGCTGCTATTCCCACTCTGGACCACCAGGATAGGGGCCAAGGTGAGCCCCAGCCTGGGCTCCATCAGGCTGTGGAGCCTCTTGGTGATTTTTGGATAAACTCCCCAGTTTTCCACTCTGGATCTCCCACTCTCACAAAAACCAACAAAGCCACAAATTCCTTGTGAACACCCCAAACTGGGAGCGCTCACGGGGTGCAGGGGGATGAAGTGAATGATTCTTGAGCTTGGCAGACCCAGCAGCTGCTGCTCCCACTTTGGAACACCAGGTTGGGGCACAGGATGGGCTCTATCAGGCTGTGGAGCCTCTTGATGATTTTTGTATAAATTCCCCAATTTTCCACTCTGGTTCTGCCACTCTCAAAAAAAAACCAACAAAGCCACAAATTCTGTGTGAACGCCCCAAACTGGGAGCGCTCAGGGGGTACAGGGGGATGAAGTTGAAGCATCCCCCCACTCCCAGCAGTGATTCCTGAGGCTCTGCAGACCCAGTAGCTGCTATTCCCACTCTGGACCACCAGGCTGGGGCACAGGATGGGCTCTATCAAGCTGTGGAGCCTCTTGATGATTTTTGGATAAACTCCCCAGTTTTCCACTCTGGATCTCCCACTCTCACAAAAACCAACAAAGCCACAAATTCCTTGTGAACACCCCAAACTGGAACACTCAGTGGGTGCAGGGGGATGAAGTGAATGATTCTTGATCTCGGCAGACCCAGCAGCTGCTGCTCCCACTCTGGCCCACCAGGCTGGGGCACAGGATGGGCTCTATCAGGCTGTGGAGCCTCTTGATGATTTTTGGATAAACTCCCCAATTTTCCACTCCAGATCTCCCACTCTCAAAAAAACCAACAAATCCACAAATTCCATGTGAACGCCCCAAACTGGAACACTCAGTGGGTGCAGGGGAGTGAAGTGAAGCATCCCTTTACTTCACAGTGATTCCTGCAAACCCAGCAGCTGCTGTTCCCTCTCTGACCCACCAGGCTGGGGCACAGGACGGGCTCTATCAAGCTGTGGAGCCTCTTGATGATTTTTGGATAAACTCCCCAATTTTCCATCCTCATCTCCCACTCTCAAAAAACCAACAAACCCACAAACGCAGCACCTCAGGGCCGTGAGACAGTGGCGGCTCCCACGTCGCTGCCGCCACCACAGGATCCCATTTCCCACTTGGAGAATCAGGATCAGCAATTTGGGCAGCGCTGCCGGCTGGTTCATCCCGACCTCCCGCAGTCAAGCCCCAACACATTCGGCGCATTCCTGGCATAGCCGGCACCCGGAGCCCCACACCTGCCGGGAGAGGGAGGCTGGGAAGGTGCCAGCAGCTCCATCCAGGCCGTGCCAGCGGATTTATGGATCCCAGGCACCGTCCCAAGGCCGTGTGTGGCTCTGGTGACGCGGCGAACTTGTCACCGTGGGCAGCTCTGTCACCTCGCCGAGCGTCCCCGTTGTTTTGCTGGTGCGGCGCCACGCGTCCCTTGTGTCAGGCTGGGTGTGAATCGAGAAATTCTCCTTTTTTAGATCTGATCCCACACCTTGGCGGGCCTGGGAACAGCCTGTCACCGGCGGTGACACAACTGTGCTGATTGTGCAAGAGCTTTGCACCAAACAGCTCCCAAGGACGGGATCAACGCCGGCTCCAGGCTGGCCACGGTGGCTCTCCAGCCCCAATCCCACCTGTGGCACATCCCACGACCCCAGGAGAGGCCTGGGATTGTATTGTGGGTGCCAGGAAATGTGTGGAGCAGCTAAAAACATTCCTGAGTGCCTGGGAAAAGCCATCGTGGAGCCAAGCCTGGCACCCACGTTTGGCACAGCAGCTCCAGCCCCTCCAAAAACACCGGCTCCAGGCTGGCCACGGTGGTTCCTTGTCCCCAAACCCATCTGTGGCCCATCCCACGGCCCTGGGAGCAGCCCGGGATCATGGCATGGATGCCAGGAAATGTGTGGAGCAGCCAAAGGCATTCCTGAGTGCCTGGGAAGAGGCACTGTGGAGCCAAGCCTGGCACACAGGGATGGCACAGCAACTCCAGCCCCTCCAAAAACGCTGGCTCCAGGCTGGCCACAGTGGTTCTCTGTGCCCAAACCCATCTGTGGCACATCCCACAGCCCTGGGATCACAGAATGGGTGCCAGGAAATGTGTGGAGCAGCCAAAAGTATTCCCAAATGCCTGGGAAAAGCCATCGTGGAGCCAAGCCTGGCACACAGGGATGGCACAGCAACTCCAGCCCCTCCAAAAAACGGGCACGTGCCCACCTCACCAATCTCTTGCACAAAAGAGCCAAAAGTCCCCCAAATCGGGTTTATCTGAAGCAAAAAGGTCTAAAAGAACCACTCGGGGTTCCCCAAATCCCAGGCTCAGGATTTGCAGCTTTTCCCAGGATTTCCCCTGGAAATTCCCTCGGGGGAATCGCAGCTTTCCCCTCGCTGTCCTCGGATGTGACAGCCCCGATTTAGTGTCACCTCCAGCCCACCACACCCGGGAACGGCTTCGCGGTGAATCACAGCTCATCCCCGGCTTCCCAACCGCGTCCTCATCAGCGCCCCAAGCCCGGAGCAGCCCCGGGGGAAAAGCCGGGAATCTGCAGGGGGAAAAACACCCAGAGCCGAAAAGCAAACCCTGGGAGTGTCCCAGGCGAGGCGGGGACAAGGACAGACCTCTGTGTCACCAAATTGTGTCACCAAACCGCCTTGGCTGTGTCGCTTGTCACCCTCCCAGCGCCACCTCCGCAGCGCCACCAGGGCGGGTCGGGCTCTGGTTTGGTCACCCTGGGATGCTCCCAGTTGGGAATCGGGACAAATCCAGCAGCGCCGCTTCCCAGAAATCCCATCAGCGCCGGAGCGCGGTGCCAGGTCCCCCTTCCTTCTCCCCCACAAATAAACGCGGCCCCGCGGGGAGGAGCGGCCCCGAGCCGGGAGGGAGCTGGAAGGACGGGATGGCTGAGCCGGGCTGAGCCGGGCTGGAACCGGGCCAGGCCCGGGCTGGGGAGAGCCCTCGGAGGGGCCTTGGGGGCAGGGGAGCAGCTTGGGATGAGCACCTTGGGATGTCAGGGGATTCCTCCTTGGAGCGCTCGCAGGGTCTCAAAAAATGTCACAGGATCCCTCAAAAAATTTCACAGGATCCTTCCAAAAATGTCACAAGATCCCCACCTTGGAATGCCGAAAGGATCCCTCCCAAAAGTGCCACAGAATCACTACAAAAATGTCACGGGGTCCCACCCAAAATTTCACAGGATCCCTTCCAAAACTGTCACAGGATGTCCACCTGGGAATGCCCAAAGGATCTCTCCCAAAAGTGCCACAGAATCACTCCAAAAATGTCACAGGATCCCTCCAAAAGTGCCACAGGATCCCTCAAAAAATGTCACGGGATCCCCACCTTGAAATGCCTACAGGATCCCTCCCAGGGTGTCAGAGGATCTCCCCTAAAAGTGCCATAGGATCCCTCCAAAAATGTCACAGGATCCCTTCCAAAACTGTCACAGGATCCCTCCCAAAAGTGCCACAGGATACCACTAAAACTGTCACAGGATCCCACCAAAAATATCACAAGATCCCCAGCTTGGAATGCCCACAGGATCCCTCCCAAAAGTGCCACAGAATCCCTCCCAAAAATGTCACAGGGTCCCGCCCAAAATTTCACAGGATCCCTTCCAAAATGTCACAGGATCCCTCCAAAAGTGCCACAGGATCCCTCCCAAAATGTCACAGGATCCCCTCTTGGATTGCCCACGGGATTCCCTCTTGGGATGCTCACCGGACACTGGATCCCTCCAAAAATATCACAGGATGCCCACCTTGGAATGCCTACGGGATCCCTCCCAAAAGCGCCACAGAATCACTCCAAAAATGTCACAGGATCCCTTCCAAAACTGTCCCAGGATCCCTCCAAGGGTCCTCACGAGCAGCTGGGACCGAGGAGCGGAGCAGCCCAAGGAGCTGGGATGGGTTTGCTGAGCCCTGGGAAGAGCCCGAGGCCGTCCCACATTCCCGGAGGGCACAGCTGGGATGAAAGCGGGGGAAGAGCAGCAGGGCTGAGGAGGGAGCTGGGGGAGCACGGGTGGATCTGGGGGGATCACGGGTGGATCTGGGGGGGATCACAGGTGGATCTGGGGGGAATCACGGGTGGATTCAGAGGGGATCACAGGTGGATGCAGAGGGGATCACTGGTGGATCTGGGGGGGTCACAGGTGGATCTGGGGGAGCACAGGTGGATCTGGGGGGGATCACAGATGGATCCTGAGGGGATCACAGGTGGATCTGGGGGGGATCACAGATGGATCCTGAGGGGATCACAGGTGGATCTGGGGGGGGTCACAGGTGGATCCAGAGGGGATCACAGGTGGATCCAGAGGGGATCACAGGTGGATCTGGGGGGGAATCACAGGTGGATCTGGGGGGATCACAGGTGGATCCAGATGGGATCACAGGTGGATCTGGAGGGGATCACGGGGGGGATCCAGAGGGGATCACAGGTGGATCTGGGGGGGATCACAGATGGATCCAGAGGGGATCACAGGTGGATCTGGGGGGGGTCACAGGTGGATCCAGAGGAGATCACAGGGGGGATCCAGAGGGGATCACAGGTGGATCTGGGGGGGGTCACAGGTGGATCCAGAGGGGATCACAGGGGGGATCCAGAGGGGATCACAGGTGGATCTGGGGGGGAGCACAGGTGGATCTGGGGGGGTCACAGGTGGATCTGGGGGGGTCACAGGTGGATCCAGAGGGGATCAGAGGTGGATCTGGGGGGGATCACGAGTGGATCCAGAGGGGATCACAGGTGGATGCAGAGGGGATCACAGGTGGATCTGGGGGGGATCACAGATGGATCCTGAGGGGATCACAGGTGGATCTGGGGGGATCACAGGTGGATCTGGGGGGGTCACAGGTGGATCCAGAGGGGATCACAGGTGGATCTGGGGGGGTCACAGGTGGATCTGGGGGGGATCACGGGTGGATTCAGAGGGGATCACAGGGGGGATCCAGAGAGGATCACAGGTGGATCTGGGGGGGTCACAGGTGGATCTGGGGGGGTCACAGGTGGATCCAGAGGGGATCACAGGTGGATCTGGGGGGGATCACGGGTGGATTCAGAGGGGATCATGGGTGGATCTGGGGGGGATCACAGGGGGGATCCAGTGGGGGATCGCAGGTGGATTCAGCTGGGGATCACTCCAGCAGGTGCCTGCAGCTCCAAACCCACCCCTGCCAGGGCTGGAGAGCTCATTCCCAGCTCCTGGGCATGCCAGGGATGGCTGGGAGCCATGGGATGGAAACCACAGCCAGCCCACAGCCCACAGCCCACAGCAAGGCAGGGAAATCTCACCACAGCCAGCCCATATCCCACAGCAGGCCAGGAAATCCCAAATCCCACATCAGGACAGGGAAATCCCACCACAGACATCCCAAATCTCACCTCCCAACGCAGGCCAGGGAATCCCACCCACCACAGACATCCCAAATCCCACAGCAGGGCAGGGAAATCCCACCACAGACATGCCAAATTCCACATCCCAAATCCCACATTCCACAGCAGGCCAGGAAATCCCAAATCCCACATCAGGGCAGGGAAATCCCACCACAGGCATCCCAAATCCCACATCAGGACAGGGAAATCCCAAATCCCACAGCAGGCCAGGGAATCCCAGCACACCCACACGGTGCTGTCAAACAGGGGCCCAGCCCATGGCAAAGGAGAGACCCCCTGAGCTGGGCAGGATCCCCCAAAGCCCGGCAGGATCCCCCAAAACCAGGCAGGATCCCCTTCCAACAGGGCAGGATCCCCCAAAGCCAGACAGGATCCCCCAAAAGCAGGCAGGATCCCCCCAAGCTGGGCAAGATCACCCCCAAAGCCAGGCAGGATCCCCCAAAACCGGGCAGGATCCCCCCAAATCCCAGCAGGATTCAGATCCCTGTGCAGCACCAGCTGTCCCTGCCCCGCTCCGGGCTGTGCCAGCCTTATCCTGCTGCCACACCTTCCCCGCAGCTCCGGCACGGAATTAACCCCTGGCACGGCTCAGCACGGCCTGGCCCGTGCCCGCTGTGCCCGCTGTGCCCGCTGTGCCCGCTGTGCCCGCTGTGCCCGCCGTCCCACTGTCCCCGTGTGACATCAGGGCTGTGTCCCCTCCCCATGAGATGCCCCAAACAGCATTTTTGGCTCCCGCAACCCCTCCATCCCTCCGAGTTTCCCTCCATCGCCTCAACCCCGTGTTTAACCCTCGGAGTTTCCCTCCATCGCCCCAATCCCGTGTTTAACCCTCGGAGTTTCCCTCCATCGCCTCAATCCCGTCTTTAACCGTCGGAGTTTCCCTCCATCGCCCCAACACCGTTTTTAACCCTTCCAAAGCGGGGCAGTGAGGACGCAGCCGCCTCGGTTACCTGCTCCAGGTGCGGAGGAGCCCCGGGATGGCCGGGATGGGACGGGAAAAGCCTCGGTGGCCTCCGGGAGCCGGCACGGCAGGAACAGCCCGGCCGATAAGCGAGGGCTGAAATCCGAACCGGCAGCTTTGGCTCTTTGCTATATAAACACCCCGCTGCCACCCCCGCTGCGACAGCGACAGCGACAGCGACAGCCACGCTGCCCGAGCCCGGTGTCGCCCTCCGTCCCTCCCCCGTGCTCGAGGTGGAGCCTCTCGCTGGTTTTGGGGTGGCGCTTCAGGTGCGCTCGGGGCGCTGCGAGCGCGGTTTGGGGTTTGGGGTTTGGGAAAGGGACGGGTGGGCACAAGGTGGGCACTGCCACGCTGGGAACGCGGGGAGAAACAGCGTGGGAAAAGCGAAAACCGCGGGGTTTAGCCTTAAAAATGCGGGTGGGAGGGGCTGAGCGCGGTCAGGTGATGGGGCACCCGTGGGAAATGTCCCCGTCCTCAGAGGTGACACCCGGTGTGACACCCTGGGGGGACCCTGGGCTCGTTGGGGACACGGTGGCGGATGGGCAGGACGTGGCCACACCGTGCCACTGCCAAACTTCCTTGTGCCAGCACCGCGGCACTTCCTTGTGCGGGAGCAACTCCCGCCCTTCCTGCAGAGGACAAAACTCAGGAGCACAAACCCGGCCCTGTTTTGCCCCAATTCTTCAGGCTCAGCCCCAAACTGGGACGGTCACACAGCGCGGGTGAGGCTGGGCCAGGCAGGGTGTCCTGGGATCATCTGGGAATTATTTATTTGTCCAAAAAGGGAATGCCAGAGGGACAAAACCCTCTGGAGCACAAACCCGGCCCTGTTTTGCCCCAGTTTTTCAAGCTCAGCCCCAAAATGGGACGGTCACATAGCACAGGTGAGGCTGGGCCAGGCAGGGTGTCCTGGGATCTCCTGGCAATTATCCAAATTATCCAAATAATTATGCAAAAAAGGGAATGTCAGAGGGCCAAAACCCTCCGGAGGACAAAACCCTGCCTTGTTTTTCCCCAATTCTTCAAGCTCAGCCCCAAACTGTGATGATCACATAGCACGGGTGAGGCTGGGCCAGGCAGGGTGTCCTGGGATCATCTGGGAATTATTTATTTATCCAAAAAGAGAATGCCAAAGGGGCAAAACCCTCCAGAAGACAAAACCCTGCCCTGTTTTCCCCCAGTTCTCCAGGCTCAGCCCCAAATTGTGACGGTCACATACCATGGGGTGAGCTGGGCCAGGCAGGGTGTCCTGGGATCATCTGGGAATTAATTAATTATGCAAATAATTATCCAAAAAGGGCATCCCAGGAGCTCTGCCAGCGGCGGGTGAAGCCTCTCTGTGGCACATCTGGGGACACTGACAGCTCTGTGTCACAGAGCTGCCTTTGGGAAGGTGCAGCTCTCATTCCCTGCTCTCCCAAGGCTGATCGGGGCTGGAATTGTGGAAATCAGGCGCGGAGCTCGGAGCCAGCTCCCCGCCCCGGTTGCACAAGCGGCCCCGGGGGCACGGCAGCAGCGACAATCCCAGCCCTGTTTACCATCCCAGCCACCTGCTGCTGTTTCCCCGGCTCCCAGAGCCCCGGCAGGAAGAGCTGGAGCTCCTGGATCCACCCTCAAATGGTCAGACAGGGCCACCAGCTGTCCCCAGAGCCCCCAGGGACACGCACAGGACATGGGGACGCTCCCCAGTACAAGGGGTGCAGCGCCCTGAGCCTCAGCATCCCCCAAAGGTGTTTTGGAAAAGCAATTTTGGAAATGAAATTTTGGAAAAGCAAAATTTGGAAAAGCAAAACCCCATCAAAAGTGGGGTGAGGATTTCCTCCCCAAGGCCACCCCGAGGGTTTTGGCTCCTTGGGATGGCACTCACCGTGTCCCTGGTATGAAAATCCCTTCTCAGCAGTGATCACAAGGCCTGGCAGCACCCAAATCACCTTCCAGCACCCCCAAAAATCCCCGGAGATGGAGCAGAGAACTTCCAGCAAAAATCCCTGGGGATGGAGCAGAGAATCTCCATCAAAAATCCCCGGGGATGGAGCAGAGAACCTCCATCAAAAATCCCCGGGGATGGAGCAGAGAATCTCCTGCACAGGTTGGGGCTCCTGCCAGCACAGAGAGAGATTTGGGGGAGATGGAGGAGAAATAGGAGCCCCATGGGTGTTTTGAATGCACAATCATCAAACTGGCCCCAAATATGAATTTTTTTCTTCAGTTTCTTTCGCTTCAAGAGAAGAAGGAGCAGAGCCAACCCTCCCCAGGCCGTTCCCTGCCTCATCCACACAAGGAAAGGCGAAGCCTCCACTCACCATGGTCACTCTGTGACCCCAAACCCCACACGGAGCTTTTGGGGGGATCCCCCACTCCCAAACGGGGGGTTCAGCCCCCCAAACACCTCCCACCCCGCCGGGACACGGAGCAATCCCCCCCCTGCTCCAGCAACCCGAGCCTGAACCCAAGGTCCCGCTTATCTGCAGCTCAAGCATGTCTGCTGATAAGAGGGGATGAGATAAGGCTGGGCAGCCTCGGCGCTATCAGCAGCCCTTCCTCCAGCCCTGCACCCCAAGGCTGAGGGGTCCAGCACCCCCCAAACATCTCCCTCATCATCCTCTGGCTTGGACGAGATTTCAAACTTCCACCCCATTCCCCTGTGGTTGCTGTTTCACAATCAAGCAAAGCGTTGGTTCAGGGGAAAGGGGAAAATTTGAATTAAAAATTTTAAAAGTCCAAAAATAACGCAATCAAAATAACAAATAAATCACAAAGCAGAGCAAATAACGTGTCAGGGTTCCCAAGGTTGAGGGGTCCAACACCCCCAAACACCCCCCAAACATCTCCCTCATCATCCTCTGGCTGGGATGAGATTTCAAACTTCCATCCCATTCCCCCGAGGTTGTTTCCTAATCAAGCAAAGCGTAGGTTCAGGGGAAAAATGAATTAAAAATAAAAAACCACGCAATCAAAATAACAAATAAATCACAGAGCAGAGCAAATAACGTGTCAGGGTTCCCCTGACGGCGCCGGGGGGGGCCACACCCAGCCCGGCCCCATCAGGCGCTGCCACGAAAACCGGAATTGCAAATCATCAAATCATCATCGCTGCTCAGCCGGGCTGAAAGGAGAGCGAGGAAAACACAAAAACACAAAAGCAAAGCCGCGAGGGGCACGGGGAGCGCTGGCACACACCTGGGGTTGGCACACACCTGGGGCTGTGGCACACACCTGGGGCTGGCACACACCTGGGGCTGTGGCACACACCTGGGGCTGGCACACACCTGGGGCTGGCACACACCCGGGGCTGTGGCACACACCTGGGGCTGGCACACACCTGGGGCTGTGGCACACACCTGGGGCTGGCACACACCTGGGGCTGTGGCACACACCTGGGGCTGGCACACACCTGGGGCTGTGGCACACACCCGGGGCTGGCACACACCTGGGGCTGTGGCACACACCTGGGGCTGGCACACACCTGGGGCTGGCACACACCCGGGGCTGGCACACACCTGGGGCTGGCACACACCTGGGGTTGGCACACACCCGGGGCTGTGGCACACACCCGGGGCTGTGGCACACACCTGGGGCTGTGGCACACACCTGGGGCTGGCACACACCTGGGGCTGTGGCACACACCTGGGGTTGGCACACACCTGGGGCTGTGGCACACACCTGGGGCTGGCACACACCTGGGGCTGTGGCACACACCTGGGGCTGTGGCACACACCCGGGGCTGGCACACACCTGGGGCTGTGGCACACACCCGGGGCTGGCACACACCTAGGGCTGTGGCACATACCTGGGGCTGGCACACACCTGAGCCTTCCTCCTCCTCCTCCTCCTCACTGGGCTGAGAATCCCCAGAGGAAAAACAGGAGGGAAATCGATCCCGGAGAGGGGGGAGAGGCTCCCAAAAGCTGTGCCAAACCCCGGTGCCCACCCCGTCCCAGTGGCAGCGTTGGCACCTTCGGTGCCACTCTCGGGATCTGCCCAGCCTGGGATCCCCGCCTGGGGCTTAAATTGGAGAATTAAAAGGAAAAAACCCAAAATGTCCCCCTGGCACCCGTGCCAGGCTGCCCACACCCGGCACCCGTTGGCCCACAGAGGGTGGCACGAAGGGACAGGGGCAGGGACACGCCTGGTGGCACTGCGGGGACACGGGGCTGCTGTAAGGTGGCTTTTCCTCTGGGCAGGGTGGGGCGGGGAAAGGGGACAGGGCCAGCAGGGTGACAATGCCAGAAGGGTGGCACCGCCCGCGGGGTGACCCAGGGTGGGGTGGCACCGCCAGAGAGGTGGCACTGCCAGAGGGGTGACACTGCCAGAGAGGTGGCACCGACCACAGGGTGACCTTGCCGCAGCGGGGTGGCACTGTCAGTGAGGTGACCTTGCCAGCAGGGTGACACTGCCACAGCGGGGTGACAATGCCAGAGGAGTGGCACCGACCGCGGGGTGACCCAGGGTGGGGTGGTAATGCCAACGAGGTGACACTGTCAGCAGGGTGACCTTGCCACAGTGGGGTGACACTGCCGGACGGGTGGCACTGCCACAGTGGGGTGACCCTGCCAGCAGGGTGGCACTGCCACAGTGGGGTGGCATTGTCAGGATGGCGACACTGCCAGCGGGGTGACCCCGCCAGAAGGGTGGCACCACTGGAGAGGTGACGCTGCCATGGAGGGGTGACACTGTCAGTGGAGTGGCACCGCCAGTGGGGCGACCTTGCCACGGTGGGGGTGACACTGTCAGCGAGGTGACCCTGCCACAGAGGGGTGGCATTGTCAACACGGTGACACCGACAGCGGCGTGACCCTGCCACAGAGGGGGTGACACTGCCACAGCGGGGTGACACTGCCACAGCGGGGTGACACTGCCAGAGGGGTGGCACCGCCACGGCAGTGACACCGACAGCAGGGTGGCACTACCACAGCGGGGTGACGCTGTCACAGAAGGGTGATACTGTCAATGGGGTGACACCGCCCCAGGGGTGGCACCAGCAGCGGGGGCGAGGCAGAGGAAGTGCCCGGCGGTGCCAGCGGTGCCCGGGGCAGGCGGGGCGCGCTGCCGGCCTGGCACGGGCACTGCGGGGCCGCGCCACCGCCCGCTGTCCCCAGCGCCAGCAGGGAGCCACCCCCGTGTCCGGATGTCCCCAAACCTCCCCGGGAGGTGCCCCAGCAGCGGCGGGGGCACGGCCCGGGGCGGGGGAAGCCGCAGGATTGCCGCCTCATTAGAGAGCAATTACCGCTAATTACGGCGTGGCAACGCCCAAAGCCGATCGGGAAATGGGAACTGGGGCTGCTGGGTGCCCACGGGCGCGCACATCCCACACATCCCACCCCAAAAAACCCTCCGGAGCGGGGACGGGACACGGCTGGGTGGCTCCGTGCCTCAGTTTCCCTGGTTAAGGGGGCGCATTCTGCTCCCAGCCTCGCCCCTGAGGCACCGACAGCGGTGGATGGGACACGGCTGGGTGGCCCCGTGCCTCAGTTTCCCTGGTTAAGGGGGTGCATTCTGTTCCCAGCCTCGCCCCTGAGGCACCCCACAGCGGTGGATGGGACACGGCACGCTGGAGCGGGGATGGGACACGGCTGGGTGGCTCCGTGCCTCAGTTTCCCCAGTTAAGGGGGTGCATTCTGCTCCCAGCCTCGCCCCCGAGGCACCCCACAGCCCCAGCGCCCCAAAATCACCCGCGGTGCTTCTGCCCCGGTGGGCAGCGCCCCAATCCCGCGGACCCCCTCCCATAGGAACGGGAATGGGGTTGGTGCTGTCCCTGTGTCCCTGCTGCCACCCCGGGGCTTGGTGGCACCTGGCACCACCCTGTCCCTGCGGTGCCACTCTCGGCCATCCCGCAGCCCGGGGCCGCGGCTGCACAGGGCAGCTGAACTTTGGCCCCGTCAGTCGCATTCCTGCGGGATCCCGCTTATCTGGGCGCGCCGGCCACGGCCACGGGACAGCGAGGACACCAAGGACACCAAGGACACCAAGGACACCGGGCAAGGGGACAGCCCGACAGCAGTGCGCTCTGCCAACACTCTGCGACCTGCAAAACCGTCCTGGAGGATCCTCCAAGACCTCCAAAACCCTCCTGGGGATCTCTCCAAACAGTCCTGGGCCACCAAAATCCTTCTGGAGGTCCCTTCAAACCCTCTTGAACCTCCAAAACCCTTCTGAGGGTCCCTCCAAGACCTCCAAAACACTTCTGGGGGGTCCCAGACAGTCCTGGGAGTCTCTCCAAATACTCCTAGACCTCCAAAATCCTCTTGGGGGTCCCTCTAAAACCCTCCCGGGGTCCCTCCAAACCCTCTTGAAGCTCCAAAATCCTCCTGGAGATCCCTCTAAACACTCCTGAACCTCCAAAACCCTTCTGAGTCCCTCCAAGACCTCCAAAACTCTTCTGAGGGTCCCTCCAAACCCTCCTGGAGGTTCCTCCAAGACCTCTAAAACACTTCTGGAGGTCCCAGACAGTCCTGGGAGTCTCTCCAAACCCTCCTGGGCCTCCAAAACTCTTCTGAGGGTCCCTCCAAACCCTCCTGGACCTCCAAAATCCTCCTGGAGCTCCCTCTAAACATTCCTGGACCTCCAAAATCTTCCCGGGAGTCTCTCCAAACAGTCCTGGACCTCTAAAATCCTCCTGGAGGTCCCTCCAAATCCTCCTGGACCTCCAAAATCTTCCTGGGGATCCCTCCAAGACCTCCAAAACTCTTCTGAGGGTCCCTCCAAGATCTCCAAAACCCTCCTGGGGTCCTTGTAAATCCTTCTAGACCTCCAAAACTGTCCTGGGAGTCCCTCCACACAGGCCTGGACCTCCAAAATCCTCCTGGGAGTCTCCCCAAACCCTCTTGAACCTCCAAACCCCTTCTGAGGGTCCCTTCTGGATCTCCAAAACCCTTTTAAGGGTCTCTCCAAGACCTCAAAAACCCTTCTGAGGGTCCCTTCTGGGTCTCCAAAACCCTTCTGAGGGTCCCTTCTGGATCTCCAAAACCCTTTTAAGGGTCTCTCCAAGACCTCCAAAACCCTTCTGAAGGTCCCTTCAAAACCCTCCTGGGGTCCTTGTAAATCCTTCTGGGAAACCAAAACTCTCCTGGAGGTCCCTCCACCGCCTCCCAGTGCCCAGCCCAGCCGTGGGTACGATGTTCCGGCTGGCAGTGCCAGCGCCACGGCGTTTTCCAGCCGTCCCGCGCAGGCTGGCACGCAGCGCCAGGGCTCTGCCGTGGGCACGGCCCCTGCCCAGCCTCCCCCGTGCCCCGCAGCCCCGCCGGGCGTTCCGCGGCTCCGGGAGGCGCTGCCGAGCTCGGCGGGACCGGCCGGGCAGGGCGGGGAGGCGCCCGGGGCTGCCCGACCGGTCCCGGCTGTTCCACCGGAGCCCGAGCACGGCGCGGCACCCCCGGGGCTCCGGGACAGCCCCGCGGAGCCACCCGGGACCGACCGTGGAGCTGCTTGGTCATGGTTGTCCCCATGATCCCCGTGGATCATCAGCACCTCATCCCCCAGATCAGCTGAGGCTCAGCACCCACCGTCCTGGGCATCCAAAATCTGCGTGGGGGTCCCTAAAAGTCCTCCAAGATCTCCAAAACCCACCTGAGTGTCCCTAAAAATCCTCCAAAAAACTTCCTGGGTGTCTCTCCATACCCTCTAGGATCTCCAAAACCCACCTGAGTGTCCCTAAAAATCCTCCAAAAAACTTCCTGGGTGTCTCTCCACACCTTCTAGTATCTCCAAAACCCACCTGAGTGTCCCTAAAAACCTTCCCAGGTCTCCAAAAACTTTCTGGGGGCCTCTCTATACCCTCTAGGATCTCCAAAATCCTCCTGGGGATCCCTAAAAATCCTCCTAGGCCTCCAAAAAACTTCCTGGGTGTCTCTCCATACCCTCTAGGATCTCCAAAACCCACCTGAGTGTCCCTAAAAACCTTCCGAGGTCTCCAAAAACTTCCTGGGTGTCTCTCCATACCCTCTAGGATCTCCAAAACCCACCTGAGTGTCCCTAAAAACCTTCTGAGGTCTCCAAAAACTTTCTGGGGGCCTCTCCATACCCTCTAGGATCTCCAAAATCCTCCTGGGGATCCCTAAAAATCCTCCTAGGCCTCCAAAAACTTCCTGGGAATTCCTAAAAATCCTCCTGAACCTCCAAAACCCTTCCGGGAGTCTCTCCAAACCCTCTTGGACCCTCCTGTGGGTCCCTAAAAGTCCTCCTGGATCTCCAAATCCCTCCTGAGGGTCTCTCCAAATGCTCCAAAACCCTCCCGGGGGTCCCTAAAAATCTTCCTAGACCTCCTGGGTGTCCCTCCAAACAATCCTGGACCTTCAAAATCCTCCTGGGGGTCCCTACAAATAGTCCTGAGCCTCCAAAACCCATCTGAGGGTCTCTCCAAACCCTCCTGGAATCCTCCTGTGGGTCTCTAAAAGTCCTCCTAGACCTTCAAAACCCTCCTGGGGAATCTCTCCAAAACCCTCCTCGGTCTCCAAACCCTCCTGGGGGTTCCTACAAACAATCCTGGACCTCCAAAACCTTCCTGAGGGTCTCTCCAAATGCTCCAAAACCCTCCTGGGGGTCCCTAAAAATCCTCCTGGGCCTCCTGGGTGTCCCTCCAAACTCCCCTGGACCTTCAAAACCCTCCTGGGGGTCCCTACAAACCCTCTTGGACCTCCAAAGCTCCCATGAGGGTCTCCTCAAACCCTTTTGAACCTCCAAAACTCTCCTGTGGGTCCTCCCAACAAGTCCTCCTAGACCTTCAAAACTCTCCTGGGCGTCCCTCCAAACAGTCCTGGACCTCCAAAACCTTCCTGAGGGTCTCTCCAAATGCTCCAAAACCCTCTTGGGGGTCCCTAAAAATCCTCCTGGGCCTGCAAAGCCCTCCTGGGGGTCCCTCCAAATACTCCTGCATCATCCAAAACTCTCCTGTGGGTCCCTAGAAGTCCTGCTAGACCTTCAAAACCCTCCTGGAGGTCCCTCCAAACAGTCCTGGACCTTCAAAATCCTCCTGGTTGTCCCTTCAAATGCTCCTGGGACCTCCAAAACCCTCCAGGAGTTCCCTACAAACAGTCCTGGACCTCCAAATCCCTCCTGGATATTCCAAAAAATCCTTGTGGACCTTCAAAACCCTCCTGAGGGTCTCTCCAACCCCTCTTGGACCTTCAAAATGCTCCTGGGGGTCTCTCCAACCCCTCTTAGACTTCAAAACTCCCCTGAGGGTCTCTCCAAACCCTCCTGGACCACCAAAACCATCCTGGGGAATCTCTCCAAACCCTCCTAGCTCTCCAAAACCCTCCTGGGGGTCCCTAAAAATCCTCCTACACCTTCAAAACCCTCCTGAGGGTCTCTCCCAAACCCTCTAGGACCTCCAAATCCCTCCTGGGGGGTCTCTCCAAATGCTCCTGGATCCCAAAATCCCTTCTGAAGGTCTCTCCAAACCCTCCTGGACCACCAAAACCGTCCTGGGGAATCTCTCCAAACCCTCCTAGCTCTCCAAAACCCTCCTGGGGGTCCCTAAAAATCCTCCAGGACCTCCAAATCCCTCCTGGGGGGTCTCTCCAAACGCTCCTGGATCCCAAAATCCCTTCTGAGGGTCTCTCCAAACCCTCCTGGGGGTCTCTCTGAAAGCTCCAGGAGCTCCAAATCCCTCCCAGCTCCGCTCCCAGCCCACCTGCCCATGCAGAGGGATCTTCCACCCCATCCTGGAGAACCCCAGCATCCACAATCCCGGGTTTTTTTCCACCTGGATGCGACGCCCGGGCCTCGGTGTCACCGAGGAGCTGCCGGCAGCGGCTCCGTTACGTAAGGAAAGCTCGGGAGGGGGAAAACGGCGGCTCCCGGTGGCTGCGGCGGGAGGGGAGGGACGAAACGGCGGGAGAGGAGGAACGGGGGTGCGGGAGAACCGGGGAGAAGCGGGAGGATGCCGGAGGATGCGGAATGTTCGCCAGGACAAGTCCCGGTTCCAGCCCCCAGGAATGGGGACGCCCCGAGGAGGCGAGGGACGGTCCCGGGGATGGCGGAGGGCACCGGGATGCCCGCACCGGGATGGCAGAGGGCACCGGGATGGCACCGGGATGCCCGCACCGGGGCGGCACCGGGATGGCACCGGGATGCACCGGGATGGCACCGGGATGGCACCGGGATGGCACTGGGATGCCCGCACCGGGACGGCACCGGGATGGCACCGGGATGCACCGGGATGGCACCGGGATGGCACTGGGATGCCCGCACCGGGACGGCACCGGGATGGCACCAGGATGGCACCGGGATGGCACCAGGATGGCACCGGGATGCCCGCACTGGGACGGCATCGGGATGGCACCAGGATGGCACCGGGACGGCACCGGGATAGCACCAGGATGGCACCGGGATGCCCGCACCAGGATGGCACCGGGATGGCACCGGGATGGCCGCACCGCGTCCTGCCCCCGCTCCCAGAACAAAGGCAGGGATGGATGCTCGGGAAGGCTCCGGTGGGATTCGGGAGCAGCTGCGGGGTCACAGCGGGGCTGGGGTTTGAATGAACGCGGGAGAGGGGATGGGGGGACACGGAGGGACGGGAGCACGGACACGGCATGGGGGGATCATGGACACGGTGAGGGAATTATGGAAACAGGGTGAGGGGAGCACGGATACGGCACAGGGGGATCGCAGACGTGGCATGAGGGGTCAGGGACGTGGCCTAGGATCACGGACATGGCACGGGGGCATGGACACAGTGTGGGAAATATGGAAACAGTGCGGGGGGAGCATGGACATGGCACGGGGGGATCACAGACGCGATCCAGGATCACAGACATGGCACGGGGGGATCACAGACACGGGGGGATCATGGACACGGGGGGATCACAGACATGGGGGGATCATGGACACGGGGGGATCACAGACACGGGCAGATCATGGACACGGGGGGATCATGGACATGGAGGGATCATGGACACGGGGGGATCATGGACACGGGGGGATCATGGACACGGGGGGATCATGGACACGGGGGGATCATGGACACAGCATGAAGGGATCAGGGATATGATCCAGGATCACGGACATGGCACAGGGGGATCACGGACATGGGGGGATCACGGACACGGGGGGATCATGGACACGGGGGGATCATGGACACAGCATGAAGGGATCGGGGATACGAGCCAGGATCATGGACACGGGGGGATCACAGACACGGGGGGATCATGGACACAGCATGAAGGGATCAGGGATACGATCCAGGATCACGAACACAGGGGGATCACGGACACGGGGGGATCATGAACACGGGGGGATCACGGACACAGCATGAAGGGATCGGGGATACGATCCAGGATCACGGACACGGCACGGGATCATGAACACAGCATGAGGAGATCACAGACACGGTGTGACGGATCATGGACGTGGCACAGAGTCATGGACACGGCACGGGGATCATGGACATGGCACAGGATGGACACAGGATGGGAATTAGGGAAACAATGTGGGGGGATCACGGACACGCCATGATGGCACGAGGAATCATGGACACAGCACTGGGGAATCACGGACACGGCGTGTGGGGATCAGGGACACAGCCCAGGATCATGGACATGGCACGGAGGTCATGGACACGGCATGGGAATTATGGATACAGGATGGGAAACAGGGAAACAGTGTGGGGGGATCACGGACATGGTACAGGAGTTGTGGACAAGGCATGGGAATTGCGGAAACAGTGTAGGGGGGATCACAGACACGACTCAGGATCACAGACACGGCATGGGGGGAGATCATAGACACAGCCCAGGATCATGGACACGATCCGCGGGTCATGGACGCGGCGTGGGGGGGATCACGGCACGGGGGTATCACGGACACGGCACAGGGATCATGGATACAGCACGGGAATTGTGGAAACAACGTGAGGGTATCACGGACACGATCCAGGATCAGGGACACGATCCACGGTCAGGGACATTATCCAGAAACACGGACACGGCCCAGGATCACGGACACGGCCCAGAATCACGGACACAGCGTGGGGGAATCACGGACACGGCCTCTGCCCAAGGCCCCGGCCCATCCCCGGCCCGCGGCTGCTCGGAGCAGGGCGTCTGTCGCCGGGCTGCCAAACACGCACAAAGGCGTCTCATTATCCCCTAATTAGTGCCTCGCCGGCTCCTGCAATTAACACCCGTGCAGGCGGCTGCTGTTGAGGTAAACAGAGGGTTTGAAGAGCCCTGGAGAGCCGGGGGGCCCCGGCGGGGTGGGGACCACCCATGAGCCCAGAGGGTCCCACTGAACTCCAGAGCCCTCCGGTTCCTCCGGGAGAGCTGGGCAGGGAACAGGGACACCTTCCCCAGCCCAGGCGGCTCCAAACCCCATAAACCCGGCCTTGGACGCTTCCAGGGACGGAACAGCCACAGCTTATCTGGGAAATCCATCCCAGGGCGTCGCCACCCTCACAGGGAGGAATTCCTTCCCAAATCCCATCCATCCCTGCCCTCTGGCAGCGGGAGCCATTCCTGCTTCCTGTCCCTCCATCCCTTGTTCCAAATCCCTCTTCAGCTCTCCTGGAGTCCCTTCAGGCGCTGGGAGAGGCTCTGAGCTCTCCCTGGAGCCTCCTCTCCCATCCTGGCTCCAAGCAGGGATGCTCCAGCCCTCGGAGCATCTCCGTGACCTCTGGACAGGCTCCAGCAGCTCCACTTTCCCCAAAAGGAGCCCATGAGTCAGGAGCAGCTCGGGTCCTGCCCGGCCAGGTGTTCATTCCCTGCAAACATCAAAGGTCCTAAATGGCCTTTCTCCGGCTGACCCAGAAACGCGGATCAAGAGCTGCCTCATCCCTTAATTGAGAACTTGGTGACTTGGAATCTTTATTAAAGAGCTTTAGTGGATTCGCAGATTAAGGGCACAGCCCGGCCGCTGCCACCGTCCAGCCTTGTTCCTTGTCACCATCGTCCCTCACTGCCACCATCCAGCCTTGTTCCTTGTCACCATCCTCCCTCACTGCCACCATCCAGCCTCACTGCCACCATCCAGCTTCATTCCCTGCCACCATCCTCCCTCACTGTCACCATCCAGCCTTGTTCCTTGTCACCATCCTCCCTCACTGCCACCATCCAGCCTTGTTCCTTGTCACCATCCTCCCTCACTGCCACCATCCAACCTCACTGCCACCATCCAGCCTCCCTCCCTGCCACCATCCAACCTCACTGCCACCATCCAGCCTCATTGCCACCATCCAGCTTTGCTCCCTGTCACCATCCAGCCTCGGTCCTTGTCACCATCCAGCCTCACTCCCTGCATGCCGGGGCCACCTCACCCAGCAGCCGCTGCTCTGGAGATTTTTCCCTGCTCCAGCCTGGCTCTGGAGCTCTGGACAGGCCCTGGAAGGGCTCCCTGTGCTGAATCAAACCAGAATCAAACCAAATCCACGCTGAAAAGCAGCACTGCCCGCCCAGAACACCCCAGTCCTGGAGGATTTTCCAGCTTGGGATGGTGGAAGGAGCAGGCAGGGCTGGAAGGGGGGGTCCACACGTGCCCCCTCTCTCCCTCCTTCTGCCTGCAGGTTTCCTTCAATCCCCCCGTGCCAGGAGAAGCAGGGATGGATGTTTGGGGTCATCACCATGCCGGGAGAAGCAGGGATGTTTTGGATCATCAGGGATTGATGTTTTGGATCATCACCATGCCGAGAGAAGCAGGGATGGATGTTTTGGATCATCAGGGATGGATGTTTTGGATCATCAGGGATGGATGTTTTGGATCATCACCTCCCCTCGGGGCAGTGGGAAGGGGCTTTCGGCGGGGCAGGACTCCCCTGGGTGGGCGGGGAGCTGCGAACGCTGCGGAGGAAGGAAGGGGGATGGAGAGGAGGCAGCAGCGCGCTCCTCCAGGCGCTGTTCCTGCCTGCTGCTGCTGCTGCTGCGGATGATGGTGTGTTTGCCCAGGAAAACAGGAGTGGGGGATGCTACTACCAAATCCTGGGAGCGAGAAAGAGAGAGGAGAGGAGCAGCAACGGAGCCACGCAGCCCCTTCCTGCCCAGCTTTGGGAGAAACCCCCAGCCCAGCTTTGGGAGAAACCCCCAGCCCGGCTTTAGGAGAAACCCCCAGCCCAGCTCTGGGAGAAACCCCCAGCCCGGTTTAAGGAGAAATCCCCAGCCCGGCTTTAGGAGAAACCCCCAGGCCAGCTTTAGGAGAAACCCCCAGCCCAGCTTTGGGAGAAACCCCCAGCCCGGCTTCAGGAGAAACCCCCAGCCCGGCCTTGGGAGAAACCCCCAGCCCGGCTTTAGGAGAAACCCCCAGCCCAGCTTTGGGAGAAACCCCCAGCCCGGCTTCAGGAGAAACCCCCAGCCCGGCTTTGGGAGAAACCCCCAGCCCGGCTTCAGGAGAAACCCCCAGCCCGGCCTTGGGAGAAACCCCCAGCCCGGCTTTAGGAGAAACCCCCAGCGCGGCTTTAGGAGAAACCCCCAGCCCAGTTTTGGGAGAAACCCCCAGCCCGGTTTAAGGAGAAACCCCCAGCCCAGCTCTGGGAGAAATCCCCAGCCCGGCCGATTCCCAGGGGCACAGATGGAGCAGAAAACAACCCCGGCCCTGCCTGGCTGGCTCAGGAGGCCTCGGGGGGATTAAAACCCCCTCAGTGCCCATCTGGGGTGGGTTTGGTGCCCAGTGGCGTGGGGGATGTGGGCACCACAACACACACACACACACACGTGGGCACACTCACCCGTGTCACGGTGACACACGGCTGTTGTCCCTTGTCCCGTCCCCAGGGAATGGAGCAGCCGCTGCTCAGCGATGCCCTCGAGGCGTTGGCACTGTGGCATCGCCCTGGCAGTGCCAGCCATGTCCCTCACCCTCCTGCCCGTCCCTCCTCTGCCTCGTCCTCGCCAGCCCCGCGGCTGCTCCCGCCGGTTTCTATGGGAACTCGGCAGGAAAACGCGGCTTGCAGCGCCAGCCCGGTGCCAGCCGCTGTCACCCTGGCACCGCCTCCGCCACGGCCACCTCTGGGCACCCCTCGCCACTGCCCCTGTCCCTGTGGGGTGGCCCTGGTGGCCCAGCGCAGCAGGATGGGTGCCAGGGGGTCCCCCAAAAACACCGAAGTCCATTAAGTGCAGGATTTTGTGCTTCCCATGGGATTTTAGCTCTGGAATTGTAATTCCTCAGCCATCCCCTCTCTGGGATCATAATCCTGTGGCTCAGGTGGGTGACAGGCCCAGGTGTCTCCCAGCCACAGCCCCTGTCCCTGTGGGGTGGCCCTGGTGGCCCAGCACAGCAGGATGGGTGCCAGGGGTCCCCAGGGTGGGCTTGGGGTCCCCTGCAAACACCAAAGTCCATAAAGGCAGGATTTTGTGCTTCCCATGGGATTTTTAGCTCAGGAATTGTAATTCCTCAGCCATCCCCTCTCTGGGATCCTAATCCTGGCTCTGTGTCCCCATGGGGGTTGGCTTAGGGTGGGTGACAGGCCCAGGTGTCCCCAGCCAGGCCAAAGAGGAAGGAGCTGGCTTGGGAAGGGTCTCCTGGCAAAGGGAAGGGGACAAGAGGGACGGGGACAGGTCTGAGCAGGACAGGAGCTTCAGGAGCTCTCCTTTCCCATGAGGAGATGCCAGCAGGACCCAGAGGAAGGATCTGGAGCAGCCCCATGCACACACCGAGCCCTGGGCACCCCGGGATGAGCTCGGTGCAGAGCGGGATTCACAGAGAGATTCATGGAGGGATTAATGGAGGGATCAAGGTGGGATTCATGGAGGGATCACAGTGAGATTCACAATGGGATTCATGGAGGGATCACAGTGAGATTCACAACAGGATTCATGGAGGGATCACAGGATTCATAGAGGGATCATGGAGGGATCACAGTGGGATTCAGAACAGGATTCATGGTGGGGTCACAGAGGGATTCAAGGCGGGACTCATGGTGGGATTTATGGAGGGATCACAGAGGGATCACAGTGGGATCCATGGAGGGATCAGGGTGGGACCCATGGAGGGATCACAGTGAGATTCATGGAGGGATTCATAGCAGGATCACAGTGGGATTCATGGAGGGATGCACAGGGGGATCACAGAGGGATTCATGGAGGGCTTCATGGAGGGATTCACGGAGGGATCACAGTGGGATTCACGGAGGGATCACAGTGGGATCCATGGAGGGATCACAGTGGGATCCATGGAGGGATTCATAGCAGGATCACAGTGGGATTCATGGAGGGATGAATTCACAGTGGAATCACGGTGGGATTCCTGGAAGGATTTATGCAGGGCTGCACCGCGGGCTCACGGTGGGCTGCAGGCGCTCCCGCATTCACAGGAGTGGGAGCAAGCCGCGGGGTGCTGCCGATGCCCGGCTGCAGAGCCGCCCGCAGCGCCGCAGCTCAGCCCGGAGCGAGCGCCGGATCCTGCAGCACCCGCCAGCCCCGGCTCCCTGCACCGCTCCCCCTCCCCGCACGCCGGGATTAACGGAGCGGCTCCCGCGGCCATCTGGAGCGGGGGGCGCCCCCCTACCCCCTTCTACCCCCCTGCCCCGCGGGATGGCAGCGCCAGGTGCTGCTCGGAGCCCTCGGAGATGAGCCAGACCCGCACGGAGGTACCGGAGTGCCCGGACACCCCAAGCCCGCGGTCAGCACGGGGGTCCCGGGGGGAGAGGCCGGTCCGGCCCCTTCCGCTGGGGTTTAATGGACTCGTGGCGTATGAACATCCCCATCATGTGATGAACCAGAGGCTGCTTCCCTGCGAGCGGCGCAACAAAGCTGCGATTGAGGATGGAGGGCTCGGAGCAGCGGCACCGCCAGACACCCCCCGGTGCAGGGGGGGCCCGGAGCGGCGGCGCTGCCCTTCCTCCCGGCCCTGAGGAGGAGGAGGAGGAGGATGGCGCTCCGCTCGCAGCAGGCAGCGAAACGAGCCGCGGAGCCAAGGGAAGGTCTCGCTTTCCTGGGAAGCGCCAGACGACATCGCTCAGCCCCATCCATCACATCCCATACCCAGCGCTGGGGTCCGGCCCCTCCGAGCCCCCCCCCCCCATTCACCAGGATGGGGTTTGGGGGTGCTGGGGGGTCCGGCCCCCCCGAGTCCCTCCCCTTCACCAGGATGGGGTTTGGGGGTGCTGAGCCAAAACCTCGGCGCTGCTCTGCCCCTGCACGGAGTCGGGGGGTTCAAACCCAGGGGGTCCGAACCCAGGGGGTCCCAGCCCGCAGCATTTGGGGTGTTGGGGGCACAAACCAGCTCGCAGCCCATAAACACACGGCGGGGACAGCTCGGGGGGCCAAAGCTCGGCACGATGGGCAGGGGGTGCAGGGGGAGCCCCTCGGGCAAACGGGGGGTGCCGGCCCCCATAGTGCGCCCTGGGGACGGGAGCGCAGCCCCCTCCGCTTCCCTAAAAGAGCCCCCCCAGCACCCTGAGGGGCTGCGCTGCCGCTCCGCGCCCGCTGAGGAAGAGGAGGAGGAGGAAGAGCGGAGGAGGAGGAGGAGGAGGAGGAGGAGGAGGAGGAGGAGGAGGAAGGAGCCGCGCCGCAGGCACTCACCGTGACCGTGCGGGGCGGGCAGCGGCCGGTCCCCCCCGCGCTGCTACGGGCGCAGCATCCCCCCGGCCGCCCCCAGCCCGAGCGGGAGCCCGAGCCGGAGCGGGAGCCGGAGCCGCAGCCGGAGCCGGAGCTGGGCATGCTCGGGGGCCACCGAGCGGCACGTGACGCCGGGCTGGCACCGAGCGGGGCGGGGGGGCCGCGCCGCCCCCACCGCCCCCCGCCCCCGCGGGGACCGCGGGGACCGCGCTGAGCCCCCCCCGGGCCGCGCCGGGGGGATCCGGGACCCTGCGAGGGGATGGAGAGCGATGCACACCCCGAGCACAGCCCCGCACCCCGCGGGAACAGCCGGGATCCGCTGGACACGAATGACAGAGACTGGGGGGCAGCCTGGACCTGCACCCCAAAACCTGGGCACAGTGTGGACTCTCATGCCAGAGCCTGCACCCGAATTCCAGAACCTGGAGACAGCCTGGACCTGCACCCCAAAACCTGGGCATAGTGTGGACCCGAATTCCAGAGCCTGGGCACAAACTGGACGTGAATTCCAGAGCCTGGGCACAGCCTGAACCCACATCCCAAAGGTTGGGCACATCAGGGACCTGCACCCCAAAACCTGGGCGCAGCCTGGACCCACATCTCAGAACTTGGGCATATCATGGACCCAAATTCCAGAGCCTGGGCACAGCCTGGACCTGAATTCCAGAACCTGGGCACAGCCTGGACCTGCACCCTAGAGCCTGGGGGCAGCCTGGACCTGCACCCCAAAACCTGGGTACAGCCTGCACATGAATTCCAGAACCTGGGCACAGCCTGGACCCACATCCCAGACCCTGGGCATATCCTGGACCAAATTCCAGAACCTGGGCACAGCAGGGACCTTCACCCAAAATCTGGGCACAGCCTGGACTCGAATTCCAGAGCCTGGGCACAGCCTGAACCTGCATCCCAGAACTTGGGCACAGCCTGGACCCTAATTTCAGCACCTGGACACAGCAGGGACCTGTACCCCAAAACCTGGGCACAGCCTGGACTGAGCTCCCCTGCACACCCCCGTGTTGGGGACCCTGCTCCCTTTCCCACATCCCAACATCCCAGACCCTGCACCCCAGCATTGGACACACTCCCCAGGCACCCCAGCACTGGGGCGGGGGCAGAGAGGTCCCTTGGATTCCTCCCCATCCCTGGCACCGTGCATCCCTCGGGATCCTGCACCTGGCAGGGCAGGGGAGCCCCTTTGTTGCCAGGCAGGTGTGGGACCCTCTGGAGCAGGGTGGGATCTGCACCCCAGGATTGTCACCCACGGGGAAGGGAGGGTGGCAGGACAGCCCCCAACAGCTGAGCTGGTGGCCAGGATGGCTCAAGTGGGGCTGCCCATGCCCTCAGCCCAGCCTGGTGGCTCCTGGATCTGGGCATGGAGGCACCAACCCTGCAGATTGCAGCCCTACAGCCAGGGCACCGTGCCCCAATCCATGGCACTGCCCTCATTCTGCCTGTCACAGCTGCCAGGCCCGTGGTGGCACCCTGATGACACCCTGGTGGCACCCTGATGACACCCTGGTGGCACCCTGACGGCACCCAGAGCCCACAGCGACCTCCCATCCCAGACCTGGGGACAGCCAGGGCACCGTGCCCCAATCCATGGCACTGCCTCATTCTGCCTGTCACGCCTGCCAGGCCCGTGGTGACACCATGCTGGCACCCTGGTGGCACCTTGATGGCACCCTGGTGGCACCCAGAGCCCACAGGGACCTCCCATCCCAGACCTGGGGACAGCCAGGACACTCCAGGAAGGGAAAACCAGCGGCTGCCTCTGATCCTATAATCCCCCATTAGCCACAGGGCTTTAGGGGCTGGCACCGGGGTGGCTTTCACTGATCTGCTGCCTCCCGTGTCCCCACAGCGTGGGGGACACTGTGCCTCCCTGCCAGCACACAGCAGGACCCCAAAATCGCATTGTCCCCACCCTGCAGGCACAGGGGGATCCACAGGGGCTGCTCCACCTCCCACTGTGCCCCTGCTCCCCAAAAAGAGCCCAGGAGGAATTGGGGAGCTCTCAGGGGAGCCCCCAGGCAGGCTGAGCACCCCAGTTTGGCGTCTGGTTATTCCCTGCTCCCTTTATGGCACACCAGGAGGTGCCCCATCCCAAAGTCATGGGCACAGCAGGGCCTGCAGGCCGAGCTGGGGACAGGATTGGGATGAAAAATCCCAAATTTTGGGTGGGAGAACCAAGATAGGGCACTGGGTGCTGCCCAGCCACGCTCCGGGCTGGGGGTGCCTGGCATGCCCTGGAGCTTCCCTTCTGCACAGCTGGGCCTGGTGCCACCTCTGGAGGACAACGGCCACCGCTCGGTGCCCTGGGGCACAGGTGGGGCTGGCAGGACCCTTCCCCAGGTGGCCACCACCTCCCAACCCCATTGCCTGCCCTGCTGTGACATTCCCAGGTCCTGGGGCTCACAGGGAAGGCGCTCCCTGCCCCTGGGGTCACAGCTCCAGCCTGACCAGAAGGCTCCTGGAGCAGCCCCAGTCCCATTCCCTGCTCTGCTGTGACACCCCCAGGTCCCAGGACACACAGGCAAGGTGGTCCCTGCTTCTGGGGTCACACCTCCAGACTGACAAGGAGGCTCCTGGAGCAGCCCCAGTCCCATTCCCTGCTCCACTGTGACATTCCCAGGTCCTGGAGCACACAGGAAGGTGTTCCTGAGGTCATAACTCCTAATTAGAGGCTCCCAGGACAGTCCCAGTCCCATTCCCTGTTCCCTTGTGACATTCCCAGGTTCCAGCACACACAAGAAAGTGATTCCTGAGGTCACAACTCCGACCCCACCAGAAGGCTCCTGGAGCAGTCCCTGTTGTGGCATTCCCAGGTCCCAGGACACATAGGAAGGCTTCCGAGGCCACAACTCCAACCCTACTTGGAGACTCCTGGAGCAGCCCCAGTCCCATTCCCTGCCCCGCTGTGACACCCCCAGGTCCCAGGACACACAGGGAAGGTGGTCCCTGCTTCTGGGGTCACACCTCCAGACTGACAAGGAGGCTCCTGGAGCAGCCCCAATCCCATTCCCTGCTCCACTCTGGCATTCCCAGCTCCCAGGACACGCAGGGAAAGTGCTGGGGTCACAGCTCCAACCCCCCCAGGAGGCTCCTGGAGCAACCCCACTATGGCATTCCCAGGACACACAGGAAGGTGGTTCCTCAGATCGCAGCTCCAACCTCCCTTGGAAGCTCCTGGAAGAGCCCCAATCCCATTCCCTGCTCTGCTGTGACATTCCTGGGTCCCAGGACATAAAGGAAGGTGGTTCCTGGGGTCACAGCTCCAACCCTACTTGGAGACTCCCAGGGCAGCCCCAGTCCCATTCCCTGTCCCACTGTGACATTCCCAGGTGGTTCCTCAGGTCACAACTCAAATCCCACCAGGAGGCTCCTGGAGCAGCCCCAGTCTCATTCCCTACTCTGCTGTGACATTCCTGGATCCCAGGACATACAGGAAGGTTCCCGAGGTCACAGCTCCAACCCCACCAGGAAGCTCCTGGAGCACCCCCAATCCCATCCCTGGAGCAGCCCCAATCCCCAATCCCATCCCCTGCCCCACTGTGACATTCCCAGGTCTCAGGACACACAGGAACATGCTCCATGCCTCTGGGGTCACAGCTCCAACCCCACCAGGAAGCTCCCAGGGCAGCCCCAATCCCATCCCCTGCCCCACTGTGACATTCCCAGCTCCCAGGACACACAGGGTCACAGCTCCAAGCCCTCCTGGACGCTCCCAGAGCAGCCCAAATCCCATTCCCTGCTCTGCTGTGACATTCCCAGCTCCCACGACACACAGGACGGTGGTCCTTGTCCCCAGGGTCACAGTTCCAACCCTACTTGGAAGCTCCTGGAACAGTGCCAATCCCATTCCCTGCCCCACTGCGACATTCCCAGGTCCCAAGACCCACAAACCCAACCCCCCCAGGAAGCTCCTGGAGCAGACCCCATTATGGCATTCCCAGGACACACAGGAAGGTTCCTGAGGTCCCAGCTCCAACCCCACTGGAGGCTCCCGGAGCAGCCCCAATTCCTTTCCCTGCCCTGCTGTGACATTCCTGGATCCCAGCACTCACAGGAAGGTCCCCAGTGTCACAACTCCTACCCTACTTAGAGGCTCCCAGGGCAGCCCCAATCCCACTCCCTGCCCCGCTGTGACATTCCCAGCTCCCAGCACACACAGGGCGGTTCCCGAGGTCCCAGCTCCAGCCCCACTGGAGACTCCCAGGGCAGCCCCAATTCCTTTCCCTGCCCTGCTGTGACATTCCTGGATCCCAGCACACACAGGAAGGTCCCCAGTGTCACAACTCCTACCCTACTTAGAGGCTCCGAGGGCAGTCCCAATCCCATTCCCTGCCCCGCTGTGACATTCCCGGATCCCAGCACACACAAGGCGGTTCCGGAGGTCCCAGCTCCAGCCCCACTGGAGGCTCCCGGAGCAGCCCCAATCCCATTCCCTGCCCCGCTGTGACATTCCCAGGTCCCAGCACACACAGGAACATGCTCCATGCCTCTGGGGTCACAGCTCCAACCCCACCAGGAAGCTCCCAGGGCAGCCCCAATCCCATTCCCTGCCCCGCTGTGACATTCCCAGCTCCCAGCACACTCAGGAAGGTTCCCGAGGTCCCAGCTCCAGCCCCACTGGAGGCTCCCGGAGCAGCCCCAGCCCCACTCCCGGCTCTGTCTGGAGCTGCCTCAAGGCCACGGCCCAGATTAGAGCGGTTGATGCCGGCGCTTTGCCCCGGCCCGCCG
This sequence comes from Ammospiza caudacuta, assembly GCF_027887145.1. Taxonomy (NCBI): domain Eukaryota; kingdom Metazoa; phylum Chordata; class Aves; order Passeriformes; family Passerellidae; genus Ammospiza; species Ammospiza caudacuta. The sequence goes on along the minus strand of NC_080616.1, from coordinate 5,887,142 downwards.
GGGATCTTTGCTCCCTTCGCCGGGCTTTTATGGCTGTCTGGGCACACAGGGAGAGCTCCGGGAGCCAGAGAGGGACGGACCCGACGATCCCGTCTGGAGCGGCCTCACCGCGCCAGGCGAGGCGCAGCCTGCAGCTCCCAGCCTGTCTAGACGCCAAAATCGCCTCGCCGCGGCCCCAGTCCCAGCACTGGAGGCAAAAAAGGGGCGAGAGGGAATGGGGAACACTCCCGGTGGGATGAACCGGGAGCAGCGCCTCGGGCTGGAGCCTCACCGAGCTGCTGCTGCCAGCACAGCCAGCTCCGTGCCCCGGGGACCCTGCGCTCCTCCGCACAGCATCCCAGAGCTGCAGGAATCGCCGGAGGAACATTTTCCTGCGGGATGACGCGGGGAAGGGGGTGGCTGCCTCGCCCACCCCACCCCGGAGCATCTCCGAGGAGGAATTTTGCATCTGGGATGGGCGTTTGGAGCAGGAGCTGCAGGTGCAGGGCTGTTCCTGCCTCATCCAAGGATCATCCCGGGCTGCAAAAACTTCTCCCTCGGCCCTTCCTCACTTACTTGATGAAGTAGAGGCCGCCGTGCATGGTGGTGTCCACCTCCCAGCCTCGGGGCAGCCCTGCGGGGACAGGCAGGAGCGGGGTCACCCTCGCTGTCCCCTCCAGGAGGGCGAGGGCAGGGATTGAGGGGTGATGGTGACACTTTGTGCCGCTCTCACCAGGCTCAAACTGCATTTTTGGAGGAGTTTGAGGCCCCTCCTCATCAGAGACCACAGAAAAGAGGGGAAAATCCACCAGGAAAACCCACGCTGGGCAGAATCAGCATCACCTCGTACAACCCCCCAGTTCCCCCCAGGTGCGAGCAGCTCCTGCTGGCTCATTTTTGGGGGGTCTCCTCTGCACCCCCGGGGCATTTCAGTGCACATTTCCCAATGCCAGGCCCAGGCTCACCTGTGCAGGAGAAGTGCCCGCTCTGGACGGCGTAGCCCGAGCCCGGGTGCACCCAGCTGGTGGATTTGGTGTCGTCGCTGCGAGGGACAAGGACAAGAGGGGGCTGTCAGCACCTCCGGGGGGGGCTCGGCAGCCCCTTCCCCATCTCTGGGCACCACCACGGGGGACTTCTCGAGTGGGTTTTAGAGGGGAAACTGTGACAGCAAAGGTGGCTGTGACACGGGACAGCACAGGGACCCCAAACCGAGCCCCCCATCCTTTGCAGCCCCCCAGCCCCAGCAGAGCCCCCTCCCCAGCCCAGGCCGGCTCCGTACTTGATGAAGAAGATCCTGCCGTCCCCACAGACGCCGTAGGTCCACCTGCCCGGCAGGTCCAGCCAGTCGATGTCATCGCCCATGGGGGTGGCACGGTGGGCACGGGCACGGACAGCGCCCGCCTCACCCGGGCAGCGCCGGGCAGCGAGTCCCGGGCTGGCCCCGGGAGCAAAGGCTCAGCTCAGCCCTTCTTCCACCACCAGCCCGGCTCTGTTTGCTCTGAATAACCCGGCAGGGAGGGAAAAGCAAAAGCAAAAAAAAAAAAAAAAAAAAATTCCCGGCCAAACCCATGGAGTTTAACCCCTTCAGAGCCGCGCGCTCCCCGTGACTCTCCAGGGCCAGCTCGTCGCTGCTTCCTCCAGCGCCTGCTCGCTGTAATTACCACCCATTAACTCGAGGTGAGTAATTATGGAGTTGTTACTTCCCTCTCCTGCTCGTTTGGAACAATGTCGGATTCTTGCGGGCCCGTCTGATGTCGCAGCCAAGCCGAATGTAGGGCACCGTGATGATTATCTGCGGTGCTCCTGGGGCTGCCCACCGGGGGTTTTCTCTCGCAGCCCTCAATTAAAAGTCTTTCAAGGCCAAAGGTGGGGTCTGGGAGGCACCTGGGCCGCTGATTGAAGGAGCCAATTTGCCCTCCTGTCTCAGCTTTGCGCCTTTGTAAAGCTGCTCGTGGCACCAGCAGGGAGATGCTGGCTCGGGAGAGGCCCCATACGTGGAAAAGAAGGAAAAAAATAAAATTTCCTGGTTCCCAAAAACTCCCTGATTCTCAAAGCACAGGTTTAAGATTATTAAAGTTGGAAGAGACTTCCAAAATCGAGCTGAATGTTTAACTGAGCACCACCACGGCTGCTGAAGCGTTTTGGGGTTTTTCCTGCTCAGTCCCCACATCAGAGCTGGGATTTGGGGAAACCAGTTCCCCGAAAGCTTTTCCTGGTGTTCTTTGAACCGCTGGGTGAGAAAAACACGTCTGGTTGGTGCCTTTGGGAGAGCAGCTGATGGCACCGTCCTGGGCACTGCTTCACCAGGAAAACTCCATTTCCTGGGCATTATTTCACCTGGAAAACTTCATTCCATGGGCATTGTTTCACCGGGAAAATTCACCTTTTCACCTGGAAAAGCTCCATTCCCTGAGCATTGTTTCACCTGGAAAACCTCTATTCCAATTGTTTCACCTGGAAAACTCCATTCCATGGGCATTGTTTCACCTGGAAAACTCCATTCCATGGGCATTGTTTCACCTGGAAAAGTTCCATTTCCTGGGCATTGTTTCACCTGGAAAATCTCTATTCCAATTGTTTCACCTGGAAAACTCCATTCCATGGGCATTGTTTCACCTGGAAAAGTTCACCTTTTCACCTGGAAAAGTTCAATTCCCTGGGCACTGTTTCACCTGGAAAAGCTTTATTCCAATTGTTTCACCTGGAAAACCTTTATTCCAATTGTTTCACCTGGAAAACTCCATTCCCTGGGCATTGTTTCACCTGGAAAAGTTCCATTTCCTGGGCATTGTTTCACCTGGAAAATCTCTATTCCAATTGTTTCACCTGGAAAACCTTTATTCCAATTGTTTCACCTGGAAAACTCCATTCCATGGGCATTGTTTCACCTGGAAAAGTTCACCTTTTCACCTGGAAAAGTTCAATTCCCTGGGCACTGTTTCACCTGGAAAACCTTTATTTCAATTGTTTCACCAGGAAAATCTCCATTCCAGGGGAACCTGGGAACACCAGCAGGGCTTTTTGTTTCCATGCAATCCCGGACTTGTTTGGGTTGGGAGAGACTTTAAAGCTCCTCCAGTGCCAAAGCCAGGGACATTTCCTTATCCCAGGTTAATCCAAGCTCCGTCCTGGACATTTCCAGGGGTGGATTTCCAGTGTTACCCACAGGGATGTGACTCTGCCATGTTCCCAACATGATCCCAAACTCCCACACTCCCCATCCATCCATGACCAAATTCCTCATTTTTCCCCCAAAGAAGCAGCAAGACAGAGAAGTGGAGGGATCTGGGATTGAGGGAAATCAATCAGGAGCTCAGGCTGGGGCTGGTTCAGGGCTGTGGTGACTCCCAAATCCCATTCCCTCCCAAACCAGGCGGATTTGCTGCCTTTTCCTGGGATAACAAAGCCTTGGGGACACCAGGAATGGGAAGGGGACAGCGGGATGAGAGGGAATGTGGGAAGATCCTGGCCTTGGACAGGGATGCTGGTTTGAGGGATGAAGATTTCCTTTTCTCATTCCATTCCCTGATTTTCCTTTTCCCTCTCATCCTTTCCCTTTCCTTTTCCGTTTCTCCTTTCCTTTCCAATTTTCCTTTCCTTTCCTTTCCTTTCCTTTCCTTTCCTTTCCAATTTTCCTTTCCTTTCCAATTTTCCTTTCCTTTCCAATTTTCCTTTCCAATTTTCCTTTCCTTTCCAATTTTCCTTTCCTTTCCTTTCCTTTCCTTTCCTTTCCAATTTTCCTTTCCTTTCCTTTCCTTTCCTTTCCTTTCCTTTCCTTTCCTTTCCTTTCCTTTCCTTTCCTTTCCTTTCCAATTTTCCTTTCCTTTCCTTTCCTTTCCTTTCCTTTCCTTTCCTTTCCTTTCCTTTCCTTTCCTATTTTCCTTTCCTTTCCTTTCCCTTCTCCTTCTTCCCTCCCAGCCCCGATGTCCCCAAGGAGAAGCCACCAGCTGTCACCTCCTCCCCACCACCCCCAGCCTCCCAACCACGCTGGGACCAGGGAACAAAGGGAGGGAAGCAGCTGGAGAAGGGATGTGCGGCGAGGTGACAGCGCTGTCACCCCGGCAGGGAGGACACCGAGCCCGCGGTGACCCCGCTGGGTGACACAGAGCCCGGCTGGGGACATTTCCTGCTGGCTCCGGTGGCTCAGGCTCCAGGAATGTCACAGAACCGGGCGCTGCCCCGCGCTCAGGGGCGGCTGCTGCTCCCGCCCTGGATTTTCCTGTCCCAAAACTCATCCAGAGGATGGTGTGGGTGGTGGCACCTTGGGGACAACCTCAGAGGGGGCGGTGGCCTCGGGGACAATCTCAGAGGGGACGGTGGCAATTGTAACCTCAAGGGGGCGGTGGCACCTCGGGGACAACCTCAGTGGGCGCGGTGGCAAGTGGGGACAACCTCAGAGGAGGCGGTGGCACCTCAGGGACCACCTAAGAGGGGGCGGCGACACTTTAGGGACAACCCCAGAGGGGGCGGTGGCACCTCAGAGACAACCTCAGAGGAGGCGGTGGCACCTTGGGGACAGCCTCAAAGGGGGCGGTGGCACCTCGGGGACCACCTAAGAGGGGGCCGTGACACTTTAGGGACAACCTTAGAGGGGGCGGTGGCACCTTGGGGACAGCCTCAGAGGGGGCGGTGGCACCTTGGGGACAGCCTCAGAGGGGGCGGTGGCACCGCCTTCTGGACAACACATTCCCGGGCGGTGGCAATTGGGGACAACCTCAGAGGAGGTTGTGGCATCTTGGGGACAACCTCAGAGGGGGAGGTGACAACTGGGGACAACCCCAGAGGGGGCGGTGGCCTCGGCGCTGGCGGCGCGTCCCGCACGGTTCTGGCACCACCTTCTGGACAAAACATTCCCGGGCAAACAAACCGGGAGCGAGGGACGCGGGGCTGGCACTGTCCCCAAGCGACGTCCCAGGGACGCGGGGTTGGCACTGTCCCCAAGCGACGTCCCAGGGACGCGGGGCTGGCACTGTCCCCAAGCGATGTCCCCTCCGCGAGGGACGCGGGGTTGGCACTGTCCCCAAGCGATGTCCCAGGGACGCGGGGCTGGCACTGTCCCCAAGCGACGTCCCAGGGACGCGGGGCTGGCACTGTCGCCAAGCGATGTCCCAGGGACGCGGGGCTGGCACTGTCCCCAAGCGATGTCCCCTCCGCGCTGGAACCGCGGAATGCCCGGCATGGGGAGGACTGGAGGATTTAGGGACGGAAGGGACAATTCCGGTGTCCCAGCGTGCGCCAGGTGGCCCTTGGGCACTTCCTGGCATGGAGCAGCCGCGGGTTCTGTGGGGATTCTGTGCCAGGGTGGCGTCACCAGCGTGTCCCTGGCACTCCAAGTGTGTCCCTGGTTGTGCCCCTGGCACTCCAAGTGTGTCCCTGGTTGTGCCCCTGGCACTGTGGGTGTGTCCTTGGCACTGCGGGTGTGTCCCAAGTGTGTCCCTGGCACTGTGGGTGTGACCCTGACACTCCAGGTGTGTCCCTGGCACTCCGGGTGTGTCCCTGGCACTCCAGGTTTGCCCCTGGCTCTGCGGGTGTGCCCCTGGCTCTGCGGGTGTGCCCCTGGCTCTGCGGGTGTGCCCCTGGCACTCGAGGTGTGCCCCTGGCACTCGAGGTGTGCCCCTGGCATCTGGAATCTTCCTTGCAGCTCTGGGAATGTTTTTCCTCCTGGATTTGCTCTCCCCTCTTTGCCAGCTCCTCGTTCCACCCCAAACCCAACCTGGATTATCCCAGGAGCTGAACCCAAACGTTCTGCTGGGCTTTTCTCCTGCCTGGCACAGATCCCACAGTGCCAACGCGCCAGAGCCGGGGATGTGCCTGGCATGCACAGAGGGCACAGCTGGCACCGAGTCAGGGATCCTGGGGAGCGTTTTTGGTGGGACAGGGGAGGGAGGAGCAGGGATGGGAAAGGAAAAGGGGAAAGGAAAAAGGAGAAGGAAAAAGAGGGAAGGAAAAGGGAAAAGGATGGGAAAAAGGGGGAAAGGGAAAAGGAGGAAAGAAAAGGGGAAGGAGAGATGGAAAAGGAGAAGGAAAAGGGGGAAAGGAGAAAGGGAAAAGGAGAAAGGGAAAAGGAAAAGGATAGGAAAATGGGGAAAGGGGGAAAGGATAGGAAAATGGGGAAAGAAAAGGGAAAGTGAGAAGGAAGAAAGGGAAAAGGGAAAAGGAGAAGGGAAAAAAAGGGAAAAGGGAAAAGAAAAAGGAGAAGGAAAAAAGGGAAAAGAAAGAGGAAGGAAGGAAGGAAGGAAGGAAGGAAGGAAGGAAGGAAGGAAGGAAGGAAGGAAGGAAGGAAGGAAGGAAGGAAGGAAGGAAGGAAGGAAGGAAGGAAGGAAGGAAGGAAGGAAGGAAGGAAGGAAGGAAGGAAGGAAGGAAGGAAGGAAGGAAGGAAGGAAGGAAGGAAGGAAGGAAGGAAGGAAGGAAGGAAGGAAGGAAGGAAGGAAGGAAGGAAGGAATCCCGAAACCCCAGGCCAGGAAGGAAGGCAGAGCTTTTATCCCAAGGGCAGCTCCAATCCTTTTTTCCCAATTTAAATTCCTTTATCCCCTCCAAAATAATCAGAATAAACCTTGGGTTAAACCCCACTCAGAGCCCAGCAGGCCAAAATTAAATCCCAAAAATTCCTCATCCCATCCTTTGAGAATCCCTGGAAAAATCCAAATTATTCCTCCAGCCCAGTTTGGGGATAATTCCCAGCTCCTGTCAGGAATTCCCTGCCCTAAATCCCAGGAATCACAAACACCACCCAGAAATCCAACCCAAAATTGGATTTTCCCCAAATTTTCCCCCAATTTTATCTTGCAAATCTCTTTATTACAACACACAGATTAGTCCTGAATAGTTTTCTTATGTACAGAAATAGAATTTTTCTTTTTTTTTTAGGTAGAAAAAACCCAACAAAGCAGCCACAAATCAAAGAAAATCCATAGAAAGCCAAATCCAAACTTTTTTCCCCCCCCAAAATGATACAAAAATAAAAATCTGCAACATCACAGTTTTGATTTAATTCCCTCCAAGTTTTACTTCTAATATATTTTTAAAGGAATTTTAGAGGGAAAAAAGGAATTCTGAGGTGTTTAAGGATGGGTTTGGTGGTAATTAAATTCAATTTTCTGATGGAACAGCTGGAAAAAAATGAGGTTGGAGGAGTGGGAAACTCATCCATGGGAATTTTGATTTAAAAAATTGAAATTTTTCCCAAGGTTTGGACCCTTTGGAACTTGAAACCCTTTCAAGTTCCTTCATTAAATCCCAATTTTTTCCAAGCAGTTTTGGATTCCCAGCATTCCCAAGGTTCTCCTGAGCACCAAGAAATTCGAGTTGTCCACAAAGAACTGAAGCACCACAATCCCAAAAATAAACCCCAAAAATAAACCCCAAAAATAAACCCCAAAAATAAATCCCAAAAATAAACCCCAAAAATAAACCCCAAAAATAAATCCCAAAAATAAATCCCAAAAATAAACCCCAAAAATAAATCCCAAAAATAAACCCCAAAAATAAACCCCAAAAATAAACCCCAAAAATAAATCCCAAAAATAAACCCCAAAAATAAATCCCAAAAATAAATCCCAAAAATAAATCCCAAAAATAAACCCCAAAAATAAACCCCAAAAATAAATCCCAAAAATAAATAAATCCCAAAATTCGGGAGATCCATGGGAAAAACCAACTGGGAGATCCATGGGAAAATTCTTGTTGTGTTTTTGCCTTGGAATGATCAGAAATTCACATTTTTTTCTTCTTGGAATTCCAATTTTTGTTGGTTTTTAGAAAGCAAATCCGGTGTGAGTAAAATCCTCAAAAAAAAAATCAAAAATTCCAAGTGGATTCCTCAGGATTTGAGAAATTTATAATTTTTTTTTGAGGGAAAAAAATCAAATTTTTAGGATGGCAAACTGTTGGCATTTGAATTAACACAGCTTTAATTTAATTAATCTCCTAAATTTTCTAATTGCACAACAAAAAAAAAAAAAAAAAAGGATTTTTTAATTTCAAGAAGGATTTCCTGCAAAAAAATAAAGGAAAAATCCAAAAATTCTGGGATTTTCTATTAGGATAAAGCAGGAATAAACAATTTTCTTCCAAATTAAAAACTGGATTAAAATGAAAATTAAGGATAAATTTAAAGCACTTTAATAAAGTTTTTCTTCTACCAAATGGAAATTATTCTGGCCAGCTGAACAAATAATTGATTTATTGACCCAACTTTGTGCAAACATTGGAATTTTTCCATTTTTATTTTCCCTGCTTGGAAAATTCCCACTGCAACCTCCAGCTCCAAACCCCTTTTTCCCTCAAGGATTTTGATTAAATAATGTAAGATTTTAAATTAAAATATAAATAGAGTTTTGTCCTCTCACTGAAATGTTTTTTGGTGACCCCAGTGCAGACATAAAGAGTTAATACTGATTTTTTAGGAAAGAAAATCAGGAATTTTTGTCTTTAAATTTCTTTAAATTCAAGATAATTTCCTTAAATTCCAGAAAATTATCAGGAGAAGCAGATTGGAAATAAAAATTCACTTCAATCCCTCTCCCAAAGCAGAATTACAGCAAAGATGAATTAAATAATTCAGGAATTTTGCTCCCTAAATTCAAGCATCATCCACAGCCTCATTAATTTTGAATTATTAATTAGGAGGAAGAAATTCAGGAAATTTGTTGGACAAGAAGCCAGAACCTTTTGGAATAATCCTGGAAAAGGGAATTATTGAAACCAAAGCTTGGCTGGAATATTCAAACCTTAAAAAGCTCCAGAAAAATTCAAATATTGGATTATTCCAAGCAAAAAGAAAAAAGTGGGGAAAAAATCCTTTTAAAGGAAGGAATTTTTAAAAATAAATTATTATTCCAAGCAAAAAAAAAAAAAAAGGAAAAAAAATCCTTTAAAGGAAGGAATTTTTAGAAATGGATTATTTCAAGCCAAAAAAAAAAAAAGGAAAAAAAATCCTTTAAAGGAAGGAATTTTTAGAAATGGATTATTCCAAGCAAAAAAAAAAGGGAAAAAAAATCCTTTTAAAGGAAGGAATTTTTAAAAATAAATTATTATTCCAAGCAAAAAAAAAAGGGAAAAAAATCCCTTAAAGGAAGGAATTTTTAGAAATGGATTATTCCAAGTAAAAAATAAGTGGAAAAAAAATCCTTTAAAGGAAGGAAATTTATAAATGGATTATTCCAAGCAAAAAAAAAAAAAAGTGGGGAAAAAATCCTTTTAAAAGAAGGAATTTTTAGAAATGGATTATTCCAAGCAAAAAAAAAAAAAAAAGGGAAAAAATCTCTTAAAGGAAGGAATTTTTAAAAATAAATTATTATTCCAAGCAAAAAAAAAATGGAAAAAAAATCCCTTAAAGGAAGGAATTTTTAGAAATGGATTATTCCAAGCAAAAAATAAGTGGAAAAAAAATCCTTTAAAGGAAGGAATTTTTAGAAATGGATTATTCCAAGCAAAATAAAGGGAAAAAAATCCTTTAAAGGAAGAAATTTTTAAAAATAAATTATTATTCCAAGCAAAAAAAAAGGAAAAAAAAATCCCTTAAAGGAAGGAATTTTTAGAAATGGATTATTCCAAGCAAAAAATAAATAAGTGGAAAAAAAATCCCTTAAAGGAAGGAATTTTTAGAAATGGATTATTCCAAGGAAAAAAAAAAGGGAAAAAAATCCTTTAAAGGAAGGAATTTTTAAAAATAAATTATTATTCCAAGCAAAAAAAAAGGAAAAAAAAATCCCTTAAAGGAAGGAATTTTTAGAAATGGATTATTCCAAGCAAAAAATAAATGGAAAAAAATCCTTTAAAGGAAGAAATTTTTAAAAATTGATTATTCCAAGCAAAAAAAAAAGGAAAAAAAAATCTCTTAAAGGAAGGAATTTTTAGAAATGGATTATTCCAAGCAAAAAATAAGTGGAAAAAATCCTTTAAAGGAAGAAATTTTTAAAAATAAATTATTATTCCAAGCAAAAAAAAAGGAAAAAAAAATCCCTTAAAGGAAGGAATTTTTAGAAATGGATTATTCCAAGCAAAAAATAAGTGGAAAAAAAATCCCTTAAAGGAAGGAATTTTTAGAAATGGATTATTCCAAGCAAAAAAAAAAAAAAAAGTGGGGAAAAAATCCTTTTAAAAGAAGGAATTTTTAGAAATGGATTATTCCAAGCAAAAAAAAAAGGGAAAAAATCTCTTAAAGGAAGGAATTTTTAAAAATAAATTATTATTCCAAGCAAAAAATAAGTGGAAAAAAAATCCTTTAAAGGAAGGAATTTTTAGAAATGGATTATTCCAAGCAAAATAAAGGGAAAAAAATCCTTTAAAGGAAGGAATTTTTAAAAATAAATTATTATTCCAAGCAAAAAAAAAGGAAAAAAAAATCCCTTAAAGGAAGGAATTTTTAGAAATGGATTATTCCAAGGAAAAAAAAAAGGGAAAAAAATCCTTTAAAGGAAGGAAATTTATAAATGGATTATTCCAAGCAAAAAAAAAAAAAAAGTGGGGAAAAATCCTTTTAAAAGAAGGAATTTTTAGAAATGGATTATTCCAAGCAAAAAAAAAAAAAAGGGAAAAAATCTCTTAAAGGAAGGAATTTTTAAAAATAAATTATTATTCCAAGCAAAAAAAAAAGGAAAAAAAATCTCTTAAAGGAAGGAATTTTTAGAAATGGATTATTCCAAGCAAAAAATAAGTGGAAAAAAAATCCTTTAAAGGAAGGAATTTTTAGAAATGGATTATTCCAAGCAAAATAAAGGGAAAAAAATCCTTTAAAGGAAGAAATTTTTAAAAATAAATTATTATTCCAAGCAAAAAAAAAGGAAAAAAAAATCCCTTAAAGGAAGGAATTTTTAGAAATGGATTATTCCAAGGAAAAAAAAAAGGGAAAAAAATCCTTTAAAGGAAGAAATTTTTAAAAATGGATTATTCCAATCAAAAAAAAAAAGGAAAAAAAATCTCTTAAAGGAAGGAATTTTTAGAAATGGATTATTCCAAGCAAAAAATAAATGGAAAAAAATCCTTTAAAGGAAGAAATTTTTAAAAATTGATTATTCCAATCAAAAAAAAAAGGAAAAAAAAATCTCTTAAAGGAAGGAATTTTTAGAAATGGATTATTCCAAGCAAAAAATAAGTGGAAAAAAATCCCTTAAAGGAAGGAATTTTTAGAAATGGATTATTCCAAGCAAAAAATAAGTGGAAAAAAAATCCTTTAAAGGAAGGAATTTTTAGAAATGAGGCTTTTGGAGAAGCTGGAAAAATAGAGAAACACAAAAATAAAACCCCTTCAGCTGCACATCCCTCAGGGAATTTGAAATCAAAACTGCAATTGCCATAAATATTTCCTTCAAAATAGGTTTTGCTTTGTTTTTTTTTTGTGTTTTTTTGTTTTTTTTTGTTTTCCAAAGTGCAAAAATCCAAAGGAACAGGCCCCACACTTCCCAAGGGATGGCAGGAAAAGGCAATTTCTGGGAATGGATTGAACCCCGAGCAGGCTGGTTGTGTGTCAATGCTAATTAACAGGAATGCAATTAGAGCAGCCCACCAGGGAGCTCCAGGCTATCAAAACAACAATTTCTCAATATCAAACCAGGGGGAAAAAATGAAAAAAAAATCCAATTTTTCTCCCCATTTCTGCACATGCAGCTGCCAGATAACAATTTCTGAATATCAAACTGGAGGGGGGAAAAAAGGGAAAAAAAATCCCATTTTTCTCCCTGTTTCAGCACATGCAGGGAAAAAAAAAGGAAAAAAAAATCCCATTTTTCTCCCCGTTTCAGCACAAGCAGGGAAAAAAAAAGGGAAAAAAAAAATCCCATTTTTCTCCATTTTTCTCCCTGTTTCAGCACATGCAGGGGAAGAAAAAGGGAAAAAAAAAATCCCATTTTTCTCCATTTTTCTCCCCGTTTCAGCACATGCAGCTGCCAGACAACAATTTCTGAATATCAAACTGGAGGGGGGGAAAAAAAGGAAAAAAAAAATCCCATTTTTCTCCCCATTTCAGCACATGCAGGGAAAAAAAAAGGGGAAAAAAATTCCCATTTTTCTCCATTTTTCTCCCCGTTTCAGCACATGCAGCTGCCAGACAACAATTTCTGAGTATCAAACCGGGGGGGAAAAAAAATCCCATTTTTCTCCCCGTTTCAGCACATGCAGGGAAAAAAAAAAGGGGAAAAAAATTCCCATTTTTCTCCATTTTTCTCCCCGTTTCAGCACACGCAGCTGCCACGTGCGGTCGAGATTTGACGAACTGAAGGGTGAGGCGAACTGCAGGAGGTGGAAGGTTCTAGAAGGGCTCGGTCCTGTGGGGTTGGGATTCCTGGAGCCTCCGCAGCACCCTCAGCCTGTGCTCGGGGCTCAGGCAGAAGCCGATGGCCGCCTCGGTCTCCTGGATGCGTCTCTGGAAGCGGCAGCCGTCGCGAGCCAGCTCCTCCCAGGGCCCCCTGCGATCCTCCTCGCTGCTGATGTAGTACTCTGTCACCTCCTCGTGGAATGTCACCTGCAAAAAGCAGAGTTTCACTCAGGAATTCTCAGCAAATCCAAGTGTAAAGTGGTTTGAGTCAAAGTTGTTGAGAGGTGAAAGAGTTGGGAAATTTTTCTGAGGGGTGTTGGGAAAGGAATCGTGACTGGGATTGGAATGGTGGAATTGCCAGAGGAGCTGTGGCTGCTCCATCCCTGGGAGGGTCCAAAGTCAGGCTTAAAAGTGGATAAAAAATAAAAAATAAAGCAGAATTTCAGGCAGGAATTCTCAGTAAATCCAAGTGTAAAGTGGTTTGAGTCAAAGTTGTTGAGTGGTGAAAGAGCTGGGAAATTTTTCTGAGGGGTGTTGGGAAGGGATTCCTGACTGGGAAGGAATGGGCAGAGGAGCTGTGGCTGCTCCATCCCTGGGAGTGTCCCAAGTCAGGCAGGATAGTGGGTAAAAAATATAAAAAAATAGATAAAAATAAGTAAAATATAGCTACAAAATATGAGTTTAAAATACTATGACAATAAATAGACTATGAGGCCCCTCGCTGCTGATGTAGTACTCTGTCACCTCCTCGTGGAATGTCACCTGCAAAAAGCAGAGTTTCACTCAGGAATTCTCAGCAAATCCAAGTTTAAAGTGGTTTGAGTCAAAGTTGTTGAGAGGTGAAAGAGTTGGGAAATTTTTCTGAGGGGTGTTGGGAAAGGATTCCTGACTGGGATTGGAATGGTGGAACTCGCAAAGGAGCTGTGGCTGCTCCATCCCTGGGAGTGCCTAAACTCAGGCAGGATAGTGGGTAAAAAATAGAAAAAAAATAGATAAAAATAAGTAAAATATAGCTTGAAAATATGAGTTTAAAATACTATAACAATAAATAGGCTATGAGGCCCCTTGTAGTCCTCCTCACTGTTTGTAATACTCTGTAATACTCTGTCACCTCCTCGTGGAATGTCACCTGCAAAAAGCAGAGTTTCACTCAGGAATTCTCAGCAAATCCAAGTTTAAAGTGGTTTGAGTCAATTGTTGAATAGTGAAAAGATTGGGGATTTTTTCTGAGGGGTGCTGGGAAGGGATTCCTGACTGGGATTGGAATGGTGGAACTCGCAAAGGAGCTGTGGCTGCTCCATCCCTGGGAGTGCCTAAACTCAGGCTGGAAAGTGGGTAAAAAATAACAAAAACCCCATAAAAATAAATAATTTACTGATTAAATATATGGCTTTAAAATATTATAGAAATTAATAGAATATGAGGCCCCTTGCGATCCTCCTCGCTGTTTGTAATACTCTGTAGTACTCTGTCACCTCCTCGTGGAATGTCACCTGCAAAAAGCAGAGTTTCACTCAGGAATTCTCAGCAAATCCAAGTTTAAAGTGGTTTGAGTCAAAGTTGTTGAGTGGTGAAAAGATTGGGGATTTTTTATGAGGGGTGTTGGGAAGGGATTCCTGACTGGGAAGGAATTGCCAGAGGAGCTGTGGCTGCTCCATCCCTGGGAGTGTCCAAAGTCAGGCTGAAGAATGGATAAAAAATGGCAAAAAATAGATAAAAATAAGTATAATATGGATAAAAATGGATTAAGAATATGGCTTCAAAATGTTATAGAAATAAACAGACTATGAGGCCCTTTCTGGTCCTCCTCACTGCTGATGCAATGCTCTGTCACCTCCTCCTGGAATGTCACCTGCAAAAAGAAGGGACTCAGGCAGGAATTCTCAGTAAATGAAGTTTAAAGTGGTGGTTTTGTGTTTTAGGTTCAATTTGTTGAGTGGTGAAAGGGTTGGGAATTTTTTCTGAGGGGTGTTGGGAAGGGATTCCTGACTGGGATTGGAATGGTGGAACTGCCAGAGGAGCTGTGGCTGCTCCATCCCTGGGAGTGTCCCAAGTCAGGCTGGAAAGTGGGTAAAAAATATTAAAAAAATAGATAAAAATAAGTAAAATATACCTTCAAAATATGAGTTTAAAATACTGTAACAATAAATAGACTATGAGGCCCTTTCATGTCCTCTTAACTGCTGATGTAATATTCCATCATACACCAGATTTTAATGGAATGTCACCTGCAAAAAGCAGAATTTCAGGCAGGAATTCTCAGCAAATCCAAGTTTAAAGTGGTTTGAGTCAAAGTTGTTGAGTGGTGAAAAGATTGGGAATTTTTTCTGAGGGGTGTTGGGAAAGGAATCATGACTGGGATTGGAATGGTGGAATTGCCAGAGGAGCTGTGGCTGCTCCATCCCTGGGAGTGTCAAAACTCAGGCTGGGAAAAAAAGGGGATAAAAATTGGCAAAAAATAGCTAAAAATAAATAAAATATGGATTAAAATGGATTTTTAAAAATGGATTTAAAATAGTATAAAAATAAACAGAATATTATTAAAGTAATGTGGGATTCCTGTTGGGACTGTGGATCCCTGCTGGGACTGTGGGGTCCCTGATGGGATTTTGGGGTCCCTGATGGGATTTTGGGGTCCCTGATGGGACTGTGGGGTCCCTGATGGGATTTTGGGGTTCCTGATGGGACTGTGGGGTCCCTGATGGGATTTTGGGGTTCCTGATGGGATTTTGGGGTTCCTGATGGGACTGTGGGGTCCCTGATGGGATTTTGGGGTTCCTGATGGGACTGTGGGGTCCCTGATGGGATTTTGGGGTCCCTGATGGGATTTTGGGGTTCCTGATGGGATTTTGGGGTCCCTGATGGGATTGTGGGGTCCTTGCTGGCACTGGGGATTGCTGAGGATTACCTAAGCCAAAAAGGAAAAAAAACCAGGAGGTTTTGTTGAGTCAAGAGCCCCGTGAGTCACCACGGGGACAGATAAGGAGGGACAGGGGACAACAGTCAGCCCAACGTGACCGGAACAACCAGTCCTAAAATCCACAAAAAGTGTCACAGCCCCTCCTGGGATTCCAGGGGTGGAGTTTGTGTCATGAAATTAAAAATATACACCAAAAGTGTCACAATCATTCCTAGAATCCTAGGGGGTGGAGTTCACATAATGAAATTAATTAAAAATATACACACCAAAATTCACAATCCCTACTGGAACTCCAGGGGTGGAGTTCATGTAATGAAATTAAAAATATACACACAAAAAGTGTCACAATCCTTCCTGGGATTGTAGGGGTGGAGTTTGTGTAAGGAAATTAAAAATATACACACAAAAAGTGTCATAATCCTTCCTGGGATTCCAGGGGTGGAGTTTGTGTAATGAAATTAAAAATATACACACAAAAATTGTCACAATCCCTCCTGGAATTCCAGGGTTAGGGTAATTGTGTAATGAAATTAAAAATATACACAAAAATTGTCACAATCCTTCCTGGAATTCCAGGGTTAGGGTAATTGTGTAATGAAATTAAAAATATACACAAAAATTGTCACAATCCCTCCTGGAATTCCAGGGTTAGGGTTAGGGCAATTGTGTAATGAAATTAAAAATATAAACAGCAAAATTCACATTGCTTCCTGGAATTCCAGGGTTAGGGTAATTGTGTAATGAAATTAAAAATATAGACACCAAAATTCACATTCCTTCCAGGAATTCCAGGGTTAGGGTAATTGTGTAATGAAATTAAAAATATAAATACCAAAATTCCCATTGCTTCCTGGAATTCCAGAAGGGTTTGGGTGATCCCATTGCTCGAGGGACATTTCCCACCGTCCCAGGGGTGTTTTGTGCAAGGACAGGATGAAGAGGTGATCCCAAAAATCAGCAGGGCAGGATGAAGGAATTCCCTGATCCCAAAAATCAGCAGGGCAGGATGAAGGAATTCCCTGATCCCAAAAATCAGCAGGGGAGGATGAAGGAATTCCCAGATCCCAAAAATCAGCAGGGCAGGATGAAGGAATTCCCAGATCCCAAAAATCAGCAGGGGAGTTTTAAGGAATTCCCAGATCCCAAAAATCAGCAGGGCAGGATGAAGGAATTCCCTGCTCCCAAAAATCAGCAGGGGAGGATGAAGGAATTCCCAGATGCCAAAAATCAGCAGGGCAGGATGAAGGAATTCCCAGATCCCAAAAATCAGCAGGGGAGGATGAAGGAATTCCCTGATCCCAAAAATCAGCAGGGCACGATGAAGGAATTCCCAGATCCCAAAAATCAGCAGGGGAGGATTAAGGAATTCCCAGATCCCAAAAATCAGCAGGGCAGGATGAAGGAATTCCCTGATCCCAAAAATCAGCAGGGCAGGATGAAGGAATTCCCTGATCCCAAAAATCAGCAGGGCAGGATGAAGGAATTCCCTGATCCCAAAAATCAGCAGGGGAGTTTTAAGGAATTCCCAGATCCCAAAAATCAGCAGGGCAGGATGAAGGAATTCCCTGATCCCAAAAATCAGCAGGGGAAGATGAAGGAATTCCCAGATCCCAAAAATCAGCAGGGCAGGATGAAGGAATTCCCAGATCCCAAAAATCAGCAGGGGAGTTTTAAGGAATTCCCAGATCCCAAAAATCAGCAGGGCAGGATGAAGGAATTCCCTGATCCCAAAAATCAGCAGGGGAAGATGAAGGAATTCCCAGATCCCAAAAATCAGCAGGGCAGGATGAAGGAATTCCCAGATCCCAAAAATCAGCAGGGGAGGATTAAGGAATTCCCAGATCCCAAAAATCAGCAGGGCAGGATGAAGGAATTCCCAGATCCCAAAAATCAGCAGGGGAGGATGAA
This sequence comes from Ammospiza caudacuta, assembly GCF_027887145.1. Classification (NCBI taxonomy): domain Eukaryota; kingdom Metazoa; phylum Chordata; class Aves; order Passeriformes; family Passerellidae; genus Ammospiza; species Ammospiza caudacuta. The sequence continues at coordinate 5,870,081 of NC_080616.1, read as the reverse complement.
GGAATTCCCAGATCCCAAAAATCAGCAGGGCAGGATGAAGGAATTCCCTGATCCCAAAAATCAGCAGGGGAAGATGAAGGAATTCCCAGATCCCAAAAATCAGCAGGGGAGTTTTAAGGAATTCCCAGATCCCAAAATCCCCGGGAGCAGCGCCAGGAGCCCTCCCAGAGCTGAGCCCAAAGCGGCACCAACACCCCTGGATTTTACGGATTTGGGAACAAAACCCCCTGGGATTTTTGCCCCAAAAAGCCTCAGGAATGTGCCTGGCTCCTGCAGGAGAGCTTCGGGAGCTCTTCCATCAGCCCTTCCCCACCTCGCAGCTTTTTTCCATCACTCGGAGCCGCAATTCCCGCGGCTCTGACATCATTTGGGATATTGCAGCCACCTCATCCCCTCTTACACCAGCTGAGGCAAAAATTCCTGCTGCAATCGCACTCGGGAGTGCTCGAAATTAATTATTCCTGGAAATTAATACCCAAAAAGAAATGTAGCTGATGGGAAAATGTGAAATAATTATAAATATTTGCTGTTTGTATGGTTTGTTCCAACACTGGGTTGCTCAAGGATTTGGTATTCAAGGTTATTCCTCATCCAGAAGTTTGAGGGAAACACCCTGAATATCTGCAGCAGCACAAAATTTGGGATAAATTTCTGTTTATCTGCATCCCAGCACAGGCATCATCATCATCATTATTATTATTATTATTACCCAAATTACTTATAAAAAATCAAATTATTCTGTTTAGACTCAAAAGTCCAGTTTTTGATTACATCCTTCCTATAAATAACTATCCCATGAATAGTAAACCCATAATTATAATATAAATATTTATATTATACTAATATATATTAACATTTTATTATATTTATAATATATTACACATAATATTAATATACAATATTAATAATTTACTATATATAGTATATATCTATAATATATATTATAATACACTTCTTCTTCTTGTTATTATTATTATTTCCCAAATTACTCTGTTTAGGCTCAAAAGTCCAGTTTTTGATTACATCCTTCCTATAAATAACTATCCCATGAATAGCAAACCCGTAATTATAATATAAATATTATATTTATATAATATCTATATATATCACTATATTATATTTATAATATCTATATATAATATCAATATATTATTATATTTATACTATATAATAATAATAATAATAATAATAATAATAATAATAATAATAATAATAATAATAATAATAATTAATAGTATCTCAAACGGAAATGGGAATTTTGAGATAATTTATATGGGAACCCCAAATTTACTCCAGAGCACTCAACAAGCTGTGTTATAAAAAAAAAAATCCTAAAATAATCTCTCGGTTTCAGGTCTCAAACAACTTCCTTCTAACAGAAACTGGGGATTTTCAGGGAAATTCCTCACAACCCTATGGAGTTTTTCACGGAAAAATTTCCACCCCAGGCCTGGAGTTTCTCTGACGTCGAAACCACAAGAGAAACAGAAAGGAAATTACAACTTCAAACGGAAAGAGAACTTTTGAATCTAGAGAAAAAATATTGTTGTCAGCGAGTCTCGGAACGAGAATCAGAATTTCCCACCACGTGCCAAGGATGAGGTTCAGCATTCCAAGGAAATTATCAGCACATATGGAACGCTGACCTCACCCCCACTTGGCGCAGTGTGGCTGTTTATTTGTTTTTATAATCCTAAAATATAAAAATATGAATAAAATCCGTACCTTCTTCCGCTTGGAGCTCGCGGTTTTCTCGCTGCTCTGGCCCAGCTCGGCGCTGCCGCAGTTGTGTTTTTCCAGCTGTACCCCGCTGAAATGCTCCGAGGGGGCACAACTCGCCCTCTCTGCCCCTCGCAAACCCGGCGTCCCCTTTTTTTTCTCCGCGGGCTGAAAAGCCGCCGTGAAGTTTAAAGGGTTATAGGGATCGTCCGAGCTACAGAACGAGTTCCAAAGTTTCAAGCTCTCCGCCTCATCCACGCTCTCACAGTCCCACTCGTCCTCATCGGAACTAGGCGAGCCCTCAGAGGACTCTGCCCATGAGTCTTCCTCCTCCTCCTCCTCCTCCTCCATGTCCGACATTCCCTTTCCCGGCTCGCTGGAAGACGTCTGGATGGTGGCCGTGAAGTTCTGAGGGTTGTAGGGATCCAAGCTGTAGAAGGAATTCCACAGGTGAAGCCTCTCCCCGTCCTGGCTGCCGGCGTCTGAGTCGGAGGGCAGCTCTTCGCTGTCAAACCCGTCATCATCATCTTCATCATCATCGCCATCATCCCAGTCCTCCTCACCCTCACTCTCCTCGCCGCTGGATACTCCCCCGATGATATAATCGATTAATTTATTCGCACAGACAGGTCTGGTGGAAATCGGGAAGTCTTGCTCGGTTTCCGAGTCCTCACGTTCCTCTCCAGCCAAGGCTTCCTCATCCTCAGCCGCACCCCGGATCCCCTCCTGCTCCTCGGGGACACCGCCGGGCTGAATCCCCGCATCTTCGGCCTGCTCTAAATCCCCGTTATTACCGCGCTGCTCCCCAATTTCCAGGCAGACACCCCTGTTCTGCTGCTCCTCCTCCAGGCTGTGGTAGCCGTGGTCGGGGTCGGGCACGGGCAGGTGCCAGCGCTGGAGGAACGCCAGGCGCTTGCTGCGCAGGAATTCAACCTCGGGCAAGCCCTCGGCTCGCAGGGGCTGCGGCAGGTGGCTCTTGCCCTGCTCCAAGCCCAGCGCGTACCAATCCATGGGAAGGGCTCCCAGGCTGTTCCTCACCAGCCCTGCTCCCCACAGCCCCGCCGGCGGCTCCGGCCGCTTCTCCGGGAGTTTCTCCTCGGTCCAGTCCAGCGAAGTGTCCGCCTTGGGCAGCAGCACCAGCGGCGGCGGTGCCTTGGCGGGGCACAGCGCGGAGCTGAGCGCGGCGCCGGGCAGCAGCCGCTGCAGGAGGGCGGGTAGCGGCGACAGCAGCTGCGACACCACGCGCAGCCACGAGAAGGGCGGGCTCGCCTGGGACGAGCCGCCGGCGGGCGCCGCGCTGGGCGCCGCCAGCTTCGGCCAGGCCCCGGCCAGGCCCAGTCGGGCCCATCCCAAGCCGGGGCCGGCGCGTTCGCGTCCGCTGTGCTCCATGAGGCCGCTCAGCGCTGCCAGCGGTGCGGAGGGGTGTGCGGAGCGGCGCTCCGTGGCGGGGCGGTGAGTCGGAAGGCTCGGCGGGCGGCGGGCAGCTCCGGTTCGCGTTTCGACTCCATCCTGAGGCAGCTTCAGCACAAAATGGCGGCGCCGCCGCCTCGGCGCTTCCCGCCCCCAAAGGGAGGGGCGGGGCGGCACCCTATCTGCCCCGCCCACTTCGCGTCAATACCTCCCATTGGGCGGTGTCGGAGATGCCACGCCCACCCCCCAGTGTGGCCACGCCCCGCGGGGATTGCATCAGCCGGTTCGCGGCGCACGGCAGCGCCCCCTAGCGGAGCGGCGGGGTACGGGGGGAGCGGGGGGACCCCGAGCCCACCCGGGGTTGGTCAGGGGACACACTGGGGACACTTTGGGGACACTTTGTGAGCCCCAGGGACAGCGCTGGGTGAGGGGCGCACTGGGAAAGCAGCTGGAGGATGATGGGGGTTGAGAGGGGCAGACCCCAGACCCCTAGGGCTTGGCATTCTGGAGGGTGCAGTGGGCAGATGTGTGCCCAGATGTGCAGCAGTGGGGCAGATGTGCCACCCCTCCTTTCATCCCCTTTTTATGATCCCATTCCCATGTTCCAGGCAGTCCCAAGGCAGGAAATTCCCAACTCCCTCACCCTCGAGAAGCCAGACCACCCCCCACACCCCAACAGCCACCAGATCCAATATTTAAAACTTTTAATATAAAGGTTAAAGTTAATTATTCTCGATCCTGAGAAACATTTCGTCCGTTTACGGAGCTGTCGCTGTAAACAAAGCACCACAGGCACCAAGCCCGCACCCGGGGCCGGGTGGCAGGCGGGAAGGACACAGATGTCCCCAGCGCATGGGGACAGCAACGGGACAGGCAACTCGCCACGCCGCTCTCCTTTGGGAGCGAATTCCCCGCGGTGGGAATTGCCCAGTTCCTGAGGTGGGGAGGGGTCCACACACCCCCCAACCCTCCCCATCCCCTCCGCCCCGGTGCTCACGCTACTCGTTATTAAAAAAAATTAAAATACGCATATCCCAAAGGAAGAAATAACCCCACGAACCGCCCCCACGCCCCACCCTCCCCGCATTGCTCCCTTGACACAAGGTAAACTTAAAAAAAAGAAGCCACTTTTGGGGACTCAGAGGGTGCCGTGGCCGCGGGAGCCCAGGGCGAACCAGCCCATCTTCTCCTGGGCCAGGTCCAGGTCGCGGAGGCGAATCCCAACCTCCCCGAGCAGGATGTTCTCCCAAAATCCTTCCTCGCTCAGCACGCTCAGCCGCAGCTCCCGCTGCTCCAGGTCCCCCCGGGGGATCCCGTCGTACACCAGCTGTGGGACACAACGGGCACAAACCCTCTCAGCCACGGTCACCCGTGGGGACGCCCCAAATCCGTCCCTGTCCCTTCCTACCATCTCGTTGTAGGTGGGGTTGCAGGTTTTTCGCGCCACTTTGGTTTTCCTCTTGGTGGTTTTTTGGGGGTCGGGCAGCAGGTAGGTCTTGACGTAGGGGTCGGGGTCGTTGCCGTCCTGCAGGGGTGGCTGTGGGGCAGATTGGGGACGGGCCGTGAGCACATGGAGGGGACAGCCCCCCCAAGCCCGCTCCCGTGGGTGCCGTGGGTCCTACCAGCCCTCGGATGTGCATCACCATGATGAAGAGCTTGTTGTTCTTGTAGGAGATGGAGAGTTTCACCTCGCCGCCGACCTTGCCCAGGGATCGAGCCCACGTGGCGTCTGGAGAGGGGGGACAGGAGGGATGGGACACTCCTGATGTCACCCCCTGCCATCAGGCCCCAAAATCGCCCCCCAAAATCACCCCCCAAAAATCACCCCGCAAAAATCAACCCCCAAAAGTCACCCCCCAAAAATCACCCCCAAAATCACACCCCAAAATCACCCTCCCAAAATCACCCCCCAAAATCGCCCCCCAAAATCACCCCCAAAAATCACCCCATCCCCACCTGCTGGCTTTGGGGTCGGGTTGGTTCCAGCCGCCTTCTCATCCCGGGGCAGGGGGTGGAAGAAGGTGTAGATGAGGTCACACTGCAAGGTCAGGAGGTGACATTAGTGGTGACGCCAGTGACAACAACCCCTCCATTCAAAACCAGGGTGTGCACCAATGCTCTACATGGTGCACACATCAATGCTCTATGAGTTGCGTTGTCCCCAAGCGTTTCCCCACCTCTCTGGTGGCCCTGGCGCTGTCCCCACCTCCCCGCAGCCCCCACCCCATGTCCCCACCTCTGCCACCTCGGGGGCAGCGTGGATCAGGTGCCAGATGTAGCCGTTGAGCTCCTCCTTGCGCCGCTCAGCCACCGCCTCACCCCGCGAGCGCCCGATGACGAACCTGCTGGGGAAGCTTTGGGGACAGACAGACGGACACTCAGCAGGGTCCCGGCGGGTTTTGGGGAGTCCCTGGGTGTCCTGAGGGGCTTCAGGGCTACCTGGGCAGCAGCGAGGAGGGGAAGAGGAGGCGCAGCTTGTTGTGCAGCTCCTGGAACTCCTCAAAGGTGCGCTGCACAAAGGTGACGTCGCCGGGATTGTCCCTCTGCACCTTCACCACGTAGGTCTGCAGGGAGGAGGAACCGAGACGTGGGATGGAGGAGCTGGGGCACACCGAGGCCAGCCTGGGCCTGTCCCCAGCTGTCCCCTGAGCCCAGCCTGGGCCTGTCCCCAGCTGTCCCCACTCACGTAGCCCTTGCTGGGGTTGAAGACCCTCTCGTGGCGGCACAGGAAGACGTCGCGGATCCGGCCGGACGTTTTGAGGGTGTGCGTGCGCGGCGCGAAGGACAGCGTGGGCCGCGCCTCCAAGCCTGTGAACTTCATCTGCGCCAGGTTGTGGATGAAGAAGTTGAGCTTGGTGGCCACGCTGCCCAGGCTGGACTCGATCAACCTGCAACGAGGCCACCGCCCGCTCAGTGCCACCGTGGGGTTGGGTTAACAGGAGTCCCAGGAAGAGGGGAGAGATGAGGATCTGACTCCATGTTTCAGAAGGCTTATTTATTATTTTATTATATATATTATATTAAAAATATATTTATATTATATATTTATATACAATATATATAATATTTAAATATATCAATAAAATTATATAATAATAGATGTTTTATATATAATTATTATATATAATAATATATATAATATAATAATATATATTATTATATTATATTTGTATGTTATATTTTTTATATATATATATATATATATATATATATATATATAATATAAAATCTATACTAAAAGAATAGAAGAAAGGATTTCATCAGAAGGTGTTCACAGGAGTCCCAGGAAGAAGGGAGAGACAAGGATCTGACTCCATGTTTCAGAATGCTCGATTTATTATTTTATGATATATATTATATTAAAAATATAGTATATTTATATTATCTATGTATATAATATATATTATATAGATTTAAATATATATTATTAATAATATTTATAGTAATAGATATAATATATAATATATAATATATAATATATAATATATAATACTACATATAATATATTATATATGTAACGATATATATTATGTATTATATATAATGATATATAATAATGTATAATATGTATAGATATATTATATTATATTATATTATATTATATTATATTATATTATATTATATTATATGTAGTATATTTATATAATATAAAATATTTACTAAAAGAATAGAAGAAAGGATTTCATCAGAATCAAGCAAAGGAAAAAAATGGAATGAATAACAAAATCTCCTGACTCTCAGAGAGTCCCAGACAGCTGGGCTGTTATTGGCCATTACTTAGAAACAACCACATGAGACCAATCCCAGATGCACCTGTTGCATCCCACAGCAGCAGATAACCATTGTTTGCATTTTGTTTTGAGGCCTCTCAGCTTCTCAGGAGAAAAAATCCTAAGGAAAGGATTTTTCATAAAACACGTCTGTGACACCACCATCCGAGGGAGCCTCCAGCTGCTGCTTGTGTCACCCCACCCTGGTGTCCCCTACCTGGTGAAGTAGGTGGTGGCATCAGCATCAGAGTCCTGCGGCCTCAGCGCGTCGTAGACGTACTTGAGGTCCTCCAGGTCGGAGAGCTCGGGGATGCCGCAGGACAGCATCTGGCAGGGAGGGCAGGGGTGAGCACAGGGGACAAAGGGACCCCCGTGCCACGCTGAGGGGAATTTTGTGCCCCACCCCGGCTCTCACCAGCCCCAGCAGGTTGAGGAAGAGGTGGGTGTGCTTGCGGATCAGGTTGTAGGCCTGGCAGCACAGGTCCACGAAGTCGTGGAAGCGGCTGGAGGGTTTGTCCCCGCCGTTGATGACATACGCCATGTCCGAGGTGAAGACAAACGGCGCACGGTCCCTGCGCCGGGGGACAGGAGGGACAAAGTGAGCTGGGGTGGGGGGCAGGATGAGAAGAGGGAGAGGTCACCCACTGCCAGGACACGGAGAGGAGGAGGTCACTGATCACCAGCATGAGGAGAGGGAGAGGTCACTGATCACCATGACAAGAAGAGGGAAAGGTCACTGATCACCAGGATGAGGAGAGGGGGAGGTCATCTCCCACCAGGACAAGGAGAGGGAAAGGTCACCTTCTACCAGGACAAGGAAAAGGGGAGGTCACTGTGGCCACCACTGCAATGACAGGGAGAGATCACCCAACACCAGGACATGAAGAAAGAGAGGTCACCCACCACCAGGACATGAAGAAAGAGAGGTCACCCACCACCAGGACAAGGACAGGGAGCTTCCCCCTCGGCAGGGATGAGGGCAGGAGGTCCCAGGGGCCTCTCTCACCTCTTGATGTTGCCGAACATCTGGGCGTGGCCCAGGAACCGTCCGAAATCGATGTGGAACATGTGGCCCGTGGTCTTGAGCATGATGTTGTCATTGTGCCTGTCGCAGATGCCCAGCACGTAGGTGGCCACGCAGCAGCCGGCGCAGGAGTAGATGAAGTTTTCCACGGCCTGTGAGGAAGGAGGGAAGGACAAGGAGAAAGGATGGATATGATGGAAGTAAATGGTTGGTCCCTGGAATGGGGGACATGAGGAGCAGAGATTCTTCCTCACCTTCTCATACTCATCCTCCTCAGGGTTGTGTTTCTGCAGCCAGTCCGCCAGCGGCCGGTCCTTGAAGGAGCCGGTCACACCGTGCTCCACCTGGATCTTCCGCAGGGTCTCGGCATTGGGGATCATCTCCACCATGCCTGGCAGGTGGGACAGCGGGGTGAGACCCTTCCAGCCCCAAGAACTCTGACCTTGACCCCCTTTGTCACCAACCCAACTGCTCCTCACTTGTCACCAACCCAACCACTCCTCACCCGTCACCACTGCGTGACAGGGATGGGCTGGTGGGATCAGACCCCAGGATGTCTTGGGCCATCCCCAGCCCCACCGGGGACCCCTGGGGACACCCAAACTCCATCTCACCTCGCCCACGGCCGGTGGAGAAGCAGCGGAAGATGACCATGCGCATGTCCAGCCCCTCCTGCACCCAGATCTTGTTCATGATGCGGATCATCTGCAGCGTCAGCATGTCCTGCCGCAGGTCATCGCCACACTGCCGGGGGAAGAGCCACCAGAGCCATCAGAGTGCCATCAGGGCCAGGGGAGAATCATCAGGGTCAGGGGAGAAGCATCAGGGCCACCAGAGCCAGGGGAGAACCATCAGAGCCACCAGAGCCACCAGAGCCATCAGGGCCAGGGGAGAGCCATCACAGCCAGGGGAGAACCATCAGAGGTAGGGGAGGAGCCACCAGAGTCATCAGGGCCAGGGGAGAACCATCAGGGCCACCAAAGCCACCAGAACCATCAGGGCCAGAGGAGAACCATCAAGACCAGGGGAGAATCATCAGGGCCACCAAAGCCACCAAAGTCATCAGAGCCATGGGAGAACCATCAGAGCCCTCAGAGCCAGGGGAAAACCATCAGAGCCAGGGGAGAACCACCAGAGCCAGGGGAGAACCATCAGGGTCAGGGGAGAACCATCAGGGCCACCAAAGCCACCAGAGCCATCAGAGCCAGGGGAGAACCACTCAGGCCAGGGGGAGAGCCATCAGAGCCATCAGAGCCAGGGGAGAACCACCAGAGCCAGGGGAGAACCATCAGGGTCAGGGGAGAACCATCAGAGCCACCAAAGCCACTGGAGCCATCATGGCCAGGGGAGAACCATCAGGGCCAGGGGAGAGCCATCGGGGCCACCAGAGCCATCAGAACCAAGGGAGAATCACCAGAGCCAGGGAGGAGCCACCAGAGCCACCAGAGCCATCAGAACAAAGGGAGAACCACCAGAGCCAGGGAGGAGCCACCAGAGCCATCAGAACCCTCAGAGCCCAGAGCACGGGGATTCTCAGAGGGCTGTGCCAGGATTTGGGCACTCCCAAAGGTGCCAGGCTGACCTTGAAGATGACGCGGATGTTCTCCCCGAGCGGATCGACGTTCTGGAAGGAGAGCTTCAGCGGGACGGCGTTGGAGTTGAAGTAGGAGCAGTCCTGCCATGGGAAGGAGGTCAGGGCGAGCCGGGGGCGGGCAGGGAGCCCCCCGAGCCCCCTGGGACAGGCGGGCACTCACCCGGGGCACGATGCCCTTGACCAGCAGGCTGGGGCTGAGCGGGAGCCGGCACGAGCCGTGGGCCTTGAAGAACTGAGCCACGTCCTCCAGCCCCTCGCGCAGGATGGCCTGGGGGCGGGAACAAGTGGGATCCGTGGGAATGAGATCCATGGGAATGGGGTGGGATTCATGGCAATGGGGTGGGGATGGGATGGGATCCATGGGAATGGGGTGGGGTGGGATGGGATGGCATGGGATGGGCAAGGAACAAGGTGGGAATGGGATGGGGAAGATGGGCATGGGATAGATGGGATGGGATGGAAATGGGATGAGATCCATTGGAATGGGATGGGGATGGGATGGAATCCATGGGAATGTGATGGGATGGGATGGACAAGGAACAAGGTGGGAATGGGATGGGATGGGATGGGATGGGCATGGGATAGGGTGGGATGGGATGGAAATAGAATGGGGTGGGCAAGGGATAGAGTGACCATAGAATAGGGCGGGCATGGACAGGGTGGGGATGGGATGGGATGGGATGAGCAAGGAACAGTGTGACCATGGGATAGAAACGGGATAGAGAGGGGTGGACATGGGAAGGGGTCAGCATGGGACAGAGTATGCACGGAATATAGCAGGCAAAACCCAGGGTGGATGTGGGATAGGGTAGGACCATGACGGGATGAGGCAGGCATGAGACAAGAGGGGTGACAAGGTGTGGGACAGGGGGCTGGCACCCAGCACCCCTGCACCCCTCCCATCACCCTGGCACCCCTGCCAGCACCCAGCACCCACCTGGCGGGCGGATGGGGCGGCGTCCCGGACCTGCTGTGCCAGCCTGGCCAGCGTGCTGACCAACAGGCACTGCCGGTCAAACTCCTCGCGCAGCCCCTTCCCGCAGCAGCACAGCAGCGCTGCCAGCAGGTACTGGTACCGGATGCTGAACTGCGAGTCCTTGAGGCCGTCCTTCAGCAGCCTGCTGGGGACACAAGGGGTCAGGACAGGCTCGAGGTCCCACCCAGCTTGGGGACACATGGGGTCAGGCCAGGCTCAAGGTGCCCTTCTGGTTTGGGGACACATGGGATCAGGCCAGGCTCAGGGTCCCGCCCAGCTTGGGGACATGCAGGCTCAGCCCAAGCTTGGGGACCCTACCAGACTGGGGACATTTGGGGTCAGGCCAGCCTCAGTGACTGCTCTGGTTTGGGGACATGTGAGGACAGGCCAGGCTCAAGGTGCCCCTTTGGTTTGGGGACACGTGGGGACAGGCCAGGCTTGGGAATCCAACCAGACTGGGGACATGCAGGGTCAGGCCAGGCCCAGTGACTGCTCTGGTTTGGGGACATGCAGGGTCAGGTGAGCCTCAGGGTCCCCTCTGGTTTGGGGACATATGGGGTCAGGCCAGCCTTAGGGTCCTGCCCAGTTTGGGGACACTCAGGGTCAGGCCAGGGTCCCATCTGGTTTGGGGACATGTGGGGTCAAGCCAGGCTCAAGGTGCCCCATTGGTCTGGAGATACTTGGGGCCAGGCCAGCCTCAGTGACTGCTCTGGTTTGAGAACATGTGGAGTCAGGCCAGGCTCAGGGTCCCCTCTGGTTTGGGGACACGTGGGATCAGGCCAGCCTCAGGGTCCCACCCAGCTTGGGGACACTCAGGGTCAGCCCAGCCTCAGGGTGCCCCCAGATCCCCCCAAACCCACCAGAAGAAGTAGTGTGTGATCTTCAGGTCACAGATGGCCCTCTTCATGAGGAAGCGCACCAGGGGGCTGTCCAGGTAGCACTCGTACTTCAAGGCCTGCACAGGGACAGTGTCACAGTGTCACAGTGTCACAGGGGCACGGTGGCACCGGCGGGCACCCCGTGGCACATCCCGGTGCCACCACGCACCTGCACCAGCTGGGGCAGGTAATCCAGCAGCTCCGTGTCCGAGATGGAGTCAATCCACTGCACGGCCGTCCTCCTCACCTCCTGGTCAGGGAACCTGCAGCCAGGACACGTTCCATGGGGTGACAGTGCCCTCCTGTGAGAGTCTGTCTGAATTTTCCCTCATCTGCCTCACAATCGTCATTTGGGGAGCACTGAAGAGAAGACCCGACCCCCCCCCCCCCCCCCCCCCCCCCCGTCTAGAATCTCTGGCTCTGAAGGAGAAAGTCACACACGCCAACAAGGCCATGAGACCTGAGAGCATTGCTGAGTTATTGTTTTCACAGGTGTGTTTGCTGTATGCTAAGAAGGGGCACCGTGCCCTTTTTGCAACAACAGCCTTGGGAGCTGTCCCACCTCTCGGCCTGGCTGGACTTCTCCTGAGTTTCAGGTGGTCTCCCACAGAAGACCCTCACTCATTTACAACCACAGTGACAGACAGACTGAGATATAAGCCATCAAGGACTGAGACGTGGAACCCCCATGTGAAAAAGCTCCTCTCCATCAAGGACTGAGACATGGAACCCCCATGTGAAAAAGCTCCTCTCCATCAAGGACTGAGACATGGAACCCCCATGTGAAAAAGCTCCTCTCCATCAAGGACTGAGACATGGAACCCCCATGTGAAAAGGCCCCTCTGCTCCTTCCAAGGACTGGGACTGAAACCTCCAGCCTGGGGCAGGTGTGTGGGGGACCAAAGCTGACCAAAGCAAGATGTTTGCCTGCAGGTGTGACTACTGGACACAAAAACAATGGCTCTCGTTTACTGCTGAGAACATGGACTACCTGTTACATCTGTTCCTTATTGTATCTGTTTCCCCCCTCACAATTTCCAATAGAATTATCATCATAAAAACCTCTGAGTTAGCAAGAGATTTTGAGATCTCCCCAGCGTAACAGGCGGATCCTCAACTGGACCAAAGGATTTTGTCTGTATGTTTGGTAGATATATCCCCCTCTTTCTCTCTCTCTCTTTTCTCTCTTTATCTTTTTCTCTCCCTTAACCCCTCTATCACATTTTGCTGTGGTCACTCAACAAAGCTGCATTTATTTTGATTATTACTGCAAACCCCCTTGTACCGTGTCGGTTTTTTTGCACCCTGACATCACCCCAAAAAACCATCACAGCATCCATTCACTAGGACAGGTGACACCTCCTGCCACCGCCACACGGCACAAAGTGTCCCCACAGTGTCCCCACAGCCCCCTTACGTGGCGTGCAGCAGCCCCAGGGCGTCCTGGTGGCTCATGGAGCTCCACTGGCTGAGCAGGGCGTAGATGTCGGGCAGGCAGCCCCAGTCCCAGCCGGGGGCACTGGCCAGCAGCATGGGCAGCGCGCCGGGGGACGCGTGGCAGTGGCAGCGCTTCTCCCACAGCCGCTGCCGGTCCGCGTCCGTCAGCCTGGGGGGACACGGGGACAGCGTCAGCCTGAGGGGCAGGGGTGGCAGGGGGGGAAAAGGGGGAGGAGGTGGCATCCCTGTGACCCCAAAATGTGTGGGAGGGTGAGGAGGTGGCGTCCCTGTGACCCCCAAAATACATAGGAGGTTGGGGAGGTGACATTCCTGTGACCCCAAAACACGGGGATGGGATGGGGCTGGAAGGTCAGGGAAGTGGCATCCCTCTGCTGCACTGTGCATGGATTAAATGGGGCTGGCAGGATTGGGAGGTGGCATTCCTGTGACCCCAAAACATGTGGGAGGGTGAGGACGTGGCATCCCTGTGACCCCAAAACACATGGAAGGTCGGGGAGGTGGCATCCCTGTGCCCCACTGTGCATGGAGAGAATGGCGCAGGCAGGATTGGGAGGTGGCATCCCTGTGACCCCAAAACATGAAGGAGGTTGGGGAGGTGACATTCCTGTGACCCTAAAGCATGTGGGAGGGTGAGGAGGTGGCATCCCTGTGATCCCAAAACACGTGGGAACTCAGGGAGGTGGCATCCTTGTGCCCCACTGTGCATGGAGAGAATGGGGCTGGCAGGACTGGGAGGAGGCATCCCCTGCCTGGGGGGACTGAGCTGTCCCTGCCTGTCCCCATGCCAGGGGGGGACTGAGCTGTCCCTGCCTGTCCCCATGCCAGGGGGGGACTGAGCTGTCCCTGCCTGTCCCCATGCCCAGGGACCCCCGAGCCAGCCCTGCTGTCCTTTGGGCAGCTGCTGACACCCGATCCCCCTGGGACAGCTCTGGCAGTGCCAGCCTGGCCGTGGCACCATCAGCTGTCCCCAAGGAGGGGACAACAGCGAGGGCAGAACCCCCAGCTCCAAAATCCCCATCCCTGGAGGGAGGGACACCCCTGTGCGTGCTGAGGGGTGTCACCAGCGTCCCCTCCACGGGTTTATTTACCAATAAAGGGATTTTTTCTGCATGGCCTCCCGCCCAGGGAGGGACACCCCTGTGCGTGCTGAGGGGTGTCACCAGTGTCCCCTGAGGGGTGTCACCAGTGTCCCCTCCCCGGGTTTATTTACCAATAAAGGGATTTTTTCTGCATGGCCTCCCGCAGCTGGCGCTGATCCTCCTCCCCCAGGCTGCCGAAGTCGTAGCTGGGGCTGGGCTCGGCCGCGGGCGGGCTGGTGAACTTCACCTCGAAGGCTGAGGTGGGGAAGTCGATCTGGGGCAGAGGCACAGGGTGAGGGTAAAGGGTTTTAAAATCATAAAATTCGGGGAATTAGAAAGAAGCTAGGCTTAGTGGGGAAAAATGTTAAAAATAGACTCTGAAAATGTTAAAAAAAAATGTTAAATAGACTCTGAGAATGTTAGGCTTTGTGTTTGTCACATCAGGTGGAATTGCACCTGTGTAAGCAGTATGTGATAAATGATATAATTGTTAGATGTGATGATTGTTCAGTAATTAAATATAATTATAATTATAATTATAATTATAATTTTATAATATAATAAAGCTAATAAATATATAATATAATATAATATAATATAATATAATATAATATAATATAATATAATATATAACAGATATTATATTATATTATATTGTATTGTATTATATTATATTATATTATATTATATTATATTATATTATATTATAAATATAATTTAATATATTATAATATTATGATATTATATTATATTACAATTATAATTATAATAATATAATATAATAAATAGAATAAATATTAATTATATCATCATTTATTATACTATAATATAATAAATATAATTACTGCTTAATCGTAGGAAGAATCATGAGGAACTATGTTAGAAGTTTGAGGGGGGCCACAAGGAGCCCATGCTTGAATGAAATCTATGTATACAATAGAACAATATAAGTTTAATAATTAATAATTGCACCTGTGTAAACAGTATATGATAAATTATATAATTGTTAGATTTAGATGTGATGATTGTTTAGTAATTAAACATAATTATAATAATAATATAATATAATAAATATTCATTATATTATAATTTATTAATAAATATAATCATTGTTTAATCATAGGAAGAATCATGAGGAACCATGTTAGAAGTTTGGGGGGGGCCACGAGGAGCCCATGCTTGGATGAAATCTGTGCATACAATAGAACAACATAAGTTTAATAATTAACATGGAAGTTATATAATGATAAAATACAACAACATGTTCATCCCGAGCCCATGTTGGAGCCAGATTTGGGTTGGTACCCCTGACACCCAGAGCTCTTTAATGAAAGCACCTGCACAGGATCATTCTCATGACTGTGTGATTCTGAGCTCTAACAAGGGCACCCCCAGAGGGGTTTTGGGGGGCTCTGTGCCCCAGCACGAACCTGCAGGATGACGCTGTCGGGCTGGTTGAAGTTTGGGGCGCTGGACCTGGCCCTGGAGTTGTCCTGGGTGGCCGGCCACAGGCCAAGGAGCTTCCTCCCGCAGGTCAGGACCCTGGGGGGACAAAGGGCGGCACTGGGGGGGCACTGTGCTGGGCACGGGGGTGGCACTGCTGCTGGTGCTGAGCTCAGGCACTGGGGACCCCCAGGGTGCTGGGGACACTGAGGTTTTTAGGGATCTCATGGCACTGGGGACCCTCCTGTGCCTCCCAGGGATGCCAGCCCAGCCCCTCGCCATGCACAGAGTGCTGGGGACCCCACTGAACTGGGGTCACCAAGGTTCTGGGGACCCCATGGCACTGGGGACCCTCCTGTGCCCCCCAGGGATGTCAGCCCAATCCCTCCCTGTGCCCAGGGTGCACAGAAACCCGTGGCACTGGGGACCCCGAGGTTCTGGGGACCCCATGAGTCTGGGGACCCTCCTGTGTCCCCCAGGGATGCCAGCCCAGCCACTCGCCATGCCCAAGGTGCTGGGGACCCCATGGCACCTGTGACCCCGAGGTTCTGGGAACCCCAATGTTCTGGGGACCCCATGGCACTGGGGACCCTCCTGTGCCCTCCAAGGATGCCAGCCGAGTCCCTCCCTGTGCCCATGGAACTGGGAACCCTGAGGTTCTGGGTACCCTCCTGCCCCCCCAGGGATGCCAGCCCAGCCCTGTGCCCATGGCACTGGGGACCCTGAGGTTCTGGGGACCCCGAGGTTCTGGGTACCCTGCTGTGCCCCCCAGGGATGCCAGCCCAGCCCTGTGCTCATGGCACTGGGGACCCCAATGCTCTGGTGACCCTCCTGTGCCCCCAGGGATGCCCAGCACGCCCCACGTACTGCCTGAAGTTGAAGAGGGGGGTGGTGACCCAGCCCAGGGCCTCGGGGACGCGCCGCTGTTTGTTGGTGTCACAGGAGCCGCCCGGGGGTGGCACGGGCACGGCGAACAGGGTGACACTGAGCAGGGTCTCCCGGGGCAGCCGGTTCACCTGCACCGGGAAGCAAATCCTGCAGGAGAGAGAGGGGGTAGGCTCGGAGTGCCAGGGATGGGCATGGGGTGGTGGAGATGGGTATGGGGTGCTGGGGATGGATCAGGGTGCCAGGGATGGGCACGGGATGTCAGGGATGGGCTGGGATGGGCTCAGGGTGTCAGGGATGGGCTTGGGGTGGTGGAGATGGGATCAGGGTGCCAGGGATGGGCATGGAGTGCTGGGATGGGCATGGAGTGCTGGGATGGGCATGGGCTGCAGAGGATGGGCACGGGGTGCTGGGGATGGGCTCAGGGTGGTGGGGATGGGCTTGGGGTGCCAGGATGGGTTCAGGGTATCAGGAATGGGTTCAGGGTGCCAGGAACTGGCTCAAGGTGTCAGGGATGAGCTCAGAGTGCCAGAGATAGGCTCAGGGTGCCAGGGACCAGATCAAGGTGTCAGCGATGGGCTCAGGGTGCAGGGGATGGGCTCAGGGTGTTGGGGATGGGCTCAGAGTGCCAGGGACCAGCTCAGGGTGCTGGGGATGGGCTCAGGGTGGTGGGGATGAGCTCGGGGTGCCAGGGACCAGCTCAGGGTGCCAGGGATGGGCTTGGAGTGCAGGGGATGGGCTTGGAGTGCAGGGGATGGGCTCAGGGTGGTGGGGATGGGCTCGGGGTGCCAGGGACAAGCCCAGGGTGCAGGGGATGGGCTCAGGGTGCTGGGCACAGACTCAAGGTGCCAGGGACAGGCTCAGGGTGTCAGGGACCAGCTCAGGGTGCTAGGAATGGGCTCAGGGTGCCAGGGATGGGCTTGGGGTGCCAGGGATGGGCTCAGGGTGCTGGGGATGAGCTCAGGGTGGCAGGGACAGGCTCAGGATGCCAGGGAGCAGCTCAGGGTGCCAGAGATGGATGGGGTGCAGGGGACAGGCTCAGGGTGCAGGGGATGGGCTCTGGGTGGTGGGGATGAGATCAGGGTGCCAGGGACAGGCTCAGGGTGCCAGAGACGGGCTCAGGGTGCCAGGGACTGCCTCTCCCAGTCCCCTCCTTGGGATGCCCCAGGAGAGCACAGCCCTAGAGCTGCCTTTCCTGTGGGCACCAGGGTGTCCTTGGAAGTCCCTGAAAATCCCCGAAATCCCTGAAGTCCCTGAAACCCCTAAAACCTCTGAAGTCCCTGAAGTCCCTGAAACCCCTAAAACCCCTGAAGCCCCTGAAGTTCCTGAAGTCCCTGAAGCCCCTGAAGCCCCTGAAGTCCCAGCCACCCCGCAGGTCTGGGCACAGCCAGCTGGAGCTCCAGGAACCCCGGCTGCCCTCTCTGCCCCACGCAGGGCCAGGACCCTCCTTGGGGAGCCCCGCCGGGCACTGACCTTGCCCCACAAGCCAGGAGGGACCCCCGGGGCTGGGATTCCTCTGCGCCGCTCCCGGGGGTGGCAGCTACATCCCGCGGGAAGGACGGACGGGGAAGGATCCCCTGGGAAGGATCCCCAGGATCGCCGCGCTCGCCACCGTCCCTGTCCTTGGGGGCACCGGCGCCGTCTAAAATTATCCCGTCCCATCCCCACCTCCTGTGCCACTCTGGATGCCGGGCATGGCAAAGGATCAGCACGGCCTCCCCGCCTGCTCCCGGCGCTATTTTGGGAGCAGATCCCCTTTCCCGGGCGTTGCTATTTCCGGGCAATGACACAAAAACTTCCAACGCCCAAAAAGAAAGGCGAGGAGGAGAGGAGGAGCAAGGGAGGGGAGGATGATGGTGAGGATGATGAAGGTAGAGTGGGTGGGGCCTTACTGCTGGTCCCAAATGATGAGGTGGAAGAGGTATTTGTAGACGTGGGCCTTCCTGGTGAGCAGGGGGCTGCACAGCTCCTTCCCGCCGTGGCTGAGGGAGCACGAGAGGTAGAAATCTTCATAACTGCGGGAGAAACACCCAATGAGACATGTGGGGCCACCTGAGCCCCTAAATCCTGCCCCAAGGATGGAAAATAGGTGGGGCTTTACCTGGGCCACCCGAGCCCCTAAATCCTGCCCCGAGGATGGGAAATGAGGAGGGGATTTTACCAGGGCCATCAGAGTCCCTAAATCCTATTCTGAGGATGGGAAAGGAGTGGGGCTTTACCTGAGTCATCAGAATCCCTAAATCCTTCCCCAAGGATGGGAAAATCTAGACCACCAGAGCCCCTAAATCCTGTCCCGAGGATGGGAAAGGAGTGGGGCTTTTCCAAGGCCACAAGAACCTCTAAATCCTTCCCCAAGGATGGGAAAACCCAGATTATCAGAACGTCTAAATCTTGTCCTGAGGATGGGAATGGAGTGGGGCTTTATCAGGGCCACCAGAACCCCTAAATCCAGTCCCAAAGAATGGGAAAACCTGGATCATCAGAACCTCTAAATCCTCTCCTGAGGATGGAAAAGGGGTGAGGCTTTTCCAAAGCCACCAGAACCCCTAAATTGTTTCCCAAGGAAGGGAAAACCTGGATCACAGAACATCTAAATCCTTCCCCAAGGGTGGGAAAGGAGTGGGGCTTTACCTGGACCACCAGAACCCTGAAATCCTGCCCCAATAATGGGAAAACTCAGACCATCAGAGCCCCTAAATCCGTCCCCGAGGAGGAGAGAGGGGTGAGGCTTTACTCAGATCACCAGAGCCCCTAAATCCTGTCCCGAGGATGGGAAAGGGGGACAGAACGGGGACAGAACGGGGACAGAACGGGGACAGAACGGGGACAGAACGGGGACAGAACGGGGACAGAACGGGGCCATTTCCCCCTCCCGATGTCCCCAGCACCATATGGCACGGCGCATTCCGGCACACGGGGGGGGCCCTGCCATGTGGCAGGTGCCGAGCGACAATCCGGGCAGGGCTGCGACAATCCGGGCAGGGCTGCGACAATCCGGGCAGGGCTGCGGGGCGCGGGGGTCAGGGGCTGCCGGCATTTCCCAGGCTCGCCGCTTTGTTCGGAGCCACTCACCAAGGGGAATACATTAAGGACAAGGACAAAGGCGAGGGGTCCCCGGCGGGGCGGCTCTGCCGGCGCCGCTGCCGCCACCCCCCGGTCCCCTCCCGGTCGCCTCCCGGTCCCCCCGCGCCGGGCACGGGCACGGAGGAGCGGAACAAAAGGGGCCACGCCGCTGGCGCGGGGCGCGGGGCCATCTGTCACCTCCCCCGGGTGGCCTCGGGATGAGCCAGCCCGGCCCGAGATGCGGCGACATCGCGCCCTGGATGGCAGTGCCAGCGATGCCGGGGACACGGCGGGGGTTTTGGGGTGTCCCAGTGCCAGGGTTCCCAGGAACGTGCTGGGATTTTGGGGCATCATAGTGTGAGCATTCCTGGGAACACACTCTGGGATTTTGGGGTGTCCCAGTGCCAGCATTCCCAGGAACACAGGCTGGGATTTTGGGGTGTCCCAGTGCCCGTGTTCCCAGGAACGTGCTGGGATTTTGGGGCATCATAGTGTGAGCATTCCTGGGAACACACTCTGGGATTTTGGGGTGTCCCAGTGCCAGCATTCCCAGGAGCACATAGTGGGATTATGGGGTGTACCAGTACCAGTGTTCCCAGGAATATGCTGGGATTTTGGGGTGTCCCAGTGCCAGCATTCCCAGGAACATACAGTGGGATTTTGGGGTGTCCCAGTGTCAACATTCTCAGGTGTGCTGGAATTTTGGGGTGTCCTAGAAACACTGTGGGATTTTGGGGTGTCCCAGTGCCAGTGTTCCTGAGAACGTGGTGGGATTTTGGGGTGTCGCAGTGCCAGCGATCCGAGGAATATGCTGGGTTTTTGGGGTGTCCCAGTGCCAACACCCTCAGGTGTGCTGGGATTTTGGGGTGTCCCAGTGCCAGCATTGCCAGGAACATTTTGTTTTTTGTTAACTCTGTCAGGTTTGGTTTTTGTGTTTTTTTTGCACTATTGCATTTATATTTGTAATTTCCTCAATAAAGAGCTGTTATTCCTATCCCCACATCTTTACCTGCGAACCCCTTAATTTCAAAACTATAATAATTCAGATTATAGGGTTTATAGGATTAAAGGAGAGGGTTTACATTTTCCACTTCAGGGGAGGTTCCTGCCTTCCTTAGCAGCCACTTGGCTTTGCAAAGCCGGTGAGGGGTCATTACCTGGCTGCCCAGGTGATGGAGATGCTGTTGGTGGCAGGTGAGGGGGCGTTACCTGGCGGCCAAGGTGATGGGGTGAAGGGCAGGGGGCAGGTTCAGGCCTTACCTGGCGGCCCAGGTGATGGGGATGTGGTGGGTGGCAGGTGAGGGGGCGTTACCTGGCGGCCAAGGTGATGGGGTGAAGGGCAGGGGGCAGGTTCAGGCCTTACCTGGCGGCCCAGGTGATGGGGATGTGGTGGGTGGCAGGTGAGCGCCTTACCTGGCGGCCCAGGTGATGGGGATGTGGTGGGTGGCAGGTGAGGGCGTTACCTGGCGGCCCAGGTGATGGGGATGCGGTGGGTGGCAGGTGAGGGCGTTACCTGGCGGCCCAGGTGATGGGGATGCGGTGCGTGGCGTACACGGTGAAGGCCAGCGGGCAGGTGAGCAGCCGCGCCTCCTGCGCCACGCCCAGCTCGCGGCTCCCGGGCGCGGCCGTCTGGAAGTCGGCGTTGAAGGTGCTGCAGTAGAGCTCCACCAGGTTGAGGATGGCGGCCGTGAGGCTCTCCACGATCTTCTCTGTGGGAGACACGGATGGGGAACTGTCAGTGCCTTGGGGATCCGTCAATCCCTCAGAAACAGGGGCAGGGATCCAACGATCCCTCAGGAAAACATGGAAAGGGATCCATCAATCCCTCAGGGAAACATGGACAGGGATCCATTGATCCCTCAGGGAAACATGGACAGGGATCCATCGATCCCTCAGGGAAACATGGACAGAGATCCATCGATCCCTCAGGGAAACGTGTACAGGGATCCATTGATCCCTCAGGGAAACATGGACAGAGATCCATCGATCCCTCAGGGAAACGTGGAAAGGGATCCATCAATCCCTCATGGAAACATGGACAGGGATCCATCGATCCCTCAGGGAAACGTGGACAGGGATCCATCAGTCCCTCAGGAAAACATGGACAGGGATCCATCGATCCCTCAGGGAAACATGGACAGGGATCCATCGATCCCTCAGGGAAACGTGGACAGGGATCCATCAGTCCCTCAGGGATCTGTCAGTCCCTCAGGAAAACATGGAGAGGGATCCATCAATCCCTCATGGAAACATGGACAGGAATCCATTGATCCCTCAGGGAAATGTGGAAAGGGATCCATCAATCCTTCAGGGAAACGTGGATGGGAATCCATCAATCCCTCATGGATTCATCGATCCCTCAGGGAAACGCGGACAGGGATCCGTCAGTCCCTCAGGGAAACACGGACAGGGATCAATCAATCCATGGACAAGGATCCATCAATCCCTCAGGGAAACATCTGTCAGTCCCTAAGGGATCCATCAATCCCTCAGGGATCAGCCAGTCCCTCAGGGAAACAAGGGAAGGGATCCATTGATCCCTTAGGAATTCATGAATCCCTCAAGGATCCATTGATTGTTCATGGATACATCAATCCATTAGGAATCCACGAATCCCTCTGAGATCCGTCAATCCCTCAAGGATCCATCAATCCCTCAGGGAAACACGGACAGGGATCCATCGATCCCTCATGGATCCATCAATCCCTCGGGGATCCATCCCTCAAATCTGGATTTGGGACCCCCCACGCTGCTTCCCCTCCACTCAGGGAGGAATTAATGACGGGGGAATTCCAAAATTCCCATTTGGAGTAAGGGAAATTCCAAATTTTCCATTTGGAGCTCTCAGGGAGCAACAACACCCCCCAAAATCCTCTTTTTTTTTTTCCCCTTTTTTAACCAGACTGGTTTCCAACCCGTTTTTTGGCCTCGAGAACTGAAGAGGGAGGAGGGGTTTGAAGATGAAAGGCATGGCACGAACTTGAGCCCAGAAAGGAGAGCAGGAGAAGAGAAATACCTCGATTTTCCCTCTTGGCCAGAACACTTGGATCCTGTGGAGGGAAAGGAAAAAAAAAGAAACACACACACGAAAAAAATTGAGAAACCACCAAAAAATTGAGAAACGACCAACAAAAAGAGAGAAACCACCAAAAAAAAAAAAAAGAAAAAAAGAAGAAACCACAAAAAAAAGGAGAGAAACCACAAAAAAAAAAAAAAAAAGAAGAAACCCCTAAGTGCTGCCAAGGCAGATTTTACGTAATCACCCCAGGCTGCCAGATCCAGGCTGCTCCCGGCTATTGAGGGATTTTCCACGTGGTGGAAAGGAGGGAAAAGAGCCAGATGTGACAATTTTCTTTTCTCCTCCCACTCCTGGCTAAGTTCCCCCGGGTTGCAAGATAAGTGTGGATCTGTTAAAGGTGGAGCAGTTATCTTCTCTTCAATGGGCATTTTTCTTTATCTGTTCTACAACCAATCCTCCCTCCAGGAGCTCTCTGCTGTTAATGGGCCATTAATTATTAATTATCTGCTGTTAATGAGCCAGCGAGTGTCCCTGCAGGGCTGATCCAATCCCAGCATCCCATGGGGAGATGCCCCGCCCAGGGGAGGAGCCAAGCATTCCTGCCTGGATCCAATCTGAGCTTTGGGGCACCCCGGCAGCCTCTGCCCCCTGCGTTCCCAGAGGAGCAGCTTTGTGCTGCCCTGCATGGCCAGAGGGAGCCCAGGCCCATCTGCAGCAGCCCTGGAGCTGCAGAGGAAAACTCCCCCCTTGTGCAGGATCCCTGCTGCAGCAGAGCCGCAGCTGGCACTGCAGGAGGGCTGAGCCCCCATGGGTGGGGCTGGGGCACCGCCCTGGCACACAGGGGGCAGGGCATGGTTGGACCCTTCCAGCGCTTTGTTTTGTGCTATTGCGTTTGTATTTTTAATTTTCCTAATAAAAAACTGTTATTCCTATTGCCATATCTTTGCCTGAGAGCCCCTTAATTTCAAAATTATAATGATTTGAAGGGAGGGAGTTTACATTTTCCATTTCAGGGGAGGCTCTTGCCTTCCTCAGCAGAACCTGTCTGTCCAAACCAAGACACCCACAAATCATCTTCCAGCTCAGGATAATAAAGAACTGTTACTCTTATTCCCATATCTTTGCCTGAGAACTTCTTAATTTTAAAATTATAGTAATTTGGAGGGAGGGGGTTTACACTTCCTATTTCCTGTCTTTCTTAGCAGACACCTGTGTGTTCAAACCAAGACATCCACAAATCCCCTTCCAGCTCAGGATAATAAAGAATTGTTATTCCTATTCTAATATCTTTGCCTGAGAACCTCTTAATTTTAAAATTATAATAGCTTGGAGGGAGGGGGTTTACATTTTCCATTTCAGGGGAGGTTCCTGCCTTCCACAGCAGAACCTGTCTGTCTAAACCAAGACATCCAAAAACTTTCAATTCAATTTCGAAATTCAAATTTCAATTCAAAATTTCAATTCAAAATTTACCAACAATTTTCCATACCAGGGGAGGCTCCTGCCTCCCTGAGCAGAACCTGCCTGTCCAAATCAAGACACCCCAGGGCTCACCTTCTGGATTTTGGGCTGCATGCGGGACGGGCAGGGCGGCATCTGGTTGAGGGCAGCCGTGATCTCCTGGGACTCCACGGCCGCCAGGGCGTTGCAGATGGCCATGACCGACTGGATCACCCGCTCGGCCTTCAGGGGGACATCGCCCTGAGGGACAGGACAGGGACAGGGACAGGGACAGGGACAGGGACAGGGACAGGGACAGGGACAGGGGTGGCAGCTGGGATTAGGAGGAACGCAAGGTGTGGCTGAGGGAGTGAGTTCTAGTTACCAGTTAGAGGTGGGGCTGTTATCTTTATTTCTTTATCGCTTTAGCTCTTATATTTATAGAGGGGGAATTCTGGAGATGATAAATATATCATAGTATATTTATATTATATTATAGTATATTTATAGGACATTTGTTTTTGTAATATTATTTATATGTTATCTCTTTATATTAAAATTATATTATATTACATTACACTGCATTACATTATACTATACTATGTTATGTTATGGTACAGTATAGTATATTTTAATAGTATATTATAATATATTTTAAAAGTATATTTTCTTTATATTTATATAAATAAAATATACTATTAAAATATAATACAATAAAATATACTATTTATTTATATTTTATATTTATATTTATATCTCTTTATATCCTCTATCTATACATATTACATTACAGTACATTATATTGCACGATTTTATATTATATTAATCTCTTTATTTCTTCCATCCTCCCTTCAGGAGATATAATGTCTTAATGGGCCATTAATTATTAATTATTTTCTGTCCATGAGTCAATGAGTGTCCCCGCATGGCTGATAAAATTCCATCATCCCATGGGGAGATGCTCCGCCCAGGGGAGGAGCCAAACATTCCTACCTGGATCCAATCTGAGCTTTGGGGCACCACCATTGCCCACTGCATTCCCAGAGGGTCCAAAGCCCCCAAAACTTCCAAAACCCCCCAAATCCCCCCAAAACCATCGCTGGCCTCACCTCGGCCGCCAGGAACGCGTCCACCTCGTTGTGGAAGGTGTCGAAGAGGAGACTCAGGGCCTGCCTGGGGGATAGGGGACAGCGCTCAGCCCAGCCAGGGGACACATGGGGACACATGGTGACAGTGCCACCGTGTCCCCCTGGGTGTCCCCAGCCCTACCTGCTGATGGTCTGTTTGATGGGGCGCTCCTGCAGGTGGATGTGGTGGTTGAGGGTGGACGGGCTCTGGTCATCGCTGGCCTGGGGACACAGAGAGGCTGAGCAGGGCTGCAAGGAGGTGACACTGACCCCTCGGAGTGACACTGACCCCTTCAGTGTCCCAGGGAGGTCACATCAACCCCTCAGTGTCCCAGGCTGGTGACACCCACCGTGCGGGCCAGGTCGTTGCGCACCCCTTTCCTCCGGAGCAGCTGCAGCCGGATGTCGATGTCGAATTTCCTGCAGTGCTGGATGTGCTCGTGGCTGCCCAGCGCGTGTTTGCTGTGGGGACAGGGCCATGGGCTCACCCCACACCCCAAAAACCTGCCTGAAAGCCCCAAAATCCCACCTGAGAGCCCCAAAATCCCACCTAGGGTATCCCAAAATCCCACCTGAGAGGCCTGAAATCCCACCTGGAATGCCCCAAAATCCCACCTGGATGCCCCAGAACCCTGCCTGTCTGCCCCAAAATCCCACCTGGAGTGCCCCAAAATCCCACCTGGAAGCCCCAAAATCCCCTGGCCAGGCAGCCTTGGCTGGGGCTCACAGTGAGGCTGAACTTTCATCAGGGCTGGGTGAATTTGTGGCTGCCCAGCATGAAGGGACAGGGCCACAGGCTCATCCCACGCCCCAAAATCCCACCTGGGTGCCCCAAAATCGCACCTGAGAGCCCCAAAATCCCATCTGGGGTGCCCCAAAATCCCCTGGCCAGGCAGCCTTGGCTGGGGTTCACAATGAAACCACATTTCCTGCAGGGCTGGGTGAACTTGTGCCTGCCAAATGTGCAGGGAGAGTTCTGCACACTCATCCCACACCTCAAAATTTTGCCTGGCTGCCCCAAAATCGCACCTGAGAGCCCTAAAATCCTGCCTGAGAGCCCCAAAATCCCCTGGCCAGGCAGCCTTGGCTGAGATTCACAGTGAAACCAGACTTCCAGCAGGGCTGGCTGAACTTGTGCCTGCCAAATGTGCAGGGAGAGCTCTGCACACTTATCTCACACCCCAAAATTTCATCCGGGTGCCCCAAAATCCCACCTGAGAGCCCCAAAATCCCACCTGGAGTGCCCCACCCTGATATCCCCCAGCCAGGCAGCCTTGGCCGGGGCTCAGGGTGGCCGCCCCGCCTGCACAGGGACCTTTGTGGCAGCAGGAAATTCAGAGAATGAGGAATTGTTCTCCCTCCTTCCCCTCCGGAGCCGGGCCCGGCCTGCCAGGACCTGCCCAGGGATCCGTGGGAAGCAGGGCACGGATCTGAGACTGGGACTGGGAGGGAATTCTGGAGCTGGGAGTGAGAGGGAGAATTCTGGAGCTGGGAATGACAGGGGGAATTCTGGAACTGGGAATGACAGGGGGAATTCTGGAGCTGGGAATGACAGGGGGAATTCTGGAGCTGGGAATCACAGTGGGAATTCTGGAGCTGGGAATCACAGTGGGAATTCTGGAGCTGGGAATGACAGGGGGAATTCTGGAGCTGGGAATCACAGTGGGAATTCTGGAGCTGGGAATGACAGGGGGAATTCTGGAGCTGGGAATGACAGGGGGGATTCTGGAGCTGGGAGTGATGGGGAATTATGGATCTGGGAATCACAGTAAGAATTCTGGAGCTGGGAGTGACAGGGGCAATCCTGGAAATGAGAATGATGGGGAATTCTGGAGCTGGGAATGACAAGAAGAACCCTGGAGAAGGGAATGGCAAGAAAAACCCTGGAGCTAGGAATGACAGGGAGAATTCTGGAGTTGGGAATGACAGGGGGAATTCTGGAGTTGAGAATCACAGTGGGAATTGTGGAGTTGGGAATGACAGAGGGAATTTTAGAGCTGGAAATGATGGGGAATTCTGGAGAAGGGAATGACAGGGAGAATTCTGGAGCTGGGAATGACAGGGGGAATTATGGAACTGGGAATGACAGGGGAAAATCTGGAGCTGAGAATGATGGGGGGAACCATGGATCTGGGAATGACAGGGAGAATTCTGGAGATGGGAATGACAGAAAGAACCCCGGAGCAGGAGTGACGAGGAAAACTCTGGAGCTAGGAATGACAGGGGGAATTCTGGAGCTGGGAGTGACAGGGGAAATTCTGGAGCTGCGAATGACAGGGAGATATCTGGATCTGGGAATGACAGGGGGAATTCTGGAGCTGGGATTTACCCGGGGCTGGGATTTATCAAGGGCTGGGATTTATCCATTCTCCGCTCCCTGCCATGGCTTTTACAGAATTCTCCTCCAAAAAGCATTTTTGGCAGCTCCCAGCTGGTTTTCCAGGGGTTTGGGGCTCAGCCTGGCTGGGAGCAACATTCCCAAGACATTCCCAATGCAGCTTTTGGCAGGAGCAGCTCCAGAGGCAGGAAAAGGAGAAGAGAAACTCCTGCTGTGCTCCTGCTGTGCCAGATCAACTCTGGGTGTTCATTACACCCTGGAGCTCCTGCCATGGCTGTTCCCTGTTTTTTCCCTGGCTTTCCCATGTTTTCACTGTTTTTCCCATTTTTTTCCATTTTTCTATTTTCCCCCCATTTTCCCCATTTATTTCCCTGTTTTTTCCCTGTATTTCCCCTGTTTCCCCCCCACTTTTCCCTGGTTTTTCTGTGTTTTTCCCCATTTTTCTCCCATTTCCCCCCCATTTTTCCCCCATTTTTTCCCTGTTTTTTCCCCATTTTTCCCCCTGATTTTCCCTCATTTCCCCTGGTTTTCCCTCTGTTTTTTCCCCAGCTTTCCCCCTGATTTTACTCCATTTGCCCCCTGTTTTTCCCTCTGTTTTCCCCCATTTTCCCCTGGATTTTTTTCCTGTTTTTTTCCCCGTTTTTCCCCCAAATTTTTCCTCATTTTCCCCTGGTTTTTTCCCCATTTTTCCCCATTTCCTCTCTGTTTTTCCCCCTGTTTTTTCCACAGCCACTCACTTCTGCAGGAACTCCTCGAGGCCGCAGATTTTGAGCAGGAAATCCTCGACGTCCACGGCGTGGAGCTCGTCATGGGTGTAGCACAGGGCCTGGTAGATGAGCAGGTCCACGGTGGAGGAGCCTGGGGGGAACAGGAACGGCCCCTGAATCCTTGGGAATGGTGGGAATGGTGGGGATGGTGGGAATGAATGGTGGGAATGGTGGGGATGAATGGTGGGAATGGTGGGGATGGTGGGATTGGGGAAATGGTGGCAATGGTGGGGATGTGGGAATGGTGGGGATGGGGGGATTGATGGGGACGTAGGGGATGGTGGGAATGGAGGGCATGGTGGGAATGGTGGGATTGAGGGAATTATGGAATGGTGGGAATGGTGGGGATGGTGGGACTGGGAGAATGGTGGGAATGAGAGGAATGGGGGAATGGTGGGGATAGTGGGGATGGTGGGGATGGTGGGAATGGGGGAGTGGGGGAATGATGGGAATGGTGGGATTGGTGGGGATAGTGGAGATGGAGGGATTGGTGGGGATGGTGCAATTAGTGGGAATGGTGAGGATGGTGGGGGTAGTGGGAATGCGGGGATTGGGAGAATGGAGGAGTGGGGGGATTGGTAGGGATGGAGGGGATGAAGGAGATGGAGGGGATGGGGTAATGGGGGAATGGGGGAATGGTAGAATGGTGGGAATGTTGGGAATGGCAGGAACAGGGAGAATAGCAGGAATGGCTGGAATGGTGGGGATGGAGGGATTGAGGGAATGGTGGAATGGTGGGGATGGTGGGAATGGTGGGAATGGTGCAATTAGTGGGAATGGTGGGATTGGTGGAATTGGTGGGAATGGAGGAGCAGTGAGAATAGCAGGAATAGTGGGAATGGTAGACTGGATGGAATGGCAGAATGGTGAGGATGGTGGAACAGTGGGAACAGCGGGAATG
Source organism: Ammospiza caudacuta (assembly GCF_027887145.1). Classification (NCBI taxonomy): domain Eukaryota; kingdom Metazoa; phylum Chordata; class Aves; order Passeriformes; family Passerellidae; genus Ammospiza; species Ammospiza caudacuta. The sequence continues at coordinate 5,841,190 of NC_080616.1, read as the reverse complement.
GCAGGAACAGAGGGAAGAGCAAGAACAGCAAGAATGGCAGGAAAAGCAGGAATGGCGGGAACGGCGGGAATGTGGCCTGGGGACAGCACTCACAGTCGCAGGTGAAGGTGAGCGGCTCCCTCAGGCTGTCACTCAGCACCGTCACCTTCAGGCTGACGCCGTGGCCCGGCTGCTCGGGGCTCACGTTCACCGCGTTCCACACCAGCCCCGAGCCGGAGCAGCCCCTGGAGCCGCAGCTGGAGCGCAGCCTGGGGAGCAGGGCTGGATCAGGGGCCTGCTGGGGCTGGGGGGGGTCCCACACCCCAAAAATCACTGGGGCGGCCTGGAATCCCCTTTTGGCACCACAAGGGCTCAGCACGCCTGGGAACAGCCCCTTTGGGTGGCCCTGAGTCCCTTTTGGTGGCCCTAAATCCCCTTGAGGTGGCCTTGAACCCCTCTTGGAGGCCCTGAATCCCTTCTGGGTTGCCCTGAATCCACTTTTGGTGGCCCTGAATCCCCTTGGACTGGCCCTGAAGCCACTTGGGGTAACCCTGAATCCCCTTGGAGTGGCCCTCAAGCCTCTTTTGGTGGCTCTGAATCCCTTTGGGGTGGCCCTCAATCCCCTCTGGGTCACTCTGAATCCCCTTTTGGTGGCCCCGAATCCCCTTGGGATAGCCCTGAATCCCCTTGGAGTGGCCATGAAACCCCTCTTGGTGGCCCTAAAGCCCCTCAGGGTGGCCCTGAAGCCCCTTTGGGCTGTTTTGGGGACGTTTTGTGTACTCACACATCCAGCATGTGACAGAACGCTGCCACCTCCTCGTCCCGCTCCTCGGACACCTCGAAGAGCTCATAGCCATTGGCCAGGGAGTGGGGCCGGGGAGCCACCTGTGGGGCAGGACACGGGACCATCAGCTGGGGGACACCCCCAGGACCCCACACCCCCATGGGGACCCCCAGACCCCCCCTGGAACAGCCTGTGCCACACCAGGGCCACCATGGTGGGAACAGAGGTGGCCCCGCAGTGGTGTGGGGGCTCTGAGCCAGCACAGGGGGGTTTGGCTTGCCCGTGCCTTGGAGACCCCCCAAAAGTGGCCATTCCCAGGGATATCCCACAGGGAGGAGCAGCAGGATCGGCAGGGAGTGTCCCCAGGCTGTGGAGGTGCTGCAGGGGACACTGCCCACTGATGTCCCCAACAGGGAAGGTGGCACTGTTGTGACAGCTCATGGGACCCTTCAGTTTTGGGGTTTTGGGCAGGTCTGCCTCATGGGACCTTCACTTTTGGGGTTTTGGGCAAGTTTGGCTCACAGAACCTTCAGTTTTGGGGGTTTGGGCAAGTCTTGCTCATGGGAACCTTCAGTTTTGGGGTTTTGAACATCTGTCTCAGTTTTTGGGGTTTTGGACAGGTCTGGTTCGCGGGACCCTTCAGTTTTGGGGTTGTGGGCAGGTCTGACTTACAGGACCTTCAGTTTTGGGGTTTTGGACAGGTCTGGCTCGTGAGACCCTTCAGTTTTGGGGTTTTGGACAGGTCTGGCTCAGTTTTTGGTGCCCTGGGCATGGCTGCCTCATGGGACATCCCCACACTCAGACGCCTCTCCCCACATCCCACATCCCATTCCAAGGAGCCGCGACGCCCTCACAAGGAGAACCCACCCAGAAGCACACCCATCTTGGGGACATCCCAGCTCCAAATTCCCACCTCCATCCCTCCCCAATTCCCATTCCCATTCCCATTCCCAGCCCTCACCGGCTCCACGGAGATCCTGCGGTTCCTGTTGGCCGCCAGGTTCTTCCTCCCGCCCGCCCGGGCTCCGTAGGTGCGCGGGGGCACCTGTGGGGGCATGGTCTTGCTCCGTGCCACCGGCTTCCCGCTGGATTCCTTCTCCAGGATGCTCCTTCCTTCCTTCCATCCCCGGGAGCCTTCCCTCAGCGCCTCGGACTCGTAGGTGGACTTGAGGTTGAGGCAGGTGATGGCGTCCACGCCGTAGGGATCCTCCTGCGAGATGCGGCGCCCCACAAGCTTGTCCTGGGCCACCGAGAACATGTTGATGTCCCTGGGCTGGGCCTGGCTCTTGGGGGACAGCGGGGATGCCTTTCCTGAGAGCTGGCCACCCTCGGGACAGCCCCACAGCGGGTGACGTGGGGGCAGAGGGGGCGGCGAAAGCTTTTTGGGGGATCCGCCACCCTCGCGGGGCTCGGAGCCGTTGAGGGGCTCCCCAAGGAAATCCCGCTGGGAACCCTCGAAGATGAGCAGGTAATCCCCGCTCAGCGGGCCCTTCCAGGGCTGTGGCTCCACCCGGGGCGTGCTGGGCCCGGGCGGCACTTGGGGACCCTCGGGGACATTGGGGACGGCGTGGCTGAGCGCGGGGTCGGAGCCGGAGAGCCCCCGCGCGGCTTTGATGGCGCTCCTGTCCGCGGGGTCGTCCCAGGAGATGAGGGAGCGCTCCTGGAGCTGCTCCTTCCTGGCCCGGCTCTCCTCCTTGTCCTGGCGGAGGCGGGATAAAGCATCGTACTCCATCTGCAGCGCCTCGGCCAGCGCCAGCTCCTTGCGGCTCAGCCCCACCGACTCCAGCGCCGGCCACTGCTCGCCGGGGCCGCGGCGGCGCGACATGGACATCCTGCTGCCGGGATCCTCCTGCCGGGATCCTGCCGGGATCCTCCTGCCGGGATCGGGGTCCGGAGAGCGGCACCGGCGTCAGGAGAACGGCATCGTGCTGCTCCTGGGAGAGGAAATGGTTAAGGGGTTAATGAGGAGTGGGGAGAGGTGAGGGATTGATGTTGGGGGTCGGGAAGGGTGTGGGATTGATGCTGGGAACGGGGGAAAGTGAGGAATTGATGGATGGCACCCATGGATGGCTGGAAATAGGGAAAGGTGAGGGACTGATGCTGGGAGTGGGGAAAGGTGAGGGATTGATGGATGGGTGCCCAATGATTTGAGGGAAAAATCAACCCCTGGGAGCAAATCCAGGGAATTTTAAGGCAGAACGGGATGAGGGTGCTGAGGGGGCAGCTCCCATCTCTCATTTCAGCAGAGGGAACTGGGAACGGCCTGGAAAAGGCAGGAGATTTCTGGATCTCACAGAAATTCCCCAGCACCCACCCAGGCACTGCTCAGCTCTGAAAATCACCAGCAGGGACCTCCAGGTTTTGGAGTTATGGGCAGATCTGGTTCATGGCACTTCCAGTTTTTGGGGTTTTGGATGGGTTTGGCTAATGAGACCTACAGTTTTGGGGTTTTGGACAGGTTTGGGTCATGGGACCTCCTGGTTTTGGGGTTTTCCAAGGGTTTGGCTCAGGGGATTTCCTATTTTTGGGGGTTTTGGACAGGTTTGGCTCATGGGACCTCCAGGTTTTGGGGTTCTGGGCAGATCTGGCACATGGGACCTCCCATTTTTGGGGTTTGGGATGGATTTGGTTATGGGACTTCCTATTTTTTGGGGTTTTGGATGGGTTTGGTTCATGGGCCCTCCAGTTTTGGGGGGTTTGGATGGGTTTGGCTCCACTGCCCCCCCAGGCTCTCCTCTGCTCTGCTGATGCCCCAATTTAGGGTCAAAAGGAGCCACTCCCCCTTCCCAATAACAACAAATATTTTACTGGGAGACCCCTGGCCATCACCATGCCCATTTTGGGGGAAAGCAGGAAAATCCTAAATCCCAAACCACCGGACCCAGGAGAGGCCAGGGGACCACAAAAGTGGCCCCCACACCCCACCCCAGCGTCCTGTCCATCCCAGGGTGTCCTCAGGCTGCTCCTGGGGGGTTTTTGTCCTCCTGACCCCGAGCTCTGCAGGACCAGATGGTTCCCAATGAGCTCCACAATTCCCACTGGGTTTGGGAATTGGGCTTTCCCAGCCCCCAGGGATTTTGGTGCTTTCCAGCTAGAAAAGAGAGGTTGGGAATGTTCCCTTCCCCTGGCATTTCAGGGCTCTGCTGGCAGCTGTGGCTTTTTCCTGGAAAAGCAGAAATCCCAAAAGCTGGAAGGCGAACAGAGGGGAAAATCTGCTTTTAACCCAAAAGCAACAAAATCCCGGCTGAGTTTTGTGGCTGACGAAGCCACAGCTCCGTGCTGCTCTCCAAAACAAACATCTGCATTTCCCTTCCAGTGTGTGGGGCTGGGATTGCCACGGGAATGGGGTTTGACCAAAAGGAGCAAAAAAATCCCATGGAAAAGCCCCAAAACCGCCCTCTAAGTGCTGGTCCAGGAGCAGGAATTGATGTTGGGTCGGAGCCTCTTGATACTGGGATTTAATGGGAATTTAATAGGAATTTATTGGTAATTTTATTGGGAATTTTAATGGGAATTTAATGGGAATTTTAGTGGGAATTTTAACCAATCACTTGGTTTAGGGACACTGAGCAGGTGGCTCAGCCCCTTCTCTTCCCAAAAGGAGCAAAAAAATCCCATGGAAAAGCCCCAAAATCGTCCTCTAAGTGCAGGAAGTGATGCTGGGTCAGAGCCTCTTGATACAGGGATTTATTGGGAATTTTAATGGGGATTTTAATGGGAATTTAATGGGAATTTAATGGGAATTTTAGTGGGAATTTTAACCAATCACTTGGGTTGGGGACACTGAGCAGGTGGCTCAGCCCCTTCCCTTCCCAAAAGGAGCAAAATAATCCCATGGAAAAGCCCCTAAGTGCTGGTCCAGGAGCTGGAAATGATGCTGGGTCAGGGAATGATGCAGGGATTTATTGGGAATTTAATGGGGAATTTAATGGGAATTTAATGGGGGTTTTAGTGGGAATTTTAAAGGGGATTTGAAGGGGATTTTAATGGTCCCATGGTTAAAGGGAGCCTCCCTGATCCCAGGAAACCTGGCAGGATCCCGTGGCAGATCCCTGGCTCCCCGTGCCCAGGGATGGAATCCCAGGGGCTGATTTTAATGGGGATTTTAATGGGAATTTTAGTGGGAATTTTAATGGGAATTTTAATGGTGCCATGGTTAAAGGGGCCTCTGGAGCCTCCCTGAACTCAGAAAACCTGGCAGGATCCCGTGGCAGATCCCTGGCTTCCCACGCCCAGGAATGGGATCCTGGGGGCTCCTTGAGCATCCCCATCCTCCCTTCCCCCTCTCAGGATCCCACCTGAGACCCCCCCTTTTAAAGAGATCCTGACTCCTGTCCCCATGGGACCCCATGATGTCCCCAAGATGTCCCCAAGGTGTCCCCAAGTAGCTCCAGACCCCACCTAGAGCCACCTCCTGTCCCCGTGTCACACCCACACCCAGACTTTGGGAATTTCCCAAAGCCCCCAGGGTCGGGGTTTCGGGGGTCAAGGCCACCCCCGGGGGATGCTGGAGGTGGTGTCACGCTGTCCCCGATGCCACCACCCGTGTCCTATGCAAATCTCGGCTTCCTCCTGCCACCCACCTGGGGACAGGAGGGGCAGTGGGGACAGGAGGGGGTGGTGGCCTAAAAACATCCCAAAAACATCACAGAAACACCCAAAAGCACCACAGAAACACCCCAAAACACCACAGAAACACCCCAAAACACTTTTGGAGCCACAAATGGATCCATCGATCCCAAATCCAGCAAATCCAACAGTCTGGAAGGAAAAAAGGGATGCGGGGAGGACTGGGAGCGTCATCCCAGGGATGTGGGGAGGATTGGGATCATCCCAGGGTGAGTCCCAGTGCATCCCAGTCAATCCCAGTGCATCCCAGTGAATCCTGGTGAATCCAGTGAACCCCAGTGAGTCCCAGTGCATCCCAGTCAATCCCAGTACATCCCAGTGAATCCTGGTAAACCCCAGTGCATCCCAGTCAATCCCAGTGCATCCCAGTGAATCCAGTGAACCCCAGTGAGTCCCAGCGCATCCCAGTCAATCCCAGTACATCCCAGTGAATCCTGGTGAATCCCAGTGCATCCCAGTTCATCTCAGTGAACCCCAGTGCATCCTGGTGAATCCCAGTGAACCCCAGTCAACCCCAGTACCTCCCAATACATCCCCCAGTGCATCCCAGTAAATCCCAGTGAATCCCAGTGCATCCTGGTGAATCCTGGTAAACCCCAGTGAATCCCAGTCAATCCCAGTCAATCCCAGTGAATCCTGGTGAATCCAGTGAACCCCAGTGAGTCCCAGTGCATCCCAGTCAATCCCAGTACATCCTGGTGAATCCAGTGAACCCCAGTGAGTCCCAGTGCATCCCAGTCAATCCCAGTGCATCCCAGTGAATCCTGGTGAATCCCAGTGAACCCCAGTCAACCCCAGTACCTCCCAATACACCCCCCAGTGCATCCCAGTACATCCCAGTGAATCCCAGTGAACCCCAGTGCATCCTGGTGAATCCCAGTGAACCCCAGTCAACCCCAGTACCTCCCAATACATCCCCCAGTGCATCCCAGTACATCCCAGTGAATCCCAGTGCATCCTGGTGAATCCTGGTAAACCCCAGTCAATCCCAGTACATCCCAGTCAATCCTGGTGAACCCCTGTAAATCCCAGTCAATCCCAGTCCATTCTGGCGCATCCCAGTCCATCCCAGCCCCGCTCCCACACGCAGCACCTGCTCCCACTGCAGCAGGCCAGGAATTCCCGGCTGCAGGGCTGGAAGGGCCGATCCTCCGGATGCTCTGGAATTTGGGGCTGTGCTCCGAGGTGGGGCAGGTGCCTGGCCAGGGCGGTTACCCCAGGAAACCCGGGACAGGCGGGTTCCTCAGCCCAGAGCTCCCGGCTATCCCAATCCCTCCCACTTTGAGAGGGAAAGGATCGGTTTTCCTGGGAAATCCAGGCTCTGGGCAGGTTCCCTTAATCCAGAGCTCCCTGTTATCCCATCCCTGCTGCTCTGGGAAGGAAGGATTGATTTTTCTGGGAATACCGGGCTCCAGAAACATTCCCTCACCCCCAGCTCCCTGTTATCCCATCCCTGCTGCTCTGGGAAGGAAGGATTGATTTTTCTGGGAATACCAGGCTCCAGGCAGGTTTCCCCATCCCACAGCTCCCTGTTACCCCATTCCTCTCATTTTGCAAAGGAAAGGATGGATTTTCCTGGAAAATCTGGGCTCCAGGACGTTCCCTCATCCCCCAGCTCCCTGTTATCCCATGCCTGCTGCTCTGGGAAGGAAGGATGGATTTTCCTGGGAAATCCGGGCTCCAGGCAGGTTCCCTCACCCCCAGCTCCCTGTTATCCCGTCCCTGTTGCGCTGGGAAGGAAGGATCGATTTTCCTGGGAGATCCAGGATCATTCCCTCACCCCCAGCTCCCTGTTACCCGCCCCTGCAGCTCTGGGAAGGAAGGGTGGGTTTTCCTGGGAATACCAGGCTCTCCGAATGCTCCCTTACCCACATCTCCCTGTTATCCCGTCCCTGCCCCTCTGGGAAGGAAGGGTGGATTTTCCTGGGAGATCCAGGATCATTCCCTCACCCCAGAGCTCCCTGTTATCCCATCCCTGCTGCTCTGGGAAGGAAGGACTAATTTTCCTGGGAATACCAGGCTCCAGGCAGGTTTCCCCATCCCACAGCTCCCTGTTACCCCATTCCTCCCACTCCGAGAGAAAAGAGATGAATTTTCCTGGGAATACCAGGCTCCAGGCAGGTTCCCTCACCCCCAGCTCCCTGTTATCCCATCCCTGCTGCTCTGGGAAGGAAGGATGGATTTTCCTGGGAAACCTGGACTCCAGGAGCATTCCCTCACCCCCCCAGCTCCCTGTTACCCCATTCCTGCAGCTCTGGGAAGGTAGAACTGATTTTTCTGGGAATACCAGGCTCCGGGAGCATTCCGTCACCGGCAGCTCCCATCCCTGCCGCTCCGGGAAGGAAGGATGGATTTTCCTGGGAATACCAGGCTCCAGGCAGGCTCCCTCAGCCCCAGCTCCCATCCCTGCCGCTCCGGGAAGGAAGGATTGATTTTCCTGGGAGATCCAGGCTCCAGGAGCATTCCCTCGCTAGCAGCTCCCATCCCTGCCGCTCCGGGAAGGAAGGATTGATTTTCCCGGTCACGCTGGTGCTCATGGAGCCGGGCCCAGGCGCCGGGAACAATCCCAGCCGTGCTCGGCCTCGCACACACGAGCAGGGAGCCCCCGGAGCTCCCTCATCCAGCGGGAGCAGCTCCCGAACCTCTGGAATTCTGATCCACGAGATTCCCGCAGGGCTGGGATCGGCAGGAGAGCAGGGATTCCACCAGCATCCTCACCGGAGCCTCCTGCCCCGAAATCCGTGCGGTTTTAGGGCTGGGATGGAGCTGATCCTGCTCGGCCTCTCAGCACTGCTGGGCTGTCCCTGTCCCTGTCCCTGTCCCTGTCCCTGTCCCTGTCCCTGTCCCTGTCCCTGTCCCCAGCCACTGATCCAAAGGGTGCCATCCCTGCCCAGGGCAGGGGGTGGGGACCAGAGGGTCCAAAACCAAAAACCAAGAGTAAAACCGCCCCACGATTCCGTGATCCCCGTCCCCATCCCTTCCCTATCTCTGTCCCCACCCCTGTCCCCATCGCTGTCCCTGTGGGGAGGGGACAAGACCCCGACCCACCCCGCCCCCTTTGCCCAACTTGGCCGCTCCTCGGGCACCATCTCATTGTTCCAAACCCCCCAAATTCCCGAGGGGAGACCCCCGACCCCTCCGCGTGCCCTGGGAAGGGGCAGCCCCGCATTCCCCCCGCGTTCCCTTTCGGGGTTCCCAAGATGAGCCGCAGCTCTTGGGAAGCTCCGGGACCCGCATCATCCCCGGGAGGTGAAAATTACGGATGCACAGAGCTCCGTTTAAATAGAAAATATCAATTTTTAGCGGGGAAACCCCGGGACGAGCCGAGCGGAGCCCCCCGCTCCCTCCGCGGCCCTACCTGCTCCGAGCGGCTGCGGCGGCGGCGGCGGGGCCGGGGTTGCGGGAGGAGCCGGGGGGATGCGGGAGGAGCCGGGAGGATGCGGGAGGAGCCGGAGGGAGGCGGGAGCTCCGCGGCGGAGGCGGCGGACAATGGCGGGCACAGCGCGGGGCCGTGCGGGGCCATCTCCCGGCCGCGCTCCGCATTGCACAGAGCCCCGGCTGGTGTCCCTTAGTGTCCCCCTGAATGCCCTCGGGGTGTTCAGAGCCCCGGCTGGTGTCCCTTAGTGTCCCCCTGAATGCCCTCGGGGTGTTCAGAGCCCCGGCTGGTGTCCCTTAGTGTCCCCCTGAATGCCCTCGGGGTGTTCAGAGCCCCGGCTGGTGTCCCTTAGTGTCCCCCTGAATGCCCTCGGGGTGTTCAGAGCCCCGGCTGGTGTCCCTTAGTGTCCCCCTGAATGCCCTCGGGGTGTTCAGAGCCCCGGCTGGTGGCCCCCGGTGTCCCCCTGAATGTCCCTGGGGTGCTGCTTATTGCCCAGAGCTCGGGCTGGTGTCCCTCTGAATGTCCCCGAGATGTTCAGAGCCCCGGCTGGTGTCACCCGGTGTCCCCCTGAATGTCCCCGAGATGTTCTTCATTGGCCATAGCCCCGGCTGTTGTCCCTTGGTGTCCCCCTGAATGTCCCCGAGATGTTCAGAGCCCCGGCTGGTGTCCCCCAGCGTCCCCCTGAATGTCCCCGGGGTGTTCCCGCTGTCCCTCCGCATTGCACAGAGCACGGGCTGACCCCTCGCCGTGTCCCCGAGTGTCTCCCAGAGTCCCCCCGTGTCCCCAGCACGCTCCGGCTGCCCCATGGAACCCCCGGGATGCTGCCGTCAGTTGGGGGGTGCAGGAGGGAAGGTGCAGGCAATGAGGTGCAGATCTTGAGGTGCAGTGGGGGTGCAGGCAGTGGGGTACAGGCAGAAGGGGTCAGTTAGGGGGTGCAGACCGGGGTGCAGATAGTGGGGTGCAGACTGAAACACAAGTCCCGGTAGCCGCGCAGTTCCTTTACACGGGGATATTCCAGCAGCGCCACCGTCGACGACAGAGCCCGGATAGCTCAGTCGGTAGAGCATCAGACTTTTAATCTGAGGGTCCAGGGTTCAAGTCCCTGTTCGGGCGAGTTGCCTTTTCCTCATTTTTTCACCGCATAATTATTTTTTTTCCCCAAAAAATCCTTTTTTTACACCTGCGACACGACCAGCGCTGCCCGCCGGAGAGTCCTGGCTGCCCCTGGGGGGAATCGTGGCAGGAATGAAAAAAAAAAAAAAAAAATATTATATGGAAAAAGAACGATCGCCCGAACAGGGACTTGAACCCTGGACCCTCAGATTAAAAGTCTGATGCTCTACCGACTGAGCTATCCGGGCTCTGGGGTCCCTGGCTGGTCAAAGCTCTTATGAGCATACAGCGGGGATGATTCTCCCGGTTTTTCCAGAAACTGGGATTCGTTCCTGGTGTGCGGCTCCCTCCCCCGGCCCAAACACATCATTAGACAAAATATTCTGATAATTTCTCAAAATATTCTAATTATTCTTTAAAATATTATTGCTATTTCTCAAAGTATTCTAATTATTTCTGTCCGAGCCGGCCACAAGCCCAGCCCATCGCTGTCGGCACCCAGCCGTTCCCAAGCCCTGACCCGGTGCTGGATTAATTCGGAATTTTCCAAACACGTGGAAAATATTCCCAGCTTGGAAAGGAGCTGTGGAAATAATTCAGTCCACGCCCGTGACAAGGCAGGGTGACCTGGAGCAGGTGACAAAGGAAAGTTTGGGGTTTTAAATGGATATAGGTGGATATTCTGATATCCAGAATATTGTAATATCCCGGATATTCCGATATCCAAGTGAATATTCTGATATCCAGGTGGATATTCTAGTGGATGTTATAATGTCCAGGGGAATCTCCAAAGTCCAGGTGGGAATTAAAATGAAGATAACTCAGCTCTAGGACACAGAGACCTTGAATTTTTTGCCAGGTCAGCGATGTCTGCACAGACCCTCACTGACATTTTGATTTATTCCATCCTTAAGGCTTGATAATTCCAGGGTGTCCTTGAGCCAGGGATGTTCCTGCTCCACTGAGCTCTCCTTTCTTGCTGATTAGACCTGAAAATATACAAAGATTTGCATCAAAAATAATGAGATAATGGCTGAGATAGTGTTTTCTTTTCCCAGGCATTTCTTATTATTTTCATTAATATTTATCACTAATTATTATTGATTTTTTAATTTATTAAATGTTGTTACATTGCATAAGATATATAATACAAAACATTTATTGTGTATGTATCGTTTTGTACTATTTTATGCATTTATTATTATTATTTTGAAGTATTTTTAAATTAAAGTTTTATTCCACTTTAATTTTAAATTTTAATTTTTTATTTTTTAATTATTTTATTTTTATTTTTAATTTTTTTATTTTCAATTTTTAAAATTTTAATTCTTGATTCAATTTATTAACCTAATTTTATAAATTTTTATGTAAGTTTATACATGAATAAACGATATAAGTTTAGATAAATTTCATGTTTATATATTCATATTTATATTTAAAATGTATATGCTTATTTTATGATAATCCATATTTATATTTATATCTATAATCTATATTTATATTTTAATATCTATATTTATAGACGTTTATATTTGCATTTACTTTTATATCTATATCTATATATCTATACCTATATCTATATCTATATCTATATCTATATCTATATCTATATCTATATATCTATATCTATATTTATTTTTGTATTGATATTTATATCTACATTTATATTTTACATTTACTTTTATTTGAAAATTTATTTGTATTTATTTATTTTTATTTCTGTTTTCCATGAGGGCTGAGGGCACACCCCCCGTGGTCCTCCTGATATTTATATCTACATTTATATTTTACATTTACTTTTATTTGAAAATTTATTTGTATTTATTTCTTTTTATTTCTGTTTTCCATGAGGGCTGAGGGCACACCTCCGTGGTCCTCCTGATATTTATATCTACATTTATATTTTACATTTACTTTTATTTGAAAATTTTCATTTATTTATTTATTTTTATTTCTGTTTTCCATGAGGGCTGAGGGCACACCCCCCGTGGTCCTCCTGATATTTATATCTACATTTATATTTTACATTTACTTTTATTTGAAAATTTATGTGTATTTATTTATTTTTATTTCCGTTTTCCATGAGGGCTGAGGGCACACCCCCCGTGGTCCTTCTGATATTTATATCTACATTTATATTTTACATTTACTTTTATTTGAAAATTTATGTGTATTTATTTATTTTTATTTCCGTTTTCCATGAGGGCTGAGGGCACACCCCCGTGGTCCTCCTGATATTTATATCTACATTTATATTTTACATTTACTTTTATTTGAAAATTTATGTGTATTTATTTATTTTTATTTCCGTTTTCCATGAGGGCTGAGGGCACACCCCCCTTGGTCCTCCAACCCGCTAGGGGGCGCCACCCACCCCCGCCATCCCCACGTCCCGTCCAGCCGCACATCCCTCTCCTCTCTATGACCCCGCCGCCATGTTGGCCGGGGAGGGAAGCGGCGGCCGGGACGCCGCTAAAATGGAGGCGCGGAGCCCTCCGGGGGTGTAGGGGCTCCTTCCCCTCCCCAGCCCCCTGCCCGGAGCCCATGGAGCGGCTGTAGGGTGAGCAGGGCGCTGAGGGGAGCGCGGGGATCCCGGGGAGGCTGAAGGGGGGCGGGAGGCGGTGCCGGCGGGAGGGGCCTGGGGCGGCGGGAGCGTCCCTGAATTTTTATCTCTTCCCGCGGAATCCTGAGATAATTGCGATTGTCCCGCCTGGAGAAGGGAAACTTCGGGGTGATTTAATTATGAGCCGATCAAGGAAGATGGATGGGGAATGATCCCAAAGGCCTGGAGTGATAGGAGAAAGGGGAATGGCTGCGGGCTCACACCGCGATATGGGAATAAATCGGGATTTTGGGAATGAATCCTTCCCTGGGATAGAATTCCCAGAGAATCCGTGGCTGCCCCATCCCTGGAAGCAAGTTGGAAAAACCTGCGATTTTGGACTGTCACTACCCATGGAATGGGATAAATTTTTAGTTTTTTTCCATCCCAAACCGCTCTGGAATTCCATTTTTTCCAGGATTTCACCCCACAAAAGCTGAGGGATTGATCCCACAAATTTTCTTTTGTTTTGTTGGGTTAAGCTGCCTCAACTATTGTGGGAAAACCCCAAGAAAAGCCAATTTTTTCCTTTAAAAATAAAAATAGCCACAAATCAGGAACATTCAAGGTGGTGGAAGTGTTTCCTTATCCCAAATTCCTGTGGGGATTTAGGGAGATTTGTAGGGAAATTCGCTTTTTTTGTCATTTTAATTCATCACTTTTGGTTTTCCTCCCGGCTTTTGCAACATTTCACAACCAAAGCAGCAATTGCACAATGTTTTCTCGATTTATCTTTTATTTATCCAAGGTTTTGGTGGAATTTTTGGGGTAAAATCCCCCAAATTTGCCCAAAATTCCAAATTCATCGTGCTAGCCACAAAACTCGGGTACAAATCAGAATTTTTGAAGTTTATTTTAAACTAAAAGGGTGAAATTTAAGGTATGAAACCCCTCAGGGACTGATGAGGACAAATTTAATTAATTTATCAGTGACTTCATGATTGCATCAGTGCCTGTTTAAATCCTCCCCTTCAGGGCTGTTTTACCTAAAATTCCCGAAAATCCCAACTTTATTTTCAATATTTTACTTTATTTAAAAGCTGGAAAAATCGCTGTCACCTGAACCCCAACCCCTGCTGTTTTCTACTTTAAATGGAATTTAAAAACGAATTTTTAAAATTCAATTTAGACGTTAATAAAAAAACCATCAAAGCTCGAATAAATTTTAATTTGACTTTTCAGCCCGTTGAGATTTTCAGTTTTTAAAAAAGCTGCGGTTTCTTGGGGGGTTTTTGGTGACTCAAAAAAAGGAATTTTTAGTCATATAAAAGGCATTTTTTTTTTTTAGTCATGAAAGAGGCAAATGAGTCTTTCCTCTGTCTGGGGTGAAATTTTGGAGTGGAAAATTTGCTCAGCTTATGACTCGGGGGTGATTCACGATTTCCTCTCGAGATTTTCAGCACCTAAAAATCTCCGGAAATCCCTTTTTGGATGGGGATTTGGAGGTGAAATTATCCCAAATTTGGGGATTGAAATTATCCCACACTTAGTATTGAAATTATCCCAAATTTAGGATTGGAAATATCCCAAATTTCTGAGCTGGCCAAGCACAAAATTCCATGTATTTTTTAGGAATTTCCACCACGTGGGAGCTTTTCAATGGGGCTTTACCCCTAAATTTCATTATATTTTCTCCCGAAAATATTTTAAAACTCGTGAACAAAACCTTAATTAACGCCAAAATTAATCTCTGATTAAATACGAATATTAATGAGAAGCAGACTACCTAAAAAAAAAATTAATTTTTATGCAAAACCCGGAGGTTTTGAGTGATCAAATCAGCGCTGAAATGGTTAAAATTCACCGCCCTCAGCCCTGAATTTCTTTCCAGGAAAAGGGGAGGGAGATAAAATCCGAATTTTTTCCTTTTTTTTTGAGCCGATTTTTAGCCCAGCCGTTATCGGTCCCTCCCCGTGTCCCTCCCTCGGGAGGGCGAGGTTTGAAAAAAGCGAATTTTGTAAAAACTCGGGAATTATCCCGCTGTAAAATCCCGGGAAAATAATCCCAGAATATTCCTGCCAGGCACAAAAAGTCAAGGTGGGTAAGTCCAGCTCATTTTAAAGGGGTTTGTGGTCAATATTTTCATTTTTTCCCCTCAGAAATCGGTTAAAAATTAGGGAAATACGAACTGGTGAAGGGAGGGAAGCTGTTATAATTTAAATTATTCCAGGTCACTGTCGATGTCCCTCACAAATTTAAATATTCACTAAGTTTCACTCAACCCTGTCCAGGTCATTTTCAGGGTGTTTGTGGTCAATATTTTGGTATTTTTCCCTCAGAAATCGATTAAAATTTAAGGAAATATGAACTGGTGAAGGGATTGAAGCTGTTATAATCTGAATTATTCCAGGTCACTTTCTATGCTTTTCACAAACTTAAATATTTATTAAGTTTGAGTCTACCCTGTCTAGCTCTTTTTAAAGTTGTTTGTGGTCAATATTTTAATTTTTTTCCCCTCAGAAATTGGTTAAAATTTAGGGAAATATTAACTAGGGAAGGGATTAAATCTGTTATAATCTGAATTATTCCAGTTAATTGTCGATGCTCTTCACAAATTTAAATATTTACTAAGTTTGACTCAACCCTGTTCAGCTCACTTAAAGTTGTTTGTGGTCAATATTTTAATTTTTTCCCCTCAGAAATCAGTTAAAATTTAAGGAAATATGAACTGGGAAGGGATCAAAGCTGTTATAATCTGAATTATTCCAGGTCACTGTTGATGTTCCTCACATATTTAAATATTTTATAATTTTGAGTCTACCCTGTCCAGCTCTTTTTAAAGTTGTTTGTGGTCAATATTTTCATTTTTTCCCTCAGAAATTGGTTAAAATTTAGGGAGATATGAACTGGGAAGGGATCAAAGCTGTTATAATCTGAATTATAATTTAGAAATTTGAATATTTGATGTGCTTGGACCAACCCTTCCCAAATATTTTTTCCTTTTATTTTTTTTTTTTCCCTTTTTTCCCCTCCTTCCCCTGGGGCAGCACAAAGTGGGAGAGACCCGGGTCAGGATTAAAAATAAAATTTTAAGGTTGATTTTAATCCCAAATCCATTTGCAGGTCGGTGCTTGAACAGCTCCTCACTGCCAGGATGAGCTTCCCAAATTCCAGCAGGATCCCCCTGGGCCAAGCCAATCAGGTAATTAGCAATTAATTATCAATTAATTACCCCTCACTTGATCATTTATCTGTGTTATTTCCTCCTCGAAGCAGTGATTTTTATGAAATTTAAAATATGTTTAAATTTGGAGGATTTATCCTAAAAAAAAATTGGGATTTATCCTAAAAAAATTGGGATTTATCTCAAGGAATTTGTTCTCTTTCACATCCATGATTTAGGAATATTTTCAAGGGAAAATATAGATTAAAAAGGACATAAAAATGTGGAATTATTGATATTTTGGTATTAAAATATTCTAGGTTTTTTTTTTTTTTTTCCTGATCTAGAAAAAAATCTTGGGTCTGGATTCCAAAAATCAAAAATTCAAACTTCCAATTTCTTGGGGAAAAAAATCCTTCTAATATCAGGGAAAATGTGGTGGGAGGGGGACTAAATTTGGATTTTCCATTGGAGGAAAATTTAGGAGCTTGGAATTGGAACCAAATCCAGAAAAAAAATGAATAAATTGTAGGAAAATACTGATAATATTGAGAAATAATGGGGAAATATTGATAATATTGATAAATAGTGGGACAGTATTGGGGAAATATTGATAATATTGATAAATAGTGGGGAAGTATTGCTAATATTGATAAATTAGTGGGAAAATATTGTTAAATAGTGGGAAAATATTGTTAGTATTGATGGTGGGAAAATATTGATCATTTTTATATATTTATATATTTTTATATATTTTATTATTTATATATATATGTAATTTCTACATTTATCAAATATTTACCATTTAGTATTGGTAAGTAGTGGGGAAATATTGCTAAATAGTGGGAAAGTATTTATGATTTATATATATATTTATATTTATGTATTTATCAAATATTTACCATTTGGTATTGGTAAATAGTGGGGAAATATTGATAATTAGTGGGGAAATATTTATAATTTATATATTTATCAAATATTTACCACTTAGTATTGGTAAATAGTGGGGAAATATTTATCATTTCTATATATTTCTATATTTCTATATTTATCAAATATTTACCATTTAGTATTGCTAAATAGTGGGGAAATCTTTATAATTTTTGTATTTATCCCATATTTACCATTTAGTATTTTTTCTATAAATATTATTTATCAATTTTTCTTTATTTATCATGACTGTATTGATCAGATATTTCCCATTGAATGTTGGTGTTTGCAGATATTTATCATTTCTATATTTATCAAATAAATAGTGGGGAAATCTTTATAATTTTTGTATTTATCCCATATTTACCATTTAGTATTTTTTCTATAAATATTATTTATAAATTTTTCTTTACTTATCATGACTATATTGATCAATATTTCCATTGAATGTTGGTGTTTGCAGATATTTATCATTTCTGTATTTATCAAATATTGACCATTTAGTATTGCTAAATAGTGGGAAAATATTGATAAATAGTGGGGAAATATTTCTCATTTCTGTATTTATCCCATATTTACCATTTGGTATTTTTTCTATAAATATTATTTATAAATTTTTCTTTATTTATCATGACTGTATTGATGAATATTTCCCACTGAATGTTGGTGTTTGCAGATATTTATCATTTCTATATTTATCAAATATTGACCATTTAGTATTGCTAAATAGTGGGGAAATATTTCTCATTTCTGTATTTATCCCATATTTACCATTTAGTATTTTTTCTATAAAGACTATTTATAAATTTTTATTTATTTATCATGACTGTATTGATCAATATTTCCCATTGAACGTTGATGTTTGCAGATATTTATCAAATATTTACCATTTAGTATTGCTAAATAGTGGGGAAATCTTTATAATTCTTGTATTTATCCCATATTTACCATTTAGTATTTTTTCTATAAATACTATTTATCAATTTTTCTTTATTTATCATGACTGTATTGATGAATATTCCCATTGAACGTTGGTGTTTGCAGGTGCTTCCCACGCTGCCCCTGCTGAGGATCCTGCGGGCTGGGGGCGCCCAGGGCGACTCCTTCACACTCAAAGAGGTGGGGGCACCCCCAGGGCTGGCCTGGGGGGTTTGGGATTTGGGGTTTGGGGTTTGGGATTTGGGGTTTGGGATTTGGGGTTTGGGATTTGGGGTTTGGGGTTTGGGGTTCACTCCTTCAGGCCCTGGGAAATGGCCCCATTTCACCTGTGCGGGCACTTTGGGGTCACTTTATGGGGCACTTTGGGGTCACTTTATGGGGCGCTTTGGAGACACTTGGGGATCACTTTGGGGTCAGATTTTAGGGCCACATCAGTGTCACTTTTGGGGCACTTCAGGGTCACTTTGAGGACACTTTGGGGTCAGTTTTTGGGAACACTTCAGGGTCACTTTGAGGTCACTTTTTGGGGACCCTTCAGGGTCATTGTGGGGACGCTTCAGGGTCACTTTTGGAGAAACTTTGGGGTCACTGGGAATAACCCCATTTTGAACTGGAATAACCCCATTTGAACTGGGAACAATGCAGTTTGAACTGGGATCACCCCATTTTGAACCAGTTCATTTCCATCCTCCTCACAACCCCCCCACCCCCAAACCTTTACTCCAACACCCCAAATCTCCCTCTCATTCCCCTGCCAGCCCCCCAAAAGGCAGGAAAT
The DNA here is from genome assembly GCF_027887145.1 of Ammospiza caudacuta. Lineage (NCBI taxonomy): Eukaryota > Metazoa > Chordata > Aves > Passeriformes > Passerellidae > Ammospiza > Ammospiza caudacuta. The sequence continues at coordinate 5,822,957 of NC_080616.1, read as the reverse complement.
GATTTCCCAGCCACTGCTGCCCCACAGGTGATGCATTTCCTGGGCCAGTATCACTTTGGGGACGCTTCAGGGTCATTGTGGGGACACTTCAGGGTCACTTGTTGGGGTCACTTCAGGATCACTTTGAGGACACTTCAAGCTCGGTTTTTGGAGACTATTTAGGGACACTTCAGGGTCACTTTGAGGACACTTTGGGGTCAGTTCTTGGGAACACTTCAGGGTCAGTTTTTGGGAACACTTTGGGGACATTTGAGGGTCACTTTTTGGGGACGCTTCAGGGTCATTGTGGGGACACTTCAGGGTCACTTTTTGGGGTCACTTCAGGATCACTTTGAGGACACTTCAAGCTCGGTTTTTGGAGACTCTTTAGGGACATTTGGGGTCACTGTTTGAAGACACTTCAGGGTCAGTTTTTGTGGACACTTCAGGGTCACTTTGAGGACACTTTGGGGTCAGATTTTGGGAACAATTCAGGGTCAGTTTTTGGGAACATTTTAGGGACATTTGAGTCACTTTTTGGGGACGCTTCAGGGCCATTGTGGGGACACTTCAGGGTCACTTTTTGGGGTCATTTCAGGATCACTTTGAGGACACTTTGGGGTCAGTTTTTGGGAACATTTTAGGGACATTTGAGGTCACTTTTTGGCGACGTTTCAGGGTCATTGTGGGGACACTTCAGGGTCACTTTTGGAGAAACTTTGGGGTCAATGGGAATAACCCCATTTTGAACTGGAATCACCCCATTTGAACCAGTTCATTTCCATCCTCTTCACAACCCCCCCCACCCCCAAACCTTTACTCCAACCCCCCAAATCTCCCTCTCATTCCCCTGCCAGCCCCCCAAAAGGCAGGAAATGATTTCCCAGCCACTGCTGCCCCCACAGGTGATGCATTTCCTGGGCCAGTATCACTTTGGGGACGCTTCAGGGTCATTGTGGGGACACTTCAGGGTCGCTTTTTGGGGTCACTTCAGGATCACTTTGAGGACACTTCAAGCTCGGTTTTTGGAGACTATTTAGGGACACTTCAGGGTCACTTTGAGGACACTTTGGGGTCAGTTTTTGGGAACACTTCAGGGTCAGTTTTTGGGAACACTTTGGGGACATTTGAGGGTCACTTTTTGGGGACGCTTCAGGGTCATTGTGGGGACACTTCAGGGTCACTTTTTGGGGTCACTTCAGGATCACTTTGAGGACACTTCAAGCTCGGTTTTTGGAGACTCTTTAGGGACATTTGGGGTCACTGTTTGAAGACACTTCAGGGTCAGTTTTTGTGGACACTTCAGGGTCACTTTGAGGACACTTTGGGGTCAGATTTTGGGAACAATTCAGGGTCAGTTTTTGGGAACATTTTAGGGACATTTGAGTCACTTTTTGGGGACGCTTCAGGGCCATTGTGGGGACACTTCAGGGTCACTTTTTGGGGTCATTTCAGGATCACTTTGAGGACACTTTGGGGTCAGTTTTTGGGAACATTTTAGGGACATTTGAGGTCACTTTTTGGCGACGTTTCAGGGTCATTGTGGGGACACTTCAGGGTCACTTTTGGAGAAACTTTGGGGTCACTGGGAATAACCCCATTTTGAACTGGGATCACCCCATTTGAACCAGTTCATTTCCATCCTCCTCACAACCCCCCCCACCCCCAAACCTTTACTCCAACACCCCAAATCTCCCTCTCATTCCCCTGCCAGCCCCCCAAAAGGCAGGAAATGATTTCCCAGCCACTGCTGACCCCACAGGTGATGCATTTCCTGGGCCAGTATCACTTTGGGGACGCTTCAGTGTCATTATGGGGACACTTCAGGGTCACTTGTTGGGGTCACTTCAGGATCACTTTGAGGACACTTCAAGCTCGGTTTTTGGAGACTCTTTAGGGACACTTCAGGGTCACTTTGAGGACACTTTGGGGTCAGTTTTTGGAGACATTTTGGGGACATTTGAGGGTCAGTTTTTGAGGACGCTTCAGGGTCGGTTTTTGGGAACACTTCAAGGTCACTGTGAGGACACTTGGTCACATTTTGGGGACGCTTCAGGGTCATTGTGGGGACACTTCAGGGTCACTTTTTGGGGTCATTTCAGGATCACTTTGAGGACACTTCAAGCTCGGTTTTTGGAGACTCTTTAGGGACACTTCAGGGTCACTTTGAGGACACTTTGGGGTCAGGTTTTGGGAACACTTCAGGGTCAGTTTTTGGGGACACTTTAGGGACATTTGAGTCACTTTTTGGGGATGCTTCAGGGTCAGTTTTTGGGAACACTTCAAGGTCATTGTGAGGACACTTGGTCACATTTTGGCGACACTTCAGGGTCACTTTTGGAGAAACTTTGGGGTCACTGGGAATAACCCCATTTTGAACCGGGATAACCCCATTTTGAACCATTTCCATCCTCCTCACAACCCCCCCACCCCCAAACCTTTACTCCAACCCCCCAAATCTCCCTCTCATTCCCCTGCCAGCCCCCCAAAAGGCAGGAAATGATTTCCCAGCCACTGCTGCCCCACAGGTGATGCATTTCCTGGGCCAGTACATCATGGCCAGGCAGCTCTACGACAAGAGGCAGCAGCACCTGGTGCACTGCGGGGGAGACCAGCTGGGAGAGCTGCTGGGACTGCAGAGCTTCTCTGTCAAGGACCCCAGGTAGGGGAAAAAAAAAAAAAACTTATCCACAAAAGGTGAAAAATCCACATTTTTAGCTGAAAACACTGAAAAAATTCACATTTTTAGCTGAAAACGGTCGGAAAAAATTCACATTTTTAGCTGAAAATGGTGGGAAAAAAATCACATTTTTAGCTGAAAAAATTCACATTTTTAGCTGGGAAAGTGAAAAATAAAATCAAATTTTTATCCGGAAAATCTGGAAAAAATTGTGATTTTTATCCAGAGCTTCTCTGTCAAGGACCCCAGGTAGGGAAAAAACAAAACAAAAAAATTTTATCCACAAAAGGTGAAAAATCCACATTTTTAGGTGAAAACACTGAAAAAATTCACAATTTTAGCTGAAAACTGTGAAAAAAATCACATTTTTAGCTGGAAACGGTGGAAAAAAAAATCACATTTTTAGCTGAAAACGGTGGGAAAAAATTCACTTTTTTAGCTGGAAATGGTGAAAAAATTCACATTTTTAGCTGGGAACGGTGAAAGAAAAATCACATTTTTAGCTGAAAAAATTCACATTTTTAGCTGGAAAGTGAAAAAAAAAATCAAAGTTTTATCCAGAAAACCTGGAAAAAATTGTGATTTTTATCCAGAGCTTCTCAGTCAAGGACCCCAGGTAGGGGAAAAAAAAAAAAATTATCCACAAAAGGTGAAAAATCCACATTTTTAGCTGAAAACGGTGGGAAAAAATCCACATTTTTAGCTGAAAATGGTGAAAAAAATTCACATTTTTATCTGGAAATGCTGAAAGAAAAATCACATTTTTAACTGGAAAAGTAAAAAAAAAAAAAATCACATTTTTAGCTGGGAAAGTGAAAAAAATTTGCCATTTTGGGGTCTGTAGGGTAGAATTCCTTGTGATTTTTTGGGATTTTTCTAGGGAAAAAACCCATTTTTTGGGCTCTCTCTAGTAAAAACACCACTGATTTTTGAGGTCTCTTGAAGAAAACCCTCTGGTTTTTTCTGGGATCTGTAAGAAAAGAATTTTCCCCTAAGAATGAATAATGAAATTCATAAATCACAAAAACTTTTGGGGTTTTTTTGGGGGTTTCTGTGACCTTTAAAGGGATTTTTTGGATTTTTTTGCCTTCCCCAGCCCCGTGTACGAGATGCTGAAGAGGAACCTGAGCCCTGCTGCCCTCCCAGGTAGGTTGGATTCCATTCCACAAATGTTGCTCTCACCTGGTAAGTACCAAAAAACAACAAAAAATCACCAAAAATCCAAAAAAAATCCCAAATCCAGGAGGAATAAACTTCTCTGAAAAAGCTTTTTCAAGAAAATCTCTTTGAGTTTGTGTCGTCTCTGTGTGCCAGGAGTTGTTTGAGTGCTGCCCAAAACCCCAAATTTCAATCCTTAAATCCCCCCCTTGACTGGAATCAATATTTTGATTTTTTTTCACCTTCAGAGCTGCAATTTTTTTGCTCTCACCTCATTTTTTTAATATTTTGAGCATTTCTAAAAGTGCTAAAAATTCTGCAATTGAACCTTCCCCAGCTCATGAGGGGAATTCAATTAAACTCCAATCAAAATGGGAATTAATTGCCAAAAAAATCAACTCCACTGGCTGAGCTGTGCCACATTTCCCATTTTTTTTAAACAAATAAAAGGGATTTAATTCCCAACTATGGAATTTTGGGCCATATTTTCACTTTTTAAACAGATAAAAAGGATTTGATCCACAGTTGTGGAATTTTGTACCACATTTCCCATTTTTTAAACCAAAAAGAAAGGATTTAATCTACAGCTGTAGATTAAATTAAAATACGGAATTTTATGCCATATCTTCAGTTATTTAAACAAATAAAATTAATTTAATCCACAGTTGTGGAATTTTGTGCCACATTTCCCATTTTTTAAACCAAAAAGAAAGGATTTTTGAATCGTGAAATCCCCCCCTTGACTGGAAACAATATTTTGATTTTTTTTCACCCTCAGAGCTGCAATTTTTTTGCTCTCACCTCATTTTTTTTAATATTTTGATAATTTCTAAAAATTCTGCAATTGAACCTTCCCCAGCTCATGAGGGGAATTCAATTAAACTCAAATTAAAATGGGAATTTATTCCCAAAAAATCAACTCCACTGCCTGAGCTGGGGAATTTTGTGCCAAATTTCCATTTTTTAAAACAAAAAGAAAGCTTTTATGTGGAATTTTGTGCCATATTTTCAGTTTTTTAAACAGATAAAATGGGTTTGATTCCACAGCTGGGATCTGTTTTAAAAAATGGGAAATGTGGAATTTTGTGGCCGCATTTCCCGTTTTTTAAACACATAAAATCGTTTTAATCTACAACTGTGGAATTTTGTGCCACATTTCCCATTTTTTAAAACAAAAAGAAAGGATTTAATTTCAATTTAAAGGATTTAAGCTGTGGAATTTTATGCCATATCTTCAATTTTTTTAAACAGGTAAAATGGATTTAATTCCCAACTGTGGAACTTGGTGCCACATTTCCCATTTTTTAAACATCTAAAATGGATTTGATCAACAGATGTGGAATTTTTTGCCACATTTTCCATTTTTTCAACAGGTAAATTGGATTTAATTCCCAACTGTGGAATTTTGTGCTATATCTTCAATTTTTCACAGGTAAAATGAATTTAATCCACAAATGTGGAATTTTGTGCCACATTTCCCATTTTTTAAACACATAAAATGGTTTTAATCTACAACTGTGGAACTTGGTGCCACATTTCCCATTTTTTAAACATCTAAAATGGATTTGATCAACAGATGTGGAATTTTTTGCCACATTTTCCATTTTTTCAACAGGTAAATTGGATTTAATTCCCAACTGTGGAACTTGGTGCCACATTTCCCATTTTTAAAAGAGCATTTAAACCTTTAGGAGGGCTCAGCCACGTGTGGAAAAATTAAAAATGAAATTCAATTCAAATCGAAACCGTGGCCGTTTCTACCTTGGATTTTTTTACAGACTATTCTTTTTTTAATTTAGATTTATTTTGCAGAAGAATTTTGAGCTCCATGTGGGGTTTTGGCTGTAGGAGATGTGTGGGTGCTGCTCCCAGCTGAGTGTGAGGGACCCAGAGCAGGCTGGGCAGGGAGAGGCCTCAGGCTCGGTTCCCTCATTTCCCTCCCATTTTCCTTCTTTTCCCTCCCATTTTCCTTCTTTTCCCCCTATTTTCCTTCTTTTTCCACCTCTTTTCCTTCTTTTTCCACCCATTTTCCCGCCTTTTCCCCCCCCTATTTTCCTTCTTTCCCTCACATTTTCGTTCCTTTCCTGGATCTTTTCATTCCTTTCCCTCCCATTTTCCATCTTTTCTCACCTCTTTTCCTTCTTTTTCCTCCCTCCTTCCTTCCTTCCTTCCTTCCTTCCTTCCTTCCTTCCTTCCTTCCTTCCTTCCTTCCTTCCTTCCTTCCTTCCTTCCTGCCTTCCTGCCTTCCTGCCTTCCTTCCTTCCTTCCTTCCTGCCTTCCTTCCTGCCTTCCTTCCTGCCTTCCTTCCTTCCCCACCTCTTTTCCTTCTTTTTCTCTCAATTTTCCTGCCTTTCCTGGATCTTTCCCTCCCTATTTTCCTTCCTTTTCTCCTCATTTTCCTTCATTTCCCGCCCGTTTTCCTTCCTTTCCTGGCTCTTTTTGTTCCTTTCCCTCCCATTTTCCTTCTTTTCTGCCCATTTTCCTTCTTTCCCCCACATTCCCCTTCCTTTCCCAGACCTTTCCCTTCTTTTCCCTGCCTATTTTCTTTTCCCCTTTTCTAATTTTTTTCTCCCTTTTATTTTCTAATTCTTTCCCCCTTTTTCTTTCCTAATTTCCCCCTTTTATTTTCCATTTTTTTCCCCTTCTCTAATTTTTTACCCCCTATTCTCATTTTTTCTCCCTTTTCTAATTCTTTATTTTCCCCCCTTTTCCTTGGTCACTTTCCCCAAGTCTGCATTTAAGATTCCTCACTTCAATCAGGTTTTTCTGGAATTTTCCACTCCCTAAAAATCAGATTTTGGAAAGGATTTCTCCCTGTTCCCATCTCCCTGCAGATCCTGGCTCCTGTTTTCCATCAGCAATTAAACCCCAGCAGCTGCAAGGATGAAAAAAAAGCAGAAAATTCTGAATTTTGCTCCATTTAAAGGCCATTTTTAGGTGGAATTTCTGCCATTTTCAGATCTTCCCTATCCAGATGTGATTCCTGCTGGGACTCAGCCTCATCCAAAGGGAATTTTGAATTTTCCTGTTCCACAGAGCCTTCCTGGCAATTTTTGTTCTCTCTGCTCAAAGCCAGGCTCACAAAGATCCCTGCTAATTGGATTTTTGTTAATTTAGCTCAGCCTTTTAATTAATTAACTCTTGGGAGCAGCTGGATCCAGCTGTGTCCAGCCCTGTGCATGGAATTTTCCTTTTTTTGCTCTTTATCCTCATGCCCAAACCTTTCAAAAAGAGCAAGAAATTCCCCCCAAAAAATCCCTTTTTACCTTCCAGGTGGGATTTCCTGGCAAACCAAGCAGGGAACTGAACAAAAATGGGATTTTTTTTGGGGTGGATCTGGTTTTTATCCTCATGCCCAAACCTTTCAAAAAGAGCAAGAAATCCTCAGAAATTCCTCCCAAAAAATCCCTTTTTCAAAAAGAGCAAGAAATGCTCAGAAATTCCCCCAAAAATCCCTTTTTCAAAAAGAGCAAGAAATGCTCAGAAATTCCCCCAAAAAATCCCTTTTTCAAAAAGAGCAAGAAATCCACAGAAATTCCCAAAAAAAAAATCCCTTTTCACCTTCCAGGTGGGATTTCCTGGCAAACCAAGCAGGGAACTGAACAAAAATGGGATTTTTTTTAGTGTGGATCTGTTTTTTATCCTCATGCCCAAACCTTTCAAAAAGATCAAGAAATGCTCAGAAATTCCCCCAAAAATCCCTTTTTCCAAAAGAGCAAGAAATCCTCAGAAATTCCCCCCCAAAAATCCCTTTTTCAAAAAGAGCAAAAAATGCTCAGAAATTCCCCCAAAAAATCCCTTTTTACCTTCCAGATGGGATTTTCCTGGCAAACCAAGCAGGGAACTGAACAAAAATGGGATTTTTTTTTTTTTTGGGGTGGATCTGTCATATTTTGACATTTCCCCCATGGGGTTTCTTGCTGGGAAACCCATGGAGATTTCAGAATCAATTTTCCTGATTTTCCACTTTTTATTCCCTTAGGGAAAAATATTCTGAATTTGGCTATAGCAAAAAAATAATATTTCCCTTTGGGAAGAATATTCTGAATTTAGCTATAGCAAAAAAAAAATCATTTTTCCCTTTGGGAAAAGTATTCTGAATTTGACTGTATGAAGAAGAATACTTTTATCCCTTTAGGAAGAATATTCTGAATATTTGGCTGTAAGAATAAGAATAACTTTTCCCTTAGGGAATAATATTCTGAATTTGGCTATAGCAAAAATAATAATTTTTCCCTTTGGGAAGAATTCTGAATTTGGCCATAGCAAGAGGAATAATTTTTCCCTTTGGGAAGAATATTCTGAATTTGGCTGTAGGAATAAGAATAACTTTTCCCTGTGGGAAGAATATTCTGAATTTGGGATGGCTATAACAAAAGGAATAATGTTTCGCTTTGGGAAGAATATTCTGAATTTGGGTATAGCAAGAAGAATACTTTTTCCCTTAGGGAAGAATATTGTGAATTTGGCCATAGCAAAAAAAATTTGTTTTTCCCTTAGAGAAGAGTTCTGAATTTGGCCATAGCAAGAGGAATAATTTTTCCCTTAGGGAAGAATATTGTGAATTTGGCCATAGCAAAAAAAAATCGTTTTTCCCTTAGGGAAGAATATTCTGAATTTGGCTATAGCTAATAGAATCGTTTTTCCCTTAGGGAATAATATTCTGAATTTGGCCATAGCAAGAAGAATACCTTTTCCCTTTGGGAAGAATATTCTGAATTTGGCCATAGCAAGAAGAATACTTTTTCCCTTAGAGAAGAATTGTGAATTTGGCCATAGCAAGAAGAATACTTTTTCCCTTTGGGAAGAATATTGTGAATTTGGCCATAGCTAATAGAATCGTTTTTCCCTTAGGGAATAATATTCTGAATTTGGGTATAGCAAGAAGAATAATATTTCCCTTTGGGAAGAATATTGTGAATTTGGGTATAGCAAGAAGAATACTTTTTCCCTTAGGGAAGAATGTTGTGAATTTGGCTAGAGCAAAAATAATAACTTTTCCCTTTGGGAAGAATTCTGAATTTGGCCATAGCAAGAGGAATAATTTTTCCCTTTGGGAAGAATATTCTGAATTTGGCTATAGCTAATGGAATCGTTTTTCCCTTAGGCAATAATATTCTGAATTTGGGTATAGCAAGAAGAATACTTTTTCCCTTAGGGAAGAATTCTGAATTCGGCCATAGCAAGAAGAATAATATTTCCTTTTGGGAAGAATATTCTGAATTTGGCTATAGCTAATAGAATCGTTTTTCCCTTAGGGAATAATATTCTGAATTTGGCCATAGCAAGAAGAATACCTTTTCCTTTAGGGAAGAATGTTGTGAATTTGGCTAGAACAAAAATAATAACTTTTCCCTTTGGGAAGAATATTCTGAATTTGGCTATAGCTAATAGAATCGTGTTTCCCTTAGGGAATAATATTCTGAATTCGGCCATAGCAAGAAGAATAATATTTCCCTTTGGGAAGAATATTGTGAATTTGGCTAGAGCAAAAATAATAACTTTTCCCTTTGGGAAGAATTCTGAATTTGGCCATAGCAAGAAGAATACTTTTTCCCTTTGGGAAGAATATTGTGAATTTGGCTATAGCTAATGGAATCGTTTTTCCCTTAGGCAATAATATTCTGAATTTGGGTATAGCAAGAAGAATACTTTTTCCCTTAGGGAAGAATTCTGAATTCGGCCATAGCAAGAAGAATACTTTTTCCCTTAGGGAAGAATGTTGTGAATTTGGCCATAGCAAAAAAAATCGTTTTTCCCTTTGAGAAGAATTCTGAATTTGGCCATAGCAAGAAGAATACTTTTTCCCTTAGAGAAGAATTGTGAATTTGGCCATAGCAAGAAGAATACTTTTTCCCTTTGGGAAGAATATTGTGAATTTGGCCATAGCTAATAGAATCGTTTTTCCCTTAGGGAATAATATTCTGAATTTGGGTATAGCAAGAAGAATACTTTTTCCCTTAGGGAAGAATGTTGTGAATTTGGCCATAGCAAAAAAAATCGTTTTTCCCTTAGAGAAGAATTGTGAATTTGGCCATAGCAAGAAGAATACTTTTTCCCTTTGGGAAGAATATAGTGAATTTTCCTCCATCTGCTTCTCCCCACATTCCCCCATCCCCCCGAGCAGCCCAGCCTGACGTGCAGAGCCCCCAGCAGTGCCCAGCCCGCCTGGTTGTGTGCCTGGCCCAGCCCCTGTGTGCTGTGAGAGTGGGAATTCCCAGGGAAGGCTTTTCCTTGTGTTTTGCCTGCCATCTGCAGATGCTGCACAGACTCTCCCAAAGGAGCAGAGCGTCGCTAAGCCCAGCCCAGACCAGCTGCAGGTAAACCCCACTGCCCAGTGGGTTCTTTTCTTGTACAGAGCCGCCCCTTCTCTGTACCTCTGCATGGTGGACTGCCAGAACTTTTTGGTTGGTTTTTTTTTTGTTGTTGTGCTGCTCCTCACCTTTTTTTTTCCTGAAAAAAAAAAGAAATCCCCCAAAATGTAAAAAGTTCTGGAATCCACAGAGCAGGGACAGAGCCACCCTTCTCTGTTCTCTCCTCGTGACAGAGTGCCAGTCTCTGAGCGTGTTGTTCTGGGGTGCAGCACTTCCAGCCCTCAGCTTCTCCAGCCCTGGTTTTTTTCCTGCTTTTCCCCCCCCTCTTTTCGTCCCACTAGGAATTGCCAATGAAATAATTCACTGTGCCTAGTTAGGATTTGTTTCCAGCAGCTTTTCAGGCAGAGGTGAAAACCGAGGAAAAATCTTGGTGTCTCCAAAGTTTTTTTCCAGGTGTGGTTTGGGGTGTGATGAAGGCTGGGAGGTGTCAGAGAGTCACAAAATCAACTTTTACTGCATGAAAAACACCAACTTTAGGATTTTTGCCAAGCTGAAGATTTTTCCTTGGTTGTTCCTGCTGATTCCAGAGGCTTTAAAGAGAAATAAAATAGTTTGTAGTTTTTATTCCGAATTATTTCCTCTTCCTACCTGCTTGGTCTCATCCTGCAGCTGGTGCCTGGGGATGGAAGTGCTGCATCCCCTTGTCCCTGCAAGCTCTGCTGGGCTCATTCCTGCATTTTCCTTCCTGCAGCTCAGCCAGGAGGAAGGATCTGACTCTGGGATCCTGGAGGGTGACAGCAAAACCTCGGCTCCTGCTACCTCAGAGCCCAAATGTGACACTTGTGAAGGTGAGGGACAAATTTCTGCATTATCACAATGTTTGCAGACGTGTGGCACGCACAGCAGCAAAATGCTGGAGGAGGGAGTTGGGAGACTCAAAAAACCCCTGGTTTGGAATAGAATCATTAAAAATTTTGGTGCTAAAGTTTGGGGCTCTGGGATGGTGGAGTGACAGGAGAACCTCAGCTCCTGCTACCTTAGAGCCCAAATGTGACGCTTGTGAAGGTGAGGGACAAATTTCTGCATTATCACAATGTTTGCAGACGTGTGGCACGCACAGCAGCGAAATGCTGGAGGAGGGAGTTGGGAGACTGAAAAAACCCCTGGTTTGGAATAGAATCATTAAAAATCTTGGTGCTAAAAATTGGGGCTCTGGGATGGTGGAGTGACAGCAAAACCTCGGCTCCTGCTACCTCAGAGCCCAAATGTGACACTTGTGAAGGTGAGGGACAAATTTCTGCATTATCACAGCACTTACAAGCCACCTGTGTGGGACACACAACAGCAGAATGCTGGAGGAGGGACTCAAAAAACTTCTGGTTTGGAATAGAATAATTAAAAATCTCTCTGCTGAAAACTGAGAAATTTCAAAGTTCACCACAAGTATTTTCTTAATGTCTGGTCATAAATAAATGCTCTGAATGCAGTGGCAGGTTAAGCCCCCAAATCCCATCTCTCACTGAGTAATGTCATGAGAAAAAAATCTTCCAGACCTTGCTGGAGGGTGTTTAAAATGCTGGAATTTATCTTTGGATCCATCCCCCTTCCCAAGGGAGGCTCCTGAGCTCACAGAACCCGGGCTGGGCTGGCTGCAGTCATTCCCTGCAAACCAAGCAGGGAACTGAATAAAAATGGGAATTTTTGGGTGGATCTGTCATATTTTGACATTTTCCCCATGGGACTTTTTTGTTGCATCACTTGTGGAGAGTTCACAAATTTTGGGAGCAATTTTCCTGGTTTTCTACTTTTTATTCTCTCTTTTCAATGAACCTCAGTTGGAAAAGCAGCTCCTTGTTTCCAGCTCAAATGGGAGAGCTGGAAATTCCCTGAATTTACAAACCAGCCTTGGAAAATTCCCTGGATTTACAAACCAGCCTTGGAAACCCTTGGAAAATTCTCTGGATTTACAAACCAGCCTTGGCTGTGCCTTGGAAACTCCAGGCACTGGAGGGAGGGAGGGTGATCCAAGGTGATCCTGGAATGCTCAGTTTGGGATCCCAGGATCCAAACCCCAGAGCTCTCAGCCTGATGCAAAAAGTAAAAAATTCAGATTTCAGCCCAATTTTTGTCTCTGCTGGTGTCTCTTACCCAATGACTTGGACTGTGCTTGGCTCTTGCAGACAGTGATTTGATAGAAAACCTCTCCAAAAGCAAAAAGCCCAAGCTGGACCTGGTTTTTGAGGAGTGGGATGTGGCTGGGCTGCCATGGTGGTTTTTGGGGAATCTCAGAAGCAATTACAAATCCAGGAGTAATGGATCCACGGATATTCAGACTAACCAGGTGTGTAAAAAGATTGTCTTCTTTATCTCCTCTTTCGGCTGTCAAGGAAATAAAATATTCAGGTTTTTTCTCCCTTTTCCCTTCCCACTCCAGGATTTCCAGCCTTTTTCCCCACTCTGGGCCTTTCCCATTGGGTGGTTGGTGAATTTTATGTTTTTTAAATCAACTAAACTCTTTTCTCAGGGCCCTCAGAGGTGCCTGGATTTCAGGAGTTGCCCCTTTTTTTATTGGGGTGAACGTTGTAGGGTGGTGGCTGAGCTGGAAGAGGTGGAAGTTGGAAAAAAGGAAAATGGTGAGGTGGAAATTGGGAAAAGGTTGGGAAAAGGAAAATTTGTGAGGTGAAAATTGGGAAAAGGGAATCTGTGAGGTGAAAATTTTAAAAATGGAAACCTGTGAGGTGGAAGTTGGGAAAAGATTGGGAAAAGGGGAACTTGTGAGGTGGAAATTGGAACATTGTAGGGTGGTGGCTGAGCTGGAAGAGGTGGAAATTGGAAAAAGGGAAAATGGTGAGGTGGAAATTGGGAAAAGGGAATCTGAGGTGAAAATTTTAAAAATGGAATCCTGTGAGGTGGAAATTGGGAAAAGATTGGGAAAAGGGGAACTTGTGAGGTGGAAATTGGAAAAAAAGGGGAATCTGTGAGGGGAAAATTTTAAAAATGGAAGCCTGTGAGGTGTGAATTGGGAAAAGGAGGGCCTCTTAGGGGGGAATTGGAAAAACAGGAATCTGTGAGGTAAAAATTTAAAAAATGAAAGCTTGTGAGGTAGAAATTGGGAAAAGATTGGGAAAAGGGGAACTTGTGAGGTGGAAATTGGAAAAGGGGGGAACTTGAGAGGTGGAAATTGGAAAAAGAGAAGCCTGTGAGGTGGAAATTGAAAAAAAGGGGAATCTGTGAGGGGAAAATTTTAAAAATGGAAGCTTTTAAGGTGTGAATTGGGAAAAGGAGGGCCTGGGAGGTGGAAATTGGAAAAAATTGCAATCTATGAGGTGAAAATCTTTAAAATAGAAACATGTGAGGAGGAAATTGGAAAAAGAGGGAACTTACGTGGTGGAAATTGAGGAAAGGTTGCAAAAGGGGAGCCTGTTAGGTGGGATTTGGACAAAAGAGAATCTGTGAGGTGAAAATTTTAAAAATGGAAACCTGAGGTGGGAATTAGGAAAAGGAGGGCCTGTGAGAAAGTAATTGGAAGAAGAGAAGCCTTTGAGGTGGAAATTGGAGAAAGGGGAACTTGTGAGGTGGAAATTGGGAAAAACTGAGTTGGTGAGGGAGAAAGAAGGAACTTCTGAGGTAGAAATTGGAAAAAAGGGAATCTGTGAGGGGAAAATTTTAAAAATGGAGGCCTGTGAAGTGGAAATTGAGAAAAAGGGGACCTGTGAGGCAGAAATTTTCAGAACGAATGTCTGAGGGCAGTGAGGTGCCTGGGGTTTTGGAGGTTGTTGGAGAGGAAAATGGGACAGGGATGTGGAGCTGCTCCTAAATGATTTTTCCTGGTTTTTTTCCCCTCAGGACATCGACACTGCCATAGTTTCAGACACCACTGATGACCTGTGGTTCCTCAATGAGTGTCCCCTGGACCAGGGCACTGCTGGGCTCAAGGTGGAAGTGTTGGACTGTGAGGAGGTCACAGAAGGTGACACCAAGGTACCTCTGGCACAGTTTTCTCTGTTTTAATTCATCTCATGCTGCCCTTGGAAAGGCTAAATCCTGTTTAGAAAAGGCTGTCACCATTCCTCATGTGTTTGATGGTTTTCCTGCTTGGGTTTTGGTTTAAATTCAATTTTTCAAGGCATAAAATCAATTGAAAATGAGTTAAACTTCTCGCAGCGACTTAAGTGGGTTTCTAACCAATATCTGCAAGAGTTATAAATCAAAAACCATGGAATTAAGTTTAGAAAAGGCTTTTAAAAATTGAGTCCAGCTAAAGACTCAAAGAGGAGAATCTGATCATGGTAAACCACCAAAAGTTACCAACATTATGCAAAAGAACCATTGCAAAAACAGTTTTTAATTCACTTTTAGAAGTGATTTAATGAGCAGGGTGATGCTGTAATCATTTATTTGGGAATTGCAGCACCAGGCAAATTATAAATAGGGAATATTCCAACATTTCCACCTCTGACAATGCTTTCCTGGATTTCCAGGTACCTGAGGATGTGTGCTTGGATGAGCTGGAGGATTCCCAGTGCCTGAGTGATGACACGGACACAGAGGCTGCTTCTGAGGTGGGAATTCCTTGGGATCACCTGGGGCTGGAAGGGCTCATCCCACATCTGCTGCTGGTTTTGGGGTGGGAAAAGCTGATTTTCTTGTGGGTTTCCAAAAAGAAAAAGTGGCTGGGTGAAGTTATGTTGATACCCAGGCATGATTTAATAAGATTTTAATTGCATGTTGTCCTCTGGATGGAAATCTGGAGGATTGTCCTTGGAAGGAACTTAGAAATCTCAAGTAGCACTTTATAGTCACTCAAAAAGTCAGAATTTTAATGGTTTTTAGCAGAATTGTAATGGTTTTAGCAGAATTTTCCAGCCTGGAATAAATGGGCGTGTCCCTGACTTTGGACAGCTGAGTCCTGGCTCTGCGCTTGCGCACTTGTCCTGCCCTTTTCTGTGAGGTAATTAATTAATTAATCCATTAATTGTGCAGATTTAAAGCTGGTAAGTGATGAGTGAGCCTGGAAAATAAATTCATACCATATTCCAGGAGCTCTCCCCTTGAATTTTGAGCAAAATATTTAAAATTCTTTTAAAATTAAATAAAAATAAGCTGCCCCAACTTAGATTCTTCCAGAGGGCTGGGAGAGAGGAAGGAGAGGAATTCACGAGGGACAGATCTGGGATGAATCAATCCCAAGCCACAAAATGTTGATTTTCCAGCTTATAAATCACTCATAAATAAATTTTTTTTAACGAGACTTCCTTGCTACTTTTCCCACATGGCTAAAATGAGGAATACCCAAAAAATAAATTGATTTTTTGCTGGAATTCTTTGCCTTAAATCCCTCAGGATTGCTGGCAATGCTCCAAGTGCAGGAAATTTAACTCCCCGGGAAAAAGGTACTGCTTCCGCTGCTGGGCCCTGCGCAAGGACTGGTACAGGGACTGCCCCAAACTGCCCCATTCCCTGTCCCTTTCCAACATCAGTTCCATGGAAAGCCAGGAGCAGGATGAAGGGATGGACGTCCCAGACTGCAGGAGGACGATCTCAGCCCCGGCTGGCCAACCCAAACACGTTTTCCTGGGAGAAAACAAACCCCACGTGGATCCAGGCGGCTCCATCGAGTGCTTGGATTTGGCACAGGAGGGGAAAAATCGGGATTTTGCCAAGCTGAAGAAAGAGGAGGAGGTGGAATCTTTGGAGAGCATCAAAACCCTGCTGAATCCCTGCTTCCTGTGCCAGCACAGGCCTCGGGATGGGAATATTGTCCACGGAAGGACTGCTCACCTGGTGGCCTGCTTCAGGTGTGCCAGGATGCTGAAGAAGAAGAGATCGCCGTGTCCTGTGTGCAGGAAGGAGATCAAGATGGTCATCAGGATCTTCATGGGGTAGGGAGGATTTCTGCCCCTAAAGTAACCCCAAAATCTGGAATTTTTGCACTCAAATCCCCATTTAAGTGTGTGCAGAAAGGAGATCATGATGGTCATCAGGATCTTCATGAAATAACCCCAAAATCTGGATTTTTGCACTCAAACCTCTATTACGGCATGTGCAGGAAGGAGATCACGATGGTCATCAAGATCTTCATAACACCAAAATCTGGATTTTTGCACTCAAATCCCAATTTCAGTGTGTGCAGAAAGGAGATCGTGATGGTCATCAGGATCTTCTTAAAATAACCCCAAAATTTGGATTTTTGCACTCAAATCCCAGTTTCAGTGTGTGCAGAAAGGAGATCAGGATGGCCATCGGGATCTTCATGGCCTAGCAGGACCTTCTAGTATTAAAATAACCCCAAAAGTAGGTGTTTTTGCACAAAAACCCCAATTCCAGAGTTTGGTCTGCAGGATCAAGATGGCCATCAGGATCTTTATGGGATAGCAGGACCTTGTGCACCTAAAATAACCCCAAAATGAAGATTTTTGCACTCAAACCCCGATTCCAGAGCTCAGCCAGTGAAACCAAAGAGTACCAAGATTTAATCCCACCAAGAATCCTCTTCAGGATCCACTTTTCCATGGAATTCACCTCGAGATCAAAACCCCAGCTTGGAAATTTTCCCCATTTCCCATTGGGATTCTTTCTCCTGACCAAGAACAGCAGATTTGGGAAAAAATGAAACCTTTGGAATGTTTTATTTCCCCATAAATCCCGACTTGTGCAATTCCTTTGGAACTGAGAGTTAAAAACAGAAATAAATATTTATGGTGGGTGGCCAGGGGATTTGTTTTGGAGAGAAGAAGAAGAAGAACTTTATTCCTAATTTTTTTATTAAGGTCGGCAGGGTGAAGAATTCCTTGCTTGCAGATGGGAAATAAATCTATGTTTATAATCCACACCTCTCAGGTCACAAATGAGATGTAATAATAATAATAATGTTATATTTTTCTTTCTTTTTGGGCTCCTTATTTTCTATTTCTTCTCTTTTTTGTATACTTAAATCTATTCTGTGTCACCTCTGTCCAGCAGGATTCAATTCCAGCAGCTTTGGGATATTTTGGGATGTTCCACCTGCCCTCACCCATCCTTTAGGCTAAAACAATCATCATTTTTGAGTGATTTGAAAACTGGCTTAAAAATTAAACACATTGTTTTGAGGGATAAAATAATTCCTTTAAAGCCCCATTTGCACCCTTTTGAGGCAGATTTTTTTCCCTCTTTTGAGGCAGATTTTTTTCCCCCTTTCCAAGCATTTTTCCCTCTTTCCAAGCAATTTTTTCCCATTTCCAGGCAAAAATTTTCCCCCTTTTCAGGCAGATTTTTCCCCTTTTCAAATACATGTTTTCCTTTTTCCAGGCAGATTTTCCCCTCTTTTCAGACAGATATTTTCCTCCTTTCCAGGCAGACTTTTCCCCCTTTTTAGGAAATTTTTTCCCCATCCAATGTTTGCTGAGTCCCTCAGGAATGGCAGCGGCAAATCCTCTGGATGTGAACCTTTGTTCTCCAGCCCATTTCCAGTCCCATTTCCTGACATTCCCATGGGATCACCCACCCCACCCCATCCCTGTGGCAGTTCCCAGTGGAGTTTTTCTCCCTTTTCCAGCTGTTGTTTGGGATCAGCACTCCCGGAGAAGGCAGAGCTCACTAGAGGGCACCCACACCCAGCTCCTGCTGCTCTCCCTCATTCCAGGATCCACATTCCCGGCTGGAAAAGATGCTCAGGGACACCTTCCCATGACTGGGAGTTGGTTTTCCTGATTTCCCAAACCCACAAATCCAAGTTTTCCCGCTGTCCCAAATCCCAGTGATGCCCCTTGCACCCCTCCAGATGCATTTCAGCATTCCCAGGATTTTTTCCTTCTTCCTCCCCTCTTTTTTTTTCTATTTTTCTTTTCTTTTTCCTGTTTTTTTCCCTTTATCCACAAAAGTTCTGGGATCTTGTGGCATCCAGGATCCATCCAGCCCCACAGGGAAGTGTCACCATCACCATTTCTTTCCCATTCTTCTGTCCCAAATCCTCCCTCCCTGCTTCCCCCCAGGTGACAGCAGTGACAGATCAGGGGGTGACACTTGATTTGATGATCCCAACGCTCCAAAAAAATCCCAAAATAACCCCAAACCCCACATGGATCCCGAAGGAAAAAAACCTTTTTGTTTTAGGTTTTTTAAGGTTTTTC
This sequence comes from Ammospiza caudacuta, assembly GCF_027887145.1. NCBI lineage: Eukaryota > Metazoa > Chordata > Aves > Passeriformes > Passerellidae > Ammospiza > Ammospiza caudacuta. Next base: position 5,804,715 of record NC_080616.1, on the reverse strand, counting down.
TTGTATTTCCAAAGCAGGGACTATCCAGTGAGGGAGGTGACATTGGGGTTGCTTTGTTTGATGATCCCAAGGCTCCAAAAAACCCCAATAAAGAAACCCCAGACCCAACACAGATCCCAAAGGAAGAAACCTCTTTTTTTACGGGGTTTTTAGGGTTTTTCTGTATTTCCAAAGCAGGGACTGTCCAGCGAAGGAGGTGACACCTCTGGGGTGTCCCTGGTGCCAGGGGGACGCAGTTTTGGGGTTCCTTTTATGGCTCTTCACCCACTCGGGGCATCGTCCCCACAGCGTTCTCCATCCCCTCCCATCTTCCCAGCGGGGTTTTTTTGGGATCCACGGCCAAATCCAGCCCCTCCACACGAATCCAGGACCACCAGAGGCTCCTCTCCCATGGCTCCTGAGGCTCCTCAAGGTCATGTCCACAAAATCCAGTTTTTTCCCAGCATTTGTCTTTTTTTTTTTGGTAAAAAAACCTTTCCCCCTCCCCACCCACCCCAAAACCCCACCGAACCTCCCCAAAATCCATCCTCCCTCAGCACTCCAGGGGCGCCGCCTGCACCTCCACGGCCAGGAGGTGTCCCCGGGGCTGCACAGGATAAACCACGCGCACGGCCCCGGCGCCACGGAGCGATTCCCGCCGTGATCCGCCGCTCACCGCCACCGCCAGGAGCAGCAGGCACAGCAGCAGCGCCGTCACCAGCGTCCCCTGTCCCCACGGCATGCCCTGCCTGGCCTCTTTAGTCCTGGCGCTCACACAGGCCACCCTGAGCGGCGATGCCACCAAGGTGACGTGCAGACATGCCCGGTACTCGGTGTCGGGGCGCAGCCGGGTGATGTTGAAGCTGTGGGTGCCCGCCGGGATCCGCGCCGAGCCCAGCGCCGCGCCCAGCGCCGAGCTGGCCCAGGTGAGGTTGGAGGAGACGGCGTTGAGGCACGGCCGCCAGGCCAGCAGGACGTGGTGGGGTTGGACATCCACCACCAGCAGCTCCAGCTCGGCCTGGCCCAGCGGGAAGGAGCGGTTGACCAGCACGCGGACGCCGCGGGTGTCGGCGCCCAGCAGGTTGTGAGCCACGCACGTGTAGAGCCCGGCCTCGCCCGCCGCGATGCCGCGGATCTCCAGCGTCCCCTCCGAGTGCACCTTGAACTTCCCGTCGTCCCCAAACGGCAGCAGCTTCACCCCGGCCGGCGTCACCCAGTAAATCTCCGGCTCCGGCTCCGCCAGCGCCCGGCAGTGCAGGGCCACGTCGTCACCTACCTGGGCGTCCAGGCGCGCCGGGATGCTGCGGGCGGAGATGAGCGGCAGGCACTGCTCCGTCATCTCCCGGAACGGGACGTCGCGGATGTGGCGGCGCTGGAGGTCGGGGGGCTCGGCGCACAGCGTGGACTGCGGCTCGATGAAGCGCACGCGGGGCCGGGTGCTGTTGACCCAGCGGATGACGCAGTCGCAGCGCAGCGGGTTGCCGTGGATGCTGATCTCCTGCAGGTTGGGCAGCGACTCCACCGTCTGCCGGTGCAAGGCACTTAGGGCGTTGTTGTTGAGCATCAGCGTCTCCAGCTGCGGAAGGTGCTGGAAGGCCTTGGGGTGGATGAAGGACAGCTTGGGGTTGTTGGTGACGTCCAGCTTGGTCAGCTCGGGGAGGTTGATGAGGGCGAACTGGTCGATGGACACCAGCTCGTCCATGTTGTTGAGGCCCAGCTCCTTGAGGTGCAGCATGTTGGTGAAGTCGCTCTGCTTGACCCTCTGCAGCGGGTTCTTGTTCAGATCCAGGAATTTCAGGCCGGGCACCTGCTGCAGGGCCCTCTTGGGGACATCTGCCAGCTTGTTGTCGTAGAAGGACAGGCTCTCCAGGCTCCTCAGCCCTTCCAGGGCGTAATCCGAGATCTCCCGCAGCTGCATCCCAGCCAGCACCAAACTCCTCAGGTTGCCCAGGGGCCGGAAATTCATGTCCAGGATGGCGTCCACCTTGTTCCCCCCAACCATGAGGATCTCCAGGCTGGGCAGCATCTGGAACCAACGGCTGTCCAGCGTCCTCAGCAGGTTGGAGTTGAGGTGGAGCCGCAGGAGGCTGCCCAGGCCGGCGAAGGCGCGGGGGGCGATGCTGCGGAGCCGGTTGTGGTTCAGGTAGAGCTCCTGAAGGTTCCCCAAGCCCGGGAAGCTGCTGTCGGGCAGATCAGAGAGCTGATTCTCCTCCAGGTGCAGGCTCAGCAGCTGGGGCATGTTCGTGAGCCCAAAATCCCAGACGTCAGAGAAGCTGTTCTGCGACAGATCCAGCTCCGACAGGTTCCGCAGGTAGCCCAGCTCGCCCTGCTCCAGCCTGGCGATGTTGTTGCTCTGCAGCAGCAGGGTCTGCGTGCCCTCGGGCAGCTCCGGGGGCACCGAGGTGATGAAGAGGTCGTTGCAGTCCACCGTGGCCGCCTCGCGGTAGGCGGAGCGGGGCGTGTACCAGGGCCGGATCTGGCACACGCAGCGCGGGGGACACGCCACCCGCCAGGGCACCGTGGGCATGGCGCTGGCGGCCACCACGCACAGCAGGAGGCAGCTGGGCTGGAGGCCTCTCATTTTGGGCTGCTGAAGGTCACAGGGAGCATCCAGAGCTGGCCACAGGGTGACAGCGGTGACGGCGAGGTGGGGACGGCGCCCGTGGCGGGAGATGCTCCATGCGAGCCCCTGGAAGGGTCGGCCCCTGCCTGGCGCCCCCAAAATGGGAGCTCAAAGTGCTGGGGGCACCTCAGTCAGAGCTGGGCCTCTTCTTCCTCCCCAGAGGAGTTGTTGCCCTGCTTGGCTGCATCTTCCGGGCTTCTCCTTGAGGTCATTCCTGGAAAAACAGCAAAGTTGGGTTAGAGGAGGGTTTGGGCTTGTGGGGAACAAGGGACAGGGACAGAGGACAGGTTGGGGAGGTAAAAATCTGAGGATGGCACACCCCCAGTGCCCTCAAAACTGCCCAGCAAATCCATGAATTCCATTTTGTATCCGTAGCATTCACTGTGCCCTCCTATCCCACAGGATCTGTGTGGAATTATCCCATAGAATCTTCCCAAATCAAATCCATGAATTCCATTTTATATCCATGGCATTTTCTGTGCCTTCCCATCCCAGAAAATCTGGCTGGAATTATCTCCTGGAATCTGCCCAGGACCCTCCAAACAAATCCATGAATTCTGCTTTATATCCATGATTGAACTGTGTCCTCCCATCCCACAGGATCTGGGTGGAATTATGCCATGGAATCTTCCCAGGATTCCCGAAACAAATCCATGAATTCCATTCTATATCCATGGCATTTTCTGTGCCTTCTCATCCCAGAGAATCTGGTGGAATTATCCCATGGAGTCTGCTCAGGCCCCCCCTGGATCTGTGGCTGAGCAGAGCCAGAGCTGCAAGAGTTGGGAATAAATTTCCGTGGGAATAATTATCCATGGGAATCATCCTCCTGTGGGCTCTGCTTCCTGCTCCTCATCCTCCCCAGCTCCAAATTCCCCCATCCAGAAGCTCCAGCCCCATTTGGGGTCCTCCAATGGGATATTCCTTAGGGAATAACATCCCCCAAACATCAGGAATGCTCTGGGGGAATCTGGGATAGGTTTGAACCCCCAGCACCTCCTGCCCCTCTCCCAGTCCAGCCTTTGATTCCATTATTTCCTCCAGCTCTCCCACCCCATGCTGACCCCAATCCAACCTTTTCTTCCCTTAAAAGCCTCTCACCCAGCAGGGGAAAAAACAACAAAAAAACCATTAAAAGAGTGGGAAAAGCGAAGTTTCAGTTTTATCCCCGCCGTGCTCTCCCTGGAAAGGGCTCCTGAGCCGAGTTTATTCCACATCAGCTCCTCCCGGATCGATCTCCGCTCTTTTCCCTCCTTCCCCGCTGCTTTTAAAGCAGCTCCTGCAGAACCAGCATGAAAGGAAAGGATGGATCCATCGATTCCCGCTTCCCTCTGATGGATCCACACCTTTCCTTTCAAGTGCTCCGGCGTTTTCAGGTCTGTAAAAGTCTCCTGCTGTTCAAATATCTCTCGAATCTTTTCTCCTTAAAATAAATAATTTGGAGGAATTTGGGGGGGTTTATTTATTTTCTTTGAGGTGTGAAGGAAACGCTGGAGAAGGCGCTTGGTTCCAACCCTGGTTTTCCAGGGAAAACCTCCCCAGCTCTGCTGGTTTCATCCATAATTGGATTTTATCCCGTTTTTCCCAGCACAGGGCAGGGTTGCAGGGAGAAATCTTTGATATGAGATAATCCAGGAGTTTGTGTGAGTCATGGGATGGGAACTTGTGGAAAAATGGCGGATTTGGGAAAAGTTGGGACCAAAATTCATGGAAAGGAACAAACTGGGAGAAAAGGAAGAGCATTAGCAGTGAGGGGGGAAAATCCTGGGAAAGGCACCTGGTTCAAACCCTGGTTTTCCAGGGAAAACCCCCCCGGCTCTGCTGGTTTCATCCATAATTGGATTTTATCCCGTTTTTCCCAGCGCAGGGCAGGGTTGCAGCACGGATGGCTGGGAGAAATCCTGGATGTGGGATAATCCAGGGGTTTGTGCGAGTCACAGGATGGGAAGTTGAGGGAAAATGGTGGATTTGGGGAAACTTGGGACTAAAATTAATGGAAAGGAGCAAACTGAAGAAGAAATGAATAAGAAATTAATGAAGAGGAAGAAGAAATAAATACAGGAAAGGGGGAGAAATACTGAGATAAAGGAGAAATGCACGAAAAAAGAGAAACACAGGGGGAAAGGAGAAAATGAAGGGGCAAAAGAGAAATGAAGGGACAAAAATGAGAAATAAAAAAGGACAAAGGAGAAATACAAAGGAAAAGGAGAAATAAATAAAAGGACAAAGAAGAAATTAAGCGACAAGAAGAAATAAATGAAGAAAGAAGAAATAAATAGAGGGACAAAGAAGATATTAAGGAACAAGAAGAAATAAATTAAGAAAGAAGAAATAAATAAAGGGATGAAGGAGAAATAAATAGAGGCACGAAGAAGTGTTAAAAATAGGTTAGAAACCATTGTGAAGTAGTTGATAACTGTTAAGCATGTACTGTTAGTTTTCTAACCTATTTTTAACAGAAGAAATAAATAAAAGGACAAAGGAGAAATAAATAAAGGGACGAAGGAGAAATAAATGAAGGGACGAAGGAGAAATAAATGAAGGGACGAAGGAGAAATAAATAAAGGGACGAAGGAGAAATAAATGAAGGGACGAAGAAGAAATAAATGAAGGGACGAAGGAGAAATAAATGAAGGGACGAAGGAGAAATAAATGAAGGGACGAAGGAGAAATAAATGAAGGGACGAAGGAGAAATAAATGAAGGGACGAAGGAGAAATAAGGGACAAAGGAGAAATAAATAGAGGGACAAAGGGCCCCGAGTGTCGCCGGCTCCGTGGCAACCGCCCCCCCTCGCCCCTCATCTGTATGCCCGGGCTGAGCCCCGCGGCCGCCGCGGCTCCATGGAAACCCCGAGCTCCCGGAACCCCAGCCTGGAGATGGGAGATGGGATTGAGGAGCTGCCGCTGGGAAAACTTGGTGGCTTTGGGGCCTTTTCAGAAATTCCAGGGGGTTTTGGCGCTCGGCAGTTGAGGGGTGCGTGTTCCTGAGGTGGATAATGCCAGGATGGGAGGGTTTTCCTGGGGTGGAAAGGTTTTCCTGGGAAATGAGTTTTCCTGGAATATGAGGGTTTTTCTTGGGATACGAGGCTCTTCCTGGGATGGGATGGTTTTCCTGGAATACAAAATTTTTCCCGGGATGGGAAGGTGTTCCTTATGGAAGTTTTCTTGGGATGGGAGGGTTTTCCTGGAATATGAGGGTTTTTCTTGGGATACCAGGCTGTTCCTGGGATGGGAGAGTTTTCCTGGGATGGGATGGTTTTCCTGGAATACAAAGTTTCTCCGGGATGGGAAGATGTTCCTTAAATATGAAAGTTTTCCTGGGATGGGAAGGTTTTCCTGAGATACGAGGCTGCTCCTGGAATATGAGAGTTTCCCTGGAATTACGAGGGTTTTTCTGGAATTATGAGACTGTTCCTGGGATGGGAAGGTTTTCCTGGGATACCAGGCCATTCCCACCCCCTTTTCCAGCAGCTTCACCCCCCTAAACCCAACACCACCCCCGAGGTGACACAGCATGGGACAGTGATGTCCCCACACGTGTCCCCATCGTGTGCCATCCTGTGTCCCTCACAGCAGCCTCCAGCTGCCATTTCGGGATGTTATTCCCTAAAAAAACCATTTCCAGGAGTTGGGGAACACCAGGCAAAGTCCCTGCTGAGGTCTGAGCCGGGAATTTTGCTCGGGAAAAGCGGCTTTGGAAGCGTTTCCTTGGAGCTTTTCCCAGCAGAAGGAGGGTGGGTTTAGATGGGATTTTGGGAAGAAATCCTTCCCCATGAGGGCAGCGAGGCCCTGGCACAGCTTTCCCCACCTCTGGAAGTGTCCACGGCCAAGCTGGACAGGGTTTGGAGCCACCAGGATGGGCAGAATCCGCTCCAAAGCCCCTTTTCCAGCGATTTCTCCTCTCAATCATTGTTTTATGCACAAGGATGGGATTTTTATTTTTTTTTCGCATCCTCCTGCATCTCGGCAGGCAGGGAGAGGGCGATAACGTGATTCCTGTTATTCCTGCTAGTCTGGGAGGCAGCCAGGAGATAAAAACGCAGCCGGGAGCCGCAAAGACCTCGGGAACCCGGGGGCAGCAGCTGCCTCTTATCTCTTATCTCGGTGCTTCTCTGCCTGTCTCTGGCTGGATTTTAATGAGGAGGGCTGGGAAATCAGCCTGGTGTGCTCATCCGGGTGCTCCAGGGCTTGGGATTGTTGTCTTGGCTCTGGAATTGTCTCGGCTCTGGAATTGTTGTCTTGGTTCTGGAATTGTTGTCTCGGCTCTGGAATTGTTGTCTCGGCTCTGGAATTGTTGTCTCGGTTCTGGAATTGTTGTCTTGACTCTGGAATTGTTTTGCCTCTGAAATTGTTTTACCTCTGGAATTGTCTCACCTCTGGAATTGTTGTCTCGCCTCTGGAATTGTTGTCTCAGCTATGGAATTGTCTCTGGAATTGCTTTGTTTGTGGTTTTCCCCCTCCAAACACTCCCACAGGTTCCTGTGGCATCCCCAATCCAGGCTCAGCTTCCAGCCTGGAAAAAGGGGCAGAATTTGGCCCTCTCGGCCTCAAACTGCACATTCCAGAGGAGTTTGGATGCCTCAGTCATTCCCTAAAGATCGCACATCCCATCCCAAGGGAGCTTTGGAGATGCTCAGGTCCCTGGGCTGGGGGTCCCTTCTCCAAAATTCAGCTTTTGGAGTTTGGCCTTTCCAAAAGTTCATAAATCCCCAGGGATTTTCAGACAAGAAGACTCAAATCCATTATTTTCAACGAGGAAACCTCAAATCTATGATTTTCAGCCAAGAAGCCTCAAATCCATGATTTCCAACCAGGAGGATTTTCCTGATTTTCAACCAGGAAGCCTCAATTCCATGATTTTCAGCCAGAAAGCCTCAAATCCATGATTTTCAGCCCAGAAGCCTCAATTCCATGATTTTCAGCCCAGAAAGCCTCAATTCCATGATTTTCAGCCAGAAAGCCTCAATTCCATGATTTTCAGCCCAGAAGCCTCAATTCCATGATTTTCAACCAGAAAGCCTCAATTCCATGATTTTCAGCCAGAAAGCCTCAAATCCATGATTTTCAGCCCAGAAGCCTCAATTCCATGATTTTCAACCAGAAAGCCTCAATTCCATGATTTTCAGCCCAGAAAGCCTCAATTCCATGATTTTCAGCCCAGAAAGCCTCAAATCCATGATTTTCAGCCCAGAAGCCTCAATTCCATGATTTTCAACCAGAAAGCCTCAATTCCATGATTTTCAGCCCAGAAAGCCTCAATTCCATGATTTTCAGCCAGAAAGCCTCAAATCCATGATTTTCAGCCCAGAAAGCCTCAAATCCATGATTTTCAGCCCAGAAGTCTCAAATCCATGATTTTCAGCCCCTGGACCACCTCGTTTTATCGCTGATCCTCAGGCCATGGTGTTAACCTGGAGCATTTGGAATTGCCCAAATTCCATGGGGGGGAAAAAGCTGGCTGAGCTCTTCCCCTGGAGAGATCCAGGACTGTGGAGATGGAATTTCAGCTGGATTGTCCTTCCCTGTGGAAGATCCATGTTTTTCACCCCCCCTGAGCCGTGCTGGGCTGCAGCTCTCTGCGTTTTTGGGAGCAGCTCCAGCTCCTGGCAGCGGCTCCGGGCTGCAGCAGGAGCTGAACTCCGGCTGTGCCTGCGGATCCCCGCTCCCAAATCCCACATTTCCAACGGCAAATAAGAACATTCTAGGAAGAAAGGACGTGGGGAAGGACGAAAAATCTGATTTTTGGGTATTTGTCACCCTGACACCTCTTTTATTTTTTTTTTTTTATGATTTGCAGAGTCTTGGCTCGTTTTTCCTCCCACACAGAATTCCGTGGAATTTCCCAATCCAGCCCCTTCCTATGCAGGCAGGGAGGTCACAGGTGCATTCCCAGAATATCCCAAATATTCCCCTCCTGCCCCACGCCCTTCCTGGCTGTTCCCGCCTGGTTTTTCCTGAGCCATCCCCAGGATCTCCTTCCCAAGAGATAATTTAGAGCCCTTCAGCCTCTGGAAGCTGTCGCTGAGGGTTCCAGGGAAAGCTTCCAAGTGGAATTTGCTTCCAGATTTTGGGGAATTCTGTGATCAGTACTGCTCCAGTCACTGGGAACTGTGGGGAGCTGGGAGCCCCCAGCATTCCTGCCCCATCCCATCCCATCCCATCCCATCCCATCCCATCCCATCCCATCCCATCCCATCCCATCCCATCCCATCCCATTCCCTAAAGGAGCTGTGGGATTTTGCCAGGATCAGGCCGGGTTTTTCCATCCCGTGGGTGCAGTGGGAATGCTCAGCATCCACATCCCGCTGGAAAATCCCTCTCTGGGAGCCCAGGGAAGGGCTCAGCCCCCCAAAATTCCATAAAATTGGAATTTTGGAGCGCTGCTCCATGCAGGCCACAGCAGGGACGCTGCTGTGTCATTCCCTGTGACCTTCCCAGCGGATGGGGAAAGATCGATAATTAATTCCTCATTAACGCCGCCTCATTTGCAGAGCAGCTCCCCCCAGACCTCCCCCTTTTCCCTTCCCCCTCCAAGGACAGGAATGTCTGGGAATGTCAAAGAGTTTGAGCTCCAGGGAATGTCAAAGGATTTGAGTTCCTGGGAATGTCAAAGGGTTTGAGTTCCTGGGAATGTCAAAGGATTTGAATTCCTGGGAATGTCAAAGGGTTTGAGTTCCTGGGAATGTCAAAGGGTTTGAATTCCAGGGCTGCTCCCACGGAATTCCAGCTCAGGGCGGCACCCGTGGGATCAAAGCCATTCCCAATCCCAGGGAAGCCTCTCCCTGTTTTTCTCCTGGAGCATTCTGGCCTCCTTGGATGCCAGAAAGGCCTGGAATGACCAAAACCCTTGGAATCACATCCCAGCCATGTCTGCAGGATCCAGGATTCTCCTTGAGGAGCCAATCCCACCCTTGGGATCCCTCCAGGGCCAGGATGCCTCTGGAATTCCATCAGGACTCTGGAATTCCATCAGGGCTCTGGAATTCCACAAAGACTCTGGAATTCCACTAGGACTCTGGAATTCCACAAGGACTCTGGAATTCCATCAGGGCTCTGGAATTCCACAAGGACTCTGGAATTCCATCAGGGCTCTGGAATTCCACAAAGACTCTGAAATTCCATCAGGGCTCTGGAATTCCATCAGGACTCTGGAATTCCACAAAGACTCTGAAATTCCATCAGGACTCTGGAATTCCATCAGAACTCTGGAATTCCATCAGGACTCTGGAATTCCACAAGGAGTCTGGAATTCCATCAGGGCTCTGGAATTCCACAAAGACTCTGGAATTCCATCAGGGCTCTGGAATTCCATCAGGGCTCTGGAATTCCACAAAGACTCTGGAATTCCACAAGGACTCTGGAATTCCACAAAGACTCTGGAATTCCACAAGGACTCTGGAATTCCACAAGGACTCTGGAATTCCACTAGGACTCTGGAATTCCACAACGACACGAGGTCCTGCTGCCAGGGGACAACCCAAGGTGCCCCGGCTCCCAATTCCCAACAAATTCCAAGTCTGGAATCGCTGGCTGCAGGTCAGGGCGGAAAGGAGGGGAGCTCCAGCAGTAAAAAACCCAGGAAAATATCAAACCCAGGCTTTTCCAGCGGATCCAGCCCCGCCAAGGAAAGGGAACAACCCCCAGCATCCCCAAGAGAAGCCGCGGATCGGTGCGGATGCCAAGGAGTCATTAGGAATCCTAAGGAAAACCTACGGTTGCCATGGCAACTGGCAGGCAGGGCTGCGGGGCTGCCTCACCCCCTCCCCGGGCACGGAGCGGATCCGTGGGATGGAGGCAAATCCCTCTGGAAAGGCTCGGGGAGCCGGGGAGGGGATGGAGCAGCGCTGCTTTGATGGGGTTTTGGGGGCTGAGCCGCTCCCCGAGAGGGATTTTCCAGCGGGATGTGGATGCTGCGCCCACCGGGTGGAAAATCCCTCCCTGATTCCCGGTAAATTCCGTTTCCAGCTTATCTGGAATGAAATCATCCTGCTGAGAGCTGGGAGAGGAGGGAAAAGGGGATTAATCCATGGAGGGAAAAACTGGGATGAGCTCAAACACCGCTGGGCTTGGAGCTGGAGCTGGAATGGCTCTGGAGCAGGAAGGAAAAGATTTGGAGAGCCAAGGAACATCCCAGCTGCTCATCCCCCTCATTCCCATGGAAAAATCCCTCAGTTTCCAGGGATTCTGCAGTAGGAAATGGGAAAACCTGGAAAATGCAGCAGGAAAAGCTGATCCCTGTCCCGACAGACCTCGAGGGCTGCTGATGGAACCAAATCCATCTCCCAAAACCATTTCCCAATCCATTTCCCAAATCCCTTCTCCAAGTCGATTTCCCAATCCCTTTTTATGAATCCATCTCCCAAATCCATTTCCAAATCCACTTCCCAAGTCCCTTTCCCAAATCCATCTCCCAAATCCCTGCTCTCCCATCTTTTCAGCATCCTGACAATTCCAGGAAAACTGGGAAAATCCATGGCCAAGCCAGGGAGGACAACCCTGCCCAAGAGGATTTTACTGGGAAAAAAACGAGCCAAGGAATTATTAAAGAGCCATAAAAACAGCTGGAAAATGCCCCTGAAATCCCCTTTTTTTTAAACAAGAATTCCATGGAAAGGGAATTCCAGTGTGGATGGAAATTCGGGGACCTGGAATTCTGAAGGACTGGCCCTGGGTGCTTCCAAAGGGATGGATCCCACCAAACTCCAGGAATTCAGGAATGCCGGAGCTCCCCAGAGCCAGGACTGGGACAACCAATCCCAGGAGCTCGTGGGAGTTGGGAAAAGTGACTCAGAAATGGGACCGAGCTCAAAATTTTCCATGGGAATCCAAACATTCCTGGGAAAAACGGGCTCTGCAGCAATTTTCAAATCGGGATCAAAGCTTCCACCCCATTTCCTTTTTTTTTGGGGGATTTCAAGGCAAGGGAGAGGCTTTGATGAGGCGTCAAATGCCGCTTGGAGCAGCCAAAATATTCCTTGAAATTTAAGGATCGTCCTGGAAAGGTCGACAACCAAATGATGGAAAAGCTTCGGAATGGCACAAACCAAATTGCATTTTTTTAAGGATCATAAATTGGAAAAATCCCCTTTTTTTTCCAGGTATAATTCGTATTTTTAATGCTTTTCCCCCATCGTTATTCCCAAAGGTCCTGCTGGGAATCAGGGAAGCGAAGCTGCTGCTTTTCCTTCCTAAAAAAGATCTGGAGCTGGCTGCTCTGATCCTTTGGGAAAAGATGGTTAAGATGCAAAACCCCTTTTCCTGCTGATTCCAAATTCCTCATTTAAAATTCCTTATTAAAGCCTCTCTCTTCCCCAAAAATCCCAATTTTTTTCCCAGCCTGGATTCTCCTCATTTTGTCCACTGGGAAGGACAAAGCACCAACCCTCAAATTTCACCTGGGATTGATTATTTTTGTTAAGATCGTTATAAATTCCATTAAAAATGGGATTTTTAACAGAGATTGGGAGACTCTGGAGCCTGGAGAGGGTCAGGAAAATCCAGGATCATTCCTGGAGGGGAAAACCCAGCCTTAATTCCAAGCAGAGCTGGTGAATAACTGATCCCGAATAATTTATCCCAAATCATTTATTCCCGAATAATTGATGGATCTAGTCTGGGTGAGAGGAGCCCCAGACTTCAGTCCCAATTAAGGCCTTTGTGAATTGTCTGGGAATGGATCCCAATTTTTCCCATATTTATTTGTTCCCCGGGATCGCGCTCCAAACGGAGCCGCCGCGCAATTCCTGCTTTCCCCGAGTGTTTGCAAACAGCTCCCACTGCCAGCATTTGGAGGGGGTTTTCCAGCCCCTATCCCACCTTGGAACCTGTGGGAATTTTCATGGGAATGATCCCCAAGAACTCCTGGCTGGATGGAGAGGGGACAGCAAAGGCTCCCGAGGTGATTTTCCCAAAAAAATCCTAAAATTCAGCTGCTGGATCCGCATTTTCCAAAGCTTTCCATAAATAAATGGATGGCCTGGAATGCTGCTGGGAATTCCAGAGGCTACCTGAGTCCTGGATAAATGGATGCTGGAAGTTGCCAGGTTTATCCAGGTTTATCCCCCGACTCAGGAGCGGCGATCCCGATCCCAAAATTCCACCCCAAAATCCCAGCGTGGGGTTTTATCCACAGGGAAACGCACCCAAATTTCAGGAATTTTGAATTCATCCCATTTTCCTGCTTATCCCGGTGCCCTGGCAGGAAGCAGCAACTGGGATTGGGATTCTCCTTTCCAAGCTGGGAATTATTCCCTTGGGAATAATCCCATAAAACCAAAGTCATGGGGGAGAGAGACATCCCAGCCCTCACTCTAGGGGCTTGGGATTGGGAACAGACAGTGGGAACAGCTGCTTCATGTCCTGGAAAAGGGATTTGGGAGCAAAAAAGGGGTGGGACATGGGGAATGTCATTCCATGGAGTCTCCCAGGGAAGGGAAGAAGCATTAATGACCAGGGTGATCCAGGAGGAAATCTGGGAATAAAGGGGCAGAGCCTCGTGTTTGGGGTTCACCTGCACAGGTGACACTCCCAAACTCCCCTGCACCAGCTCTGGGCATTCCCAGCATCCCCCCAATCCCTGTCCTAGCCAGGAAATCCAGGATCACATCCCAGAACGGCGGGGAAGTGTTTTTCCAGCTGAAAGCTGGAGCAGGGACGATCTCTGGGCTTCAGGAGAAGGAGCTGTGGCTGGGCAGGGCGGCGGGAGTGCTCTGGGATTGAAACCGGAATTCCGTGGGAATCTGAGATTCCATGGGAATGGGAACGGCTCCTCTGAACCCCCGAGGGGGCAATTCCAGCTCAATACCCGCGGTTTTGGGAAAAGGGAATTCCTGCAGCCCCGCTGAGGCTGGATGGGGTCGGGATGGGGCCGGGATGGGGTTGGATCGGGGTCCTGCAGAATTCCTGGCCCTTTTCCCTGTGCCAGAGGGATCCCAAGGGCTCTGCCGGGGCTCTGGGCACGGCTCAGCTCCTGGTTTTCCTCTGTGGATGAGAAGAGAAATCCCATCCAAAGGGAAGGGTTGGGAATGGGAATGGGAATGGGAATGGGAACGGGAATGGGAAGAGAGATGCCAGCCAAAGAGAAAGGTTGGGATTGGAAAGAGAGATCCCTGCCAAAGAAAAGGGTTGGGAATGGGAGGAGAGATCCCATCTAAATAAAAGGGTTGGGAATGGGAAGGGAGATCCCAGCCAAATAAAAGGGTTGGGAATGGCCGAGGAGCAGAGCCCTCAGATCCCGATCCTGCTCTGCCACTTCCAGGGATGCCAGCAGGTGACAAAGCCACTCCTGCTGCCCGCAGAGGGGACACAGAGAGCCGGGAATGCCAGGAAAAGCCTCAGCAGGGCGGGATCGGGATCCTGCAGCACAGCGAGCCCGGTCTGGAGCCGGGAGATGCTGCCCCGTGTCCCTGGAGTGACCTGAGGGACATCCCGGGACAATCCCCAGGACAGGGAATCGTGTCCGGAGCCACCTCAGGCTCGGGATGAGGGGGGCCGGGATGAGCCATTCCCATCCCGGCTTCTCCAGGGGCTGTGCCCGGGAAAGGCAGGGCTGGGTCCTGGCTCGGCACCAGCGAGGAGGGGACAGGGAGGGGACACACAGGGGACAGGGAGGGGACAGAGGTGACACCCGCGCGTGGCTCCGGAGCTGCCACAGCCCCGGCACATCCAGGCTGGAGGGAGCGGATCCCGACGGCAGCGCCCACCTGCAGCTCCAGCCACAGCATCCCCGGGAACGCCGCTCCCGGCGGCTCCTCCGAGCTCCCACCAGGACCGGCCCTGCGTGTCCAGGGCTTCTCCCGCTCCTCCTGGGCGCTCCCATCCCTTTCTCCAGGCTCTGGGAGAAACCAGGGCCGGGCTGAGCACCAGGAGAGGCGAGGGCAGGGCTGGATCGGCCGCACACGGAGCGCGGGGTCCCTGCCGGCCCCGAGCCCTTTCCCGGAGCGGCTCTGGGGATCAGCCCGGGGGTCTCCGGGCTGGCTGGGCACGGCCCCGGGCAGGGCAGAGCTGGGCACGGCCCTGGGCAGGTCTGGGCGCTGGCGCAGGGACCCGGGCAGGGCTGGGTACGGCCCCGGGCAGGGCAGGGCTGGGTACGGCCCCGGGCAGGGCTGGGCACGGCCCCGGGCAGGGCTGGCACAGGGACCCGGGCAGGGCTGGCACAGGGACCCGGGCAGGGCAGGGCTGGGCACGGCCCCGGGCAGGGCTGGGCACGGCCCCGGGCAGGGCTGGCACAGGGACCCGGGCAGGGCAGGGCTGGGCACGGCCACGGGCAGGGCTGGGCGCTGGCACAGGGACCCGGGCACTGCGGGCGGGTGCAGCCGCGGCAGGGAGGGGCAGGGCTGGGCAGCGGGGGGAGGTAAACACGGCACCGGCACAGAAAGCAGGAAAATTACATTAAAATGACACCAAAATGACTGTTCCCGACGCGTCCTTTGCCATCACCTTTGCTGTCCCCCCCCTCCTCGGCCGGCTGTCCCCAGGTGGAGGAGGGCTGGCCAGGAGCCCCAAGGACCGCGTTGTTCCTCTATTTCACACCCAACGTCCCTCCCGTCACATTTTCCGCGTCGCTCGGGCACCCAGGGGTTAACGCCCGGGAAGCGCCGCTCCCGCCCGGATCGCATCCTGGCAGCATCCCTGGATCCCGGCCCCGCCGGCGGCTCCGTGACCAGCGCATCACCCCCGGCCCCGCCGCCCTCACCCCCCGCTCCCACCCGCGCCGGGCCGAGGATCCGCCGGATCCCGGAGGAGTTTCCAGGAGCGGGAATGCGGCTCCCACCCCGCGGTACCTGGGAGCCATCCCTGCCTTCCTCCCGTCCCTTCATCCCCTCCCGGAGCGCCGCTCTCCATCCGTTCCCTGTTTTTGTTTTTTTTTTCCCCACCCCGTTTATTTCCAAACGCACCATTTCTCCTCAAACCCAGCATCGAGCAGGGAAAGCAAAGCTCTGGAATGGCAAAAAAAAACAACCCCGAGCGAGCTGGAGGCGCCGGCTCGCTGCTGCAGAGCGCAGGAGCCCCCCTCAAAGTCACCCCCGGCCCCAAAACCCCAAAACCACAGCGGTGGCCCCCAACTCACCCTCCGAGCGTGTCCCCGTCCCCCGGCGCCGCTGTCACCGCCTGCCACCCCCCGCCACAGCTGCCCGCGCATCTGGCAGACAAAAGGCCGGCTGGCTCCGGAGCTGTCACCGCTGGCGGGGTCTGTCCTTGTCGCTGAGGACGGCGACAGGGCCAGCAGGACCCTCCGGCCACCCTCAGGGCTGGAGGCGGCGGGGAGAGCTCCTCACCCTTCGCTCGCCCGGCGCCTTCGCAGCCGCACAGTCCCCGCTCCCCCTCCTCCTCCTCCTCCTCCTCCTCCTCCTCCTCCTCCCTCTCCTCCTTCTCCCCTCCCTCCCCAATCCTCCTCCTCCTCCTCACTCCAGCCTTGTCGCCACGGCGTGCCACCCACCCGAGGCAGCTCCTGCCTTAACCCCTGCGGCTCCGGCCTCTCCCGGGGGATGTTCCCGAGGGATGAAGGCTCTCCCGGGGGATGATGCCGAGGGATGAAGGCTCTCCCGGAGATGCTGAGCCGGCCCTCGGCATCCGCAGCGCTCCCGCTGCGCCACCGCCGCCCCCTCCCCGCACACGGGGGTCGCCCAGCCCGGGGGCTGCGGCGGTGGGTGCGAGGGGAAGGGGACGCTCGGTGGATTTGGGATTTGTGTCCCAAATTTGGGATTTGTGTCCCAGATCTCCTTCTGTCCATCGGGATTTCTCGACATTTCCAAAGATGACCCCGCCAGCCCCGTGTCCCTGCCGAGGGGACAGCGAGGCCACCCCGCGGGTTTCCCGGCTCTGTCCCCAAGCAGGGCGCGCTGCCCGGGGCTCGTTTTCCCAAAAAAGCCATTTTCAGGGAAATCTTAACCTTGGGAAAAAACTGGGGAAGATCTGCATTTTGCCCAGCTGTGTTACCCAGAGGGGTGACACAGACCCCACCCACGGTGACACCCAGCGTGACACGGGGACAAGGACCTGTCACCGGCAGCTGTGGGGCTGGGACAAGGGCAGGATTTGGGGTGCGGGCAGCAGAGCACCCCCAGATTTATTTTTGCATCCCAGAAAAGCTTTTCCCAGCCCCGGGGAGGGACAGAGGGCCCTGGGAGGGGGGAGGTGACAGCGGCCATCGAGTGCCCGTTTCATGCTCGGTTTGGAGAGCGAAGCCGGGGCTTGGCTCCAGCCCGGGGCTGGGGACGGAGCGGGGCTGGAGAGGGGCTGGGGGCTGGATTAGGGTTGGAACTCGGGGCTGGAATTTGGGGCTGGAGTGGGACTGGAACGGGGCTGGGACAGGAGCGGGGCCGGAGCTCGGGGTTGGAGCTCGGGGCTGGGGCTGAATCAGGGCTGGAACTCGGGGCTGGAGTGGGGCTGGAATTTGGGTCTGGAGTGGGGCTGGGGCTGAATCAGGATTGGAACTCGGGGCTGGAGCTCAGGGCTGGAATTCGAGGCTGGAGCAGGGCTGGGGGCTGGATCAGGATTGGAATTTGGGGCTGAAGCGGGGCTGAAGCTGGGTTGGGGGCTGGATCAGGGTTGGAACTCGAGGCTGGAGCTCAGGACTGGAATTTGGGGCTGGAGTGGGGCTGGGGTCTGGATCAGGGTTGGAACTCGAGGCTGGAGCTCAGGACTGGAATTTGGGGCTGGATCAGGGCTGGAGTCTGGATCAGGGTTGGAATTTGGGGCTGGAGTGGGGCTGGGATCTGGATCAGGGTTGGAATTTGGGGCTGGATCAGGGCTGGGGGCTGAGTCAGGGTTGGAATCTGGGGCGGGAGCGGGGCTGGGGGCTGGGTCAGGGTTGGAACTCGGGGCTGGAATTTGGGTCTGGAGCAGGGCTGGGGTCTGGATCAGGGCTGGATGAGGGCTGGAGCTCGGGGCTGGAGCTCGGGGCTGGAGCTCGGGGCTGGAGCGGGGCCGCGCACACGCCGAGCAGAGCTCGCAGAGCGCTCGGAGTGACCTGATTTAATTGGCAGCGCTTCAATGGCATCGAGTCCCTGCCCGCCCCCCTCGGCAGAGCCCTTCCGCAGGCGCCTAACGCGAGCTGGGCTCGGGTTCAGCCTCACTAAAGCCGGGCTTTGCTTTAGAGCGTCCCTGAGGTCAGGGGAGCCTCAGCTGCACCGGCCCCTCCAGGATTGTCCAACAGCAAAAGGAAAAATCGGGGCTGGGTCACGGGAGGAAATTCCCATTTATTTCTCCCAGATCCTGTTAGCATCCTGTGGAAACTGCTGAGGAGCTCCGGGTGGGCTGGGAAAGCCCCTCCAGTGGGATTTGGAGGGCTGGGAAAACATTTCCAGGGGGATTTTGTGCCCGTTCCCGCTGCCAGGGCTGGGGGCACCTGGAGCAGGGGTTGGTTTGGTTTGCAGCCCCCTGTGCTGTGGGGCGGGCAGGGAAATGCCCCTTGGAATGTCCCAAATCCCTGTGGAACTCCTGGAAAAGCCCTTCCAGGTGGATTTGGAGGGCTGGAAAAGCCCTTTCATGTGGATTTGGAGGGCTGGGAAAGCCTTTCCGGGTGGATTTTGTGCCCATGCCCGGGAGCAGGGGTTGGTTTGCAGCCCCCTGTGCTGTGGGGCTGGCAGGGAAATTCCCTTTGAAATTTCCCAAATTCCTATGGAAGGCTCTGTGGAGCTCCTGGAAAAGCCCTCCCAGGTGGATTTCGAATGCTCCAGGCGGATTTTGGCTGCTCCAGGCTTTCCCAGGGATGGAGAAGCCGCTCCCAGGTGTCCCGGATCCCTGCCCGTGCCCCATCCGGCCTCGCCCCGCTCCTGCCGCGCTGCTGCAGAGGCTGAGTAATTCCCGAGGCTCCCGAGATGCTCCTCAGGCTGCCGAGCACATCCCGATCCAGGTTTTAATTGCGTGGGATTGCAGCCGAGATGGCTCTGATTTATCCTCCCTGCTGCGACAGCGCTTCTCCCCCGGCCGGCTCCGGGTTCCACCTGGGGAATATTCCCTGGGAAAGGGTTAAAAATGTTCCTCAAAACCAGGAAAAAAATAAAATCTCGGAGTCTGGAGCGGGTTTTTCCCTTTCACGCTTGTGGGGTCGTGACATTCCCGTTCTTTTATCCCTTAGGACGTGAGGTGAGGTCCTGGGGGAGTGCACTGAGGAATTTTCCTGGAGAACCACGGGATTTAGGGGGTTAAGCCAAGCTCAGCCAAGCTCAGCTCTACCAGACCTGGATGAACAAAAGGCCTCCAGCACCTTTTATTCCCTTCTGGATCAGGGAAACCCCATGGATGGAGGGACCCTGCAGGCATCCCAAATCCCGTTTTTAATTCTGCTCCCCCATCCCAAATTTAATTGCCATAAATTTGGGGTGAGCCAAGGTCACCCCTGTGGCAGGGGTGGGAGTGGGATCCCGTCCCCTTTCCCAAGGTGGAGATGAATTCCCAAATCCTGTCCCTTTCTCTTCCCACATCCCAAGAATTCCCCTCCTTTTTTCCCCTTCCCAAATCCCACTTTTAACCCCAATCCCAAATCACAGCAGCCTCCCCAAATCCCCACCTCCCCCATGGAAAGATCCTGGAATCCTCTGGAATTTCCATGATCCAGGAATGGGAAATGTTCCTCCGCTCCTTTTATTCTCTGCATTTTGGGGCTGCTTTATGGCTGCCATAAAAGCTGCCCATAAATCAGGGCCGATCCCATAAAAACCGGGAAAAAGTGGAATTAGAGCCCAGATGGGAGCGGCTCCCTCTGCCAGGGCTGGGATTTATCCTTTCCTCATTCTCAGACATCTTCAGGCCCACCTTGGGAGGAAATTCCAGGGTGAGCACACCTGGTAGGGTCTCCCATTTATGGGTTTTTTTTATGGAGAACATGGGATTTTTTAATGGATAACCTTGGGGGGGGGAATTTTTTATGGATAATGAGAATTTTTTATGGATAACATGGGATTTTTGATGGAAAACATGGGATTTTTTTATGGATAGGATGGCTTCTTATGGAAAACATGGGATTTTTTTATGGATAGGATGGCTTCTTATGGATAACATGGGATTTTTTTAATGGATAACATGGGGGTTTTTTAATGGATAGCATGGGGGGGTCTTTTTATGGATAATGAAAGTTTTTTATGGATAACATGGGATTTTTAATGGAAAATATGGGGGTTTTTATGGATAACATGGGATTTTTTAAATGGATAACATGGGGGGTTTTTTATGAATAATGAGGGTTTTTATGGATAACATGGGGGTATTTATGGATAACATGGCATTTTTTTATGGATAACATGGATTTTTTTAATGCATAATGAGGTTTTTTTATGGACAGCTTGGGGGGTTTTTAATGGATAATGAAGGGGAATTTTTGATGGATAACGGGGGGCAATTTTAAATGGATGACATGGGATTTTTAATGGATAAATTGGGGATTTTTATGGATAATGTGGGGGATTCTATTAATGGACAGTGTGGAGTCACTGTCACAGGGGCCATGGGATGTCACCATCGTGGGGGTGTCACCATTACAGAGGACAGTTGGGTGTCACTGTCACCATCATAGGAGTGTCACTGTCACAGGGGACAGCTGGGTGTCACTCTCACCATCATGCGGTGTCACTGTCACCATCATAGGGGTGTCACCATTACAGGGGACAGTGGGGTGTCACTGTCACCATCATGGGGGACAATGGGATGTCACTGTCACAGGGGACAATGGGGTGTCACTGTCACCATCACGGGGGTGTCACTATCATGAGGGTGTCACTCTCACCGTCATGGGGATGTCACTGTCACAGGGGACAATGGGGTGTCACTGTCACCATCACGGGGGTGTCACTATCATGAGGGTGTCACTCTCACCATCATGGGGATGTCACTGTCACAGGGGACAATGGGGTGTCACTGTCACCATCACCGGGGTGTCACCGTCATCATCACGGGTGTCACCATCACAGAGGACAATGGGATGTCATTGTCACCATCACGGGGGTGTCACCGTCACCATCACGGGTGTCACCATCACAGAGGACAATGGGGTGTCACTGTCACCATCATGGGGGTGTCACTATCATGAGGGTGTCACTCTCACCATCATGGGGATGTCACTGTCACACGGGACAATGGGGTGTCGCTGTCACCATCACGGGGGTGTCACTATCATGAGGGTGTCACTCTCACTGTCATGGGGATGTCACTGTCACAAGGGACAATGGGGCATCACTGTCACCATCATGGGGGTGTCACCATCACCATCACGGGTGTCACCATCACAGAGGACAATGGGGTGTCACTGTCACCATCACGGGTTTCACCATCACAGAGGACAATGGGGTGTCACTGTCACCATCATGGGGGTGTCACTGTCACACAGGACAATGGGGTGTCGCTGTCACCATCACGGGGGTGTCACCGTCCCAGGGATCCCCTCACCCCAGCCCTGTTTTCCCTCCCTTCCCCCGGGGCTCTGCTCAGGGACATTTTTCCCCCTGGGGACATTCCGGGTGGGTGGCAGAGCCCGCGCTGGCGGTGCCACCATTCCCATGGCAACGGGAGCCACCTCGTCCCTCTCTCCTGGCTGTGGGACACACCTGAGTGTCACAAACCCGGGTGGGATTTGGGAAGGAATTCCTCCCTGGAGAGGGGCTGGGACGGAATTCTCAGAGGATCCGGAGCTGCCTCCATCCCTGGGATTGTCCAAGGCCAGGCTGGAAAAACCTGGGATGGTGGAAACGTCCCTGCCCATGAAATGGGATCATTGGAAATCCTAAAACTGGAATTTTAGGCCCCTTCCAGTCCAACCCATTCCCATTCTTGAAGCTTCCCTCCCTCTCCTTTTCCCAGCCCTTCTCACCCATCCCGGAGTTCCAGGCTCCTCTGGCTCCTCACAAACCCCCGCTGGAGGCTGGACAGGGATAAATCCCAACTAAACCAGGCCAAAACCGTGTTTACAAACCCCCAAATTTATTTATTCCTCCTCACTCACATTCCCTGGCTCTGCTCTTCCCATCCTGGCACTGCCCCAGCTTACCAGGGAATGGCTTATTACTGGGATTTCCAAAAAAAAATGGGAGAAAATCCTGGGATGTGCTTTTTTGGGGGGCACGGAAATGTTTTTCCACAGCTTTGGCACATCCTGGGGGGGCTGATGAGGCTCAGACTGGGCAGGACGAGGTTTTGCTCCCAGTTTGTCCCAGTTCCCAGAAAGGTGGCGGGAGATTGGGAATGCTCCTGGCTGGAAAAGGAGGAGGAGGAGGAGGAAGAGGAGGAGGAGGAGGCCTGCAGGGTTGCCATGGCGATTGAGCATCTCCAAATCCTCAGGATTATTTATCCCCGGGTTTGTTTAGGCTGAGGGAAAGCCTTGAGGGTGGGGAGAGGGTTGGGGTGTGAGGAAGAGGAGTGTGGGAGTCCAGGAATTCTGATCCTAGAGGAGAAACCCTAAAATTCCAGCTCTGGGGCTCAGCTCCACCTCTGGAGCAGCAAAAAACGGGGAGTTTGGGATGGTTTATGGGGAATTTTCCCTCTCAGGGATCCTGTGATCCCAAATCTGCCCCGGATTTCCATTGTGGGATCTGGCCCATGGCATCCAGGCTTTATTTGGAATCATTTGGGTGTGTGGATGGATTTGGATCAGGCCCTGGTACTGGATGCTGGGAACGCTTTCCAAACTCATTTCCTAAATTCCAGAGGAGCTTGATGGAGTGATCCTCTGATTTCTGGGATTAAACATCACCTCATTCCCTTCCTGGAGCACTGGAGCATCCCAGGTGCTTCCAGCTGTATCCAGCTGCAAATCCCCTCGGGAAGAACCACCCTGGGTCCTGTCCCCTCTTTGGGGCTCAGCCGACTGTGCCGGGTTGGTGACATTCCAGGAATTCTTCCAGGATGCTCCTTCCAGATGTGTCCCTGCACATCTGCTGCCACTCCCAGGGAAAACTGGGACACTTTGGGGTGTTTGGAGCTGGAATTTTGGGGTAAAACAGGAGAAATTCACCGAGAGAGACAGGAACATCCCAGTGTTTGCCGTGTCCACCCTTCCCGCTCCCTCCTTTCCACGGGATCTGTAATTGCTCCTAAACCTCATCTCCAATTCCTTTTGATGCCTCCAGTGTCCCTGTTATGTAAATCCCAGCGTGGGAATGCCGTGGATTTTATGGATGAGGAGTTTGTGCAGCTGAGGGGACACCTTGGATCATCACATCAAAGGGCGAGGGAAAATGACTCCGGGAAATCGGGAGCCCTGTGGAAAAATCGATTCCGTTTGATTTTGCCAACAGAGGTCGGCGGGGAAGTGGGGAGGAGGCTGGAAATGGGGAAAGAAAAAAAATATCGTTATTCTGGGAATGTTTTCAGAGGAGGAAAAGAGGGGAAAGGGGAGGGGAAAGGGAAAAGGGAAAAAATGGGGGAAAGGAAAACAGAAAAGGGAAAAAGGAAGAAAAGGGGAAAAGGGGGAAAAAAGGGAAGGGAAGGGAAGGGAAGGGAAGGGAAGGGAAGGGAAGGGAAGGGAAGGGAAGGGAAGGGAAGGGAAGGGAAGGGAAGGGAAGGGAAGGGAAGGGAAGGGAAGGGAAGGGAAGGGAAGGGAAGGGAAGGGAATCCCAACATTCCCAGCGGGGCAGATGTACCCCATTTCCTCCCCAAGGGATTTTTGGGAAGGCCAAGGAGCATTGTCAGGGAATGAGGGTCCCACCAGAGCTGTCACCCACGGGCAGGAGGAGGAATGAGGATTTTTCCTGGCTGTGGATGCTGAAGGAGCCATGGATGAAGAAAATCTTCCCAAAATCATGGAATGGTTTGGAAGGGAGGTCATTGAGCCCCTGAGCAGGGACATCTCCTGTTAAACCTTATCCCAGCACCAGGAGGATGATATTCCATGGGAAACAGCACAGCCAACACTCCCACAGCTCCAAAAATCCAGGAAGAAACTGAAATTTGGCAAAAAAAAACACGTGGAGAAGCAAACAGCCTTTCTTGGGAAGGGGAGGAGAAAGCTGGGAATGTTTTCCAAGAACCCCCGTGCTCCAGCACGGGGAGGACAATGACAAATGAGGTGAACTCGGAGGCTGCGGAGAAAATCTTGGCAGCGGGCAGAAAACGCGCTGCCAGATTCCGGGGAATTTTAACTGGCATTTAATTAGCGGCACTCAGGTGGTCACAGGAGCGGTGGCAGTGCCGCAGTTCCTGGCATTTGTTAATTAAAGCTGCTCCTGACAGGGATTAACGACTTTTTAATGAATCTGTTGTCTTAATGTCTTATTAAGTTTTGACTTTTCCCCTCCCCCCCAATGCCGTCAGTTTTCCCGGGAATTGTAGCATCCAAAGGGATGGGAGGTGTGAGGGGAAGGGGCGGCACAGCTCCTGCGAGGCTCCCAAAAAATTTGGAATGTGTGGGTTAAGGTGGGGGAACAGGGAGAGGAGGGGGCGTGGCCACAGAGGCAAATTTTTGGGAGGAAAACGGGAATCAGGGATGGGTGTGGGAGATCTCAGCCCTGCCGATGGAAAAAAATGGGAATCAGGGATCAAGGTGGGAGATCCTGCTTTGACCTCCTCTCCAAAGGGCTTTGCTGCTTTTCCTGCTACCCCACCCCAGATTTGGGATAAGCAAATGGGGGATATCCCTCTCCCTGCTCCATTTACAGCTCATTCCCCCTCATTTCCCTTTCCTTGGCCTTTCCTCTCCGAAAGGCTTTGCTGCCCTTTGGAGGAAAAAATGATAGGAAAAAATGATAGAAAAAATGGGAATCTGGGATGGGTGTGGGAGAATCCCAGCCCTGCTGATGGAGCTCCATCTGAAAGTCTCCAGGAGGACCTAGAAAACGGCTCTGAAAATGGGGAGCAGGGAATGAGGAGAAGAAGGAGTTTTAGCAGGCTGGGACCCCAGAAATGGAGGAAAATGGATCCATATTTTCCTCTCCAGTGGAGCACTGGGCAGGATTCTGTCCTGCCCATCCCATGAATCCCATCCCATCCCATGGATCCCATCCCATCCCATCCCATCCCATCCCATCCCATCCCATCCCATCCCATGGATCCCATCCCATGGATCCCATCCCATCCCATCCCATCCCATCCCATGAATCCCATCCCATCCCATGGATCCCATCCCATCCCATCCCATCCCATCCCATCCCATCCCATCCCATCCCATCCCATGGATCCCATCCCATCCCATCCCATCCCATCCCATCCCATCCCATCCCATCCCATCCCATCCCATTCCATCCCATCTCATGGATTCCATCCCATGGATGCCATCCCATCGATCCGATGGATCCCATCCCATCCCAAGGTGCTTTTGGACACGGCACCATCAGAACCGTGTATGGAACATGTTTTTCCCCAAAAAATCCACGTGCAGGATCCATCAGGATCCTCTTCCACCCATTTCCCAGGCCCTGCCGCATTCCCGCATTCCCAGGAACTCCTGCCGGGAGCCCACGGGAGGCGAGGCTGGCGCTGCTCCTCCAGTCCCCGGTGTTGACATTCCTGGGAATAGCAGGAGGCAGAATCCGCGGCGGGGAGAGCACGAATCCCCCAGAATAGATCCCGATGCTCCGTCTAAATTTAGCATTCCATGTTCTCCTCGGAATGGACTCGGCTCCGGCAATTAGCTAATGATGGGGATGATTAAGGATCGCTCCCGCGCTTCGCATCTCGAGCCTCTCTCCCACTCCTTCCCTTGAATAATAAATCCTGGGTTTTGTAACACCGGCAGAGCATTCCCAGGAAAGCCGGAGGTGAAAGGGAAATGAGCTGTAAATGGAGCAGGGAGAGGGATAAATCCCAAATCCCCTGTTTGCTAATCCCAAATCCGGGATAGGGTTGGGATCCTGGCTGGGATCATCCTGAGGTCTCAGGAAAGAGGGAACAGCTCTGGAATGGGATGGAAGCATGGGAATGTTGCTGCTGGAACTGGGATGCATCCAGGCTCCTTTCCCGGCTGGAATGGCATTAACCCCGGATGGGTTGGGCAGGAAGGATCCCAAAAACTCATCCTATTCCTCCCCCAACACCTCCCACTGTCCCAAGCTGCTCCAAGCTCCATCCAACCAGGCCTTGGACATTCCAGGGATCCATGGGCAGCCACAGCTCCTCAGGGAGTTCCATCCCAGCCCCTCACAGCCTGGAATTCTTTCCCAATATCCCATCTATCCCTTCCCTCTGGCAGTGGGAGGATATTCCTTGTGTCCTGGTGCTTCAGCTCCTGGTGAAGATTCCTTTTCCGGAACCCAGGAATTATCCTGGCTGATGACCACAGTGGAACCATCCCAGATCCATCTCACGCCGCTTCCCATGGGATTTTCCTGTCCTTGCCCAGTATTCCCAACACTGCAGCAGATCCACGGCCTCAGGAGACACATTCCTGCTGATCCACGTCCTGTCCGTGCCTAACCAGATGCTAATTTATTAATTAAATGCTGTGGTTAATGACAGGGTGAGGATTAATGAGGGCAAATCCTGCAGAGTGTTCTTTGGGAAGAGACAGCTCCATGCATCCAACGACACCCTGGGGTTTTTGGGAAGCTCAGGACTCATGGAAAATCCTTGGAGATGCTCCCAAACCATTCAGGATGGAATTATTCCCATGGAATTACCCCGAGCACCGGCTCGGATTTGTTGGGGCACGGCTGGAACAGAGACAGTTCCTCCCAGAAAATAATTCCATGGACAAACTTGACCTGGAAAATTTCCTTGTGAGCAGCTTTGGATTTTAAAAATAAATGATGGAATGACTCCTGCAGCAGATGCATGGGAGGAGATTTTTTGGGATGAACTCCGAGCTCTGGCTCCATTTTCCTTCCGTCCCTTCCCCTTCCCAGCGGGATGGCTCTGGGATTGCTGGGGATGGGCAGCTCTGGATGCACTTTCTGGAAAGCTCTCTCCAAAAGTTCCTTTGGATTTGGCTCTTGGCTCCAGCACGGGAGCCAAGAAATCCATCAGCAAAATATTAATGGAAAAAAACGGAGTTGGAGGAGCTCACGGAGGAGAAATTTGGCTCCTTTGTGGGGATTGGTGACTGAAAACTGGGAAATGTTGGGAATTCAGGCTCTGAGAAATGGGAAATGTTGGGAATTCAGACATTGGGAAATGTTGGGAATTCAGACATTGGGAAATGCTGGGAGCCAGAAATTCCCCCTTGAGCCTCCTTTTCTCCAGGCTGAGCCCCTCCCCAGCTCCCTCAGGATTCTCCAGACCCTTTCCCAGCTCCATTGCCTTCTCTGGACACGCTCCAGCCCCAAAATGTCCTCCTGAACTGAGGGAATAACAGATAATTCCCTTTCCTCAGGATCAACTCCACAGATCAGTCAGAATTAAATAATTTGGGGTGGGAACGTGATCTTTAAGGCCCCTCCCAACCCAAAGCTCATTGTAATTCCACGGATAATGAATTATTCCCTGGATAATGAAGTTTAGGCGGCTGCCGTGGTGCAGGAATTCCTGGGAATCATTCTGGGAGGAGAAATCCAAGGATTGCAGCAGCTCCCTCCTCACTTCATCTAAAATTAACTCCGCTCTCGAGCTGCACTTAAGCAAAACCAGTTGCCATGGCCACGCCGGGGGCTCCTGGATGCAGGAAACCAGGAATTCCAGGATGATGGAGGGCTCTGGAATATCCTCAGGAAGTTCATCCACCTGGAGGATCCTTGGAAGTTCATCCACCTGTTAAACACGCAGTGCCCAGGAATTGGGAATTGAAATTCCCCTCTCTTCCTGTGGCTGCGATTTGGACGAGCTGTGAAAAATGTGGAATGAGAAAAGGTGGATAAAGGGAGGGATCTGAGGGGATTTTTGGGAATGCACAGATCCTGAGGTTTGCTGGAAGGGAATGGGAGAGGGACGCTGATATTTATAGCACCTGATTAATCCTTGATTTGCTGCTGCTCAGATTCCGGCTGGGAATCAAATCCTCACTCCAGGCCTGCTGGGGGCTCTGGAAAAAGCAGGAAAAGAGCCCTGATCCTATGGGAAATGCAGGAAAAAAATCCCAGTCCTACAGGAAAGGCAGGAGAGAGCCCAGATCCTACAGGAGAGGCATTTCCAGGATGAAATGTTGGATTTATTAACACAATTTTTCTCCCTAATTAAGTCCCAACCAATTTCCCCCCCAAAATGGGATTTTTTTTACCAATTTAGGGTCTGGAGCACGGGAAAATCCCACTTTCCTGCCCACCTGATGGGAATGGAGCTCATCATGAGGCTTTTTAATTGGGAATAAAGCCACAGGAATGGTTTCGTTTGGATCTGTGTCCATATGGATCATCCCAAACCCCTGTGGACATCACAGAGCATGCCGTAAATCCCCAAATCCCAACTTTCCCATTCCCTGCCTCATTCCCACTGATTTATATCCACATTCTCATTGTGACACCGAGCCACCAAATCCAGAAAGATGAGCTGGGCTGGGACACGTGGGGCAACCTCCAGGTCCCCAATTATTCCT
This sequence comes from Ammospiza caudacuta, assembly GCF_027887145.1. NCBI lineage: Eukaryota > Metazoa > Chordata > Aves > Passeriformes > Passerellidae > Ammospiza > Ammospiza caudacuta. Next base: position 5,776,722 of record NC_080616.1, on the reverse strand, counting down.
CTGGCGAGGCGGGAGAAGCCGTTGATCCACAATTTTCCGTCAACCTTTGGAATATTCCAGCAATTTTCTGTCAACCTTTGGAATGTTTCGGCAATTAACAGCCCTGATGGCTGTGGAGTCATCGGGAGGGATGGAAATAAAGATTTTTATGCCTTCAAAAAGGGCCCTGAGGTCAGGAATCCTTCGCGTGCGCCGTGAGCGGAATCGCAGGCGAGGGCAGCGTTTGTCATTCCAGTGGTTTTGTCGGAGCAGCTCTAGCATGAGGACAGGGGAAAAAAACCCAGGGAAAATGGGGTAAAAACAGGGGAAAAAAACCAGGGAAAACAGCAGAAAAAGAACAGGGACAAGGACAAAAAGAAAAAACAGGGAAAAAAAACAGGGAAAACATCAACCCCATAATTTATGAGTCCCATCCCATCCTATTGATCCCATCCCACTCCATCCCATGGATCCCATTCCCATCCCAACCCATCCCGGCTGGAATTTGGATCCTGTAAACTCCAGATTATTGTACCTGGAGGAGGAGGAAGAGGAGGAAGAGGAGAAAGGAGGATGAAGATGAAGGAAGGAGGGAGAGGAAGGATTTCTCTGTCACTCCTCTTTGGTAGTTTGAATTCCCTGGAATGCTGAGCTCCAGCTGGGACTTGGGAATATTTGGAATATTTGTAATATTGGGAATATTTGTAATATTGGGAATATTGGGAATATCAGGAATATTGGGAATATCAGGAATCCTTCCTGGAGCTGTTCCCGGCTGAGCAGAACCAGGGAACAACCCCGGTTCTATTTTCATCCCGACCTTTTCTCTTTTGTATTCCCGTTTTTTCCCCCCTTCCCAATCCCTCCCCCCTCTGCTCCGTCTCTTCCTTCGCCTCTCCTTCATTTCCCTTCCCTTTGGAGCATCGCGCTAATTAGAGCTGCTAATTAGCGCTGCTAATGAGTTCGTGTTTGTGCATCCAGCAAAGGAACGTGCCGGGCTCCGAGGGTTAATGTGGGATGGTGGCGCGGAAATCCTTGGGAATGGGGGTAGGAAAGGGTGGGAATGAAAGGGAAGGAGTGGGAATTGGGGTGGGAATGGGTGGGAATTGGGGTGGGAAGAGTTGGGAATTGGGGTGGGAATGGATGGGAATTGGGGTGGGAATAGAGATGGGAATTGGGGTGGGAATGAAAGGGAAGGAGTGGGAATTGGGGTGGGAATGGATGGGAGGGAAGGGGAATTGGGGTGGGAATGGGTGGGAATTGGGGTGGGAATAGAGATGGGAATTGGGGTGGGAATGGGTGGGAATTGGGGTGGGAATAGAGATGGGAATTGGGGTGGGAATGGGTGGGAATTGGGGTGGGAATAGAGATGGGAATTGGGGTGGGAATGGGGGGGAATTGGGGTGGGAAGAGTTGGGAATTAGGGTGGGAATAGAGATGGGAATTGGGGTGGGAATGGATGGGAGGGAATGGGAATTGGGGTGGGAATGGGTGGGAATTGGGGTGGGAATTGGGGTGGGAATGGATGGGAGTGGGAATTGGGGTGGGAATGGGTGTGAGGGAATGGGAATTGGGGTGGGAATGGGTAGGAGTTGGGGTGGGAATAGAGATGGGAATTGGGGTGGGAATGGGTGGGAACTGGGGTGGGAATAGATGGGAGTGGGAATTGGGGTGGGAATGGGTGGGAGTGGGAATTGGGGTGGGAAGAGTTTGGAATTGGGGTGGGAATGGGTGGGAGTTGGAGTGGGAATAGAGATGGGAATTGGGGTGGGAATGGATGGGAGTGAGTGGGAATTGGGGTGGGAAGAGTTGGGAATTGGGGTGGGAATGGGTGGGAATTGGGGTGGGAATAGAGATGGGAATTGGTGGAAAGGAAGGGAAGGGATGGAAATGAGTGGGAATGAACAGGAAGGAATGGGAATGAGTGGGAAAGAGTGGGAATTAGGGTGGGAATGGGTGGGAATTAGGGTGGGAATGGGTGGGAATTGGGGTGGGAATGAGTCGGAATTTGTGTAGGGAATGAGTGGGAATGGGCAGGAAGGAGTGGGAATTAGGGTGGAAAGGAGTGGGAATTAGGGTGGGAAGGAGTGGAATGGGCAGGAAGGAGTGGGAATGAGTGGGAAGGAATGGGAATTAGGATGGGAATTGGTGGGAATTGGGGTGGGAAAGAAGGAAATGGAAGCACTGGATGGATCCTTTGGAAATGACCCAGGCAGCCTCGGAGCCCCGACACTTTCTAAATCCCATTCCTTAAAATATTCCAGTATTTGGGAGCAACATCCCAAAAAATCCCATCTCCAAACAGGAGGAGAATCTCCAATAAAAGTCAAATTTGGGGGAGAAGTGTCTGAGCTGTCACCAAATGCTCCAAGGGACTCCAAAGCCACTTCCAGGGAATTATTTAAACAAATTCCTTTAATTCCTTCATCCATCTTTTTTATTTTTTAGGAGATGGAACAACTCCATCCTTATCCAGAGGTTCCCAGAGTAATTCCAGCGGGAATTATTCCTGCTGCTGAGTGTGGGCTTCGTTTGTTGAAGAGACGGAGGGGAAAAATAAAGATCAAAAGGAATTTTTTGCAGGAAAAGCAGCGAAAAAGGCTGGGAATTGTGGGGAGGGAAAAGCTATTTTGGGATTCAGAGGAATCAGCTTAAAAATTGCCGGAGTTTGGGTTGGATCCGTTGGGATTTGGGATGTGGGAATGAGGAAGGTGCAGCTCCGGAGCTGCTCCTGGGGTTCTCCTCTGCTTCCCACTCTGGAAAAATAAATGTGAACCCTTGGAGACCCTTGGGAAATTCATGGAGCTCTTTGTTCCCCTTTTGCCCCTTCCCATGAAATTCCCACATCACAAAATCCAAGGATTCCTTGGAGCTCTGCTCACTGCGGAGTTGTTCCCATCCAAACAAAAATCTGGACAGATTTTCCTTGGAAAATCCAGGATTTCCATGGGTTTTTTCCATGTTTTTTAACTCCCTGCTCTTCCACCCTCATCCATCCTCCCCTGGCAGGCACCGGGATGAATTCCCATGATAAATTCCCGCTGTTTTGTTGTTTGAGGGATCGGGACAGGCCGGGCGCTTCGGGGAGATTAATTTTTGATTTATGGCCAGCTCCCAGGATTTATTCCCATCTTCCTCCAGAGGGAAAGGCAGAGCTGGAAGTGTTTTAAATTCTGTGGGTTCTGCTGGAAAGGGGGCCGGGATCGATTGGAATCACGGCAGCTTTTCCATGAAATGACTCCAAATATCTGCTTGGATAGGAGGAAAAGGGAATAAAATCCCGATATTCTAAATGTTGATTTTATTAACTGAGGGATGTTCTAGGATTTCTCTGCTTCCTGATGGGAATAAATGGAATTTTGGAGCTGGATACAACTCTGTGCTGAGGAAAAGATGGGATTAATGGGAGCTGGGTTAAAACTGGGAGAAATATCCCAAAAAAGCCCATAGGAGAGGGATTCTGGAGCCATTCCCAGGGTTGTGGTCACCAAATCCCACAAATTCCAAGGAGAGGGCTCAGCATTCCCAAAGGGATTGTTGTTTTGGCCAAGGTTGGGATTTTGGGAATGTTGACCTTCCCAAAGGACTTTGGGAGACCAGTAGATCCCAGTGATCCCATTCCAACCTTTTTCCCCATAGAAAAAGGGAAACTGGGGAGCCCTGGACACACTGGACGCTGCCCAGGGCATTTTTTCCCAGCCCATCCAGGAAATTCCCGCGGGTTGGATTCATCCTAAGGGCAGGAATGTTCTCGGCCGTGTCCTTCTTTCCGCACCATTTCCCACCTGGATTTTTGCTCCACTAATTCCGAGATGTTCCAGCGGCTCCTTTTCCCTGCCCCGGAACGAGCTGGAGGCAGAAACTGGGGATGTGCTGCGATCTAGTGGTGAAGGAGGATCCTGGAATTGGCTCCAGGATGGATTCAGCCTTCCCAAGCAAGATTTTCCAGGCTGTTTTCCTGGGAAAATCGGATTCCTGTAGGATCTAAGAGATTCCAGTTCCTCCAACAAATCCTTCTCCTCTCGTGGAGCCTGCCTGGGCAAAGATTCCTCCAAAAACGCTCCGGACACATCCCAGGAAACAAATCCAAGTGGGAATTTCGCCATGGGATCAGCTCTGGATCATCAAATCCAAATGGGAATTTCGCCATGGGATCAGCTGTGGATCATCAAATCCAAGTGGGAATTTCGCCATGGGATCAGCTGTGGATCATCAAATCCAAGTGGGAATTTCGCCATGGGATCAGCTCTGGATCATCAAATCCAAATGGGAATTTCACCATGGGATCAGCTCTGGATCATCAAATCCAAGCAGGAATTTTGCCATGGGATCAGCTCTGGATCATCAAATCCAAGCAGGAATTTTGCCACGGGATCAGCTCTGGATCATCAAATCCAAGCAGGAATTTTGCCATGGGATCAGCTCTGGATCATCAAATCCAAACAGGAATTTCACCATGGGATCAGCTGTGGATCATCAAATCCAAGCAGGAATTTTGCCATGGGATCAGCTCTGGATCATCCCCTTAAATATCCTAAATTAGAGGCAGGTTTTTAATTCATAATCAAGCTCAGCTTTGCTGCTTTTCCCTCTTTTCCTGCACTCCCCGACCTTGTCCTGCTGGAATTCTTTCCCTTTTCCCTGTGGTGATTTACCTTTTCCCAAATCCTGCTCAGCTCCAGCCCCACCCCAGCCTCTCCTTCCTGCGAATTTTGGCCTTTCCCTTTGGATATCCCATCCTGCCAGGGATGGAATCCAGGAGCTGTGGCCGTGTAGAATTCCCGGATTCCTGAGGCTGGAAAAATCCCTCCAGGATCCTCAACCCGTGCTCGATCCCCACCCTGAGGCCACATCCAAGAATTCCTTGGATACCTCCAGGAATGCTGAGATTCCAAAGCTTTTTGAGCAGCCCCTTCCAAGTCTTGGATTCCTCCTTTCCCAGGGGGAAATTCCGGCTGCTCTCCCAGTGGGATGAAGGGAACATTTTTTTGGGATCCCCGATTTTTCCAGGTGATGATTTTCCCATCCTGAATGTTTGGGAATGGCCGGGAATTCCCGGTGCTGGGATTTGGGATGGATCAATCCCTGCAGTGGGGACAGGCGGGGACAGCAGGTGGCACTCCCCGACCACGGGCAGCCCCACACCGCAGCTTTTTGGGAATTTTGGGAATTTCAAATGGGATTTTCCATCCTCTGGGACTGAGAATTCCAACAGCTCCAAATCTGGGTCACTGGAAGGAGTGATCCCTTCTCCTTTAATTCCAATAATTTGCTCCCAAGGGAATCCACTTTGGAATTTGTGCTGGGTTGTTTTTTTTTTTTGAATAAGAAACTCGGGATGAGTTCATCTCAATCCCAATCCAGGTTTTAATTCCTGGATTAACAGGGAATAAACAATGGATGAGGCCAAACCCCTCTGCCCGTGCTCCTGTGGATTTCTTGGAAAAGCTCCGTGTCCCAGGATTTCCTGGATGGGATCATCCGTGTCCTGGGGCTGGAGAAGTTCCATAAAATCTGAGATTCTGGGATGTGTATCCATAAAAATCGAGATTCTGGGATGTGTATTTGTGAAAATTGAGTTTCTGGGATGTGCATCCATAAAAACTGAGATTTTTGGGATGCAGATCCATAAAATCCAAGTTCCTGGGATGTGCATCCATGAAAGTGGAGTTTCTGGGATGTGCATCCATGAAATTCAAAATTCTGGGATGTGTATCGATAAAAATTGAGATTCTGGGATGTGTGTCCATAAAATTGAGTTCCTAGGATGCACATCCATAAAAACTGAGATTCCTGGATGTGCATCCATAAAAATCAAGATTCTTGGATGTGCATCCACGAAAATTGAGTTCCTGGGATGTGTATCCATAAAATCTGAGTTCCTGGGATGCACATCAATAAAAACTGAGATTCTGGGATGTGTGTCCATAAAATTGAGTTCCTAGGATGCACATCCATAAAATCCGAGATTCTGGGGTGTGCATCCATAAAAACCAAGATTCTTGGATGTGTATTCATGAAAATTGAGTTCCTGGGATGTGCATCCATCACCATCTTGTCCCTGAAGCCTCCCCACAAATCCATCATTCCCGAGGCTTTCAGGCTGATCAATATTTTCCCAAAGAGATCGGAGGAACTCATTTTCCCGCTTTTCCATCCCGTGATTCACCGGGATAATTGGATTGCTGGGAATCTCCAGGGAGAAGCCAAGGGAAGGGACCTTCCACAGGGTCTGGGGTGAGGATGAAGATCCAGGCTGGATCTGGGAAGGGATTTCCCTGCTGAAATTCCATCTGATCCCAGCCCTGCCTTGTTCCAAACAAATCCTGGAATTTCAGGATGCATTTTCCATCCCATTTATGTGATTTTTTGGTGTTTCCAACTATTTTTTTTTTTTGAGGAATTTTGATCATTTTTACACCAGATTTTGTTGCTTCAATAAGGCCAGGAGACACATCCTGGTTTTCTTTAATCCATGAGCAAATTCCAAGCTTTTCCTCCTGCTCTCTCCTCCCTCTTCCAGAGGTATCCACATGGAAAAATGAGGGAATTTTGGCTCACAGCCCAAAGAGCTCAGCCCCGTAAATCAGATTTTGTGATGTGCAAATCAGATTTTTGTTGTGCTGTAAATCAGATTTTGTGAGGGCTGTGGCCTTTTCCAGATGGGATTTTCCATGGAAACTGCCCAAAAAAAAAAAAAAAAAAGGATATTTCAATTCCTTCCCAGCCATTTGTGGCCATGAATGGGGGAGAAGAGAAAAGGAAGAAGGGAAAAAGGGGGGAAAAGAGTGGAAAAGGGAGAAAAAGGGGGGGAAAGGGAGAAAAAAGGGGGAAAAAGCTTTTCAAGGTTTTGAGCATCTCCAGAAGTGCAGTGTGCCCTTGGATCCCTCTGGAATTCTCTGGGATCAGCATCTTGGAGGAGCAGTCAGCACTGCTGGAGAGGCAGCTCCGGAGTGAAATTCCCTTCTCCCACCCGAAATCCAGCAGGATCCGGGCAGAAAAGGCACAGCCCGGTGAAATCTGATGTTCCCAAAGCTGCAGCGTCAGGGACAAGACCCCCTGACTTTGGTGACATCCGTGGAAAAACGTCCCCAAATTTAACTCACGGATTTTTTTGTCCTTTGTTGCTGATCCTTAAGGATGGTTTGGTTTTTCCCATGTTTTTTTTCCCAGTTTTCCCCATGGCTTTTTCCTGGTTTTCCCCATGGCTTTTCTCCATTTTTTCCCCATGACTTTTTCCTGTTTTTCCCCAAGTTTTTTCCCAGTTTTCCTCATGACTTTTTCCTGGTTTTCCCCATGGCTTTTCCCCCTATTTTCCCCATGGCTTTTTCCTGGTTTTCCCCATTTTTTTAAATTTTCCTCATGGCTTTTTCCTGGTTTTCCCCATAGGTTTTCCCTGACTTTCCCATGTTTTCTCCCTGTTTTTCCCCATGTTTTTTTCTTGATTTCCCCCATGGCTTTTCTCCATGGTTTTTTCCTGGTTTTCCCCATTATTTTTATTTTCCTCATGGCTTTTTCCTGGTTTTCCCCATAGGTTTTCCCTGACTTTCCCATGTTTTCTCCCTGTTTTTCCCCATGTTTTTTTCTTGTTTTCCCCCATGGCTTTTCTCCATGGTTTTTCCCTGGTTTTCCTCACGGCTTTTTCCTGATTTTCCCCATGGTTTTTTTCCAGTTTTCCCTATTTGTTTCCCTACTTTTCCCCTGTTTTTTCCCATGTTCTTTTCCTGGCTTTCCCCATGTTTTTTCCCAATTTTCTCCATGTTTTTTCCCAGTTTTCCCCATGGCTTTTTCCTGGTTTTCCCCATGGCTTTTCCACATTTTTCCCCATGTTTTTTTCCTCGTTTTCCCAGCTCCCAGCAGCTGGGGACGGGTGTCTGGAACTCTGCTCCATCCCCAAATATTCCTGATTAATTTCTCTCCCTCCTTTCCCAGCAGCTGCTCCCAGGACCTGTTATTCCATCGGGAAACTGGGATTTCCAAACCTGGGTTTTCCAGCTGTGTCCCCACATCCCCCCAGGAAGTTTTTCCCCCTCTGGTGATCCAGCAAATGTGGGGATCCCCATGGAATTTCTGCCACGGGAGTTCCTCCCTCATTTCCATGGGATGGTGACACTTGGAAATGGATTTTTGGGATAAAAATGGAGCAGGAAAGGGGGCGGATTCAGCCCCTCTGCCCCCTCAGGTGAGACCCCTTCAGGTGAGATTCCCTCAGCTGGAATTCCAGGCTGGGAAATTGGGATTGTTCCATCTGGATTAGGGAAGTTTTGGGATGATCCAGCTGTGGCCTTCCAGGAGCTGAGGGAATGACAGGAAAGATGGAAAAGGATTTTGGACAAGGGATGGAGTGACAGGGAAAGGGGGAATGGGCTCAGACTGAACGAGGGGAAAGTTCAGGTGGATATTGGGAATAAATCCTTCCCTGGGAGGGTGGGGATGGAATTCCCAGAGAATTCTGTCCCTGGGAGTGTCCCAGGGCAGGGTGGAAAAACCTGGGATCATGGAATGGAATTCCATGGAATTGGATCCATTTAAGGACCCTTCCCACCCAAGCTATTCCCTGATTCCCGATTCCACGATTTCCACTGGCGTGTTCGATATATTTAATTCATACATTAATCCATCTCTATAATCAAATATTTCATATTTTATATTCAATCCAGCAGCGAGACGAAACCCAGGCTCCCTCTGGCGCTCCCAGACATTTCACCTCCATCAATCCCAGCTCTGCAGCCTCAGCAGAAAATCGGGAATTTAATAAAAAACCCCGGGAAGGCGAGGCCACAAATCTCGCTGGGAGTGGCGGGGGGAGCTTTAATTAAACCGAGAGCTCTGATGGCAGAGAGGCTGCGGGCACGTCCGGGCTCGGTCATCTCTGCGGGGTCACACGAGGGGACAGTGCCACCGGTGCCACCAGCGCACCAGTGCCAGCAGTGCCAGAAATGCCACCAGTACCAGCAGTGCCACCAGTGCCACTGGTACCAGCAGTGCCACCGGTGCCCCAGTGCCAGCAATGCCACCAGTGCCACCAGTACCGGCATTACACCGGTGCCGGCAGTGCCAGCAGTGCCACCAAGTGTCACCAGTGCCAGCAGTGTCACCAGTGCCAGCAGCCGATGTCGCCCCCAGCCTCGCGGTGCCACTCGCGCTCCTCTCCAGCAGCACCGGGGGACGCTCCTCGCCCTTAGGGACCCTTCGCACCCTCGGGGTGACCCTAACTCGTCCTCTCCTTGCCCAAAATCGGCATTTCTGTCCCTGGATTGCGTGCGGGGTTTTGGGAGGGGTCAGCTCTTCGGGGTGACCCAAACTCCTCCTTTCCTTGCCCAAAATTCGCATTTCTGTCCCCGGATTGCGCCTCCAGCCTTGGGAGGGCTCAGCCCCGCGCTGAGCGCCTGCGGCTGCTCATTAAGGGCGCCGCTAATGAGCTCCTCCCCCTGCCCTGCCCCCTCCCCTCCTGCCCGTGCCTTCCTCCCTCCTTTCCCTGCCTCCTCCTCCTCCTCCTCCTCCTGCCGCTGCCGCCGCTGCCGGGCCGCGCTCGCTCTCCGCCCGCTCGGGAGCGCGCAGTGCGGCGCGGCCGCGCCCGGGAGCGCGCAGTGCGGCGCACCGAGCCCGCACCGAGCCCCGGCTGCGGCCACCTCAGCTCCTCTGGGTAAGGACAAACCGGGATGGGGACGCGCCAGGATGCGGGAATCTCTCGGGGGATGCTCGGGGATGCGCACGGAGGGGGATCGGCGCATCCTCAGCGCGGATTTGGGGTCCTAAAGCTCCTCGGTGACCCCCAGAACCTGCCGGTTTTTGCTGTCAGGACCCCGGGAGGGGGGAGCTGGGGCATGTGATGGGATTTTGGCTCTTACGTCACGGCTCCGTGTCCCTGCGTGTGACAAAACCCCGCGGTGGCAGTGCGGGGGCACGGGGAGCGCAGCCCGGGTGGGGACCTTGGGGTGACAGCGCAACTTTGGGGCGCCGAGAGCAGGAGGGGAGGGTGGATTGCTCTGCGGGGGACTCGCCCCGCTCCTTCCCTATCGCCTTCCCTCCGGAAGAACATCCTGGGCCGGAAAAATCCATCGGGAAAACGCACCTGGGCTTGGGATGGGCCCCGGCGGCGAGCGGTGAGTGGCGGCCGCGGGATCCGCATCCTCCCGCAGCCGCTGCCGGGGATCGATCTCCATCGGGAAGAGCGGGGAAAGTGCTGAATCATTGGGATCCCGGCTCTCCACGGCCGCGAGGAGATCGGGAATGGGGTGAGGAGGGCGAGGAGGGAGCGCTGGGGCCTGGGGGAGAGGGATGGTTGGGATGGAGCGGGGATGGAGAGGGGTCCTCCCTTTTCCATGGCCTCGGGTGCTCCGTGGAGGGCAGGGAGCGGGGAAAACGCACATTCGCCCCCAGGGGAGGTTTGGGTGAGAAAACGGAGGTTTTGCCCACAAAATCTCATCCCTGCTAAAACCGGTGCGTCTGGCTCGGGTGGGTTTTGCTTTTCCCTTTGGAGTGCTGCCTCTGGGCTCCTTGCTCAAGGTCAGCTCCCTGGCACGGCTCAGGAGCACTCCCCAAAGTCACCGCGGGCCGTTCCCGGCCGGCTCCCGGCCGAGGGGCAGTGCCGGGGATGCGGGAATTGCGGGCAAAGCTGGAATTCTGACATGCCCAGCAGAGGCCCGGCTGCTTTAAGATGGATCCTGTGGCGCTGTGGTGTTTCCGGGGTGCTCCTGGCAGCTGCCGAGGACAAAAGCAGGAATCCTGTGACTTTTCCAGGGATGCTGACTCCTTTCTTTCCTGGAAAACCTCCCCCTTCTTTGGCAGACACCGAGGGGGTGCTTTGTTCCAAGAAAACTTTGCTTTCTCTCCTGAAAGAAAACTCAAATTTGGCTTTTTTTTTTTTTTGCTCGATTTCTGATTTTAATTTTGCTGTTTCCCAGTTCAGGGCTGGGCCTTTGCTGCTTTTCCCATCTTTTCTGTGTGGTTGTAACGTGAATCCAACATAAATAATGCATGGAAAAGCGCTGGGCTGGCAGGCAGGAGTTGTTTGGTTGGAAAAGTGACTTTGTTTACAGGAGTTGGGACCTGGGCCTTGTTTTGTGTTAATTCTGGCCTTAACAAAGCTCCATCCTCATCCTCATCCCAAGGGATTTGGTTTAAACCCAGCCCAATCCAATCATCCCTTCTCCCAGCTGATGATTAAATGGGGAATATCCCAAGTTTTCCAAATTAATTGTTCAGGGTTTGTTTTCCTCTCATTCTCTCCAGGGGCTTTTGGGGGGAATAAAATCCCCCAAAATCTGCTGGAAAAACTCCACCACAAAGGGTCCCAAAATGGAGGAAATATTGAATAATAATGGGAAAAATGAGGGTTTTTCCCCATGTTTTTGCTCCTGGCAGGTGGTTGGGATACTCTGAGTAGGATACTCATGAGATACTCCTGGGTGTAGAGGGGTGGTACCCTCAAATCTCAGGGATGAGCTGGGATGGGATTGGGATCAGGTGTGAAGCACAAAGTGAGTTAGGAGCAGAAGGGGAATGGGAATCTGGGAATGAAAATGGGAATTTGGGAATGAGAATCGGGGAATTCCATCCCAAGGAACTCTTGGAGGCTCCCAGGATTGTGAGGAAAGGGATGAACATAGGCAGCAGGAAAAGGGAATTTTTTTGGTGTTACCTTTGGTGGGAAAAGGGGGAATAAATGGATTTAAGGGAGTTTGGCTTCTCACTGGAGCCATTGTGAATCCCAGTGCTCCATCCCAGCCGGGGTGACCTTGGGAAAAGGAATTATCCATAAGGATCATGGTCCTGGATCAGATCCTCCCTCTGTTCCTGCTGAGAAAAATGGGGAAGTTCTGGGGCTCTCCAAAGGAAAATTCCCTGGATAAAAAAGAGTTTTATCCAGAAATTAAGATTATAGCAGGAATGGGGCAATTCTGGGGTGTTCCAAGGAATTATTCCCTAGATAAAGATGAGTTTTATCCAGAAATTCAGAAATTAGCAGGAATGGAGAAGTTCTGGGATGCTCCAAGGAAATATTCTCTGGATAATGACCAGTGGAGCTCACCTGGGCAGGTGAAACTTGGAACTGGAAATTTTGGAATTTGTTGGCTCCATCTGGAGCTTTGGAATTTTTCTGCTCCATCCCGCCCTTGCTCAGGGGAGGAGGAGTCTCCAAGGGAAAAATTTGGGATTTGTTTGAAGAATCTGGGAAAATGGAGCAGCCCCATCCTCAGGACGTTCCTGAGGCTCTGATTTTATCTGGGAGCGCTCGGCAGGAATTTCTGGATTTGTTTTCCACCGTGGGGGTGGATTTTCTGTGGGGTTGTAATTTACTCGTCTGGGAAGCACCAACCTTCTGAATCCCAGAAGAACTTCATTCCCAGGGAGAAAAACCTGGAAGTTCAGGCAGAATTCCTTCATTTCTTTGCTTTCTGGGAGCTGTGGAATTCCCTGTTTTCCACACTTTTTACATGCAGCTGAATTTGGGAGGATTCAAACCCAGTGAGAAAATCAGATTTTCAGATAAAAAAATATCATCTTTTATTTGAATTTAAACAGTAAAACCTGTGAGGAGGCTCCTAAAAAAGGAAAAAACCTCTGGCACTTCCCTTTATTCCTCAGGTTTTGTTTGCCCTTCCCAAAATATTCCTAAACCCTGCCAGGATCCATCCAGGGCTTGGATTCCCTTACAATTTTGTCAGATCTTGTCAGGGAGGTCTGGATTCCTTCCTGCCTCGGAGGGAATTCCTTTCCAACCTCATTTCCCTCATTTTCCGTGTTGTTGAATGACTTCTGCTCCATCTTTTCCATTTTTCCCCCTCTTCCCGAAACCCCTTCATTCCTTTCCGGGCTGTCCAGGATAATTATTGCATAATTCCAGGGATTCCAGCTCAGAATGAACTTGCTGGAAGTTTAAATGTTCCATAATCCCCGTCCCCCTCCCTTTCCCTTTTTTTTTCTCCCCCTTTAATCCCGAGTTGAAAGAAACAGGGCTGGGTTATTACGGATTAAAAAAGAGGAGGATTTATCCCTCGGCTTATCGGGATCACCATTCCCACTTAATGAGATCAGAGGACAAGGATTATCAATGGGGGAAAAAACAGGGATGAGTTGGGGTGGACAGAAATTCCTGACAACGTCTCCTGATGTTCCATCCTGGAATTTTGAGACCCAGCTCTGTTTTCCTCAGGGATGCAATTGGGAGGGAGCATCCAAAGGGCACAGCAGAGAGGGAATAGTGGAGATTTTACCGCAAAATGAGAATTTGGGGGTTTTTTTCCTTGCATTCCTCTGCCTGCGAGCCTTAAGCAAGAGGTTGGCGCGTTCCCAGCTTGCTGGGAGTGCAATTGGAGCTTTGAGCAATCCAGGCTTGGGAAGAGCTGATGAATCCCTGTCCTGGATTCTGGGATGCTCCTTTCCCACCTCTGGAAGCAAACCTGGAGATCACGAGGAGTGGGAGAGCAGGAGCAGAACCCCCGGGGTTGGAGCAAGGTGAAGCCGGAGGTTCATCACAATTCCTGGCAGGGTTTTCCATCTCTTTCTGCCTCCTTGGCAGCGGAATTTTGCTCTCATCTTTGGATCTCATCTTGGAATTTTGAGACCCAGCTCTGTTTTCCTCAGGGATGCAACCAGGAGGAAGCATCCAAAGGGCACAGCAGAGAGGGAATAGTGGAGATTTTCCCATAAAATGAGAATTTGGGTTTTTTTTTCCTTGCATTCCTCTGCCTGCGAGCCTTAAGCAAGAGGTTGGCGCATTCCCAGCTTGCTGGGAGTGCAATTGGAGCTTTGAGCAATCCAGGCTTGGGAAGAGCTGATGAATCCCTGTCCTGGATTCTGGGATGCTCCTTTCCCACCTCTGGAAGCAAACCTGGAGATCACGAGGAGTGGGAGAGCAGGAGCAGAACCCCCGGGGTTGGAGCAAGGTGAAGCCGGAGGTTCATCACAATTCCTGGCAGGGTTTTCCATCTCTTTCTGCCTCCTTGGCAGCGGAATTTTGCTCTCATCTTTGGATCTCATCTTGGAATTTTGAGACCCAGCTCTGTTTTCCTCAGGGATGCAACCAGGAGGAAGCATCCAAAGGGCACAGCAGAGAGGGAATAGCGGAGATTTTCCCATAAAATGAGAATTTGGGGTTTTTTTTCCTTGCATTCCTCTGCCTGCGAGCCTTAAGCAAGAGGTTGGCGCGTTCCCAGCTTGCTGGGAGTGCAATTGGAGCTTTGAGCAATCCAGGCTTGGGAAGAGCTGATGAATCCCTGTCCTGGATTCTGGGATGCTCCTTTCCCACCTCTGGAAGCAAACCTGGAGATCACGAGGAGTGGGAGAGCAGGAGCAGAACCCCCGGGGTTGGAGCAAGGTGAAGCCGGAGGTTCATCGCAATTCCTGGCAGGTTTTCCATCTCTTTCTGCCTCCTTGGCAGCGGAATTTTGCTCCTTTTCCCAGGGACAGTCAGAATCTGATCCTGCGGCTCTGTCAGCCTGAATCCCAAATTCCTCCTGAAATTTCCTGGCATGGACAGGCCGGGCTGGCAGCTCCAAGTGGGAGCTGGGAGGGCGGGAAGGTTCTGCTTGGATCTGTGGAAAATGCACCAAAAATTCCATTTTTTTCCCTCTGAATTGTTCCCTTTCCCTGCTTATCCCGAGTTCAAAGAGCTGCAGAATCATGGAGTAATTTGGGTTGGAAAATTAAAGCTCATCCCATTCCACGGGCAGGGACAACTTTCCCTATCCCAGATTGCTCCAAACTGACCTTGGACAATTCCAGGGATGGGGCAGCCACAAATTCCCTGGAAAACCTGGGAATGCCGAGGCCGGTAATGTCCGTGGGTAGGAAAATCCTCCTGGATCCGGCCGCTCTCCAGGGTGCTGAAGCCTCTCGTAGGGATTTGGGAACGGGCACGTCATTCCCCAAGTTCCCTTCTCCCTGCTCCCACTGGAATCCAGGATGAAAAGGGAAAACTGGGATACACTGGAACAACAGAATGCAGGGAATGTGGGAATTCCCCCTTTTCCACCCCTGGTATGGTTTTCAAGCTGGAGTTTGGGTGCTGGGTGGTCTCCACAATTTTAAACCCCACGTGGGTAAAGCCTGGCTCTGCTGGGCTGAGCTGAGGGCTGATCCTGCTCCTGATGGTGGTGACCTCCTGAGGTAATTCCAGCTGGAATTGTTTGGGGATCCGGCTGCCTCTGGGTTTTTTGGGAGCAGGGAACAAGATCCTCTCCCTTTTTGTGCGGCTTTGGGGATTTTTGTTCTCCTGGACAAAGCTCGGCTGCCCATCCTTGTAGGAGCAGATTTATTGGCTATTCCTTTTTAATGGATATTCCCAGCAGCTTTTAATGGATATTTCCAGCAGTTTTTGGTGGATATCCAGAGCAGGTTTTGGTGAATATTTAGAGCACTTTTTTGGGATATTCTCAGCAGATTTTATTGGATATTCCCTGCAGTTTTTGCTGAATA
Organism: Ammospiza caudacuta; assembly: GCF_027887145.1. NCBI lineage: Eukaryota > Metazoa > Chordata > Aves > Passeriformes > Passerellidae > Ammospiza > Ammospiza caudacuta. The sequence continues at coordinate 5,761,320 of NC_080616.1, read as the reverse complement.
TTCAGAGCAAGTTTTGTTGGATATTCACAGTGCTTTTATTGAATATTCCCAATAGTTTTTGGTGGAAATTCAGAGCAGGCTTTGTTGGATATTCAGAGTTTTTTGGATATTCCCAGCAGCTTTTTTTTTTTTATATTACTGACTGTTTTAATTTGATATTCCCTGCAGTTTTTATAGGATATTCCCCCAACCTGTGAGCAGGGAAAGAATCCCAGCCTTCCCTTTTTCCCCGGGTGAAGATCAGCCAGCCCCTCAGGCTCTTCCCAGCCCCTCAGGCTCTTCCCAGGCCTTCAGGCTCTTCCCAACCCCTCAGGCTCTCCCCAATCCCAGACTCTTCCCCTGGGTTTTGTTTGCCCTTCCCAAAGTATTCCCTTGGATTTTAAAACCCACCAAGATCCATCCAGGGCTTGGATTCCTTTACAATCTTTCTCAAATCTTGTCAGGGAGGTCTGGATTCCTTCCTGCCCTGGAGGGAATTCCTTTCCAAACTAATTTCACTCATTTTTGGATGACTTGTGTTCCATCTTTTCCCTTTTTTCCCCCTCTTGCCGAAGCCTTCTCAGCTCTCCAGGATGGTGACACCACCAGCCACTCTGGATTTGCAGACACAGCCCCATTTGTGGGGCCGGGATCGTTCCTTGTGGGATAAAGGCCCCTCTGTGATTCCAGCCGGGGCCGATGGAGTGCGGGGCGCAGGAGAAGATCCCGTCCCTGCTGTCACCTCGGTGGTGTCACATTCCTGAAATCTGGCTTTGACATTCCCAGCAGAGCCGGCCACAAAGGCTCCTTGTTGAGGTCTCCTTTGGGATGGGGCTGAGGCAATCCCAGCTGGGAGCGGGAGGAGGGGAGGGACAGGACGGGGCTTTGTGCCACCCGCACGTGCCAGGACACCCAGGGAGATCCTCTGGTGGCGCTTCCGACAGGCTGAGGGTGGTGGGAACGGTCAGCCTGGAGAAGGGATTGTTGTGTGGGAAGCTGGGATTTGTTTTGTGTGGGGAAACGGGGATTTGGTTTGTGTGAGGATATCAGGATTTATTTTGTGTGGGGATATTGGGATTTGATTCGTGTGGAAACCCAGCGTTTAATTTGTGTGGAAACCTCGGAATTTAATTTGTGCGGATTTCATTGGTGTGGAGACCTCAGGATTTGATTGGTGTGGAGAACTCAGGATGTGAAGGGGTTGCAAGGAAGGAAAAGGGAATCTGCCGCAGGAATTGGGGTGGTGGGACAAGAGGATGGGTTCAGGGAGATTTGGGTGGGAATTTGGGAAAGAATTTTTCCCTGTTATGGTGGGGAGGCCCTGGGATGGAATTCCCAGAGAATCCATGGGTGGCCCATCGCTGGAAGTGGAGATATCAGAATTTGATTTGTGTGGAAACCTCAGGATTTGATTTGTATGGAAACCTCGGGATCTGAAGGTGTTACAAGAGAGGAAAAGGGAACCTGCAGCAGGAATTGGGATGACAAGACAAGAGGATGGGTTCAGGCTGAAAAAGGGGAAAATTGGGTGGAATATTGGGAAGAGTTCTTCCCTGTGAGGGTCGGGAGGCCCTGGGATGGAATGCCCAGAGAATCCATAGGTGGCCCATCCCCAGAGGTGTCCCAAGCCAGGCTGGAGCCACTTGGGATAGTGGAAGGTGTCCCTGTGGTGGCGATGGGGGACCTTAACCTCCCTCCCAACACAAACATTCTGTGATTCCGCCTCAAATCCACTCAAAAAATGGATAAATGGATAATCCCATTTCCTTCTTCCCCTGTACCTGGAAAATTTCAACTCTAACAGAAAATACCTCAAACCCAAACTTCCTATCCAAACCCCCTTAATTCCCAGAAAAGCTGAAATTTGGCCGAATTCATCCACGTATTTTTTTTTACATCCAGCACCAGAACTGCACATTTTAGAGGGCGGATTTTTCCTGAATGTCCTTCAAAACCCAATTCTGCACATCCCAGGCTGCCATTTCCTGCTGACAGCTCCGGGATCCAGCTGCCAGCGCTCCCCAGGGATTTTATTCCTGCCCATCCCAGCAGCTGGGACCAGCCTGGGGATTTTTGGTTGACCTCTTCTGAATCGTGCTGGCCCCGGCGACAGCTGCGAGGCTGAGCTGGCCCCGGCCCAGGACAGCAGGCTGCTCCCCCATGTTTGATTCCAGGAATTCTGGCTTCTTTGTCTCCCTTTTCCAGCGTTTTGGACAGGCCTGGGATTGGGATGGGGGTGGGAATGTTTCCTGGGACTGACACAGCTGAGCTGGAGGGAATTTGGGGTTTTCTAAGTGCTCCTGGCAGGATTTTTGACCCAAATCTCAGATTTGGGAATAGACACTTGGGAATTCCTCTCTGTGAATAGTTCTCACAATTCCTCTCCCAAACCCCAGAGTAAGGTGAAAAACAGGAATATCCAGGAGTATCCAGGGATGAAACCCCCCAGGAAACAAAACAAAACCCTCCTTCCCAAGGGAAAAGCAGTTCCTGCCCTATTGTCCGGTGAAAAGGGGGTGGGAATGGCTGGGATTGATCCCAAACAGCTGCTGGGACGTGGGAGGACAGATGGCTCAATTATGTCCAGAATGGGATGGGCAGTGTGGGGTTTGGGAGGCTTTGGGATCCTTTACCCTGAAAACCTGAGCTGGGAGAGGCTGTGGAGGGGATTTGGGAGATCTTGGGATCCTCTTTGTACTAAAGGAAGGGCTTTGGGAGATTTTGGGATCCCCCTCTCTGCAAATCTGAGCGAGGAGAGGATGTGGAGGGGATTTAGGAGACTTTGGGATCCCTTTCCCACTAAATCTGAGCCGGGAGAAGCCGTGGAAGGGGTTTGGGAGATTTTAGGATTCTTTTTCCACTAAACCAGAGGCGGGAGAAGCCATGGAGGAAGTTTGGGAAGCTTTGGCATCCCTTTCTCACTAAAGGAGGGGCTTTGGGAGATTTTGGGATCCCCCTCCCTGCAAATCTGAGCGAGGAGAGGCTTTGAAGGGGATTTGGGAGATTTTGGGATCCTTTCCCCACTAAATCTGAGCTGGGAGAACCCATGGAGGGGCTTTGGGAGATTTTAGGATTCTTTTTCCACTAAATCTGAGCGAGGACAAGCCATGGAGGAGCTTTGGGAAGCTTTGGCATCCCTTTCCCACTAAGGGAGGGTCTTTGGGAATTTTAGGATTTTATTCCCACCAACCTGAGCCAGGAGAGGCTTTGGAGGGGCCTTTCCCAGGAGATCCCCCAGGTGCAGGTGGATGTGCCAATTTGGGATGTGCCAGTTTGGGATGTGCCAATCCCAAATTGTGCCACCTCGGAGCGCTCCGTGCCACCCTCCTGCTATTTCTGCTCCCGATCTGTGCCACAGCCGGAGCTGTCCTTGGGATGGGGCTCCAGAGGCCATAAAACCCCACGGGATTTGGGATTTGAGCAGCTCTGGGATAATTTTAGCCCCGTGCTCTGCTGGAGGAGAGGGAGGAGCAGGAATGGGGCCCTGGGATGGAGCTGAGCCCTCTGATCCAGGGTGTGCGATTCATCCAGCTGGAATCTCATCCCAAAACCTCATTTCATGGGGTTTTTGTGGGAAAAGGACCCAAAATGTTCCCCTGGGAGCCAGGGGAGGGGGTGGGATGAGGTTTTAAGCAGGGAAAGAGAAAATAGGAATGCAGGAACAGCTGGGAACGCTGGAGGAAGAGGAGCGGGAAGTTCAAGGTGCACCGAGGTGATAATTGGGATTTCTGAAGTGTTAATTGGGATTTCTGGAGGTTTTTGCGATTCAGCTTGGAGTGATCAGCAGGAAAATTCTTCCCTTTATCCCCTTTAATTCTTCCCTTTATTCCCCCTTGTTCTTCCCTTTATTTCCCCCAGGAGAAATTTTTGGGGCATCTCCAGGGTCAGGAGAAATTTCTGGGGACATTTCCACTCCCCAGAGTCAGGAAAGGTCCTGGGGGTGTCTCCAGAATCAGGGATAATCCTGGGGACATCTCCACCCTCCAGGATCAGGAAGAATTCCTGAGGAATTCCAGGAGAGTTCCTCCCAATTCTCCAGGGTCAGGAGAAATTCCTGTGGACACCTCCACTCTCCAGAAAAGATCCTGGGGACACCACCAGGAGATGTCCCAGGGCCAGCACAGCTCCAGCGGCACAGAGCCAGCTCCAAACTGGAAAATCAGGAAGCTGAGGCTTCTCCACGTGGGATTTCCTGGCTCTGGGCACTGGGAAATCCCAAAATCCTTGTGGAGGACCAGCTCAGCACTGGGCAGAGTGATCTGGGTGGGTCTGGGAGGTGCCACCATGGGCACCCTTGGGAATGCTGCTGTTCCCTCCTCCTCCTCTCCCTCATGGAATCATGGAATGGCCAGGACGCCCAGGGCAGGAGCAGATCCTCTCCAAATCCCATTTTCCCTTTGATATCCCAACAGAACATCCCAGGAGCTGCTTTAGAGAATGAAATTAAAACCTGCTCAACCCCGCTCAGATCTTGTCTCCCTTTCATGTTCCCTCTCCCAGAGGCTGGAGCAGCTTTTAATTCCAGCAAATCCAGGGAAAACCAGGAGAAGGAACAAATCCATCGACAGCGATGGGGTTTGATGGTTTCAAATCCTGAGTTTGCTCCTCTCACTGTCCCATCCTTCTCCCTCCCGGCCCCATTCCGATTTTCCAACCATTGGAAATCTCTCTGCCGTGCCCGGTGGGCATCACCCAATCACAGAAAATCTGGGATCAGCCAGCCTGGAATTATCCTGGAGGCTCCTGAGGGTTTAATGAGGCTCAAAGTGGAACCAAAAGGGGTTTGTGGAGGGGGAGGGAGGATTTGGGGGTTCCTGGAGGTGGAGGGATCTGGGATGGGACTCGTTGAAGCCCCAAAACCTCGGGATCAGCTCCTGGAAGCTCCAAATTCTCAGAATCACCCAAAAGAGGGAATTTTGGTGGTGGAGATAAGAAAATTCCCCTTGGCATGATGTTCATTCCATATTGGGATAGGGCAGCTGGAAAACTGGGAATGTTGCTGTGTTCATTCCCAAATATCAGAGTTTGGATTCACCCAGACCGGGAAAAGGTGAAGCCTTGGAAAGAAGCTTGGGAAGTGGGAAAATGGGAATTCTTGCCCCAAAAGGGCTCGGAGCTGGCACTGGGACACCTCCTCCTCCCTGCCTTCCCTACTCCCAGCCGTTTAATCAGGAAAATGGGAATTGCATATTAATGAGATGCTAATGAAGCCGTGGATGGGATCGGGCGAATCCTCATTTAAAGCCACAAAGCGGAGCTTTGTTTTTAAGGCGGGTTTATCACTGCTGGGCCTGCCTGATTAGTCCTAATCTCCCGCTGCTCTCCGTTGGGAAATTCCCGCTTTTATTCTTTGGGAAGTCTCTCCCGAAGTTCCTGCACCACCCTCCAGGGAAATCCCGGACAATTATCCCAACAAAGATTCTTCTCCCCACTTCCTCCTTCCCCCATCTATTCCCGAATTTCTGGATACCCAGCAAGGCTTCGTCTGGATTTTTAATTTTATTTTTAGTGTAATTCCCTCTTTTCCCCCACTGGGGTTGGCTCTTTCCCAGCTGGAAAATCCCAGGATGAGCAATGATGGTGCAGGAGGTTGGGAAATGCGGATCCCTGTGATCCACTCCCCAGTTCCTCTGGAATTTTCTTGCTGTGAAAGGGAACTGCCACCACTGCAGAGGCGAAAACCCCAAAAATTCCAAGCTGGAATATCGGTGGAATAGTCAGAAATTCGTGGCTGGGAATTCTCAGCGCTGGGGATGTCTCTGCTCTGCTTTTCCCCAGGGCTGGGAACAAAAGGAAGCTGCATCTGGGAACAAAACGCTCTGGGAACGTGTCACCCGCTGGGGACACGGGGACAGGCCCAGGCTGGCACTCGGGCACGGGGAGGGCACAGAGTGGGCAGTGTCCTGTGCCCCATTGTTCCCGAGGGAAAAGGCTGGGAAAGAAGGGAAGGACGGAGAAAGTCGGAATTACGGATCAGGGCTGTGGAGCCTCGGCGCTTCTCCAGGATGGAGGGGTTGGGAAAAGCCAGGGGAGGACATGGAGAGGAAAAAGGGTATTTTTTGGGGGGTGTGGTGCTCAGGGAGTCGTCAGGATCTGGGAAATTTTAGGGGGAAATGGGGATTTTTTGGGATGTGGGGAGCTCAGGTAGTCCTTCTTGGAATGTGGGAAATTTTATGGAGAAACAGGGATTTTTTTTGGGATGTGGAGATTTCAGGGTGTCCTTCCTGGGATATGGAAAATCTTAGGGGTAAATGGGGATTTTTTGGGATATGGGGAGCTCAGGATGTCCTTCCCGGGATGTGGGAAATCTTTGAGTTTGGGATAGAGAGAGGGAGAAGCTCAACCTGAGCTTTGAAGGGGGAAAAATGGGAGAGGGAATGGGAGGAATTCCCTGCCCTTGGAATAATCTGTGACAAGGTGGAGATTTCCTGTAAATCCTTGGATTTCTGACATTTTTTGGGATAAAGAGAGGGAAAATTGTGCTGGACATGGGAGAGGGAAAGGGAAATGACTCCCTGCCCTAGGAGGATGAGGAAGAGGAGGTGGAATAAATCAAATCCTTGGAGATTGTGGGATCTGCCCCACTGTGGGATGGGGACATTCCGGTGCAGTGGCAAGCGCACGGGAAAAGGTTTGGAGCTCCCTGCAGCCTCCAGGAATTGTAGGGAAGTGGGATTTTTGGAATGGGGGTAATTCCAGAGCTGGGGTGCCCCTCCAAGGGCAGGGATGGAGCAGTGGGAAGAACAGGCAGGAAGTTTGGGAATTCTGAGCTGGAGCTGATGGAGCAGAATTCCCTTGGGAACAAGGAATCAGCACCCAGGAATGGGACAATTCCAGGACTATTTAAAGCCAGGCTTTGCCTGCTCTGCTTTCCCAAATTCCCCTCCTGCTCAGATGCTCTGAGCCCAGAGGCTCTGGAAAACCAGAGGAGTGGGAGCAGGGCTGGGATCACCAAGGGTTCCTCCAGGAAGATTTTCCTCCTAATTAAGCTCAACAATAACAACAACAAAAAGGAATTTTTCCCTTTTTAATAATAAATCAGGAGCGTTTTCCCGATGGGAGCACTGAGCCTTTTCCCACCAGCTTCCAGAGGGTCTGCTCCGAGCTCTCTCTCATTCCTCATGAATAATTTTCCGGATTCCTCCCCTGTCCTGCATGGATTGGCGTTGCCATGGCCACCGGGGAGGGATGCAATCCTGAGGGATGCGGGAGAGCGGCAGGAAAAGGGTTGGGAAAATGGGAAAATCCCAAAAAGGGGTCTGGCATCCTGCAGGGATGCTCCAGATAATCCCGCTCCCAGTTTTTTGTGGGATTCCCTGACGTCCTAAAGGGGTTTTGTGCCTGGATTTTGTGGGATTCATCCATCCCAAATGGAAATTCTGGTTTTCCCACGCTCTGAGCACTTGTTCCGAATTGAGCTTGGAAACAGGGAGAGAAATCCTTCCCAAAGCCATGTGAGGGAGATTCCCAATTTTCCACATCACCTCAGCCAAGGTGGAACACGCTCCACATTCCCATATTGTCCGGGGAAAAACTTGGGATGCTTTTTCTGGGACAGATCGTGCCCGGATCCTGTGCCTGAGGTGTGCCAGAGGTGGGATCCTTCCTCCTCTCCTGAATTTTCCATGGAAAACCCTCCCAGTGTTTTACCAAAGTTGAATTCTAGCTCCAATTCCGATGTGCAGAATTCAAGGAATTTGCTGATCCAACCCTCAGTCCCAATTCCTGCTCTTTGTTTCACTCAGCTCCGGGGTTTTAATGGATTTTCACGCTTATCCCATTGAATATTCCCAGCAGGAAACTTTGGTGGATTGGAGATGAGGTGGGAGGAGTTAAATATTGAAATTTCCCTTTCCTTTGTTTTTTTCCCTCGACTTTAAATTCCTTGATTTTCCTGCGGATTTTCCCTCCCGCTTCCAGTGGTGTCAGCAAGGGGAGATTTGTGTTTCCGAAGATTTGCAGGACACAGATTCCACCTTTTCCAGGGATTTTGGAAAGTTTTGGCAGATAAAAATCCTCACTTCATTCATCCCTGGCTCAATCCATCCTTCGACGTTTTCCAAGGAAACCCTAAATTCCAACCCGACTTTTTAATTCCCCAAAATCCCTTTTATTTTTATGGAATTTTTAACCACGGCATCCCCGGGCTCCCTCCTGAGCTGGCTTTGTGCCAGCTTCATTATCCCAGAGCCAAAAGCTTCTCCCAATTAATTTATTCCCATTCCGGAGGCAGCTCCGGCGGCAGATGGAGAGGTGGTGACACCGGGATTTGATGATTGAGTGACAAAGGGTGACAATCCCATGGAAAGTGACGGGAAAAGTTGTGAGAAATGCCAGGGAATGGTGAGAAAAATTACAGAATGGTGGGAAATAGCAGGGAAGGGTGTTGCCCTCCTTGGGGAATGAATAAATTTGAAATTTCGTCGCGTTCCTGTGGAAAATGTCCTGGAGGGTTGTCGTAATTTCTGGGAAAAGAAGTGAGAAAGGGATCACCAAAACCTGCCAGGAATGGTGGGACACCCCTGGAGCATCAGCTTTGGGTCACCAGGTGGGTTTTTTGGGAATGAGCTTCATGGAAATGTCCGAGGCCAGATCAGTTCCCACTGGGATCAGTCAATTTCCACTGGGATAAATCAGTTCCCATTGGGATGAATCAGTTCCCAGTGGGATCAGTTGGTTCCTGCTGAGATAAATCAGTTCCCACTGGGATCAGTTAGTTCCTACTGGGATCACTCAGTTCCCATTGGGATGAATCAGTTCCCAGTGGGATCAGTTGGTTCCTACTGGGATCACTCAGTTCCCAGTGGGATAAATCAGTTCCCAGTGGGATCAGTTGGTTCCTACTGGGATCACTCAGTTCCCATTGGGATGAATCAGTTCCCAGTGGGATCAGTTGGTTCCTACTGGGATCACTCAGTTCCCAGTGGGATAAATCAGTTCCCAGTGGGATCAGTTGGTTCCTACTGGGATCACTCAGTTCCTACTGGGATCACTCAGTTCCCATTGGGATGAATCAGTTCCCAGTGGGATCAGTTGGTTCCTACTGGGATCACTCAGTTCCCACTGGGATAAATCAGCTCCCACTAGGATCATTCAGTTCCTACTGGGATGAATCAGTTCCCACTGGGATCAGTTGGTTCCCACTGCGAATCCCACTGGGATCAGTCAACTCCCACTGGGAATCTTATGGGGATCACTCAGTTCTCACTGGGATAAATCATTTCTCGCTGGGATCACTCGGTTCCCGCTGGAATCACTCGGTTCCCACTGGGATCGCTCAGTTCCTGCTGGGATCGCTCAGTTCCTGCTGGGATCACTCAGTTCCCCCTGGGATAATTCGTTTCCTACTGGGATCGGCCGTGCCTGATGCCCTTGGCAGGATGGAGGGGGGTCTGGGATCCCACGATGGGATCAGGATCTGCTGTTCCTGTGTCGGAGGGTTCCTCTCACACAGGAGAAGAATTCCAAGGGTCCCAGCTTCCCTGGGTGGATTTTCCCATGGGAACAGACGTCCCTGGCACAGATGAGCTGTGGGTTGTGTCCAGCAGGGAAGGGAATTCCAGCCAAACCCTCTCCCAGCTCCGTGTGATCGGAAAAACGTGGAGTTTTCCTCTCTCTGAGTGTTGTATCCATCATTTTATTCACAAAACCATGGAGCATCCTGAGTGGGAAAGGACTCCCGGGGACCCCAAAAATCCCAAACATTCCCATCCTTGGAGAGGCTCAGGCTGCTCCAAGCCCAGGTGCAGAATCCGGCAGCAGGAGCGGAGGTGGGACCCGAGAATCTTTTCCAGAGGCTCCGGATCCATCCCAGGGCTGTTTTCCCACCTGATTTAACCCTTGGCTGATCCCAGGGCCAGATGCCACCAGGGAGGGGTGGGCTGGGGACACTCTGGGGACAGGCACAGACCGTGTCCCCGCGTGCCACCAGCTCCGGGGGTTTTCTGGGAGCAGCGTGGGATGGATGGCCCTGGAAAGGAGGTGACAATGGCACAGCGTCACCTCCACCTGTCCTGAGCTGCCAGGGGGGTTGGGATGGGATTTGCTGGGATGGGATTTATTGGGATGGGATTTATTGGGATTTTCTGCTCCATCAGGAACAGGACAAGGAGACTGGAGTGTCCCTGAGTCACCACCCCATAGATTCTTTGGGATTTTCTGTTGGGATTCCTGGGAAAATGGTGCTGGAGCAGCCTCAGTGCCCCCCAGCATTTTACAGCTTGTTTATCGGTTCTGCTGACTTATGGGGTGTTGTTTTAAAGATTAATTGTTTAAAGGTAAAAAAAAATAATTGTTTAAAGGATTTATTGGGATGGGATTTGCTGGGATGGGATTTGCTGCTCCATTGGGAACGGGACAAGGGGACTGGAGTGTCCCTGAGTCACCACCCCACAGATTCTTTGGGATTTTCTGTTGGGATTCCTGGGAAAATGGTGCTGGAGCAGCCTCAGTGCCCCCCAGTTTTTTACAGCTTGTTTGTGTGTTCTGTTGACTTATGGGGTTTTGTTGTAAAGATTAATTATTTAAAGATAAAAAACAGGTTTTTATCTTTTTTTTTTTTTTTTTATACCATGACACCAACCCAAGGGGATTTTCTGCCAGTGGCAAAGCTGCTCCGTGCTCCTCAATCAGCTTTAATGAAGCAATAAACAAAGCTGCCGGAATGTTCCCAGGGAACAACAATTCCCAAAGTTTAACTGTTCCTCCTGCAGCCATAAATCGGGATAAACTGGGATAAAAATCCAACTGCTGCTGGGAGCATCCTGCTGGTCCTAACGAGCGGATTAAATCAAATCCCTCACTGTTTAATTTTGTTGAATTCCAAGCCCAGGTTCCCTTTGCTTCCCATTTCCTGCTCTGGGAGCTGGGGGTGTTTTCCTGGAGCAGGAATGTAAGGAAGGGATTTTTCCCATTGTTTTCCCAAAAAATCTCATTTTAAGAAATGGGAATAAATGAATTCCAGTCCGTCCTCAGAGTGGTTTGTGCACCCAGTGGATCCCAGGGGACATGGGGACATTCCAGGTGCTGTTTGTAGGGATTTTGGGAATTCTGACAAGGAGATGACTTTGAGGCAGATTTCCTGCAGGGGGTCCGTGTCCTGGCCTGTGCCGGAGTGGGATCTCCTGGGAATTTCTGCAGGAAGAGGAGCTGTTCCTGTGGGTTGTTGTTTCAGATCCTGGAGGGAGAAAAAAAGATAATTCCATGGAATTCTGAGAAGCAGAGCAGGGCTCAGCTTGTCCTGCTGGTGAGGGACCAACCCCAATCTTTCCCTCTCTGTGCCTCCCTTTGGGATGTAGAGATGAGCCTGATGGATTTTTCCTGCTTTTTGGGCTGGTCTCAGATCCTTTATATGCCAGAAAAATGCCGGGAAAATGCTGATTTTTGGGAAAAGCTTCTCCCCTGCTTTTGCCCTGTCTCCAGCACCCCGAGTTCAGAATGTCCCTGCTCCCTGTGGCAGCTCCAGCCTCTGTGTGACAGGAGAATTCCCCGTTCCCGGCGGGAGCAGCGGGGACAATGCGGGGCTGTGTTCTCCAGGAGCCACCTACACGCGCAGGAATTGTTCCCGTGGATTGTTCCCAGGGATTGTTCCCTCTGCCCACATCTGCTCCGGACAAAGGGGCCCTGGAGGAGCCTGGAGGAGCCTGGAGGAGCCTGGAGGAGCCTGGCATTTTCTAGGGGATGAATTCCCTGTGTGGTTTTCCCAGCCAGCTCGGCTCCATGCAATCCTAAGGATCATCCTGTATCATCCAGCAGGGGCATTCCTGCAGGATTCTGTTCACGCCACAGATTCTGTGTTGCTTTTACAGCTCAGAAATTGTCTGGAATTTCGTTTCTTCCTGATATTCCTTTATTTTTGTAGTGGGGCCTAGAGGGATTTGTAGGGAGAAGCTGCCCTTGGATCTCTGGAATTGCCCAATGCCCAGCTGGAGCAATCTGGGATAGGGGAAGGTGCGCCTGTTCTTGGGATTAGCTTTAAATTCCCTTCCCAACCATTCCAGGATTCCATATTTCCCATCAGAGCTTGGGCTCAGCCCTTTTCTATTCCCGTATTTACAAATATCCCCCAGGAATCTGTTCCTCCTTCCCTCTCAGCTATTCCGCACCCCCCAATCCAAGGAAAACAAGAAATTCCTCACTTTTCAGCCCCAAACTCTTCCTATTTAGACCCTTTTAAACCCTCTCTGCTTCCCTCCCCTAAAATATCCCTATTTGAAATGGATTTAGAGCTTTTTGTTGTCTTTTTGGGGTCTGCATTTGTTACCAGAGGGATTAAAGGTGTCTGGGTGGAAAATCCTGGGAGCTTGGATGGGATCTTGTCACTGTTGAGTAAGAAACGACACAGACTCACCACAAGGATGGTTTGGACAGCATAACACAACTTTTCTTCAGATTCCCCATTTTTTTATACATTCTTCCCCTACAGATAGACCCGATTTCTCAATTAATCAATGCATTTCACCTGATTGGCTCATTAACAAAGCGCCTTTCTTCTAAACAATTTTTGAGAAAAACAGGAAAACAGAGAGTAGGAAAACAATACCTGCAGGTTGTTTATCATAAAAATAAGCTATCATTATTTATTTTCAACTCCCTGAAGTCTCAAAAGCCGATTCCGGGAAAACTTATCTGGTTTTCTCACTCTCTGGCCAGGCTGTCACATTCACAACATCTGGTAGCAGCCAGGGGAACATCTGGATCCTGGCTGGGAATGGGATTGTTTGGAGACCAACTGGGAAAAATCCCAATCCTAGAATTCTGCTGGATCAATGTCAGGATTTTTGGGACAACAGCTCCAGACCCCGGAGCTCATCCCGATGCCCTGAGGGGTTGGATATTCCTCAGTGATTTTTACACATAAAATACAATTATTGTTAATTTTTTCAACAGCAAATCCACATTTTATTCAATCCCATGGGCTCCATTTGGATCCTACTGCTCCCAGGAATTTTCTCTTTGTCTCTGGGCGCTCACTCCAGGACAGGAGCCCAAACAACCCCATAAATCCTTCCAGCAGGACAATCCTGGGCTCAGGAGAGCTGTTCCCACGCATTCCCCAAATCCTGGCCACCATTTCTGGCCCCATTCCCACCATTTTTTGGGCGGAAACGCCGCGTTCCCAAAGTTTCCAAAGGGAAAACACCAGGATTGGCTCAGTGATGTGACTCTGGGGTTGTTTTTTTCCAGCTGAGGATCCCTCTGCACGTGCCACCACCCCAGGGGACACCCCAAAGTCACTCCAAGGGACATCCCAAGGTCCTGAGGCCACACAGGGAAGCTCCAAGATGATCCCGAGGAGAGCCCAGGTCACCTGCGCCGGAATTGCCTTCGCCCTCTGCCTCCAGCACCTCGTCAGCGCCATCGAGGTCCCCCTGGACCGTAAGTTTGGGATTTATCCTCTCCCAAAAATTCCTCGCTGGGATGGGGAGGAGGTGGGATGAAGGTGGGAACATCCCAGGTGGATTTTCTCCTCCACAGCTGAGTTTTCTCCTCCACACTTGGATTTTTCTCCTCTGCATTTGAGTTTTCTTCTCCAAATTTGGAATTTCTCCTTGTCAATTGAGTTTTCTCCTCCAAATTTGGGTTTTCTTCTCCAAATTTGGAATTTCTCCTCCACAGTTGGGTTTTCTCCTTGACAATTGAATTTTCTCCTCCACATTTGGGTTTTCTTCTCCAAATTTGGATTTTCTCCTCCACAGTTGGGTTTTCTCCTCCACATTTGGGCTTTCTCCTCCACATTTGGGTTTTCTTCTCCAAATTTGGATTTTCTCCTCCACATTTGGTTTTTCTCCTTGACAATTGAATTTTCTCCTCCACATTTCGGTTTTCTTCTCCAAATTTGGGTTTTCTCCTCCACATTTGGGTTTTCTTCTCCACAATTGGGTTTTCTTCTCCACAATTAGGTTTTCTCCTCCATGATTAGGTTTTCTCCTCCACATTCGGAAGAAAAAGGGTTTTTTGTGTAGGGTTTCCAAGGCCTGCAAAAACTGGATTTACTTTCTGGCTCTGCTGGGAACGGGGTTGGAACAGGTTGAATTAACCTCCTGTCTTTTTCCCTCTATGCTTTCCCTTTGGGAATAACAGCAAATATCCAGAGTGAATGTAAGTGTTCCCTTCCCCAGAACTGCATGAGGGGTCCCTGAGCAGTGGCTGGTGGTGGCACAAGGGGGACATGGCCCCTTCTGAGCCGCTTTTCCTGCATGTCCAGGTTGGGAAAGTCATGGAAAGGCTGGAGCAGCTTGGGAAGAGCTCCCAGCTCTCTGTGCTGTCCCCGGAGCAGGGACTGGGCTGTGTTTGCCATGGAAAAGTTGTTCCTGCAGGGTTTGGGTTTGGAGGAGGGCAGGAACCCCCTCCTGGCTCTTGTTCCAGGCTCTGCCTCACATCCTGATGAGTTGGGAGCATCCCTGGATGCTTGGATCTTCACAGCCTTGGATCTTCTCCCCAGGAGATGGGATCTGCAGTTCGGAGATCAGGGCCAGGTCCTATGCCATCCATGGGGTTCCTGTGTCCCATTTTCCATCCCTGCCCTCCTAAATTCCAGCTCTGAGCTCCTTTGGGCTCATCCTGGGGGGTTGGAATCTCTTCCTTGCACCAGGAATTTCTCAGGATCCCTGACCCAGCCCCTTCTGAGCTGCAGATCCAGGATGAATTGCCACTGGGTTCATCCTGTGGGAACAGGAGGCTGGAACTGGGACATTCCCTTAGGAGACCAAGATACAGAGAGGGAATTGAGGATTTTTGGTAGCTAAAGGACACTGTGATGCTCCAAGAGGTGATGAATTCAGGGAATTCACAGGAATTTCCTCAGGATTCAACCTCCAAATCACACACCCTGCTGGGGGAAGGAGATGAGATCCCAGCAGGAACAGCTGTGGGATGGCACTGAGGGATCTCCCCCGGTTCCTCACGGATTTCCCTTTCCTCGCAGTGCCGCAGCCCCCCACCATCACCAAGCAATCCATCAAGGATTACATCGTGGATCCCAGGGATAACATCTTCATCGAATGCGAAGCCAAAGGCAACCCCGTTCCCATGTGAGTGCATTCCCAGCGCTCATCCCGCTGTCCCTTGTCACTCCAGAACCTCTCCCACCCTCCCTGCCCAGCCCATCCCGCTGTCCCTCACCACTCCAGAGCCGCTCTCACCCTCCCTCCAAATCCATTCCACTGCTGCCCCACCACAGGTAGGGACCTCCCTGGGGACATGGTTCCAAACCCAGCTTTTCCTTGCCGTTCCAGCTTCTCCTGGACGCGGAATGGGAAGTTCTTCAACGTGGCCAAGGATCCCAAGGTGTCCATGAGGAGGAGATCGGGGACTTTGGTCATTGATTTCCACAGTGGGGGCCGGCCCGATGACTACGAGGGCGAGTACCAGTGCTTCGCCAGGAACGACTACGGCACGGCCCTTTCCAGCAAAATCCACCTCCAGGTTTCCAGTGAGTGATTCCAGGGAAGCAGAGCAGGGCCATGGGAGGTTTGGGGGGAATGTCCAGCGCTCAAATGGCTCCAGGTGTGTCCAGGTGTGTCCAGGAGACAGGGAAGAAATGGGGTTGTGGTTGGGAATGGCTCAGGGTGGAAGGGATGGATTTGAGGAATTTGTGGAATTGAGGATAGGGATTTAAGGGTATGGATTTCAGGGATGGATTTGGGGGCATGGAATTGAGGATATGAATTTAGGGGTATGGATTTCAGGGATGGATTTCAGGGGTATGGATTTGAGGGCAGAGAATTGAGGATATGAATTCAAGGGTGCAGATTCCAGGGATGGATTTGAGGGTATGGATTTGGGGGGTTTGGATTCAGGGGTATGGATTTCAGGGATGGATTTGAGGGTGTGGAACTGAAGATACGAATTTAAGGGTATGGATTCCACAGATGGATTTGATGGATGAATTTAAAGGGATGGATTTCAGGGTATGGATTTGAATATAGGCTTGAGGACATGGATTTGAGGGGATGGAATTGAGGATATGAATTCAAGGGTATGGATTCCAGGGATGTATTTGAGGGTATGGATGTGGGGGGTTTGGATTTACGGGTATGGATTTGAGGGATGGATTTGGGGGCACAGATTTCAGGGGATGAATTCCAGGGAGTTTTGCACACACCCAGAAGAATTTTGCTCTGAAACCAGGCCGGATCCAGCGGGAATCACTCCTGAGGAATCCTTTCCTCCTTTCCTCGCTTTCCTTTTCTTCCCGTGGCAGAATCTCCACTGTGGCCCAAGGAAAAGGTGGATGTGATCGAGGTGGACGAGGGGGCCCCGCTGAGCCTGCAGTGCAATCCCCCACCCGGCCTCCCCGAGCCTGTCATCTTCTGGATGAGCAGCTGTGAGTTGGGAGCGCCTTTTCCACCTGGAACTCTGGGAATGGTGGCTCCATTACCTGTGGGATTTAAAATAACCATGGGTGGGGTTGTTGCTGATAGTTTGGGGTTGGTTCTATCAGTCTGGGGTTACTCCTGTTAGTTTAGGGCTGGTCCTGGTAGTTTAGAGTTCTTTCTGCTAGTTTAGGGTAATTTCTATTAGTTTAGGGCATTTTCTGCTACTTTAGCACTGGTCCTGATAGGACCAGGGTAATTTCTGCTTGATTGGGGTTGTTTCTGCTAGTTTAGGATCGTGGCTGATAGCTCAGGGTCATTGCTGGTAGTTTAGGGTAATTACTGCTAATTAAGGGCACTTTCTGCTAGTTTGGGGTTGTTGCTGGTGGTTTAGGGTTTTTTTCTGCTAACTTACGACACTTTCTGCTAGGTTGGGGTCCTGGCTGCTAGCTTAGGGTCATTGCTGGTAGTTTAGGGTAATTGCTGCTAATTAAAGGCACTTTCTGCTAATTTAGGGTTGTTATTATAATTTAGAGTTTTTCTCTGCTAACTTAGGACACTTCCTGCTAATTTAGGGTCGTTATTGTAATTTAGGGTCGTTACTGTAATTTAGGGGTTTTTTTTCTGCTAACTTTCTTGTAGTTTAGGGTCATAACCACTAATTTAGGGCACTTCCCGTTACTTTAGGGCAGCTTCTGTTAGTTTAGAGCCCTTCCTCCTGCTTCGGGCTCACCATCCCTACTCTCCACCTCACATGCCCCATTCCTTCGCCATTCCCGTTCTCCGTAAATCCCGCCTGGCCCTGAATTCCCTCCACTTTCCCGCAGCCATGGAGCCGATCCCGCAGGACAAGCGCGTGTCCCAAGGCCACAACGGGGACCTTTACTTCTCCAATGTGCTGGCGCAGGACGCGCTGACCGACTACAGCTGCAACGCCCGCTTCCACTTCACCCACACCATCCAGCAGAAGAACCCCTACACCCTCAAGGTCAAAACCAGTAAGTGGCTCACTGGGTGACCAGTTTGGGCTCCATCCCAAGGGGTTTTCTGGCCGGGAATCCAGTAACGGAAGAGCGGCTCCCGTGGTTTGGTTTGGGTGGGGTGAGGATGGGTTTGGGTGGTTTTGGGGTGGATGGGGAGGGAGGGGTTGTAGCTTCCTTGTTTTAGAGGTGGTTTGGTGTAGGAATCGCCAATTTTGTGTGTTTGGGGTAAAACTGGGAGTGTTTTGCAGATGTGGCATTCCCAATGTCTCCAGGCAAATGCAGGAATTGCCAATACCGTGTGTTTGGGCTAAAACAGGGGAGTGTTTTACCCCAAACTGTCTCCAGGAAAATGCAGGAATTGCCAATTCTGTGCATTTTGGGTAAAACTGGGAGTGTTTTGACAGAGATGTGGCATTCCCACTCTCTCCAGGGAAGCGTAAAATATCCAGAGGTAGCTTGAAGCAGGACTCACCAAATCCCGATGTTGAGATAAAACCGGGAGTGTTTCAGCACAGTTGGGCATTCCCACCACCTCCAGGAAAATGCAGAGATCACCAATTCCATGTGTTTGGGGTAAACTGGAGAGTGTTTCGCAAATGGGGCATTCCCACATTCCCACCACCTCCAGGGAAATCTTTGGTGCAGGAATCGCCAGTTCTGTGTGTTTGGGATAAAACAGGGAGTGTTTCAGCCAATATGGAGCGTTCCCATCATCTTCAGAGAAATGCAGGGATCACCAGTTCTGTGTGTTTGGGATAAATTGCAGAGTTTTGACACATCTGGAGCATTCCTATGTCTCCAGAGAAATGTAAAATATCCAGAGGTGATTTAGGGCAGGAATTGCCAATTCCGTGTGTTTGGGATAAACTGGAGAACGTTTCTGTATCATCAGGGAAATTCACCTCCAGGGAAGTGCAAAATGTCCAGAGGTAGCTTGGAGCAGGAATCTCCAATTCCACATCTTTGGGGTAAAACTGGGAGTGTTGCCACATTCCCACCAGGTTCAGGGAAATGTAAAATGTCCAGGGATATTTTGGGAAGGTGGAGTTGGCCATGGCTTGCTCCAGGGGATTGGAGGTGGAAAAACGAGTGTGGAATGTGGCTGTGGATATTCTGGGCCTCTTTTGCTCCAGGAAGTGCCTCCAGGAGGGTGGGGGCCTCTGGAATCTGGTGGGAACCTCTGAAATCCACTGTGACATTCGGGATGGGCGTCCCCAGGTGTCCCCACCGAGCACCGATGAGGGGACACCAGGGGCTTTCTCCAGAGCCTTTACATTGGTTCCACGCTATTCCAGGGCATATTTTCCTCCAGGAATGAGAATTCCTGAAGGAAAAGGAATTCCTGGTTCACTGGGGTGACTCTGGAAGAGGGAATGGGGGCAGTTTGAGGGACACAACGACCTTGAGCTGTCACAGGGTCTCAAGGTGACAAAATCCTCCATGAACATTGACCATCAGTGCGCAGGAGCTCCCACCCATTCCCAGCATTCCCAGGAAAATCCAACTGGGAGTTGCTGGCGGGTTTTTGGGAAGCACCAAGCGCTCCTGAGTGCTGGTGGGAGGAATTTAATTTGATTTCCCGGCAGCTTGAATGAACAGGAATGTGATGAGAGGGACCTGGGAGTGACGAGTTTTCCACCTTGGTGTAGCAGCTCCTCCTCGGTGCAAAGCTGGAGTAGGGAATCAGGGATTTAAATCTTTCCAACAGGTTCTTTCCCAGAATGTGGGCAGCTCATTCATTCCAGATATAATTTGTAAGTTTTGGATATTATTTGTGAATTCCAAATATTTGTTTGAAGAGCTGGGCAAAGAAAATCCTGGCGTTTATTTTTGGGAAAAATCCCAGCAAACAAAGATCTGTGGGGTTTGGAGCCTCCAAGGGCTCCACCCTGGTGATTTATCCAGCTCTGGAAGTGACCTGGATGAAATCCTGATGAATTTTCATGGATTTGAGCTCCCCTCAGGTGCCCCCACATCCCTTCACTCCCAGACCTTGGAAAATCAAATCCTTTTCTTCCAGTTTTCCTTTGGATAAAACTGTTGTAGGATCAGAGGCAAATTCTACCCCAGGAATCTCCTAGATTCCTTAAAAAATTTTTAACTGAGGCTTTAATTTCTAATTTAAAAAATTCTTTATCCATAAAGCGTTGGAAGGGGACAAGGTTGGATTTGTCCCAAGCTCTTGGATCATCTCAGCCTTAATTCTTGAGTTTCGGTCCTTCAAAGGGATTTTACAGCAGGTTGTCCTCTAAAAAAAATTATTATTATTATTATTATTATTATTATTATTATTATTATTATTATTATTATTATTATTATTATTATGTTACAGTAGCTTGTGCTTTTAAAACCTAATAATAATAATTAAAATAACAGTTATTATTATTATTATTATTTCATCTCCTCCTTGCCTTCCTACATCATTGTCCAGCTGTGTCCATCCCATGGGAAAAAGCAGCTGGAATATGGAATTTTTGTAGTCAAAAAACAGACAAAAAAACCCCATTTTCCCCTCCAAATTGCTCTGATTTTTGGGTTTTCCCAAAGATTCCAAAGAGTAAAACATTCCAAGGAAATATTTGCTCTACAATTCCCACACTTTTAGTTCTTCCCACCCCTTGGAGAGGGAAATCAGCCCCTTTTCCTGCTGCTCCTCCTGTGTTTGTCCTGGAAGGTGCCGCGCTCCGAGTGCTTTTGGATCCCTGCTCCGGCCTCTCCCATGCTTGCTGATTTCTGGGTCCTTGCCGATTTCTGGGATTTCTGGTGTTCCTTGCCCTGTCCTGTCCTTGCTGATTTTTGGGAATTCTTGTGTTCTCCACCCTCTCCCACGCTCGCTGATTTCTGGGAATTCTCATGTTCCCTGCCCTGTCCTGTCCTTGTCGATTTTTGGGAATTCCCCATGTCTCCATCCTGCCTGTTTTTTGGGAATTCTCCACGTCCCCCACCCTGGGTTTTTTTTGGGATGTCACCATGTCCCCTACCCTGTCCCATCTTGCTGGTTTTTGGGATGTCCCTATGTCCCTAATCCTGGCTGTTTTTTTGGGAATTCCCCATGTCACCATCCTGTCTGTTTTTTGGGATGTCCCAGTGTTCCCCACCCTGTCCCATTCTGGCTGTTTTTTGGGAATTCCTCATGTGTCCATGCTGGCTGCTTTTTTGGGATGTCCCCCATCCTCGCTGTTTTTTGGGCATTTCCATGTCCCCGTCCTTGTGGTTTTTGGGATGTCCCCATGTCCCCTGTCCTGGCCATTTTTTGGGAATTCCCCATGTCCCCATCCTGGCTGTTTTTTAGGCATTTCCACTTCTCCTGTCCTTGCTGGTTTTTCTGAATTCCTCATGTCCCCCATCCTGGCTATTTTTTGGGATGTCCCCGTGTCCCTCATCCTGGCTGTTTTTTGGGATGTCCCTCACCCTGGCTGTTTTTTGGGATGTCCCCGTGTCCCTCATCCTGGCTGTTTTTGGGGAATTCCTGTGTCCCTCACCCTGGCTGGTTTTTGGGATGTCCCCATGTCCCCCACCCTGGCTGTTTTTTGGGCATTTCCATGTCCCCATCCTTGTGGTTTTTGGGATGTCCCCATGTCCCCTGTCCTGGCCATTTTTTGGGAATTCCCCATGTCCCCATCCTGGCTGTTTCTCGGGATGTCCCACTGTTCCCCACCCTGTCCCATCCTTGCTGGGTTTTTTTGGGAATTCCCCATGTATCCATCCTGGCTGTTTTTTCAAATGTCACCATGTCCCCCATCCTGGCTGTTTTTAGGGAATTTCCTGTGTCCCTCACTCTGGCTGTTTTTTGGGATGTCCCCATGTCTCCCATTCTGGCTGTTTTTTGGGATGTCCCCATCCTGGCTGTTTTTTAGGAATTCCCATGTCCCCTTCCTTGCTGGTTTTTGAGATGTCCCTGTGTCTCTCTATCCTGGCTGTTTTTTGGGATGTCCCCATGTCCCCCATCCTGGCTGGTTTTTAGGCATTTCCATGTCTCCTGTCCTTGCTGGTTTTTCTGAATTCCTCATGTCCCCCATCCTGGCTATTTTTTGGGATGTCCCCGTGTCCCTCATCCTGGCTGTTTTTTGGGATGTCCCTCACCCTGGCTGTTTTTTTGGGATGTCCCCGTGTCCCTCATCCTGGCTGTTTTTGGGGAATTCCTGTGTCCCTCACCCTGGCTGTTTTTTGGTATGTCCCCATGTCCCCCACCCTGGCTGTTTTTTGGGAATTCCCATGTCCCCTTCCCGCGCTGTCCCCGCCTCCCCGGCGCTGCTCACGGTGTTTTGTTCAATTGCAGAGAAGTCCCATAACGAAACGTCCTTAGGAAATTCCCCCGCCATGTACCGCGGTGAGTCCACGCTGGCTTTGGGAGTCCCGGCTTAACCCAGTCCCGCCTAACCCCACTGACCCCATTCCCTGCCCGTGTCCTTCTGCTGTTGCCATGTCCCCATCGTGGCCTCAGCTTTGCCAAAATTTATCAGCATAAATCCACCCAAGCGACCACAAAACACCACAAATTTCCCCATTTCTGCTGAGCGGGGTTTAAGTGAGTTAAGCCCAGCTTGGGAGGTTTGGGGTTTGTAGGGTCTGCCCCATGTGGCTGAGCTGAGTTTGGTCTGCTCAGGATTTAAATGTCAGATCCTCATCCCTCTTTTCTGCGTCTCCAGAAGAACATTTCCATCAGGAATATTCCTGGGATTTCCAGCTGAACTCAGGCAGGGATTAAAATAGGGAAGAAAAAGAGGAATATTTGGGTTTTCCTGAAATCTGGGTGATTCCTGTGCAGAGAGGTTGGACATGAGCTGCATGCTTCCACAGCTTCCTGCCCTTTGTTGGGACAGGAAATTCCCTCTGGATTCTGTGCCTGGTGGGAGAATCCTATCC
This sequence comes from Ammospiza caudacuta, assembly GCF_027887145.1. NCBI lineage: Eukaryota > Metazoa > Chordata > Aves > Passeriformes > Passerellidae > Ammospiza > Ammospiza caudacuta. Next base: position 5,739,176 of record NC_080616.1, on the reverse strand, counting down.
CAAAATCCTAAATTTGGGCAGGGAATTCCCTCCAGATTCTGTGCCTGGTGGGAGAATCCCATCCCAAATTCCTAAATCTGGGCATGGAATTCCCTCCAGATTCTGCATCTGTTGGGAGAATCCCATCCCAAAATCTTAAATTTGGGCAGGGAATTCCCTCTGGATTCTGTGCATGTTGGGAGAAGCTCATCCCAAAATCCTAAATATGGTTAGGGAATTCCCTCCGGATTCTATGCCTGGTGGGAGAATCCCATCCCAAATTCCTAAATCTGGGCAGGGAATTCCCTCTGGATTCTGCCCCTTCTGGGAGAAGCTCATCCCAAAATCCTAAATGGTGCTTCAGGCACGAAAACCCCAGGGTGGCTGCCCTGGGAATGGGTTGGAATTGTCAGGGATGTGTTGGGATGACAAGGGCAGCTGTGAGGGATTTCAGGGAGTGGGAGACGGCGCACATTTGGAAATCCTGGGAATGTCACCACCTCTCCAAAGCCCCCACAGATTCCAACTGCTCCCAGATCCCAGATAGGATTCACTTCCTGCCCTTCCTGCTGCTTTTGGGGCCAGGGTTGTGTGGGGTCAGCTCTGGGAATGTCCCTTATTGTCCCCACCGTGTCCTGGAGTGAAATCCCTGTGGAGCCAGAGCTTCCTCAGGGCCTGGCACAGCCCAGAGCACAATTCCCATCCCACAGGGACTTTTGGGGACAAAGAGGGCGTTGCCAGCTAGGAGAGCTGGAGAAGAGCGGGATGTGCCAGGCCAGGGCATGGAAAAGGGAATTGGGATCCTGGCATCGGGAGCAGGATGGTTTGGAGGGAGCTGAGGAGCCGGGAAAGGCTCAGCAGCAGAATTGGCCTGGGAGGAAATGCTGGAATGGGCTGAAATATTTGGAAAAATGGCTGGGAAAAGGGATTGGCAGCAAAACCAGCTCTGGTGGGAGTGGCATCAACCACCTGGAAGGGAGATAGGACAAGGACAAAGAGAATTCCAGTGAAGAGCTTTCCTGGGCTTCCGGATTTCCCACTGGATATCTTTGTTAGGGAAAAGGGGTCTTGAGAGTGGCTCCATCAGGAAAATGGGATTTTATCCACACAATCCCATTCTGTCCCTCATTTCATGGCTGCACAGGTGAAACTTCCTGCTCTTTGTGTTGTAACATTCCCTGGAAAACTTCCTGGCCCCAGAGGATTCAGATCCCCCTCTCCCACCCCTGTGCAGACCTGGACTCCAACCCAGGCCTTAATTAACTCAATAATTAATGAGCTGGGGGTAACAATTCTTCCCCTCAGTCATTTTCCTGTGGCTGCCCTAGTGCTCCTCCTGGAATGACCTGGCTGGGAATTCTGGAGCTTTGGGATGCGAATCCCAAGGATTTGGGGTGCTGGGGGGATCTGGGGCTCTTGGCTGTTCTTCCTTGGGGTGCAGATCCCCGTGATCCTGGCTCAGCTCCAGAGGAAGTTGGAAAAGGGGTCTGGAAGGCTGGGAATCCCATTCCCAGGATGTTCCTGAGCTTGGGAATGTGGGGTCTGCTGGTGGGGATGTGAGCACGAGAGATTTGTGGGACACTTGTCCCAAATTCCTCTGCAGGGCCAGGATAACCACAGGAAGTGTCACCCACCCCTTGTCCCCAGGACTTGGAGTGATGATTCCCAGAATTCTGTGGACAATTATCAGGGAAAAACAATCCAAAAGGATAAATGGAGCGTTTCATTTCCCAGCAGAATTTCCCACTTTTTTACCCTTTTCAATGGAATTAAAACCTTGTTTTGTTCCTTTTCCTTTCTTTTTTTTTTTTTTTTTGGCAAACCTGAGGCTGTTTGAGCCTGTGCTGGGGCTGAGCAGCTGGGATGTGTTGGGATGAGCACATCCTTGGAAAACAGAGCTGATGGAGGAATTTTAGAGGGGAAAGGGGCAGCTCTGGGATGGGAATCAGATGTTTCTGGGAAGATCCCAATTCACAGCAAAGTTTGGGAGCAGAGTCAATTTTTAAGCTGAAATAAACAGCCCCAAAAAAAAAACAAAAAACAGGATTTGTTTTTCCAGCTTGGATCCCTCCAGAGGGATGAGGGAAACCTTGACATTTCCAGCTGGAACTTCCACATGCTCAGAACCTTAGGTTCTGAGGGAATTTCTGGCTGCTCCCTGTTAGAAACAGCAAAAGATTTATTATTTATTAATTATTATTTATTATTTATTAATAGTGCTGTGCTGAGGCAAAAATCAGGGTTTTTTCCATGCTGTCCTTAGGTTCATTAAAGCCAGGAGTGTACTAATTAATCCCCCTGATTTTTAATTGCCGTCATTAACACAGGCTTGTAAAATCCAGCTTGCTCCACTTAGCGCTTCCAGTTATCCCACAGGATCCAGAGTGGGAATAAATCCTGATCAAAGCCAATCTTGGCTGATAAAATAATTAATTCCCATTTTCTGATTTGGCGGGAGAAGCTCCCGGTTGTGGTGGAGGTTTGGGAGCTCTGCCCCGGGATGGGTCGAGCTGATTTCACCAGGAATGGGACTAAACCAGGAGCAGGGATGCAGACAGATCTGGAGAAGTTGGATTTTTGGGGTAAAGTTGGGATTTTCCTGCCCTGGTAATCCATTAATCCATAATTGACTAACCGGGAGCGCACGCGGAGCCCGTGGGAGCGGCGGGATGTGGACATGGAGCCAATTCCAAACATTCCATGGATGAATCCTGGGGTTGGGTTTTCCTTCCCTAAGGTGGGAATTTCAGGAAGAGCCCCCATCCTCACTCCCCTCCTCCTTCCCCTGACACAGCTCTGGAAGTTTCCCAAAATTCCCAAAATCCTCCCTCTCACTGAGCCAAGGAAATTTTGGTCTGTCCCCATGGATCACTCCAGGATTTTTTGTGTCCCTGTTCTGATCCCATCCCATCCCTTTCCTAATCCCATCATTTCCATCCCTGCTATTGCTGCTTTCCCGCCCATCTCATCTGTTTTGTCCTCACTGATCCAGATCTAGGTCAATCATTCCACTCCTTAATGGAATTTTTTCCATGAATAATTAATTTTTTCCCTCTGCACAGAAGCCTTCACTGTGTGTGGATCCATAGGGAATTGTCTCGTGTCTTCCCTTTGTGTTTTTTCCCATTAAACTTCCCTGTCCAGCCCTAAATGGGTCATTTTGGTGGCTGAGCTGTCCCTTTCCAAGGGGAACCATCCTTCCAGGCCTCCAGGAAAGCTGGAAAACCTCCTTGATGCTGCTGGAGCCTTGGGAATGCTCTGCATCCTGGAGAATTCTGTGGAAAAGCAGCTCTGGGTCTGAATAAACCCTTTCCGTGCCCCTTTTTCCTCCTGTCCTTCGTTATATGTTACATCCATCAATATTCCCCAATTCCATCTGATTCCAGTCCATTTTCCAGAGGCAGGGAAGGGCAGGAAAAGCAGGAACTGATGGAATGGGGACCATCCCCAGCGCTCAGTCCCCTCTGCTGCTCCTTCTCTCCCCTGCCTCCCAAACTTCCTCTCTCTCCCCTTCTTTTTCCCAATACCAAATTCACTTGGAGCTCTCCTTCCCTTTCCAGGCACATTCCTGGGTGAGTTCAGGCCGGGGAGGTGACGCCTTCCATGAATTCCCGGAGACTTTTAAAAGACCTGTGTTCTGTTTTCTTTTTTCTTTTTTCTTTTTTCTTTTTTTTTTTTTTTTTTTGTTTTATTTTTGGTTTTGTTTCGTTTTTCCTTCTCTCCCACTGATTCCAGCCCGAGGGATCTCAGAAACCACTCCCAGCTTCATGTATCCCTATGGAACTTCCAGCAGCCAGATGGTGCTCCGAGGGGTGGATCTCCTGCTGGAATGCATCGCCTCCGGAGTGTATGTACCATGGAGAGGGTGATTCCCAGCAATTCCCAGCAGGATCAGCACAAGGAATCACCCCTGGATTGGGAAAAAGGAATCATCCCCTCCTTTTAGCTGCTAACAATGCTCCCATAACCTGCTCGATGAGCAAACGGAAATGCTGAGGTTTCCAGGTGTCTTCAGATCCTTGTCCAAGGATAATTCCTCACTGGTTTGCCCTAAAATTTGGGAATTTCCTGTGAGTTCCTCACCACACTGTGGGGGAGGACATTTGTGTCCCCCAGAATTGTCCTGGGCTCATGGTCCTGCCCACACCATCACACTATGGTCAGGGATGGGCTTTGAGGTTCCTTCCACCCCAAACCATTCCAGAATTTCACGATCCTGCATTCCCAGGAGGATCAGGAGGAGAACACCTTTCCTGACCTGCTGGAAATGCTCAGGGCCGTGGTTTAGGGGTGATGGTGGGAAGGAGGGTGATGGTGGGAAGGAGGGTGATGGAAAGGGTGATGGGAATAAGGGTGGCCCACCAGTTAGATCAGACCTTCCCCCTGGCTTTTGGTGGTTCCCAGGATGGGAATTTCACTGTTATTTAGGAATCATAACTCTTTACTTGGGAGTCATTCCCTGGCCTTTGGAAAAGCTCTGATCTGCTCCCCCTCTCCTCAGACCAGCGCCGGACATCATGTGGTACAAGAAAGGCGGGGAGCTCCCGGTGGGTAAAACCAAGCTGGAGAACTTCAACAAGGCCCTGCGCATCTCCAACGTGTCCGAGGAGGACTCCGGGGAATATTTCTGCCTGGCCTCCAACAAGATGGGCAGCATCCGCCACACCATCTCCGTGAGAGTGAAGGGTACGTCACCTTTACCTTCCCTCTTCGGGTCCCGGCCGCCTGGAGCCAGGAGGGGACGTTCATGGAATGCTGGGAGGGACAGCGAGGGCTTTCCCTGGGGATGGGTCCATGTTCTTCAGGGAATCATGGAATGGGTTGGGTTGGAAGGACGTCAGAGATCGCCCAGTTCCGGGACACGTTCCATGGTCCCATGTTTCTCCAAGCGCCATCCAACCTGGCCTTGGGCACTTCCAGGGATGGAGCAGCCACAGCTTCTGTGGGAATTCCATCCCAGCCCATCCTCACCCTGATTCCATCCCAATAACCCATCTAAATCTTCCCTTTTTTGAATTAAATCTTGTCCAAATGGCCCCAAAAGCGGGAGGGGATGGGAACCCTCTGACAGGAGTGATGGTGGGTTTGTGTGGCAGAGGAGAGGAAAGGGGTCTCTCCTCCTTCACCGAATCCTGGGAAACCCACTCAGTTTTTCCATCACCTTCCTCCCCCAGGGAGTGTTGGAGGGGGGAACTCGGGGTGGTGCTGCTGTCCCTGTGTCACCGGGGCGGGACTGTTTTCCAGCTGCTCCCTACTGGCTGGATGAGCCGGAGAACCTGATCCTGGCCCCCGGTGAGGATGGCAGGCTTGTGTGCCGGGCCAATGGCAACCCCAAACCGTCCATCCAGTGGCTGGTGAATGGAGAGCCCATCGAATGTGAGTGTGGGAGAGACTGGGCCTCCTTCTCCAAAATCCCTGCCAAAATCCCAGCCCAAAATCCCAGCCAAGGGTATCCTGGCTGAGCACTAGCCAGAGTGGCTTCCTCCTCCAAAATCTCAGCCAAAATCCCACCAAATTCCCAGCAAAAATCACACAAAAATCCCAGCCAAGAATCTCATGGCTGAGCATGAGCCAGAGTTGCCTCCTTTTCCAAAATTCCAGCCCAAGTCCCAGTCAATGATCTCCTGGCTGAGCATGAGCCAGAGCTGCTGGTGGGGTCCAACACCCACGTGAACCCCCAGCTCGTCTGGGATGGTCCCAGTTCACCCAGTGGCTCCCAGTTGTGTCTGTGGAGCTCACACACCATCACCGGTTTGAACTGGGCTGAGCTGGGAGGACGCTCCATGACATTATGGGGTGGATTTTCATTTGGAACGGAATTAAAGGAGCTGTCCTTGTTTTGAAGCGTCTCCCCCCAACCCGAGCCGGGAGGTGGCCGGGGACACCATCGTGTTCCGGGACACGCAGATCGGCAGCAGCGCCGTGTACCAGTGCAACGCGTCCAACGAGCACGGCTACCTGCTGGCCAATGCCTTCGTCAGCGTGCTGGGTGAGTCTGCGGCAAGGGGAGCTCCCAAAACTCAAATTTCCACAGAATCTGAGGTTGGAAAGGACCTTAAAGCTCAGCTCAAATCTCATCTAGAAAGGGTGGATGTGGCTCTTAATGCCAAGGATGGCTTCATAGGTTGGTTTCATAGGTTGGGTCATAGGTTTGTTTTGATGATCGTAAAGGTCTTTTCCAATCTTGCTGGAAACCTTTTCCGACCTTTTCCCAACTGGTTGATTCTGGGATTCATCTAAAATTCCACCCTCTTGGAAGGGCAGGGCATGGAATCTTCCACTGTCCCAGGGGGCTCCAAGCCCTATCCTACCTGGCTTTGGACTTCCAGGAATCCAGGGGCGGCCATGACTTCTCTGGGAATTCCATCCCAGCCACTCCTCACCCTCCCAGCCAGGAATTTCCTCCCAATGTCCCACAAAAACTCTCCTATTTTGGTTTAAAATCATTCCCCTTTATCCCATTACCATATTCCCATGTAAAAGTCACTCTCCCTGGCTTTTCCAAGCCCTCTTTTCCCTGCCAAAGTTTTCCGTGAGTTTTCCCCTTTGCTGCTCTGAGGGAAGGCACAAAGGCACCCGGGTTTTGGAGCAAGAATCCATTAGCATGGATTCAAACCAGGCAAAGGCTGGGCAAATCCAGGGATGAAAGTCACAAAACGAGGCTGGAAGGAGAGGTGAGGTGGAATGGAGAAGCTCTACTAGGTTTTGAAAGTGCCAGTAGGAAAAGTGAACCAAAACAACAGGGAAAAGGCTGGAAAAGAGCAGCAGAATCCATTTTTCCTCCTTCTCCATGGCTGGAATTTTGGTGCTTGGCAGATGTTCCCCCCCGGATCTTGGGCCCCCGGAACCAGCTGATCAGGGTGATCCAAAACAACAGGACGCGCCTGGATTGTCCCTTTTTCGGGTCCCCCATCCCCACCCTGCGCTGGTAAGAGCCGGATCCCATCCTGAGGGGTGGGAAAGGGGGGGTTTCCTGCTTTTCCTTCCCTTCCAACAGCACTTTGTGGTGTTGGGAGGTTTAAGGACGGCCAGGGGAACACGCTGGATGGAGGCAACTACAAAGCCTACGAGAACGGGAGCTTGGAGATGTTCATGGCTCGGAAGGAGGACCAGGGACTCTACACCTGTGTGGCCACCAACATCCTGGGGAAAGCTGAGGCCCAGGTCCGCCTGGAGGTCAAAGGTAGGGGCATGGAGGTGCCAAAATCTTGGATCTTCTGGGAGTTGCATCAGGAATAACCCTTGAGGTGAAGGGGGGTTGGTTGTGGCTGATCTGATCTTCCAGCAGGTCCAGGCTGGGAGCTTTGAAATGGTGGAGATTCCATTTTAATGTTGAGAAAAGCCAAGGCTGGGGTTGGTGGGAGGGTTTGGGTTGGGTGTCAGGCTGGGAGATGCCACCAGCAACGTCAACACTGACCCCAAGTGTTCCTCAGGGTTAGCTGAGGACAATAAAACATTTTTGGAATTGTTTTTACCCCACTCAGCAAATCTGGCTACTGACTCCAAAAAATGGGGTTTTTTTTAAAAGCTCAGCACAAATTAATGACTTGTTAAATTAATTTATTTGTTCAAAGCTGGACAAACACCCCAGCTGTGCTTGTCCTCCCCTGCTCTCTGTTGAGTCCCTGAGCCAACCCCCACGGTTTTGGGACATGACCCTTTGTGACTTCCTGCAGACCCCACCAGGATCATGAGGGGACCTGAGGAGTTTGGGACATAACCCTTGACCCCGTGAAGACCCCACCAAAGTTGTGAGGGAACCTGAGGGGTCTGGGGTGTGACCCTTTGTTTGTGACCCCGTGCAGACCCTCGCAAAGGTTGTGAGGGAACTTGAGGAGTTTGGGACTTAACCCTTGACCCTGTACAGACCCCACAGCATCACAGGAGGACACAAGAAGCTTGGCAGATTGCCCCTGATTTCATGCAGACCCCACAGGGATCCTGAGGGGTCCTGAGGAGTTTGGAACGTGTCCCTTTGTTTGTGACCCCACGCAGACCCCACCAGGATCGTGAGGGGCCCCGAGGACCAGGTGGTGACGAAGGGCACCATGCTCCGGCTCCACTGCCGCGTCAGGCACGACCCCACGCTGCGGCTCATGGTCAGCTGGCTCAAGGACGATGCCCCCCTGTACCTGGGGAACAGGTCTGTGCCCAAAAACTCCATGGATTTCTCTCCCAGAATTGTTGGGTTTTTAGCAGAACATTCCAGGTGTCCCCAGGGATAAATATTGAGCTCCCACCTAAGCAACATTTGATGTTTTTGACACTTTTAATCTCATTGGCTCCCTCCAGCAATTCCAGCTGATTTATCAGTAAATCCAGACTTTGCTGTGGGTTTTATTCCCGGATATTTCAGGACATCTTGATAAAACCTGGGAGTTCATAACGAGCCACTCCAGAATTAATGTTTCTCTGCTGCGGCTGGCACAGCTCTCATTTCCTTTCTGTACCTGACTCCTGTTTCTTGTGAGGCAAGATCTGATCCCAGGGCACGAGCCCAGGGCTGGCTGTTGTCCTAAAAATGTGATTATTCCCCAGATACGCCCCAGGGCGCGTGATTCCTTAGGAAATGAGCTGTCCCAGAATAACCCAGCACATCCTCAGCTGATGCAACCTCCAGACCAGAGATGCTCTCCTGCTCTGGTTGGGTTTCCAGCTGGATTTTGTCAGGGAGCATCCAGCCTTCAACACTGCTTCCTAAATATGTTGGGGCAGAATTCTGGGATGTTGTTTCTTTGAAGGATGAAGAAGGAAGAGGATGGTCTGATGATCTATGGAGTGACTGAGAAGGACCAGGGCGATTACACGTGTGTGGCCAACACAGAGCTGGACAAGGACTTGGCCAAGGCCTATCTCACCGTGCTGGGTAAAGCCCCCCTGACCCCACAGCTGAGTGCTTGGCTTTGAACAGGACACCCCAACCTCGAGGTCAGGCTGGAAGGGGGATCTGGGCTACAAGATTGTCCCCTGGATGCTCAGGGAGGTGCTAGCAGAGCAGGGGTTCCATTGTCACAGGATTTGCTGCCTCATCCATGATGATGGCACTGAAATGCTGCAAAAAACTTGGGATTTGAGGGCAAAAATTAAACAGGAATTGTGGCACACAGCCCAAAATATCCCCAGGTGTATGCTGAAGATCCATGAGAAAAGTCCCAAATTTGGGGGTGAATTTAGTGGGGTGTTGGGGTGCTGAGGAATGGGATTGGGGCTGAGCCAGCTGCTCCTGGCCCTGTGTCCCCTCTGCGTGTCCCCTTTGTGTGTCCCCTTTACAGCACAGGGAGGGACAAACTTCACCCCATTCCCTATTTGTGCCACTGCAATCTCTGCTTGGCAAACAGGGATTTATCATCCCCTGGCCACCTCAGATTCCCGGGAATGCCACAACCTGCCAGTGCCCCGTCCACAGCTGGAACAGGAATCCCAAATAACCCCAAATAATTCCCCTGGGGTTGATTTATTTCCCCTCCTTTCCCCTAATGGCTCATTAACCCCACACCAAACTGATATTTCCCTTTTGCTGCCAACTATGAGTGTGGGTAATGCATGGAGGTCTCTGGGGGAAGGACATTCCTGCTCTGCTTCCCAAACTGGATCAAACCCCACTGAAATCTGCAACTTTATGTTTGCCAGGTGCTCCTTTGGCCACCCAAGCTTAAACTAACCCGGTTTAACAAGCACTGTCTTACCTTGCAGCCATCCCCGCTAATCGGTTGAGAGATTTACCCAAAGGTAATCGCCACTAATTCCTCACCTTCCTTTTATTTCCCACCTTGGTTTTGGTTTTCCGTCATCAGTAACTCCGATAGAAATGGGTGGCAACTGGAAAAACTGGGGGATGATGCTTCCAGGTTGAAGGAGCTGGAGCTCCAAGCCCTTGCCAAGCTGTCCTTGAAGAAGTTGATGCTTCCAGGTTGTCCTTGAAGGAGCTGGAGCTCCAAGTCCTGCCCAAGCTGTCCTCAAAGCAGCTGATTTTTCCAAGCTCCATCCAAATTGTCCTTAAAAACCCAACCAGATGGGTGGAAAGCTCCTGTTCCACCACATTTTGTGTTTCAAAGTGGTAGTTCTGAGTGCAGGAATCACTTCACCTGTGTTTGAAAATCCTGATGGAAAAAAACCCAGAAATGCATGGAATTCCCTAATTTTTACCTGGAATTTATTCCTGTTGTTGCATGAGCTGGTCCTTGTGATCACATTCAAAGAAAAGGCAGATTTCTATCAAATTTATATTTCCACTAAGGTTTTGTGTCCTTTTTCTGCTGTTCATTTGCATTTCTCTGCGTAAGGTCACAAATCCCCCTAAACCAGCACACGGTGCTTTCCCCACCATTTTTTTGGGGAGAAGGCAGGATTTTTCCTGGGAAAGGAAGATTTTTCCAGGGAAATGAAGATTTTCCCTGGGAAAGGCAAGATTTCCAGACAAGACACTGTCAGAAATGACCACATTTATATTTTAAAAATCACTCCAGTCCCCTAAAGAGCTGCAGGATGTGGATTGTGCCCTGGAGGGCGTCCTGCCCACGGGGCTGGGAGAGGTGATGGGAACTGGGACTCGCTCCTGGGACAATTCCAGCCTCCCATTTATCCCATTCCAACAGCACGACCTGACCAGCCCCGGGACTTGGAGCTGACGGATCTGGCTGAGAGGAGCGTGCGGCTGACGTGGATCCCTGGCGATGACAACAACAGCCCCATCACAGGTCTGTCCCCAAAATCCCTGTGATGGAAAATCCCTTCCCATCCAAACCCTTCATTTCAGAACCCAGGAAATTCCTCTGGCTGCCCTGGCGTCCCAAGACCCCTGTGCCTTTGATCTTGACCCATGGAAATAATTCCCAACCTTCTGTGCAGATTTACAAGCCACAAAAGTTTAAGTAGAATGATAGTAAATTTATCACAGGGCGAAAAATAGATTTTTGACGTTTATAGAATGGGGGCTCAGGGTGCCAAGATGGAGGAATTTGGGCGTGCCTTGTCCTTTTTCCTTCTTTTTGCTAGCCTCCATCTTCTGGGTGATGTTGGCACTTTTAGATTGGTTTGGAATAGAAACTCACTGTCTAACATAGGTGATAGGTATTGGGAAGTTATGGTAAATAACACATTATTTACCATAACTTTGTACTAAAAACAGGTAGTTTTTAGTATAAAAAGATAACACCACCTCTGAGGTAGAGTGGTGTTATCTCCTGACCTCATCAGGCCAGGAGAAAGAATTTTATAGATAAGAAACCATAAACAGCCTTGAGAATGAGAACTGAGGAGTTCTCCTTCAACCTCCAGGCTGGGAAAAGAGACTTTGTAACACATCTCAGGGTCACTCTGACCAGCAGAGATTCCAAGACTTCACCCACCTCTCCCTGCTCTTCCCAGGCTACATCGTGCAGTTCGAGGAGGATCGCTTCCAGCCCGGAGTGTGGCACGACCACTCCAGGTACCCTGGGAGCGTCAACTCGGTCGTGCTGAGCCTGTCGCCGTACGTGAATTACCAATTCCGGGTGATCGCCGTCAACGACGTGGGCAGCAGTGTGCCCAGCGCGCCCTCCGAGCGCTACCAGACCAACGGGGCACGTGAGTTTTGCCCAGGGTTTGTTTTTTTTTGGGGCCTTGGAATCCACCCCTCTCCATGGAGGCTCCTCCCTCCATGCCAGGAATAGATTGGCAAGGGCAGCGTGGGGAATTTTCCGTGTGGAATTCTTGAGCATGAGGGTGGTGTCCTTCCGGGGCAGCAAAACGCAGAGGTTTATGCAAAAGTCAGTCATTTGTTCTAGAAAAACGTGGCTTTTATTCTTTTCCCTAAAAGGAAGATTCCTAAAGGAATCTTTCCAGTCCTTTCAGACTACAGGAAACTTGGAAATCTGTAGGAAAATCAGACTCGAGTGCAAATACTGTTAATTATTGGCTGCTGTTAAAGTTGGTTGATGCTGTGGGGGTGGCGAGGCCCTGGATCCCTGGAAGCATCCAAGGCCAGGTTTGATGGGGCTTGGAGCAGCCTGGGATAGGGAAAGGTGGAACTGGGTGATTTTAAGATCCCTTCCCACCCAAATTCCACAACAAAAGACCAAAACAACCTCCAATCCACAACCAAGATTTGAGTTTGTCTGCCAGGTGCTTTGTCAGAGAATATTTGGGAAAATTCCACATGAGGAATTCATGGGAATCTCAGCAGTCCTGCTGCATTTCTCCTTTTACCCATTCCAGGGCGATTTTTGGAGGATCTGCTGGCATCTAGTGTTGGCTCCCAACACTGCCCGCCGTGATTCAGGCTCAGAGTGACAAACTCTGCTCCCTCCACAATGGTTCCCTTTCAAAGATTTAGGACATTTAGGGGACAAAAAAGAGGCTCCTAAATAAATGGCCTGGTTTTTCCAGAGGACTGAGAGTCTCGTGTCCCATTAACCTGAATGGGAACTTCTGGAAAAATCAGGCCATTAACTTCTGCCTTGGAAGGACTTTTGGCTTGCAGGTTTTTAACACCTCAGTGGTTGTTTTTTTGATGTTAAAAAATTCATTGTTTTGGTTTTCAATGTGAATTTCAGGTCCTGAAATAAATCCAACAGGAGTTCAAGGGGCAGGGACCCAAAAAAACAACATGGAGATAACGTGGACCGTGAGTTCTTCTTGGATGCCTTTTGGGATGGAGTTGTGGGATGAAGGGGAATGGGTTCAGAAGGCGGGGATAGGTGGGGTATTGGGAATAAATCCTTCACTGGGAGGGTGGGGAGAGGCTGGGATGGAATTCCCAGAAAATCCACGGCTGTCCCATCCCTGGAAGTGTCCCAGGCCAGGCTGGAGCAACCTGGGATCATGGAAAGTGTCCCTGCTTATGGGGGTGGAATGCAAAGGGATTTCAGGTCCCTCCCAACCCAAACCACTCCAGGATTCCATGAAATGAAACACAAGAGGTACAAGAAAAGCTATTTTTAGTGCTGTGATAAAAAGAATAATTTAAAAAATTGAAGATAAAATAATTCAAAGACATGGCATCCGAAGATGCCAGATTCCAGACTCGGCTTCCCAAGGATAAAGTCAAGTCCTTGAGCAGCTCAGAGGATTTACGGGGCCGCTCCTGCTTTGCTCCCTGCACCAGCAGGTGTCAGCCACAAATCAGGGATGAGCCGTGGGGAGGGCTGGAATGGCAGCGGGAACAGAGGCTGGAATAGGGGGATAGTAAATATGGAATATATGTTGTGTAATTCGATATTATGCACATATTTGATTCATTTTATATAATATATAGATAAGGAATATGGGCTAGTGGAATTGTCCCTGCCCATGGAAGGGGCTTGGAATTTAAATCCCTTTCAACCCAAAGCGTTCCAGGAATAAAATCTTGGATTTTTGTGAATAAAATTTCCTGGTCCTGCCATGGCTCTGGAGGGCAAGAACTCGTTCTGCCTCTCCTTGGGAGCAAAACCTCAAACCTCACCCTCCTTTGGAATTTGCTGATGGAGCTTGGAATACAACCGCACTGCTGAGCAGAGCTTTGAGATGAGATATCCTTGGCAGAAAAATTATATTTTTTTTAAATTTGTTTTTCCTCCTTCTCACTTTCCCTTCTCTGTTTTGCCCCACTGAAGCCTCTGAACGCAACTCAGGCTTACGGGCCCAACCTCAGGTACATCGTGCGGTGGCGGCGGCGGGACCCGCGCGGGAGCTGGTACAACGAGACCGTGCGGAGCGCGCGGCACGTGGTGTGGAACACGCCCATCTTCGTCCCCTACGAGATCAAGGTGCAGGCTGAGAACGACTTTGGCAGAGCCCCCGAGCCCGACACCTACATTGGATACTCCGGGGAGGATTGTGAGTATTCCATCAGCCGCAGGTGGGATTTTGGGGATGGGCCCATCCGAGGGCAAAGCGTGCCTGAGATGTGGGTGAGGCACTGAGGGATTTGGGACAAAAATCCACTTTTAGTTTGGAGAAGGCTTGGAGGATCTGGACTGTGGAAGGTGTCCCTAACCATGACCTCCTGGGCTGTGGAAATCTTCCTGTCTGTTGCCACCTGGACTATAAAAGATGTCCCTATCCATGGCCACCTGGACTATAAAAGGTGTTCCTGTCCATGGCCACCTGGGCTATGGGAGATGTTCCTCTCTGTGGCCACCTGGGCTATAAAAGTTGTCCCTATCCATGGCTATCTGGGCTATGGGAGGTGTTCCTGTCCATGGCTACCTGGATTATGGGAGATGACCCTGTCTGTGGCCACCTGGGCTATGGGAAGTGTCCCTGTCCGAGGCCACCTGGACTGTGGGAGATGTTCCTCTATGTGGCCACCTGGGCTATGGAAGTCCCCCTGGCTGTGGGACTTCAAGATTTTTCAAGAAGGAAGGTGGATGAGGCAGGAGATTCCAGGTTTGAAGACAAGAGGCACAAACAATGCACAAAAACTGGAAGTAAAGCTGGAATTCTAGGATAAACCAGGTGACCATCCATGACCCCAGGTTCGAAGCCAAGGGGCACAAACAGAGCATGCAAATTGGAAGTAAAGCTGGAATTTTGGGATTGGGGTGGCTCAGACAACACCTCCTCCAGCTGGGCATCTCCCAGAGGAGACAAGGCAAGGAAAATGGGGCTAAAAACTGGGAATCAGGGGAAGACAAAGCACTGGAAGCAAACTGGGCCCAGTTCAGGGGTTGTTACTGGGAAAGATTCATTTTCTATGCCCTCCCAGGGTTTTTTTAAAATTTCTTCTGGAAATTCCTGCAATAACTTGGAGGTTTGGGAGGATCTGGGTGAGCCTCAAAGCGTGTGTGTGTTGTATGGAGGCAAAGCAGGGAGATCAAAACTTCTGCCTTTGTTTGATGGGTGGGATGGGTTAAAACTCCCAAAAATCCACAAAAACTTTCCCAAAACCAGTCAAATCCAAGCTGCTTCGCTCCAGGTCTCTCCACACAGCAGAAGCTGTAGAAAGGAGGTAAAATCCCAACTTGATCAACAGCAAATTGACCAAATTCTGATTAAAAATATGGAAATGAGGTTTTTCTGGATCTTTGGGATCCAGCTTTGGGACAGGTGAGGAAGGAGAGGGTTGGATGTGCTGGAATCCCTCACTTGGAGAGGCAGGTGAGCCAGAGCCTTCCCTGCAGCAGGAATTTCCCCTTTTAGCTGGGTCAGGAATGTTCTCCTGATGGCTGGAGCTGTGAAATCGGATTTACTTTCTTCTTACGGAAGAGGTGAAGCCATTGTGGGGATTCTGCTAGCCGTATTTGCGATGGGAAAAGCACAGCAGGGGGTGTCCAGCTGTCCATCTGTCCGGGCTCCAGGGTCATCCCAGGTTCCTAATGGCCACTCTGCTTTGTCCCTGCCCACCCAGATCCCAAGGCTGCGCCCACGGATGTCAGGATCAGAGTGTTAAACAGCACTGCCATAGCTCTGACCTGGACTCGGGTGCACCTGGACACCATCCAGGGACAGCTCAGGGAGTACCGAGTGAGCAAATCCCAAACTCCCCAGTCCCAAATCCCCACCCAGCACTGACCATTAACACAGCTAAACCTCCCAAAGTTCCCAGCTGGCTCCCAGGGCATGGAGCTGCTGGGTGTGGGGATGACAGAAAACTTCCTTTGGTCACCAGGAGCCTTTGGGTTTGGGGCAGCATCGAGGATTTGCTCTTTGGGGTGTCAGGATGGGGTCGGGGATGTCTCCTGTTGCTTCCTCCGGGTTTGCTGCAGGATTTGGGATGCTCCAAGGAAACAGGGAGGGGTTGGGATGGTCTTGGCCATGGAGCAAAGGGACTCTGAGGGAGTGACCCCAGCCAGGTCAGGTTTTGTGTCATCCCCAAAGTACTGACAGCATTTTTTACTGATCAACAACCCCTGCAAAGCCTAAACCTGCAGTCAGGACTAACAGAGCTAAAGCCAGCATGGATCTGTGTTTTTCCAGGTCTTTCCAGGTTTATATTTAATATTTATCAGTCTATCCAGACTTATATCTAATATTTAATTTTACTGCTGATGCACAAAGAATGGAACCATTCAAACCAAGCCAAACCCTGAGCAGGGCCCTTCCCTGGGTGTCAAAACATTCCCAAAATTTCACATTTGGCAAAGAATCTCAGCATTCCCTGCCCGATCATCTGCTGGCTCCACTTTTCCTGATTCTGAGGGATTTTCTGAATGGATTGTTGTTTCTGCATGAAATAGGATTTACAGTCAGGAGCCTGAATGGGAGATTTCCCAAATTCAGGCTTTTATTTGTGCCTGGGTGTGTCCCACCTTTCCTTGTCCATCACAAGTAGAAAGGGAGAACCACTCAGATTTTAATATTTGGGAATGAGGAGCAGCTTTAGTCTGAGCTCAGTGGTTTTGCTCCATGTTTTGGGAAGATCTTAACCCCCTGCTCAGCCTCTTCCTTGGATAACATCCAGATTTTTCCTCACGGAGCTTCACTAATTCCTCTAAAATCTCCCACCTTAAAGACAAAATTCTGCTTTTTAACATCTAAAAACCCCCAAAACCCCTTTATTAAAGGGGGGGAACAAAAGCTTCACCTGGCCTGCCTATTTCTTGAAGGCCTATTTCTGGAGAGACAGCAGCTTGCTGAAGAACCTGTGGGTCTCCAAAAAACGGCAGTTTGTGAGTTTTCCTGGAGACCGCAACCGGGGCATCGTGTCCCGGCTGTTCCCTTACAGCAACTACAAGCTGGAGATGGTGGTCACCAACGGCCGGGGGGACGGGCCCCGCAGCGAAATGAAGGAATTCCGCACCCCTGAAGGAGGTATGTTCCCACAGGGAATTCTTTGGGATCCGTCTGAGGAGGGATTTTAGCTGAGCATCACTTGGCGCTGTCACCATCGGTGGCATCGTTGAAGCCACAGCTGGAGTTGGCTCCTGAATCCGTTCAGCATTCCCAAAAATCCCTCAGTTAGGGGGTCTGGACACCTCAGCCAAGAAGATTTTGGGCTGAACAAGAGAAAATTTTGCAAAACCCTTTCCTAGGCACAGCTCAGTGCCCTTGATTCACTGCCTGATCTGTAAATGTCCCTGAGCTGCAGTTTGGGGATGTGGCAGTGGTTGGATCTTGTCACTATAGGACATGAAAGAACACAAGCTCACACTGCTGTTCTCAAGGTGAAAGAAAAGGGAAGTTTATTTTCTGACTCCAACATTTATAGTTTTCCAAAAGTGACAGTGGATTGGGGGGTGACAGTGCCACCTCTCCAATGACACTGGACAAACCAACAGTGCATTGACTTTCTCCTCCTCCATAAAGAAATGCAAAACAATGAGTTATTTAAAGAAAGTGTGTGAGGAAGCTCACTACAAGAATGTCAACATCAGAAGGCTTAGAAAATCTTAAAAAACCAGGGTGACAGGATCCATCCTGGAAAAGGCAGGAAAACCTTCCCAGGACCTTCAGGAATCACTGCCAGGCTTTTAAGGCAAGAGCACCTCGTTCTTGTGTCAAGGATGAACTCAAGGGTTTAATTTTGTGCCTGGCACAGGAGCTATTTTTAGACACGCCGATAATTCCGAGTTGGAGCTGCAATTCCAACAGCTGGAAGTGACTTTTCCTACAGCACAGGAAGGAATTCAGGCACAGAAGGTCACAAAAATGCAAGAAAAGATTTGCAAGTCTTGTCTCAAAATATTTTGGGGTCTCCCCTTTTCTCTTCCTTTCAGCGCTGTCTCTTCCTTCACAATTCCTTGGGAAAATCCCAATTTTTTAAGGATTTTCTGTGGATAATTGAGGTTGTTTCAGACGAAAAGGTTCAATTCCTGAAGATTTTGCAGGCAGGGGCATTGTAACTTTATTTCTGGGGGATTTGGGGTGGCTTTGGACATTTGGGGTGATGATAAGGACATGAGGGTGGCATTAATTAATAATTACAGATTTTACTGTTATCAAGGGGAAAATGCAGATTTTATTTTTCCTGCACCACCAAGCCCTTTTATCAACTCAAACTGACATTGAGAAGGCTGAAGGATATCCTGAACAACTAAAAATAGATCCCTCAACTCTCCCATCTCTCTTCCCCCAATTAAGACACCGCAATTAGGAGGAAATCAGGAGAATAATTTAACTCCAAGCTGGATAATTCTTTCCTTCCTTCAGCAGTTAAAGCAGCGATTTAACAAGCATTCCTTAGGGTGAGGAGTAGTGGGAAGCAGAGATTTCTGGAATTGTGCTTCCCAGCGATTTTTTGGGATAAGAGATGCCACTTTTGGAGATTCTAAGAGAGGAATCTTTGGGATGAAAACCTTGGGATGGGAGGGAGGGGTGTAAGGAAGGTTGGGAAATTTGTTTCCAGCAGGCAGAAATGGGGCTGGAATTAAGAGAAATTTTTTTGAATACTTATTGTTCTTCTAAGAGAGAAATCTGTGGGATGGAAAATTTGGGATTGGCGGGGGGATGTAAGGAAGGTCAGGAAATTTCAGTCCAAGTGGAGCTGGAGTTAGAGAAGTTTTTGGGATACTTTTTGTGCTTCTGAGAGAAATCTTTGGGATGGGTAGGGGATGTAAGGAAGGTCAGGAAATTTGGGTTCAAGAGGAGAAGTAGAGCTGGAGTTCAGAAAAGTTTCTGGGATACTTTTTGTGTCTCTAAGGGAGAAATTTTTGGGATTAAAATTTTCCAACCTTCAGATGGAATGGGGCTGTAAGGAAGGCCGGGAAGTTTGGGTCCAACAGGAGCAGCAGGGTTGGAGCTGCATTCCTGTGGCCTCGCTGGAGAATCCCATGGGAATTTTTTGGCCAAAAACCTCAGCTGGCTCCTGATTTTTGGGATAAATCCTTGTGTGATCCATTCAGGGTGTGTCTGTGTGGAGATTTTGGAGTGGCCAGGGCATGGCCGGGCCCATGGCGGGCGCAGCAGCACCAGGTTCGTTACCCCGTGTGTGTTTTCTCCTCTCTCCCCTCTCCTCCCCGCTCCCCTCCAAGTGCCCAGCGCCCCCAGGTACCTGCGGATCCGACAGCCCAACCTGGAAATCATCAACCTGGAGTGGGATCACCCTGAGCACCCCAACGGCATCATCACGGGATACACCCTCCAATACACACCCTGTACGTCCCGCGTCTTCCTCCCGCGGATAAATCAGGAAATCCTTCCCTTCCTGCTTTGTGCCAGATCCACGAGGAACTGGAGACTTCCATGGTGGGACAAACTGGTGTTGGGAAGGGTCCTGGCCATCTGTAGAGGGGGTGGTGGGTGCTCAGTTCACCAGACTAAATTTTTGAAAGGAAAATGGTTTTATCACAGATTTAGGAAGATTTTAGGTGCAGCCTGAGGCATTTTTGTGCTCACCCAACACAAATTGGTTGAGGTGATACCCAGAGCCTGAAGGACCCTGAGCCTTCACTGCCTACCTGAGTGTCCCCAAGTGTCCCAAACTGGGAGTGTTTAACAGCTCTGAGCCCCACAGAATCTCTCCAGAGTGGGGGGACAAGTTGGAGACATCTCCACTCAATCAAGGAGAGGGTGAGTGCTCAGCAGCTCCCCAGACTCAGTTTTTGAGGGAAAATCAGCTGGATCTTGAATTTAGGAGGATTTTAGGTGCAGACAGAGTCATTTTGGTGCTCATCCAAACAAGATTTAAGTGATACCCCAGAGCCTGGGGCAATAGAGAGCACCTGAAGGTCCCCCCCCAGTAGGTCCCCAAGCCAGGGTGTCACCAACTGCCCCAACCTGGCCATGTTCAAGAGCAGCGACAGCTCTGAGCCCCTCAGAGTCCCCACAGTGACCTCACAGACCACCTGAGGGGTGAGGGATGAACTGGACACCCCAAAATTCCTGAGTCCGGCCTGCTCTGCCTTCCCTCTGCAGTTAACGGGTCCCGCATGGGCAGGACGGTGGTGGAGAACCTGTCCCCCAACCAGACGAGGTTCACCCTGCAGAGGTCAGACCCCATCTCCCGCTACCGCTTCAGGCTCCGCGCCCGCACCCAGGTGGGAGAGGGAGAGATCCTGATGGAGGATTCGCCGGCGCTGCTGGATGAAGGTAAGGGCAGCACTCGGCTTGGCCGAGGGGACAGGGATGTGTCAAACCCAAAAAATGGCATCGTGGCAGGATGTGACAAACACTAAAAGTGGCATCGTGGCAGGATGTGACAAATGCCAAAAATGTTATCATGACAGGCCATGGAATAGCCAAAACATGGCATTGTGGCAGGATGTAGCAAACCCAAAAATGGCACCATGATGGACCATGGAACAGCCCAAAAATGGCATCGTGGCAGGATGCGACAAACACCAAAAATGTTATCATGACAGGCCATGGAACAGCCAAAAAATGGCACCATGACAGGATGTGGCAAACCCCAAAAATGTTATTGTGGCAAGAAATGGAACAGCTCAAAAAATGGCACTGTGGCAGGATGTGGCAAACACCAAAAATATCATCATGCAGGTCATGAAAAAGCCCAAAAACGGCCCTGTGGCAGGATGTGGCAACCCGAAAATGGCATAAAGACAGGCCTTGACAAATCTCAAAAATATCATCATGATGGGCTGTGGAATAGCCAAAAAATGGCATCGTGACAGGACGTAGCAAACCCCCAAAAATGACATTGTGACAGGCCCTGGTGAACCCAAAAATGGCATCACAACGGGCCATGGAACAGCCCAAAAATGGAATCAGAGAATCCCAAAAACCAGGAGTGCAGGACAGTGATGGCCACTGAGGTTTTCTTGCAGAGGTGGAAGTGGCCAAACGCTGAAGTGACCTGGGGACTGTCCCAAGGGAGGGACATTCCTTCTGTGCCCTGGAACAGGAGAATTTGTAGAATTTTTTTTTTTTTACCAAAAGAGGGCAGGGTGAGATGGGATTCAGGAAGGAATTCCTCATTCAGAGTATTTGGAAGTGCTGGCACAGAGAGGTTGTGGATGCTCCTGCATCCCTGGAAGTGTCCAAGGTCAGCTTGGAGCTTCATGGGATGGTAGAAATGTCCCTGGATGGGACTGGATGAGATTTGAGGTCCTTTCCAACCCAAATCAATCCGTGATTTTGGGATCTCTCTCTCCTTGCGCTGAGGGTGAAGCTCTGATTTGCTCCTCTGTGTTTCTCTGCGAGCTCAACAGGGGCAGCGTTGGGGGATTTTTGAGTGCAGGGACCTCTGTGCCACGTCCCTGTCACCCCATGGGTATCACCTGAAGAGCCCCAATCTCAGCTCCATAATCAGATAAAATTCTCAGTATCCCCTCCCTGTCTCCCCATGGGTGTCACCTGACCCTAAAAGCCTCCAGAGCCCCAATCTCAGCCCCATAATCAGATAAAATTCCTGGCGCCACCTCCCTGTCACCCTACAGGTGTCACCCAACCCTAAAAGCCTCCAAAGCCTCAATCTCAGCCCCATAATAAAATAAAATTCCTGGTGCCACCTCCCTGTCACCCCATGGGTGTCACCTGACCCTAAAAGCCTCCAGAGCCCCAGTCTCAGCCCCATAATCAGATAAAATTCCCCTTGTGGAACATCCATCAAATTTAAGTGGAAGTTCTGGAGCCCTGAGGGAATCAAGGGCGGCTCTCTCCCCTCTTTAGGCTCGGCTGACAGAGCTGGGATTTGGTTAGAGCTGGGATTTAATGGGGTTTTCTCTCCTTCCCTCCATCCCCCATCCCAGCTAATGGCTCTGAGTGGGGAAAGTGATTCCTGCCCAGATCCGGTGGGAATAAAACCATTCCCGACCCCCCTGGGGTGGGATCTGGTAAAATTTATTGGATGAGGGGAGAAAACAGCCAAGGAAAGCATGAGAGGGGCCTGGAAATGCTTTAAAAGAGATTGGAGAGTTCAGGGGTTGGATTGAAGCTGAAAATTGAATATTTTTAGCTGGTTCACACTCAAATTTTGGACACTGATAATAGCGAGATAACAGTCGTGGTGTATACATTTTATTGATTTGGGTCAATTTTATGTATTGGAAGTATCAGGTGGTGCCCAAACCTGCTGGACAAGACAAGAAAACTCCTCTTTGGGGTTTGGGGTGAGGATGTGGCAAAAGGACAAAATTTTGCTGTCAAAACACAAAAATTTATAACATTTGAGTAATTTACTCCCATATCACAGAAATTCGCACTCCAAACACAAGGTAAAGCACAAAATAGGTGAGTTTTTCTCACTTTGGTGGGACTTCCTGCCAAGCTGAGGGAAAGACGAGGCTGGAATTTAAGGAAAATAAGCAGATTAAGGAAATTAAACCCATTTGCGTGCTCCAAGGAGGTTTCCTGCTCACCACACTCCTCCAATCACAGAATTTAAATCAGGTGGGATGAGCAAGGAAAAACCGATGCAAAATTCAAAATTCAGTGTCAAAACCAGTTTAAAACCCTGGTGAAGTTCAAAATTCAGTGTCAAAATCGTGTTTTGTTGGTATTAGACCTAAATACCCACTTAAGTACTCAGCTTAACACCACCATTGTCACCTTGATGCCACTGTTGTCACCTCAGTGCCACCTCTGCCCTCTCTTGGGTGTTTAACCTGGATCCTGGCGTGGTTTATCCCAGATTCCCTGGCGTGGTTTATCGCTGATCCCTGGTTTATCCTTGATTCCCAGTTTATCCTGGATTCTCTGACATGATTTATCCCTGAATCCTGGTTAATCTCAGATTTCCTGATTCCTGGTTTATCCCTGATTCCCTGGCATGATTCATCCCTCATTCCTGATTTACTCCAGATTCCCTGGCGTGGTTTATCCCTGATTCCTGGTTTATTCCAGATTTCCTGGCATGGTTTATCCCTGATTCCTGGTTTATCCTCAATTCCTGGTTTATCCCTGATTCCCTGGCATGGTTTATCCTTGATTCCCTGATTCCTGGTTTATCCCTGATTCCCTGGTGTGGTTTATCCCTCATTCCTGGTTTATTGCCAATCCTGGTTTATCCCTGATTCCTGGTTTATCCCTGATACCCTGGTGTAGTTTATCCCTGATTCCTGTTTTTTTCCAGATTCCCTGGCATGGTTTATCCCTGATTCCTGGTTTATCCCAGATTCGCTGGCATGGTTTATCCCAGATTCGCTGGCATGGTTTATCCCTGATTCTCTGGCATGGTTTATCCTTGATTCTCTGGCATGGTTTATCCCTGATTCCTGATTTCTCCCTGATTCCCTGGTGTGGTTTATCCCTGATTCCTGGTTTATCCCAGATTCCTGGATTCCAGAGCCTGCCTCACGTTGAATTTAATCCCATTTTCCCCCTCTCTCTCCGCTCTCCGATGACTCCGAGTGTCCTGGCGGCGCGTTGGGGTTGTTTGATAAATTCCTGTGTTTTTCTCTTCCCTCTTTCTCTCCGTTTTCCCGTTTTCCCCCCTTTCTCTCTCTCTCTATCCCTGGCGCTGCCTCCGAAGCCACGCCAAGCCCAGGTACCGTACCCGGAGGTAACCGGCATGGGGGCAACGGAGCTTGCCAATTAAGCTGCCAATTAAGCCGAGAAGTTCATTAAAACCCTTCCAATGGCCACGCCAAGTGGGCATTTCAATCCTTCCAGGCACAAAGGGCACCAGGGCGGCTCCACAGCGGGGCAGGCGGAGATTAAAAGGTCTCTAAGCCAGGCTTAAAAGCCGCTCAAAAATCTCATGAAAACCAAACCACAGTGGCCGTGGGATGGGCAAGCCCAAAGGAGAGTCGAGTTCCCATTAAAATGGCATTTTTCCCTATTAAAGTGAGTTTTTTCCCTATTTAAGAGGGTTTTTTTTCTGTTTTGAAGTGGGTTCTTTCCCCTATTAAAGACATTTTTGCCTTTTAAAGTGAGTTTTTTCCCCCTATTAAAGAGGTTTTTTTTCCCAATAAAATGGGGGTTTTTCCCCTATTAAAAACAGGGTTTTTTCCCTAATAAAGTGGGGTTTTTCCCTGTTAAACAATTTTTTTTCTATTACATGTTTTTTTTCAATATTAAACATTTTTTTCCTTGTTAAAGAGGAGGTTTTTAATATTTTAATGGGTTTTCTTTCCCCGTTTTAGGAGGGAATTTTTCCCCTAATACAGACAAATTTTCCCCATTAATGAGGGTTTCCCCACCTATTTTAGAGGGGAGTTTTCCCATATTAAAGAGGGGCATTTTTTGCCTATTAAAGGGCTTTTTTAATATTAAAGAGGGTTTTTCCCCTATTAAACAAATTTTCTACCTATTAAACAGTGGTTTTCTCCACTCTTACTGAGGATTTTTTCAGCTATTTTAGAGGGGGCTTTTTGCCTATTTTAGAGGGGATTTTTCCCATATGAAAGAGAGATTTTCCCCTATTAAAGGGAGGTTTTCCCTTTTAAAGACTTCCCTCTATTTTAGATGGGGTTTTTCCCATATGAAAGAGGGGTTTTTTCCTCTTTCAAGGGAGGGAGATAAAGATATTTTTCTCCATTAAAGAAGAGGGGATTTTCCCCCTATTACAGGAGATTTCCCCCCTGTTTTAGAGGGTTTTTTTTTCCCATATGTAAGAGAGGTTTTTCCCCATTAAAGGGTGGTTTTCTGCCTACTAAAGAGGCATTTTTTCTTATTACAGAAAGTTGGGGTCTTTTTCCCTATGAAAGAGGGGTTTTCCCTTTTAAAGTTTTTTCCCTATTAAAGAGCTTTTCCCATTCTCGCAGAGGATTTTAACTCCAACTCTGCACAAGCCCTTCTCCCTTTTTAACCCTCGCCATCCTCACCCCACAAACCCCAGAACATTTCTGGCTTCCAGCACCTGTGGGATCACAGCTGGAAATTTGGGATGTTTTGTTTTTTGGAGATTCCCTGTAGCTCTCCCAGGGCTTTCATCCAGGAGATTCCTCCCATTCCCGGTGTCCATTGGAAGGGTTGAGCGGGAATTTGAGCTGTGCATGATTCTGCATGGAGCCTTCTGCTGGCTTTGCCCTCCTCGCTATTCCCAAAACGTGGGAGCAGGGAAAGAACTTTTCCAGCACCAGGGACAGCTCCTCCCCCTCCTCCTCCTCCTCCTCCTCCTCCTCCTCCTCCTCCTCCTGCTTCCACGGAAAATCCGATCCCGGATATCCCAGCTCCGCCCTGCATCGCCACAACACAATCCCAACTCTCCCAAACTTGGAAAATTCTGATTTCCCCACACCCAACACACATTTCCCACGTTCCAATCAGCCTTTTCCCAGCTCAGTAAAGCGGGAATTTCCAAGCAGGGAGTGCAGCCAGCCCCAAACTCATCCCAAAAAAAGCTTTTTTGGGAGCAGCAGCAGCTCCCAGGCTCTCAGCAGGTCCTGCTTTGCCTCTGCACATTCCAAGCAGGAACAATTTCCCAGGGAAGGTTTTCCCGAGGGATCCAAGTGCAGGATTCGCTTTCCTGCCTCGTGGATGTTCCTTTTCCTTGGATTTTGCTGCACCTACGTCTCTTCCCGATATTATTTTGCTTTCCCCCCCACCCCCCCATTCCTGAACAGATGCCAATTTTTCTCATTTCTGTCTTTTACTCTTCCCCCTCAAAAAAAGAGGAATAACAGATTGGTCAGGTTTACGTGGTGGGGACTTGAAAATGCACTTAAAAATAAGAATCCTGAAAATTAACATAAAAAATCCTGGAAATGAACATAAAATCCCCAACAATCCACATAAAAACCCTCAGAATCGGGACCACCCTCCCCTCCAGCTCCTTCTCCACCCAGTGTTTGTCTCAGCCAACAGAATCCAGATTTTCTTTGTGGATCAGGATCACCTCAAGTCCTTTTCTGCTTCCAGAAGGTCCTGCTGAATTCTGGAATCACAGCCTGATCTCTTCATCCTCCCAGTCCCAAATCATTCCTTGCCCCACTGGAATTATTTGTGATTTCAGGGATAATCCCCAATTATCCAGAGCCATTTTCCCCTTTCCAAAAGGAGAAAGGAAACTTTGGAGAGTCGGGATGGGGAGCTGGAGGTCGAGAATTGCTGCCTCATCTTCCTCCCCATCCCAGGCTCCAGGAGGGGATTCAGGGCATGGAAAATTCCCTCTCCCACCCCAGTCCTGCTCCAGAGCTGGATCTGCTTCTCCTCAGGCTCCAGAGGACGTTTCTCTTCCCAAAAAATCCTTGGAAATGCTCCCTGACCTTCCCCATCTCCACCGGCTGACCCAGATCAGGTGGATTTTTATGGAATTTGTCCTGAATTGCAGGAAAATTCTCCTGGTGCTGACAGGGAATGAAAAGTTCATTTTCCAGGGAAAACCTGACACAGGGTCAGGAGGAACCAGAGCAGGAGATGAAATCGAAGTGAAGTGCAGGGATTTTCCCTCAGGAAAGGCTTCACCTTTCCTAAGCCAGGCTTTGGATGCCAGGAGAGGAAATTTGGGAAAAAGAGGAGATTTAAAAAGAGTTTTTATTTGTGCTCCAAGAGAGAAAAAAATCCAAAACTGGATTTTTGATTTTCCATCTTTATGGGTAAAACTTCATCAGGGAGCATAAAGAAATTGCGTTTAGACTCAAAGGGAAAATCCTGACTTTTCTCTGTCTATAAATGGGAATTTGAGGAGAAAAATCCCATTTTTTCATTTTAGAAACACAAGAAATTGCTGAGGCCTCTCTTTCTGCTCCATCACCTCCTTCTCTTCTCCAATTTCTTCTCTTTCCATGTCAGATTTTCAGCACTTTGCAGCCATGGACTCTCAGTTTCTTTCTCTTGGTAAAAACCGGGAGAATAAAAAATAAATCTCTGCCAATGTCCTCAGCCCAATCATCAAAAATCATAAAAAATTCATCCCAATTTCTCCAAGCCTCATTATTTTGTAGACACACCCCAGGGAAAGCTGTTGCCACAGCCCAACAACACATTAAAAGCGCCTTTAAATAATTAAAAGGCAGCACAGATTGGGATTGTTTCATGCATTTTGAAAAAAAAGGAGCCACTTTTAATGAATTATCCTACTCTGAGCAGGATTTGTATCTTTTCCTTAGAGCTTCCCTTAAAAAAATCCTGGTTTTCTTTTAGGATTCTCCCTCTCCGGGATTTTTCCCCCTAATCTGAGCTTCAAACAGGTTTTGTGAAAGGTTTGGACTCTTTATTTTATTTTGTTTTTTGTGGCTCACTCCCAGCTGGGGAGGCAGCGAAGAGCTCAGCATCTCTCATTAGTGAAATTATTAATTGCTGCATCTTCAATCCATCATCTTCCCCCCATCCTTCCCTGAGAGGGAATAATGGATCTTGGAGACGGAAAAAGCCTTGAAAGGGAGGCAATTAAAGAGCTGAGTGCTCGTTTGGCGCTTTCCAGGAAGATGGGCTCGGCTAAAATGGAATAAAGAGCTGGGAATTGCTGCTGGTGGTTTTTAATCCGAATTTCCCGGGTGATTTCTTCCCCCTTGGAGCAATTTCCTGATGCTGCCCCATCTGGGATGGGGAATTGGCTGCTCTCTTTTGGAAAAGAGGGGATTTTCCCCTCATCCCACAAATTTCAGGTGCTTCATCCTGGCCCCAAACTTTCTGTCCAAGCCCTGGGAATGCAGGAGAACAATTCCAGCTCCTCCACAATGTTGTGCCTGGAGCACCACGGTGTTTTTAGGAGAATGGATGGGATTTCCAGGCTTTCCAAAGGTCTGGAAATGCCAGCCTGGGTCTCCTGTCTCCCTTTGGGATCTTTGCCACTCCTGGTGGCAGTGAGAGGGGACCCTGGGAAGGGGCTGTTGGATCCTGAAAATCCCTTTTCTTTGGGGGATATTGGATCCCTGAAATCCCCCTTGATCCCCCTGATCCCTGAGATCCCTGTGATCCCTGAAATCCCCTTTCTTTGGGGGATATTGGATCCCTGAGATCCCTGGGATCACTTTTCTTTGGGGGATATTGGATCCCTGAGATCCCTGGGATCACTTTTCTTTGGGGGATATTGGATCCCTGAAATCCCCCTTGATCCCCCTGATCCCTGAGATCCCTGTGATCCCTGAAATCCCTTTTCTTTGGGGGATATCAGCTCCATGGGATGTCTGAAATCCCCCTTGATCCCTGAGATCCCTTTAGTTTGGGGGATATTGGATCCCTGGGATCCTTGAAATCCTCCTTGATCCCTGTGATCCCTGAAATCCCTTTTCTTTGGGGGATATCAGCTCCATGGGATCCCTGAAATCCCCCTTCATTCCTGAGATCCATGTGATCCCTGAGATCCCATTTCTTTTGGGGATATTGGATCCCTGAAATCCTCATTGATCCCTCTGATCCCTGAAATCCTTTTTCTTTGGGGGATATCAGATCCATGGGATGTCTGAAATCCTCCTCGATCCCTGAGATCCCTCTGATCCCTGAAATCCCTTTTCTTTAGGGGATATTGGATCCCTGGGATCCCTGAAATCCCCCTTGACTTCTCTCATCCCTGAGATCCCTGGGATCCCTTTTCTCTGGGGGATATCAGATCCATGGGATCCATGAAATCCTCCTTGACCCGTGAGGGCTCTGTGATCTCTCTGATCCCCGAGATCCCCCCAGATCTCATTAGGGGATGGATTCCAAAGACCAGCGAACGCCCCCGATCTCCCCCTCCCCAAATCCGAGCTCTCCTCCCGCATCCATTTCAGATTTAAACCCAGACGAGGCCTCAGCTCCTCATCCCGGGGCGGTTTAGGATCAAACCCCACCCCTCCCTCTCCATGGGAGCCGCACTCCCGCCCTGCCCTCCCCGAGTTTTCCAGCTCACCCCATCCCACTCTTCACCTGTCCCCGCTCCTGCCAGGCTGATTTCCATCCCTCCATCCCCTCCCGGGTCTCTCTCGGATCCATCCCCCGTTATCCTGATGGGAAGTGACGGCTCCGCTGGCGGGGCTCGCTTCCCCCAGAGCCAGGGAAGTGGGGCAGGGAGGGCAAACCCCGCCTGGAGCCGCTGGCAGCTCATCCCGCTGCTCCAGGAGGGGCAGAATCCCGGAGGATTTGGGTGCGTGGGGGATGCTCTGAGATTTATCCCGGGTAATCTCTTCCCATCTAAAATCTGGAGGAGCATTAAAAACTGAATTTCTGCTTCCCCCATGGAAGCTGGAAAGCCGTGCCAGGTTTTCCACCGGCTCCCGCCTTCCCCCAATTCACTTTGTGCCCTTTGAGGTCTCGTTTTCCTCCGAGGGGAGCCGGGATTCCCGTGGGAATGCCGAGCCTGCATTAGCTGAGTGTTCCCAGCCTCCGGCGCTGCTCCATCCCGCTAATGGGGACATTAACCCGGCGACACCAATCTCTTAACCCCAAAAACCCTCCAGCAATCCGCGGAGATGGATGGAGACAAATCCCAGCGCAGGAAAAGCTTTTAGCGGCCTTCAGACCCGCGGAACAAACCCAGAAAGGCAAAACGCAAAAAATCCCTTTTTGGTTTTGGGGTTTTTTTTGGCTCACCACGAGCACGCGAGGGCAAAGCCGAGCCTTTGGATGTGTCCCCTCCCTGTCACCTCCCCCTGGCCGGGGCAGGGACGGGCTGTGCACGGGGGGCTTCGGATTGGGGTGCATGAGATTGGGGGATGCTGTGGGGTCAGCGCCGAGAGGGGTTTTGGGGTGGCTGTGGCTGCTCCTACGGCTGGATGGGGGTTTTGGGGTGACTGTGGCTGCTCCTACGGCTGGATGGGGGTTTTAGGGTGGCTGTGGCTGCTCCTACGGCTGGATGGGGGTTTGGGGGTGACTGTGGCTGCTCTTGGTGGCCGGGCTGGTGCTTTTAAGGAGCTGGGAGTGCTCTGGGGGCACCCCTGGGTATGGATGGGGTTTTAGGGTAACTGTGGCTGCTCCTGGGGCACTTTCGAGGAACCAGGAATGCTCTGGAGACATCCCTGAGGCTGGCCTGGAGTTTTAGGGGGACTGTGAGGAACCAGGAGTTCTCTGGGGGCACCCCTGGAGCTGGGCTGGAGTTTTTGAGCACCTGGGGCTGCTCTGGGGTCACCCCTGACCCGGCCTGGTGCTTTCAGCTGTGCTCAAACTCTAATTTTGCATCTCAGATGGACTGGGCCAGCTCCTGCCGCTCTCAGCCTTTGGATGCTGAGTTTCAGGGCTTGGCTCTCCTTGGGGATGGGCTGGGTGTGGAAGAAAAGCCTGGCTTGCTCCTAGGACTGGTTTTAAAGTGCTTCCCTAGAGCTGTTGTGGTTTGAGGGAGATATTTATAAAATCTGGCTTCCTTCGCCCATCAGAGGGATTTGGAATCCCGTGGCCTGCAGAAATAATGATGTTAAATATAATTTAACCTGAGTGTGCCGGGGTGAGTCCCCTCGGAGTCACCTTTGGTATTTGGAGCTGAATTCCGGCTGTGTTTTCTGCTGGAAGGTTCCAGCCCCACCCAGCGCTCCCCTCCCTCCCTGTGGGACCCTCACCCCACTCAGGGTGGGTTAAAGGACACATTTCCCCCTTTCCTTGGAGCACATTCCCGCTTTTCCTTGGGATCACAGCCCGAGTGAGACAATTAACAAACAAATCGCTCTCAGTTATCCCCGCTGGACGGCTCGGGGTGTTCCAAATCCTCATTTCAATGTAAATTGGGAGGGGCAGCACTGCCCGAGCTCCAACCCTCCCTCCCCCGCGAGTTAAACCTCCCTCGACGCTGAAGCTGCTCCTTCTCCAGGCTGGAAAAATCTGGGAAGCTGCAGGCTGAGCTGGCAGCTCCAAAAATGCTGCAGGTGTAGTGCAGGGCCAGCCGGATTAATGGGATTAATGGGATTAATGGGATTAGTGCGTTTTCCTCGAGCTAAATCCCATTTCCTGGAATGCCGCGGGACAATGGGGTGAGGACAAACCTGAGGGTTCCCTCAGCTGCATTTTTCCAGAGTGGCTGTGCTGGTTTATCCCAGGAGGGTGATGGGCAGGGAAAAGGCAGAGGACAAGCAGCTTGTTCAGGCCTGGGACTGGGACTGGCGTCAAACTGGGGGAACAGGAGCAGCCCCAGCACCTCTCTGGAATGGGCTCGGGGGGACAGAGGAAGGAAAAGGGGCTCAGCCTGGCATTCCCGGTGGGATTTGCTCCTGAACCTCTCCCAAATCCTGGGATGGGCTCAGGACACCCTTACGTGGGGACAAGGGTAGGAAAAGGAGTCCAGCCCTGTGTTCCCAGTGGGATTTGCTCCAGTCCCTGGGATGGGCTCAGGCCATCCCTGAATGGGGACAGGGGTAGGAAAAGTGACTCAGCCTGGCATTCCCAGTGGGATTTGCTCCTGCACCTCTCCCAGCCCCTGGGATCAGCCCAGGCCATCCCTGCATGGGGCCAGGGGCAGGGAAAAGAGTCCAGCCGTGTGTTCCTGGCGGGATTTGCTCCTGCACCTCTCCCAGCTCCTGGGATGGGCTCAGGACAACTTTGCATGGGGACAGGGGCAGGGAAAGGTGTCCAGCTGTGCGTCCCTGGCGGGATTTGCTCCGTGCTGTGCTGCCCCGGGGAGGGCAGTGCCCAGGAGACACCACCTCAGGTACAAAGCCGGTGTTTCCCTCTCCCAGAGGCAACTGGGCCGCCTCCAACCACAGTGGAGGAAACCAGTGCAGAAACCAGTCCTGAAACCACTCCTGAAACCAGTGCTACAATCAGTCCTACAACCAGTCCTACAACCACCCCAACCACCACCGACACCACAACCACAACAACCACCACCACAACAACCACAACCACCACCAGCACCGCCGCCAGCACCGCCGCCAGCACCAGCGCCGCTGCCGAGAGGGCTCCGGCAGCCACCACCAGGCACGAGTTGGGTACTGAGCTTTCCTTCTCCTCTAACCCCTCTCTAACCCTACTGGGACCCTTCCCCACCTTGATTCCTTGGGATAGTGGGAAAATTGGAGCCATCCCACGGCTCTGAGATGGGAATCTGGGTGTGTGAGTTGGAATTTGGAGAGTTCTGTGAAATCTCAGTGCACAAGTGAGAATTTGGAGGATTCTGTAGAATCTCAGTGTATAAGTGAGAATTTGGAGGATTCTGTGGAATCTGAGTGTATAAGTGAGAATTTGGAGGGTTCTGTAGAATCTCAGTGTATCAGTGGGAATTTGGAGGTTCTGCGGAATCTGGGGGTACAAGTGGAAATCTGGAGGGTTCTGTAGAATCTGGAAGTACCAGTGGGAATTTGGAGGGTTCTTTGGAATCTGGAATCAAGTTGGAACTTGGAGGGTTGTGAAATCTGGGTGTTCAAGTGCGAATTTGGAGGATTCAGCAGAATCTGAGTGTATAACTGAGAATTTGGAGGGTTCTGTAGAATCTCAGTGTGTCAGTGGGAATTTGGAGGTTCTGCGGAATCTGGGTGTACAAGTGGAAATCTGGAGGGTTCTTTGGAATCTGGAATCAAGCTGGAATTTGGAGGGTTCTGTAGAATTCGGGTGTACAAGTTGGAATTTGGAGAGTTTTGTAAAACCTGGGATTATAAATTGGAATTTGGGAAGTTCTGCAGAATCTAGGTGTTCAAGTTGAAATCTGGAGGGTTCTGTAGAATCTGGAAGTACCAGTGGGAATTTGGAGGGTTCTTTGGAATCTGGAATCAAGTTGGAACTTGGAGGGTTGTGAAATCTGGGTGTTCAAGTGGGAATTTGGAGAATTCAGCAGAATCTGAGTGTATAAGTGAGAATTTGGAGGATTCTGTAGAATCTCAGTGTGTCAGTGGGAATTTGGAGGTTCTGCGGAATCTGGGTGTACAAGTGGAAATCTGGAGGGTTCTTTGGAATCTGGAATCAAGTTGGAACTTGGAGGGTTGTGAAATCTGGGTGTTCAAGTGGGAATTTGGAGGATTCAGCAGAATCTGAGTGTATAAGTGAGGATTTGGAGAGTTCTGTAGAATCTGGGTATACAAGTGGAAATTTGGAGTGTTCTTTGGAATCTGGAATCAATCTGGAATTTGGAGGGTTCTTTGGAATCTGGAATCAAGTTGGAACTTGGAGGGTTGTGAAATCTGGGTGTTCAAGTGGGAATTTGGAGGATTCAGCAGAATCTGAGTGTATAAGTGAGAATTTGGAGAGTTCTGTAGAATCTGGGTGTACCAGAGGGAATTCGGAGGGTTCTGTGGAGTCTCAGTGTACCAGCGGTAATTTGGAGGGTTCTGTGCCACCAGGGAACAACCCAGGCCCTCTGGGGGTGTGGTGATGCCGGATGCAGTTTGGGAAGAGGTGGAAAACCCTACAAACTCCCCCCCAAAGTGTGATGTGGCGTTTAGAGCTGTTACGAACGGGTTCTGGTGCTCCTGCAGGAGATGTCAGCTCGCATTTAGCACCTCAGCTGCGAGCAAGGAGACCTGTCAGGATTTATCCGAGTCCTTGGGTTTATCCCGCTGCTCCCTGCGCTGCCGGAGCCCCCGGGAACGCCAGGGAAGGGTGGGAGTTCCAGCACCATCCCCATGCCAGGCGTTTCCCAGATCTTCTCGTACCATCAGGGAATCAAACTCTGCTCTGGTGGGGAAATCTTCCCTCCTCCATGTGTTTGAGGGATAAATCTGGAGGGATTTATCTGGGGTTGAAACACCAGGATAACGGAATTGATGGTTTATAAATAATTAGGGTTGTTCAAAAAATAAATCGAGCTAAAAAGGGAACGAAATCTGCATTAAAAACTTGGATGGGGTTTGGAGCAGCCTGGGATAGTGGAAAATGTGGATTGGGGGTGGAATGAGGAGAATTTTAGGGTCCCTTCCTGCTCAAATGAGTCTGGGATGATTCTATGACTGAGCTCAAAGCCATTTCTCTATATTTTTGCATAAAATCAGTTTTAAATGCTTTAAAGCCACCAAAAGTTTCTGCAGGGGGGATCTGCAGAGAGCAGAGCAGGGAAAGAGGACAAGAGGAAATGAGGAACCTCTGGGGTCCCCATCCAACCCAGTTTGGGATTTAAGGGATTCCAGGTCACCCCACAGCGTCCGGTCCTAAAAACCCCAAAATTGGCTTTTTCCAAGGGATTGTGGCGGTTAATCCCAGATTTATGGCATCAAAACATTGAAACACCTCGAGGAAAAATGACAATAAAACCCCAAGGTGTCACTTCTCTGCTGTCCCTTAAAACCCCACTGAAGTGTGGGATTGGCTCCCACTTCTGTAGGAACGGGACTCATCCCGAGCAACGTCGAGATCCCTTAACTTCAACCTCACACACGAGTGACCTCATTGTCCCACCGGGGCCAGGGTGAAGTGACAATTCCCTGCCACTCCCAGCACTGGATCCGTGCTCATCCATGCAGGAATTCTGAGACGAGGTTTCCCTGCTGGCCCAGATCCTCAGGGATGTGCCCCGGAAGAATTCCAGAATGAGCCGAGTGCCGCTGGGTTTAAACACCCCCAAAATTCCCTAAAAATATTGAGAATCTTGGAAAGAATTGATCCAGCCTTAGGCTGAGGTTTGTTCATGCTTAGGCTGAGACCAAAGTGTTCGCTTCAGGTTTATGTAATGATTTTGAAAGGATTTTTTGAGGTTTTTGTGAGGTTTTTGTAAGGATTTTGTGACGTTTTGTAAGGATTTTGTGAAGATTTTGTAAGAATTTTGTAGGTTTTTGTAAAGTTTTTTAAAGTTTCTCAAGGGTTTTTGAGGCTTCTGTAAGGTATTCGTGAGGATTTTGTAAGATTTTTAAAGGTTTTTAGGATGCTTATGTGTTTTCATGAGGTTTTATAATGTTTTTATAAGGTCTTTTTAATGGATTTTGTTAGGATTTGTGAGGTTTTTGTAAGGATTTTGTGACATTTTTTGTAAGGTGTTTGGAGGGCTTTTGAAGCTTACTATGAAGGTTTTATGATGCTTATGTCTTTTTATGACATTTTATAAGGTTTTGGTACAGTTTTTTAATTGTTTGGAGATTTTATAAGGTTTTGGTACCCTTTTTTATGTTTTTTGAGGTTTTGTAAGGCTTTTGCACCATTTTGTTATGTTTTTTTGAGGTTTTGTAAGGTTTTTACCAAGTTTTGTAGGGTTTCTGTCAGGTTTTCAAGATTTTTCACCAGCTTTGAGCTGGGCCTAACCCCACTAAAGACTAACTCATGTTCTAACCTGTCCCCCAGCCGCCAATGGATCGTCCATATGGGACATCAGAGCCATGGCAAACAGTAACTGGGCAAACATCACCTGGAGCCACAATTTCTCGGCAGGAACTGACTTTGTGGTTAAGTATATCACCAGTAAGCATCAGATCGCGTGGGGACTCTACGGGGTGGCTCTGCCCTTAGAGATCCTGCCAGCTCCCGCCCTTTCCTTGGATTTAATTCCATGATTCCATGGCCAGCTTGGAAAAAAAAAAAAAAAAACAGAGGGGAAAACATGGTGGTTGTGGCGGTTGGGGTAGATCAGAGGTGGTTCTCCAGCGGTTCCCTCTCCGTGCGCCGACGGCCGTGGGGGTTTGATGATCTTTGGGAATGTCGATGTCAATGGGAAGAGGTGGAAAACAGAGAGGAAAATGAAATTGACGGGAATTTGGAAGATGGGATTCCTGAATCTGGAGTTGGCAGAATCCTCTAAGATCCCAAACCTCCTCCTCGGTGTTCCTTAGCGTTGTACGGCTCCGTCCTGGGCTGGAAGCAGAGCCGGGCTCTCTGGGTTTGGTGCCGGTTTAGGGAGTGGTTTTTGTCTTGTTGGTTGGTTTGGGGTTTCTGGAGAGGCAGTGCTGGCTGCTGCTCATCCCTGAGTTTATTTCCCAGCCCTCGCATCCGCTGCTGTGCCGGTCCAGAATCCCTGAAATTGTAATTCCAGGCAGGAATCCCCTCCTGCCATTCCAGCTTCCTTTAGGAGATGACCTTGAATTGTCCTTGAAACAATTCCCTGCACAAAGCAGTGCCTGATTTCCAAAATTCCCATATTTCAGGATATGCATGAACTTGCCAAGCCCTAAATCTCAAATATCCCAGCTCCCAAACCACCCCTACTTTTTCCCGGTCACTGGGAAGCACAAGGAGCAAGCCCAGGTGCTGAATCCATGCAGCAGCATCAATCCCTTGGGATTCCCTCTCCAGGATTTGGCTGAGGGAGGAAATCTTTAAGATTTCAGCCCCTTCTGGACAGCTGTGGTGGCATTTGAAGGAACAAAACTTCAAAGCCACAATTCTCAGTGGGTAATGACCCCAGCAGCTCCTTTTCCCCAGAGTAGTGACCCCAAACCAGCAGTTCCTTGTCCCCAGGGCAGTGACCCCAAACCAGCAGTTCCTTGGCTCAGTACTGACCCCAAACCAGTAGCTCCTTGGCTTTGGTATCAACCTCAAAACCAGAAGTTCCTTGACTCAGTATTGACTCCAAACCAGCAGCTCCTTGTCCCTGAGGTAGTGACCCCAAACCAGCAGCTCCTTCACTCACAGCACCGACCCCAAACCAGCAGTTCCTTGGCTCAGTACCGACCCCAAAGAGCAGCTCCCTGCCCCAGGAGCCGTGTCACTCCTGGCCAGCCCACAGGGCCAGCCCCGCACCTGGGCCGCATTGTCCCCGGTGTCCCCGCGGGGTGTCCGGGCGGGGTTTGATGTGCGGTTTCTGTTCCCCAGGTAACAAGACAGAGAAATCAATACCCGTTAAGGCTCAGGGCCCGTCCTCGGTGCAGCTGGCGGATCTGACGCCGGGGATGATGTACAAGCTGTGGGTGTTCCCCATATGGTCCCACCCCAGCGAGCACTCGTACATTACCTTTACCACCAGCTCAGGTGAGACAGGCGTCGGCTGCGTGTCCCCAGAGTGTCCCCGGCGTGTGCCCAGCATGGCCCCGGCATGGCCCCACCATCCCCATGGTGATGGCTGCATGGAAATCCCTCATCCCACCGCCCTCAACTCAGGGATTGCTTGGCATTGCATGGAGGATGAGAATCCCAGGAAGGGACTGAGATCCATTTGGATGGATGGAGATCCCTTGTGATGAGGATCCTTCGATTTGGGATCTTTTGGATGGGGATCCTTTGGATGGGGATCCCTCATGATGGGGATCCACTGAGATGGGGAATCTCTTGGATTGGGATCCTTTTGGAAGGGGATCATTTGGATGGGGATCATTTGGATGGGGATCCTTTGGATGGCGAGTCCTTGGAATGAAGGAAAGGAAGGAGAGCACGTTCATGTTGTCACAGCCTCTGCTTGCGGCCCCTTGGTGCCCGTTGGGACTCTGGGCGACAA
This sequence comes from Ammospiza caudacuta, assembly GCF_027887145.1. Lineage (NCBI taxonomy): Eukaryota > Metazoa > Chordata > Aves > Passeriformes > Passerellidae > Ammospiza > Ammospiza caudacuta. Next base: position 5,702,329 of record NC_080616.1, on the reverse strand, counting down.
TGAGGTGTCACTGACGGGACGCAGGATTGGGAATGGGAATGTGGTGTTGGCACAAGATTATCCCTAGGGGTTTCCATACTCCCAGGATATTTCCTCTGGCATTTTGTGTAGAGTTTTCCAGGCTTTGTTTCCATGTGGTTTCCACATTTTCCTGGTTGTGGATTCGCCCATTTCCCGCCCGGTTCCAGATGCTCCCTCCTTTGTCCCACAGGGGCTTTGTGCATTTGTAAAACTCCACCGTTCCCTCCTGACGATTCCCAGTAAATCCAAATTCCCTAAATCCCTTTGTATCCACCAGGGGCTTTTCCTAAGGGATCTGTGCACAGCTCCTGTCAATTCCACTCTGCTGGAATTCCACAGAGCAGGAAATACTGTAGCAGCCTCCCTGACAGTGCTGTAGGTAGAGGTGGGGATTTCCAAGGAAGTAAAACGGCTTTGCTCAGCTCCAGATGTGGGATGGGAAACTCTGGCAATTTTCAGGCCCTGCCGGGAATGGCAAAAGGAAAATGGGAATCTCAAAGAGACAGAGCTGTGGGAACTGGGGGGCAGAGCTCCCCACACCCCCTGTGTGCAGCTGAAATTGTCAGAAAATCTGGAATACCACCGGGTAATTCCCTGGCAGGGACAGATGGTGGCTGCTGGTGTTCCATGGAATTAACATTGGAAAAGCTTCTGCCATCATCGAGTCCCACCATTCCCTGGCACCGCCAAGGCCACCATGTCCCCAGGTGACACATCCAGGTGGTTCTGGAGTGTCCAACCCTGCTCAATGCTGACAAAACCCCAGCAAGGGCCGCCCTCAGCTCCAGGACTGAGCAAATCCATGGCACAGCAGCCCCTGGAATATTCTGATCCCATCAGAGCTGATTTTGGACCCAGATCCCTCCCAGCACAGCTCCAGTTTTGAGTTAAATCTCCAATTTTGTTTCTCTTTCCGGATCTTTCCCTGAGTCCGAAATCTCCATTAGCTCCTGCCCTCCCATGGGAGTTATCCCTGTGGATAACAATTTTATCCCTCTGGATAACAATTTTATCCCTCTGAATAATCATTTTATCCCTCTGGAAAACAAATCCCAACCTGGACCCGCCTCTTTTCCTTCCTCCCCTGCTTTCCCCCCCATTTGGGATCCGTGGGGTGATGGAGGCGACAGCAAGTGGCCAGGCATCATTAAAAAACAGCAAAAAAAGCACAATATCCTTGGCTGATTCCTGCTGGGAAGACTCTGCATATATTTTCCATAATTGAGAGGTTCCTACTGATATTTTCATGGAGAATAAGGGATGGAGCCACCTTTATCCCCAGGATTGAGGCTGGTGCTGACCTGAGCCCTGTGGGATGCTCGGAGCTGTCGCCTTCCCTGCAGGAATAAACGCTCCACATCCATTTCTCTCCTGGCTGGATGCTGCTGACACAAGTGCCAGACCCCTGCTGACAATCCTATGGCATCGGGAATGCTTTGGATGAAAAGGAATTGAGCAGTTTTAGGGGTTTTGGGGGTTTTTTCATGTCTTGTAAATCGTTGTTCCAAAGGTTTCTTCAGGCTGGGGGCAGATAAATAAGAAATATTCCCCTGCAGGAGGCTGAGCTCTGATTTCATTCCTGATTAACTGGCAGCTCATTAAGCCAAAAAAAAATCCTCCCAGGAGCAAAGGGCACTTGGAAATGACAAAAATAGCGGAGTAGAGAAGGAAGGTTGCTAAATTTTAAATAAATAAATAAATAAATAAATAAATAAATAAATAAATAAATGGGTTTCTTAGCTTGTCCAAACACTGGGAAGAGTGTCCAGGGAAGGGAATGGAGCTGAGAAAGGGTTTGGAGAGTCGTGAGGGAGCTGGGAAGGGTTTGGAGAGTCGTGAGGGAGCTGGGAAGGGTTTGGAGAGCCCTGAGGGAGCTGGGCAGGGTTTGGAGAGTCCTGAGGGAGCTGGGGAGGGTTTGGGGAGTCCTGAGGGAGCTGGGGAAGGGTTTGGAGAGTCCTGAGGGAGCTGGGAAGGGTTTGGAGAGTCCTGAGGGAGCTGGGCAGGGGCTCAGCCTGGAGCAAAGGAGGCTCAGGGGGAATTCCTGGCTCTGCACAACTCCTGCCAGGAGGGCACAGCCGGGGGGGATTTGGGATCTTATCCCAGGGAACAGGGACAGGAGGAGAGGGAACGGCCTCAGGCTGGGCTGGGGAGGCTCAGGTTGGACATGAGCAGGAATTTCCTCATGGAAATGGCTGGAAGGGGCTGCCCAAGGGGGTTTGGAGCGCCCATCCCTGGAGGTGGCACTGAGTGCTCAGGGTGGGGATCGGGCACAGCTGGGACTCGATGATCCCACAGGGATTTTCCACCCTCAGTGGTCCTGAGATTCTGGGATAGGATCACACAGGGCTGGAGCGAGAGGGGACTTTTCACACCCAAAGACCTCTTTTGCAAAAAACTCGGTGGAGCTGAGCTCTGCTCCTGGCACGTCAATGATGACTCCGAGCTAACGAATATTCTGCCACCAAATTATCATTAATTATTTTTAAAAAAGGCTCTGCAGCTGCAATTCCAATCAGGACATGTCATATCCTGCAGCTGCTTTTCATTTTCCCTAGAGGTTGGCCTCACCTTAAAGCAAATCACAAAATCCCCTGGGACAGCCACGGGCTTCAAACCTTTCTGACAGTCCCTCGTTTACTTCAAATCCGCCTTTGCAGGGACTTTGATTTGGTCCTCAAGTGTTGTTTTTTTGGGAAGGGTGGATTTATCCTCCTTTTTTTGGAAAGGGTTGATTTATCTTCCTTTTTTGGGAAGGATGGATTTATCCCCCTTTCTTAGGAAGGGTGGATTTATCCCCCTTTTTTTGTGAAGGATGGATTTATTCCCCTTTTTATGCCCCCATCCTCCTGTGAGATCTCCTGGGGGCTCAGGGTTTAAAATCCTCCCTCCTTTCCAAACCCAGCTCCAACCCTCACCCCACCTCTCAGGCTTCTCTGGAATTTCATATTTTGAAGACCTCCTTGTTTCTGCCTGGAAAAATCCCATCCCGTCACCGTTCATGGAATTTTTCCATCTCCAAGCTTTCCAGCAAAGCTTCCTTCCCCTTCCCTTCCCCAGCATTTGGATTATTGAATCCATTTCTTTGTCATCATCTCGTTCCCTCCATCTAAATGCACATCCTTGAGGACTCTGGAATTCAGGCTGGGATTGAGGAAATGTAGGATTTGGCAGTGTTGGAGCCAGAGGAACCATCAGGCAGCTCCTTCCCCTCTTGATGCTGCCCAAAGTCCACAAAACATTCCAGGTTCAGCATCACTTCTTGACCAGAGATTCCCTTTTGTGTCATTCTTCTCTTTAATCCAAATTTCCTTGTCATGGATCACCTGCAATTCCCTGCATTTCATCCTAAGGAAAGCATTCCTTCCTGTGGGCTCAATTCCCATGGAACAAGCACAGTTTGGTCCCTGAAATTTTATGGGTTTGGAATTTTTGCCAATCCAACCCATTTTTCCCTTCCCTGCCTCTCTTCCAAGATCCTTTCTCTCTGAACACATTAAGGGAGGGCTGTTCCTGCTTTCTTTACCCCTCTTTTTCCTCACCAGATTTTCAGGATTTTTGGGATCTCCTGCCCATCTCCACTCCCAACCTCATCCCAATCACCCTGGCTCTTCCACATTCCCACCAGGAACGCCTCGGTTTTCCCTCAGCTTGGATAAACCCAGCCCCTCCGCCCTGCTGAAGGTTATTTTCTCCTCTGCCTCACTGAATTCCAAGGAGAGGCTGGAAAAGGCAGCCTTGGAGCTATTTTTAGGCCATGGATTTGTCTGTCTGACCGTGTGGGAGAGCTGTGAGCCGGGTGTCGGGGAATGGCAGGGAGGACACGGGAGCTGGAGGATGGGAACAGGCTTGGAATTAATCCTCTAACAGCCTTGGGAAGGCACTGGAAGCAGGAATTTGCTCCAGGAGAAAACACTCAGAGCTATCAGACCCCTCTATGCTCCAGTTCATCCCAGTTCATCCCAGTTCTCAAGGCTGCCAATGAACCCTCTGGTCTCAGCAATTCCCTGATCCAGCAGTGCTGCCCCAAATCTCTGGACACCAGGGTTGGATCCGTGGCATTCCTGTTGGTATTCCAAGAAATTCCCACTTGATCCCAAATCTTGGGGGGCTTCCACCAGGCCCTCCCCAGCCCTGAGACCCTCGGTCACCACCAGATGCAGCAGGAGCTGGGTGGTGGTGGCAGAAGAGCCACCTCGGCATGGACACCAGTTCATCCCAGTTCATCCCTGTTCATCCCAGTTCAAGGCTTCCAATGAACCCTCAGAACTCAGCAATTCCCTGATCCAGTGGGGCTGCCCAAAATCCCTGGGCAGCAGGACTTGGGAATGTTCCTCTTGGATCTTCCTGCACCGAGGGCAGTTTTCAGATGCAGCAAATTCCATCAAACTCATTCCCCAGCTTCTTTCATCTTTTTTTGCAATTCCCTTTTCCCAGGTTTTCCTTTCTGTTGGGCCCTTTTGCTGTTTTGCATTCCTGATAAAATTGATTTTATTTTCCACCACAAAAGGAAAAAAAAACCATGAAAAAACATCACCAAAAAGATACCAAAACCCCACGAAAAAACACCCCAAAACTCAAAAAACACAGAAAAAAAAATCAAAAATACCAATAAAACACCAAAGCCAAACAAAACATTGTGAAAAAACACCAAAAAACCACAAAAAACTCCACAAAAAACCCCCAAAGAAACACCAAGAAAACACCACAAACCCCCACAAAAATCAATAAGAAAACACCAAAAGTTCTCACAAAACCCACCAAAAATTCACCAATAAAGAATCAAAAAAACACCCAAAAAACACCAGAAAACCACAAATCCCTGTGCTACAACCTCAATCACACACCCAGACACACCCAAACCAAAGAAAATTCCTGAACTAGCACCCTGAATTCCTCTTCCTCCATTCCCTGCATGGTTGGCTCCATTCCTTAGGAATATTTCCCCCTTTTTCCTCAGCCTACACCAAGAACCAGGTGGACATCGCCACGCAAGGCTGGTTCATCGGCCTCATGTGCGCCATCGCCCTCCTGGTGCTCATCCTCCTCATCGTCTGCTTCATCAAGAGGAGCCGTGGTGGGAAGTATCCAGGTGAGGATGGAAATGGCCATTCCCAGGATTTCAGTCGCTCTGGGCTTGTTGGGGGTTATCCAGTGGTGGGGAATATCCAGGTGAGAGTGGGAATTAGAAATCCCAAGATTTAAATGGGTGTGGCATCATCCAGTAGTGGGGAATATCCAGGTGAGAGCTTGGAATGGTCATCCCCAAGGTCCAAGATCCTTGGGGAATGTCCAATGGTGGAGAATATCCAGGTGAGAGTGAGAATGGGAAATCCCAAAATTTCAATGGGTGTGGCATCATCCAGTGGCAGGGAATATCCAGGTGAGAGGTGGGAATGGCGATTCCCAAAATTTAAACAAGTCTGGGAATCTTGGGGATCATCCAGTCCTGGGAAATAACCAGGTGAGGCCAATCCCTTTCTAACCCTTGTTAAACTCCTCACGAACACTTTGCAGACCTTTTCCACTTTACAAACCCTTTGTAAACCTTTCCAAGCTCTCCCCGGTGCAGTTTTCACCTCTCCTCCCCATTCCCAAAGCCTTCAATCCTTACTGGTTTAACTGGAGGGCCTCTGTTCCTTCGCAGTGCGGGACAACAAGGACGAGCACCTCAATCCCGAGGACAAGAACGTGGAGGACGGATCCTTCGACTACAGGTAGGACCCCATGGAATGTCCGACCCCCCCATCAGCCCCCCCCCCACCATCACAGCCCCCTCCCCCACCCTGTGGTGCCACAAATCCCCCCCGGAACGATCCCTGTCCCCCCCCTTTCCTCCTGCTGCCGCCTTCCCGCTGTAATTCCCGAAGGAAACGGCTCCAGGAGCCGCCAGGTTGTGGGGTTCCACCTCCTCTTCCTGGGATTCTGGAATCAGAGACCTTGGACAGCTCCCAGCAGGATTAAACCAACCTTAATGGAACTTCTGACACCTAAAATCCCAAAAAACGCCCCAAAAACCCGGAGTCTGTAGCAGCCTGAGGGCATTTCTGAAGCACCCTAAGGAGGATCCATGGGAGAAATGCCCAAAATTCCATTGGGGTCAGGCTGGGCAGAGCTGGGATTCTGGGATCAGCTCCCACCGGGAGCAGAAAAACCTTAATAGAGCTCCTGGCGAGTGAAACCCCCCAAAACCCCAAATTTTGTAGCAGCCTGAGGGTATTTCTGCAGTCTCACCCCACAGCTCAGCCCCTGTCCTTCCCACAAAGGAATATTCAGGAGAAATGTCCAAATCTCTGTAGGGATCAGCCCTGGAAGCAGGAAAGGAGAATGATTTGGGGTCTACCTGTGCTCCAGCCCGATACAATCCCACAAAAACCCCTGAGGGCTCCAGCAGGGATTCAGCTGGAACCTCTCCGACTGCCCTGGCTCCATCCTGCTCTTTGCACGCAAATGTCACCCCTGAAGAGCAGCAGAGCCTTTTTCCCTCCAGGAAATCTCCTGGGATGTGTCAGAAAGGGACAGGAGCTTCCCAAGCATTCCCAGCTCTCCCTGATCCCCCAGGAGCAGGTCCTGCTGTCAGGGCTCACCCAGCAGCCGAGGGGATTTGGGACATTTTAATTCGAATTCCTTAAAGAATTAAAATTCCTTTTCCCACCTGAGCTGGAGAAAAAACCCAGCAGGGAATTTTTCCTCCTCATTTAAACCATGGGTTGATTGAATCCCGTGTTATTCCCAGCATGGGAAGAACGGGTTTGGGATTCAGGAAGGGATGGAGTAAGAGTAGATTCTGCCAGAGGATTTAGGGGAAATAAATGAATCAGAAACAGAACCAGGGATCACATTAATTTCATCAGAGGCACAGAAACTCCATTTCAAAGGGATTTTTTTATTCCAGAGGATTCCAGGAAGCTCCCCAGACTCTCAAAAATCATGGAATACAAGCAGGATGCTGTAGGGAAAGGCTGGCATTCCTTAACATCCTAAACAACACTGAGGCCCAACACTTGCCTCCCTCTCTGCTGCTCAGCACTTCCAGGGGTGGCCAAAAATTCCACCTGTGAAGTTTTGGGATGCTCCCTTTGCATTCCAGGCTGGGACAGGGAAAACAGCAGAGGAAGAACGAGCCCAGCCCGGTCCTGCTGCAGGTTTTGGGGTCAGACCCATCCCTTCCCAAGGCAGGATTTTATGAGCCATAACCAGGACAGACCCTGACCCCAAATGGTGATGCCAGTCAGGATAGGGAGCCTCGTGCTTCCCAAATTTGTGGGGTGGTTTGTGGGAAGCCTGAACCCCCCATTCCTACAGGGATTCCCACAGGGATTCCCACAGGGATTCCCCCAGGCCAAGCTTCTGGCAGCAGTCCCGGATTTCCCGGCTCTGTCTCTCCAGACCCCACAGAGGGAGACCCAGCCACCCCCTCCTGGTCCCATCCACCATTCCTGAGACAAATCCATGACCAGGCACGTTCCTGCTCTGAAGGGAATCCAAACTCTTGGAATGGCTGGCAGAAATCCCCTGGCACCATCCAAGGGGAAGGATTGGGGTGAATCCTTCATCCTTCTGCTCAGCCAGAGCTCTGACTGTTACGGACAACCCCATTCCCAAAATTTCCAAGGGAAAGGCAGGAGTCAGTGGAAGGACAGTAAAAGGACAATAAAACTCTGGGATGGAGTCCATGGAGTTTTATGAACTAAATAAAGGGGGGGGAAACCCAATCTAATAAGAACAACAACAAAAAATCCTAAAACCCATAAATCCACCAGCTTTGCCCCCTCCTCCTGAGGAACACCAGGATTGCTGGGAGAATCCCAGGAGGTTTCCCTGTGGGAGGCAGAAGGGAAGGTGAAGCCGGAGGCTGGAGCTGTTGGCTGGGGGAGCTCGGGGCTGATTGCGGGGCCGGGCTCCGGGAGGGGCAGCATTTAGGATTTCAGGGAAGGGCAGGAACTGAGCCCATCCCGGCTCCCGTCCCCTCCTCCCCATGGCATGGCTGCTGTGCCCTCGTCACCCTCACGTCCCCAGCGCCCTGTGCATGCCACTCTCTGTGCTCCTCATCCTGAGATCCCGTCACATCCTGCTCCGACCCCAGGATAATGGTGTTCCCAAGCAGGGAAGCTCCTTCCCAGGCCAGGACCATTATCCATGGACAACGTTCCATGCCAGCACCGGTGCCTCATTATACCAAATGTTCCGTGCTGCCCCTGGGGAGGCGGCTGGAAACTCCTGGATGCCAGGAAAGGGGATTTAGGGTCCGGATTCCCGGTCAGGATTTCCAGGAAAAGAGCACATGTGACACAGTGCAGGCAGTGCCACTTGAGGAGGGGACATCTCAGCAGGCACAGAACTGTCCCAGGAGCCTCCTGAGGGAGGAAAGCTCTGGAAAAGCTCTGGGAAGGTGCAGGTGTATCCATAGCGCCATTTCAAGGAATCCCAGCAGGACTCTGGGGTGAACCCAGCCACCCCTGTCCTGCTGCACGCGGCTCCCCAGAGCCACCACTGTCCTTCTTGGATCCCTTTCCATGCTGGGATGGCTTCCAAGGAGGCTGATCCCACCTGGAATGGCTCTCCCAGCTCCATTTGGTATAACGAGGCGACAATTCCTGTTTTTTTTTTTATTTTTTGGGTCATAGCACTGCCCCTGTGAATGCAGAACCTCCTCATTTCTCTCTCTGATCAGGCTCTTTCTGCTTCTCTCTGTTTTATTCCCATTCCTTCTCCTCCTTTTCACCTGGTCTATCCACATGGACCGTGAAGGTCTCTTGAAAGGTAGGACCTCGTGCTGCCAGAAGTCCGGCACATTCCGCTTTTTTTGGGAATTTTGTTTTCCTTCCTTCCTTCCTTCCTTCCTCCCATTGATTTCTTCACGGCCAAAAATTCCCCTGTCCCTGTTCCCAAATCCCCGCCTAACACATTAAACAAGATCCCTCTAATTCCTGCTGCCATTGGGGCCTCTGGAGACTCAGATCCTGCTTGGAATTGCTCCATGGTCTGGGTGTACCCCCAAATCCAGCCAGGCCCCCCAGCTCCAGCTGCCTGTCCCTCCTGGTGGAGCAGGATTGAAGTTGGGAATGCACGTGGGACTTTTCAAGGAAAAAAAACTGTGGATTTTCAAGGGAAAACTGGATTCTCAAGGGAAAACTGTGTTATTTCAAGGAAAAATTATTGTTTTCCAAGAAAAAGTTCATCCCAGGGGATGGGGACAAGGGACATGAGCCAGAGCCGCTGGATCCTGTCCAACTTCCCACTCTTAGTCCTGAAAATCCTCCCTCCGGCTCCAGCCTCCTCTTCTTCCCGATGATTTATGGGATTCAGGAGAGCATTTCCCACGTGATTCCCATCTGGGCACTAACACCTGGTCCAGCTGCACTCCCAGAAATCCATTTTAACAGGGTTAGATCCCATCAGGAGCTGCCGGAAAACCGCTGCTCCCTCCTAACGCACTAACGGGATAAATGGTCCTGGAGAGAGGTAAAACCAGCAGGAATTCTCTGGGAATGCATTCCCAGTGGGAATTTGGTGCTGCAACCCCTCAGTTAGGGATGATCCAGCTCCGGATTTGAGCTGGAGCTGCCCCCCAAAGTTTGGGAAGGGGTGTTGGGAATTGAGGATTTGCGTTTTGCCACCCTCCGTGTTTTTGGGGCTTTCTAACCAGTCCTGCTTCCTCACCGAATTATTCCTCCTTTTTTCCCCCCCAAAAAATTCTGCTTCCAGAGCTAACAAATTAATTTTTTTGTTGTGATGCCAAGTTAATAGGAAGTCTCAAATATTGGGGTTTTGTTATCATGGGATTCCCAAAGTGCTGATCCAAGGAAAAGCACGGTGGGATCCCGAATTCCTCTCCCACTTCAGGGAGCTGATGAATCCCATGGAATGAGGGAGAATTAATCCCATGGAATGAGGGAAAATTAATGCCTTGCCCTGCTAAAGAGCCCAAGAAAAGTGAAAAAAAAAAAAAAACAAAAAAACCCCAACCTAAATTTTCACCAATTTTAAGGAAAATAAAGGAATGGAGTGGAGCAAGCCTGGCAAATCCCAAGCTAAAAAAAACCAACAGGAAAAAGACAGGAATGGAGGTGGGAGGACAAATAATTCAGGGATATCTTCAGGAATATGACAGAATTTGCATGAACTAAGGAATTGTTGATATAAAAATTAATTTTTATATCAATTTAGAGCAATCCACTCTCATCCTTCTCATAAAAAATAACCAGCTTTTCCCTGGTTAGATTTTGGTTTAAAGGAATGCTTTAAAGTGATTTTTTTCCCTCTTGGGTCATACTCTTTATTTTTAAGTGACCTGGCTTTTAGTGAAAAGGAGAAAACCCAGACTGAGCAAGGAAAAATGCCTGGAAATAAACTGGGAAAGGGAAATTCCCAGGAGTTTTGGAAGCTGCACAAAACTTGGCATCCTAAAAGTGTCCCCTTGCAATGCTCCCCATTGCACGTGGTTTTTTCCAAGGAAAAACTGTGGTTTCCAAGAAAAAACTGCATTTTTTTCAAGGAAAAACTATGTTTTCAAGAAAAAAAAAGTGGTTTTTCAAGGGGGACTGGTTTTTTCAAGGGAGAACTGCATTTTTTTCATGGTAAAACCATGTTTTCCAAGGAAAAAAATGTGTTTTTTTCCAAGGAAAAACTATGTTTTCTCAAGGAAATCTGGGAATAAACCACTCAACCAAGGGGGGCTAAAACTCTGAGAGAAAAAGAATCCAAGGGAAAAATATTCCTGATGTTCATCCAGACCCGTTGATCTAAGTTTTGGGTGGAGTATTGAGGCTAAGAAATCTAGGGCAAGAAATCGGGGTTAAAAACCTGAGATTTAGAAATTGAGATTTAGAAACTGAGAATAAGAACCTGAGATTAATGAATTGAGGTTAAAAAACTTGAAATTTAGAAACCGAGAGTAAGAAATTGAGAGTAAGAAATTAAAATTAAGAAGCTGAGGGAAAGAATTTGAGAGTAAGAATTTGAGAGTAAAAAATTGAGAGTAAGAAATCAAGATTAAGAAATTGAGGTTGAGAAATTTAGATTTAGAAATTATGATTAAGGAATTGAGGGAAAGGAATCGAGATGAGGAACTAGGGGTTTAAGAAATCCGAGACGAGGAAAGTGAGGTTAAGAAATTCGATTTCTGAGCTGAAAAACCACAAAATTGGGTGTTCAGAGATCCCAACCACCTCCACCTCCCACACTCCCCAACACCCAAATGAGTCCCCGATATTTAGGGCTCTACCGAGCCGAGTTCCTGCTGTGGATTGATTTAGGACCTCCATCCCTCGGGGGAAGGTTCTCAGCCCCGTTTCTCAACCCTTGCCGTGTCTGTCTGTCTTCTGCTGCCAGCGATGAAGACAACAAACCTCTTCCCAACAGCCAGACCTCGCTGGACGGGACAATAAAGCAGCAGGAGAGCGACGACAGCTTGGTGGACTACGGCGAAGGGGGCGAGGGCCAGTTCAACGAGGACGGCTCCTTCATCGGCCAGTACACGGTCAAGAAGGACAAAGAGGAGACCGAGGGCAACGAGAGCTCCGAGGCCACGTCCCCCGTCAATGCCATTTATTCCTTGGCATAGCAAAAAAACGCCGGGAAAAAGCACCCAGAGCCCGAGGGGTTCGGAGCGGGCGGGGGTTCCGCCGGCAGCCGCCGCCGCCGCTGCCTCCGACAGGAAAGGGAATCGAGCGAGGACTGAAAAAAAACAAAACAAAAAAAAAATAGAGAAAAAAATTAAAAATAGCAAAAAAATACAAAAAAAAGAAACCACAAAGGGAAAAAAAACCAAGTATTCCAACCAACGAGGCAGCCCAGGTGGCCGCCAATGCCATTTATCCTTAGCAAACGAGCCAACGGCAAAGGACGCACGGGGCGGGAGCCAGAGTGGGAATCGGGGCTGAGCTGGAGCAGCTGGAGGGGAGGAGATGTTTGAGCTGCTCCCCAGTTTGGGGCTGCTCCCCAGTTTTGGGGTGCTCCCCAGCTTTGGGGTTGCTCCTCCATTTTGGGGTTGCTCTGCCAGTTTGGGGCTGCTCCTTGGTTTTGGAGTTGCTTCCCAGTTGGGGATTGCTCCTCATTTTGGGGTTGCTCCTCATTTTGGGGTTGCTCTCCAGTTTTGGGGTTGTTCCCCAGTTTTGGGGCCGCATCAGGGCCAGTCCAGAAGGGCTCCGTGCTGGGCTCGGCTCCCCGAGGCTTTTTTTTGTTCTTTTAGGAGGGAGCTCCAACTTTTTGGGTTTAATTTTTCCAAGAAGGTTCTGGATCAGAGGGGAAGGGGGAAAGAAATCAAAGAATTTTGGGGAGGGAAGAGGGGTGAGAGTGGCCTGGGCAGAGCAAAAGCATGGAAGGAGGAAAGGGGTGGATTTTGGGGTGAAAACACCGGATTATTGAGCCGTCCATCCTCACGGCAGCACCTTGCCCATAACCCCTCCCGAAAAACCCTCCTTCCTGAAAAAACCTATGCAGGGAAGAGCAGGTTGCCACTGCCTCCCTCAGCACCGGGATTGGTCCTTGCTGAGGCTGGGAAAACCCACAGGGAGCTCATCCCCTGTTCCCACTGAGCTCCAGAGCACCCCGGGAGGAGAAGAGGTTGTGGAGGAACTTTTGGGATTTGTGGAAGGACAGGGAGGAGCCTCTCCCCTGCCAAGCCCGGGGTGACAGCACTGCAGAAAAGCCTTTTGGGGTTTAAATTTGCTTTGTGGGGATTTCGGGGGGAGCCGCCCCCCCACCCCACACCTGCTTTCTTTCCAAGGCAACTCCATAAATCCAATGTAGCAAAGAGGGCCTGGAATCAGGAGCGGGATTGGAATAGGATGAGGAGACAAGAATGATGAACGAAAAAATAATCCAAGCGAGCTGCTGAGGATGGGAAAAACCCCTGGGATCAGGTGGAGAATTCTCACAAGGATTCAGGGCCACATCACAAGGAAGGAACACCGGACTGGAACCCACACCTCCACAGGCACTGGGATGAGCCGGACGGACGCTGTTTTTCCCACCAAACCCCCTCCTCCTTTTTGACAGTGGCCTTTCCCCCCTCCAGCACTCAGCCAAGCCACCGTGGGACCCCCATCCCGCCTGGAGACTCCCAGGATTTCAGCGATCCCCCCTGAGCGCTCCTCACATGCCTTACACAGCTTGGGACTCGCCGGGGAGTCACTCCGAGGATGCTCTTCCCACTCTGCTTCCGCGCCCCCGACGGCCTCGGATCCACCTGAGCAGTAGGAATGGGATGTCTGGGAGCGTTCCCAGCTCTCCCAGCACGGATCAGGGTAGAAGGCAGGGATTCCTGACGGACTGCGTCCCGTGAATCCTCCCACTTCCTGCACTTTTGAAACCAAAGGTACCTTTGCAAAGAGAGAGAGAGAGAGAGGCTGGGTTTCCTTCGGAAAATATGGATTTTTGGATGGATTTTCCTTTTGTTTTTTTTGTTTTTTGTTTTTTCTGAGGAGGATGGAGGTTTTTTTGGATGGGATGCAACGGGATTCGTGCAGTTATTCTTTCTGCTCTGGAGACATGTCAGTGACAGGGATACTCCCACTGCTATGGATTGTGGAGAGGGACTTTGCCACATCCCGATGGATCCCTGGAAGAGCCCGGAGTGGGCCGACAGGAGAGATGGATGCAAATTAATCCAATGCAAATGCCTTCCTTAAAATAATAATTATCATTGATCTTGGTCGTCTTCTCTGATAGGTCAAGCGTGGGGTGAAGATGGAGCTCATGGGGTTGGATTTGGTGACCTTGAAAAGGTCCCTTCCCACCCAAGTTGTTCCATGAAACCAACAGCAAAGGAATTCCAGGGTTTAGGTCAGGGTCAAGAGGCAGAGCCCCCTCACAGAGCTGAGGGAGCTGTCCCAGGGATGTCCCTCATGTGTCACCCCCTGCCAGGACCCTCCAGACGTGTCCCCTGGCAAGGGACAGCCCCGTTGTGACCCTCAGTGTGGACACAGCCACGCCCCAATCCCAGTCCTGTGACTCCCAGAATTCCATCCAGCTTTTAGGGAAACACCCCCCAAGGCCAAAGGTGACACCTCCCCTGGGATGGGGACAATCCCATTCCCAAAGGTGACACCGCCCCTGGGATGGGGACAATCCCATTCCCAAAGGTGACACCGCCCCTGGGATGGGGACAATCCCATTCCCAAACCATTCCCAACTCCCAGCTGAGTTTGGACGAGTCCCTGCCCAAGCACCACTGGGAATGAGAAACAAATCCAGCCTCTGGATCTGGGATCTTCCCAGCACTCCCAGTCCTTGCTGCTGACAGGGACCACAAAACTCCTCCAAACCTCTGGAAATCAGGCCAGGATTGCTGGAAGCTGGCCCATGTTGGGTATCCATGACGTGCCATTCCCATGAAAACCCGTATTCCTGAACCACCTCATCCCTGAGGAAATCTCTCAGCATCCGTTTGGAAAAAGGAATGGGAAAGAGCTGGACTCTGCCCAACCTTATCCCAAATTTCCTCATAAAATTCCCCAGGTTACTTTGAGTAATGAGAAAAGGCAGGAGATGCAGAGGTGAACAAACAACTCAGTGTAAGTTACTCACAGTCCTGTCTCAGCTCTGTGTAAAAGTTACTCAATGTTTGTAAGGTTTAGCAAAAATTCTGACATTTCTTCAAAATTTCCCCCCTGGAGTTTTGGAGCCCAAAGACAATTCAGGCTAAAAACTCATCCTGAGCTTCTCATCTCTTACTCCTTTGAGTAAAGTTCAAGGTTTGCACAGGGAGAAAAGTCCTGAGCCCAAACCTTCCACAGCGCTCACAGGGTGACCCCACAGATCCCAAAAACCCAGACAGGGCTGGGATGAACCCACACTGTGTCCCGGGAGCATCCTTGGAGCAGGAGATGGATGGATGGATGGATGGATGGATGGATGGATGGATGGATGGATGGATGGACGGATAACCCACACAAGAATTTGTGGTGCTGAGGGATCTTCCCCACCCTGATCCTGATTCCCTGGGATCTGCTCTGCTGCTCCATCCCCTCTCCAGAGGGGTCATCCCGGTCACCTCCTGTCCTGATTCCTGTGGTGGCCCCCAGGGCTAGCAGGGCTGCTCCCATTCCCACCACAGGGACAATGATCCTTCTCCGGGTTCTGCACAACCTCTCTGGGACAGGGAATGCTTCCATCTTTCCAGAAGAAAGAATCCTTTCTTCATCAAGGGTTTAACTTCTCATTCAGAAATAAAAAGGGAAGGGCCAGACCCAAAACTCCAGCATCACACCCCAAATTCCAGCACCACACCCCAAATTCCAGCAGTCTCAGGAGCCGAGCTCAACCCCAAATATGTAAATTTGTCCTGTTCCTACAACATTCCAAGCCAACTCCACATCCATGTCCTGGAGACGAATCCAGGCTCCATCTCAGTTCCAGGGACCTCCCTGGCACTGAGCCCTGGGACAGCTGACAGGAACACCAGGAATTCGGGATACGAGGACATCGCTGTGCTTCCCTGATCCGGAGGCTGCTCCCATTCTCCCTGAGGTGACACCACAACTGGAGGCACAAAACCAGCGGGAAAAGCTGGAATTTCCACCCAAACTCCAAAATCCTGCTTGGAGAAACCCAACCCAACAGGACACGCTGTCCCTGCTGCCACCATTGCCTTCCTGGAGGTGACAGATCCCAAATCCAGGCGTCACCAACAATCCAGGAGGGAGAAGGGCAGAGCTGGGCAGTGTCACCTGGGGCCACCACAGCACTCGCTCTGGCCATGCCACCACCTTTTCCTGGCACATCCCAACATCACCACCCACCCTGGCACATCCCAAACCCTCTCCTCATCTCCAGCAGAGCCGCGAGTGCCACCTGCGACGTCACCTCCTCGGCCCAGGCTTTCCTGCAGCAACCAAGATTTCAGTTAAGCAATAAAAAATAAACAAAACCTTATCAAGGAAAAAAAAAAAAACAAAAAAAAGGACAAAAAAAAAAAGACAAAAAAAAAAAAAAAGACAACTCCTATTTCTTGCACTAAAAGCTGTTTTATTAATGAGAATAACGACGCTTTTCTGGTCCTCACAACGCCACCCACGGCATCAGTAGCGCCCCTCGCCTGTGTCTCCGTGTCCTCACATCAGGGTTTGGTTGTTCAATGCTGTCTAAACCCCATGTCAGACCCCCAAAATTCTGTGTCAGCCCCCAAATTCTATGTCAAACCCTGAAATTCATGTCGAGCCCCAAAACTTTATGTCAGACCTCCAAAACTCCATGTCTAACCCTCAAATTCCATGTCAAACCTTCAAATTCCATGTCAAACCTCCAAAATTCTGTCAGACACACAAATTCTATGTCAAGTCCCCAAAAGTCTGTGTTAAGCCCCCAAAATTCTGTGTTAACCCCCCAAAATTCTCTCCGACCCCCAAACGTCCATGTCAACCCCCAAAATCCCATGTCAACCCTCAAAATTCCATGGCAGACCCCCAAAATTCCATGTCAACCCCCCAAAATTTTGTCAACAACCCAAAATTCCATGCTGGACCCCCAAAAATTCCATATCAACTCCAAAATCCCACATCAGATCCCCAAAATCCCATGTCAGACCCCCAGAACAGAGTCCTCCCTCCAAAATATAATTTTAAATGTCTGTTCCTCCCTCTCACATCAGACAGAAAGTACCGGGACTGTTTTGTTCTAATTTAATTTATAAATATCTCATGATCTGTCCGTCCTCTCTGTCCAAGCTCCTGGCTGGTCTCAAATATCCTGTGTATTCATTTGCCTTTTTTTGAAAGCAAAAAAATAAAAACAAAGAAGAAGAAGAAGAATTCACCACCTTTGCGTTAACCCCACCTGTTCCTGTGAGAAATGTAAAGCTGAGGCTGTAAAAATTCAGTTTCCAGCGAGATTTATGGACTAGAAGGGGAAAAAAAGGGTTTAATTTAAGGACTTCTAAACCAACTGCATGAGGGATGAGAGAAGGCCAAACTACTCAGATATCTTCTTTTTTTTTTTTTTTTTTTGAATCACTATAAAAAAAAGAAAAGACTGGATTTTTTTGTATAGAGAAAACACTAAACATATAATAAAACATGGTTCAAAACTCATACTGAGCCCGAGAGTCATTCCTGTTAAATTCCAAGAGGGAAAAGCAGAAAAGTCTGGTCCTTGGCATTCCCAAAATTCCCAAACTGACCAGGAAAGGAGGATATTCTGGATCTTATCCAGAACCGATTGTGCCGGTCCTCAGCATTCCCAAAATTCCCTCCCTGGCCAGGAAAGGTGGATGATCAGTGAAGCTCTGGATCTTATCCAGAACCAGAGCCTGGATTGTGCTGGTCCTCAGCATTCCCAAAATTCCCAACCTGACCAGGAATGGAGGATACTTAGGGAGCTGGATCAGCCCTGGATCCTCTCCAGAACCAGATCCTGGATTCTGCCAGTCCTTGGCATTCCCAAAATTCCCTCCCTGGCCAGGAAATGGGGATGATCAGATAAAGCTCTGGACCCAAACCAGAACCAGAACCTAGATTGCGCTGGTCCTCAGCATTCCCAAAATTCCTTCCCTGGCCAGGAAAGAGGGACACTGGATCAGCTGGATCAGCTCTGGATCCCATCCAGAACCAGAGCCTGTATTGTTCTGGTCCTCAGCATTCCCAAAATTCCCAGCCTAAACAGGAAAGGGGGATACTGGACCAGCTGGGTCCAGTATCCAGATCCTCTCCAGAACCAATCCTGGATTGTGCCGGTCCTCAGCATCCCCAAAATTCCCTCCCTGGCCAGGAAATGAGGACGCTCAGGGGCAGCCCTGGATCCTCTCCAGCCCCATTTCCAGCCCCCAAACCCTCGGGGAGCAGAGGGGGAGAAGCTCCCAGAGCTCAGAAAATGCGGGATTGACCCCAGCCCCCCATTCCCGGCAGCCAAGCGCGGCTCCCGCCGGGATCCATCCCTCTCTCCCAGCCCTTCCTGCCCGGGGCTCCAGAGCGCTCCTGGCAGAGGCTCCCGGGGCGGAGAAGGGGCTGAAAGGAGCGGGAGTAATTTGGTTAATTGAGATGCAATTGCGGCGGGCCCGGCTAAGAGGATGAAGGGCTGAGTGCTTCCTGCTGCAGCGGGGGCTGCTCCCGCCCCTTCCCAGCGTTTCCAGGAACAGCAGAGAGGGGGAAAAGCACTTTTTGCCCAACTGAGACATGAGACATTCCCAGCGCGGTGGAGGCACCAGCCACCCTCTGTCCGTGCCCCAAGGAAGGATGGAATTGTGGAATTGTGGAAAATTGTGGAATTGCCGTTGGCTCCCGGTGCAGAAATTCCATCGGGGATTCCTCCAATCCCCCAGTTCCCCATTCCCGCAGCCGCTGGAAGCACCAAGCCCAAGGTCTGGGGCTCTCCACGGGCTCCTTCCAGCGTTCCCATCGGGATTTTATCCCTCCCGGAGCGGCGGCGGGACCGTGCTGATCCTCGGGATGGATCCGGGCCAGACGCGCTCGGCGTCACTTTGATGGCCTGGCAGTGACACCCGCATGGTCCCCAACCCCCGGGGGGACAGGACCGGACCGATGCCGGGTTCCTTCCTCCTCCTCATCCTCCGGCAGGCAGCTCCAGCCTGTTGCCCATTCCCATGGCTGAGTTTTCCCTGTTGGAGCTGGGGACATCCAAGGGATTCCTCAGAGCCTCCGTGTTGCTGCTGTCCCGGTGCGTTGGCAGCACCCGAGGGGTCACCGCTGTCCTTGTCACCTGCAGAGTGACCCTGGAGGAGGCACAGAGGGGAGGGGACAAAGGGCAGGTCCTCCTCCCTGCTCTGGGACAGGGCTCATCTCCTGGATTTCTTTCCATCCATCCATCCATCCATCCATCCATCCATGGATCCATCCATCATCCATCCATCCATCCATCCATCCATCCATCCATCCATGGATCCATCCATGGATCCATCCATCCATCCATCCATCCATCATCCATCCATGGATCCGTCCATCCATCCATCCATCCATCCATCCATCCATCCATCCATCCATCATCCATCCATCCATCATCCATCCATCCATCCATCCATCCATCCATCCATCATCCATCCATCCATCCATCCATCCATCCATCCATCCATCCATCCATCCATCCCTCCATCCTTTCTCACCCCCAAACTGGGACAAACTGGGCCAGGGGAAGCGACCCGCCACCCTCAGGCCCCCTCCTGCCCGCGCACCGCCCGCCAGGCCCGCGGGATCTTTGCCAATCAATAGAGACACTAATGCCTTAATTACTTCTCTCTAATTGCAGCCCATTAACCTGCAGCCAGCCCCGGCGCCCGCTGATCTCCCGACATCACTAACAGGAGCTGGGAAGGGCCGGAGGGTCCCAAATCTTCTGTTCCCATAATCTGAAGCTCCTCTCAGCACGGGCACCTTTCACCCAACACCTCGGGGTGTCCCGGGGTGTCCCTGTCACCTCCCCATTGTGTCACTCCACCGGAGAGCCCGAGAACAGCCGGGATTGTCCCGGGAAAGGCGCTGGGGGAGCCCCTGGGGCAAACCTGAGCCCCTCGGGACAGCCTCGATCAAAGGGGGCTCGGGCACACCCAAAAACCCGAGGGGGACCCAAAGGGGGCTCGGGCACATCCAAAAACATGAGGGTGACCCAAAGGGGGCTCGGGCACATCCAAAAACACGAGGGTGACCCAAAGGGGTCTCGAGCACACCCAAAAACACGAGGGTGACCCAAAGGGGGCTCGGGCGCACCCAAAATCCCGAGGGTGACCCAAAGGTGACCACGCTCCATCACTGTGACCGAGGAATCCCCGTCCTCGCCCCACGGAGGGTCGGGGACCCCCCAGACCAGCCGGAGCACCCCAAAATTCGGCCGTGCCGCGATTTCCTCGCGCGAATCCCATCCTTGGGCTGTCTGCAGACACAGAAACCCACGGGTACCCACGGGTGGATTGTGTAATTACGGATCGATTGTGTAATCAGGGATATATTTAGGCACGGGGTTGCACACACCCGGACCCACACAGGATTGGGGGGGCTCTGGGGCTGCTCCCAACCCACAGCGAGGGGCTCCGACCCCTCCAACCCCCCCGGCCCCACACCTGCTCCGGCCCCGAGGGGGCTCTGCCGGTGGGCGCAGCAGGCGAGAGAGGCTGCGGGATGAATTATGCATCACCACCACGACGACGATGATGATGATGATGATGGTGCTGCCCGAGCCGTTCTGCCTGCCCGCCTTGCGCTGTGGCAAGAGAGGTAAAAGCAAGGAGGAGGGAGGGGGTGGGGGGGAGGGAAAAATAAATAAATAAATTAAAACCCCAACAATTCCCCGTCTCCAGGGAGCGGCGTGGTGGTTGGCAGCGAGCGAGGGAGCGCGCACGCAAGGAGGGAGGAGAGGGAGGAGCACATCCTAATGCAGAGATGCTGCAGTGGCTTTGGGCACACACATCCACCCTCGGCCAGCCACCAGGCGAGCGCTGCCTCGCAGCCCAGCCCCCGGCAGCCGCCAGGCCCCGCGGGCCCCCGGCTGATGCCCACGCAGCCCTCCCGCCGCAGGTAAGCGCTCTGTGCCGCTCTGCTGCCTCCCGGAGCCATGGAGGGGGCTGAGGGTGGGTCTGAGCATCCTCCGGCCGGGGGGACCCTGCGGGGTCCCGGCGGGCTCTGAAGGGACGGGGACAGGAGCTGAGGGTGGTTCGGGCATTCCGGAAAGGATCTGAGGGTGGTTCGGGAATTCCGGAGAGGATCCAGGGGTGGTTTGGGCATTCCGGGGTGGTTTGGGCATTCTGGGGAGGAGCCGAGGGTGCTTTGGGTATTCCGGAAAGGAGATGAGGGTGGTTTGGGCATTCCGGGGTGGTTTGGGCATTCCGGAGAGGAGCCGAGGGTGCTTTGGTCATTTCGGGGTGGTTTGGGCATTCTGAAGAGGACCCGAGGGTGGTTTGGGCATTCCGGAGAGGAGCTGAGGATGGTTTGGGCATTCCGGGGTGGTTTGGGCATTCCGGAGAGGAGCTGAGGGTGTTTTGGGCATTCCGGAGAGGATCCAGGGGTGGTTTGGGCATCCGGAGAGGAGCCGGGGGTGGAGTTGGCAGGAGGCGGTGGCACTTGTGGCAGCGCTGCCTGCGCGGCCGAGGTCAGGGCGGCTGTCAGCAGAAATGTCTCTTACGTGGGGAAAAAAAAAAAAAAAAAAAAAAAAAAAAAAAAAAAAAAAAAAAAAATTCGGGGAATATTTCGGTTCTCTGCGATTGTCGCGAGGTTTTTTTCCCCGGCGCGTTCCGGCCCGAGGCACTTCGGGAGAGCGCTGGGAGGAGGGATCGGGTATTTCCAATGTGCTGGGGGGTTCTGCTGCCCAAAACTACTTCAGCACGCCCAGAAGGAGCGGGCAGGGTCTCCTCTGCAGGGAGGGAGCAGAGGAAGAGCCGTTTTGTCCCAGTTCACCTTCCTGAGGGCAGATCCCGGGTCAGGGTGGGATTTGGGGGTGCTCCGGGGGGGTTTGTGTGTCTGGGGCTGTGCCAAGCCGCGGATCCATCCCCCCATGGGCACGGGGGGCACCCCACAATGAGAGCCCCCCTCTGTTCCCATTGCCGAGGGATAAAATCTGGGGGGATCATCCTGGGGCTCCTTCTCGTGCCTTCAAACTCCCCCAGCTCCCTCCTCACCGCACCCACGCTGACCCCAAAACTGCCGCGACCCCCAGCAGCCCCCGGCGTTATCCCGGCGTTCGGAGCGGGGCGGGTTCCCGGGAGATCGGCGGCTCTCCCGGGAAACACCGGTTGCTGTGAGGATGGGAGGCAGCACTCGGAGCTGCGAGAAATCCCGAGGCTTTCCCCGAGCCCGGCCCTGCTTCTCCCAGGCAGATCCAGCAGGAATTCCGAGGGCGCAAAGCAGGAGCACGGGGTCGTGCAGGAGATTTAGGATCAATAAATGAACCTCTCCAGGCTGGGGATTTGAGATTTAGTGACACAACCCCAAAACCCTCTTGTTTTGCTGAGATGCGGATCCCAAACTTTCCAGAATTCCTCAGAATTCCCAAAAACTCCAGAAAACGGGAGATGGGGAGGTCCTGTGAGCCCAGCTGCACTTGGGCTCAGGTAGAGTGAGACAAAGGGTTCCCAAAGCTCCTCTCCACCCCCTGATTAATTCCCACAAAACTGAGCTGCCACTTTTACCCCTTTGGAATATTCGCCGAGGATTTGATGGTCTGGCTTAGGATTTTCTGCGCGGATTTGCCGCCAATAAACCAGAAAAGGGCAGAAAACCCAAACCGTGCGTTTAGGATTTCCCACAGCACGTGGAATTTCCACCCCGCGGAAAAACGGGAATCCACGCAGAACTGAGCCCGCGTTAAAGCCGTTAAATATGGGCTGGAAATTCCCAAAATCCGAATTATAATATTTGAGGAGAGGGTGAGCCCTGCCGGGGTTTCTCTCACCGTGGCACTGTGTCCCTGTCGCTGGCAGTGCCACCACCCCCAGAGGGGCACCTGGAGCCCCTGGCACCTCCGGGGGTCTCCCGGCAGCTCCGGGAGCCGCTCCCGCCTCAGCCGCATTCCCAGGATCGGGGCCGGCTCCCGGAGCCCGCACGGGGTCCCAGGGAATTTGGGATGGAGTTCCAGGAATTTGGGGTGGGGTCCCAGGGAGATTGGGAAGAGGTTTTCAGGGAGATTGGGATGGGGTTTCAGGGAGATTGATATGGGATTTACAGGAAAAATTTGGGATGGGGTTTTCAGGGAAAATTGGGATGGGGTCTCCGAAAGTTTGGGATGAGGTCTCAGGGAGATTTGGATGGGGTTTTTAGGCATTTTGGAATGGGAGTTTCAGGGAAATATGGATGAGGTCCCAGGAAATTTGGGATGGGGTTTCAGAGAGCTCAGGATGGGTTTTCAAGGAGCTAGGGATGGGGTTTTCATGGAGTTTGGGTGGGGTTTTCAAGGAGTTTGGGTGGGGTTTTCAAGGAACTCAGGATGGGGTTTTCAGGGAACTCGGGATGGTGATTTCCCCATCTCCCACGGTTTTGCTCAGCGCGGCTCTCCAGCTGCACAAAATCCCTTTCCCCGAACCCGAAATCTTTCACTTTCCATGAAAAACACCCCCGGTCCCGCTGTAAAATCCAGGATCCCAGTGGGACGATCCCAGGGAGCCCCAGGGACATTCCCAGCCGGAGCCGGCTGTGAATCCCAACCCCAGCCCTGCCCAGCAGCCCTGACCCTAAACTGGAACATTCACTATCAACCGGGCAGCCTTAAAAACCGGGAGCGACCAGGAAAATCTGTTTAGTGCTGATCCCCCGACGAGGCTGGGAATGTTTGGAGCCCGAACCCCAAACCAAGGGCAGGAGAGAAGGTTGGACACGGGTGTGGAGCGTCCCAAGGAGCAAAAACCCGGCAGCACCGCCGGGAGCAGCCGCAGCGATTTTAACCCCAGTATGACCAGTACAAGCACCCAGCGCTGCACTGGGAGGGCTGAGGAGCTCCGGAAAGCTTGGGAAGATCCCTGGAACCGCTCAGGCATCCCCAAACCCCAAAACATTGTGAAGGCGCTCGCTGTTTGATTAGGTCTCCCATTCCCAACCCTTTCTCCAGGAGGTTTCCCCAGCTCCCAGCTCGTTGTTCCCGGCTCCCAGGAGCGCTTCCAGCGGCGGGGAGGGGCTGGAGCAGGTGGGAGCTATTTATACCTGAGCACAGCAAAGCAAAGCAAAGCGCGGCCGCTCTGACGCCACCACAGCGCGGGAGGAGCCCGGGATAGTCCCGGCTTTAGGCCGAGCTCCCCCGAGCTGAGCCGGGCCTGGAGAGGGCGGTGGGAAGCGCGAATGGGGGGGTTTGTTATGGGGAGGGGGCTCAGCTCCGTCCTTGTTGCCCGATTGATAGATGACACAAAACTCGGATAAGTTTTGTGGGTGCTTCATTAAGGGCCCGGGGAGCTTGGGGGACTCACGTCCCAAAGTCCGAGCCCCCAAATTCACGTATGGGTGCT
Organism: Ammospiza caudacuta; assembly: GCF_027887145.1. NCBI lineage: Eukaryota > Metazoa > Chordata > Aves > Passeriformes > Passerellidae > Ammospiza > Ammospiza caudacuta. The sequence continues at coordinate 5,678,439 of NC_080616.1, read as the reverse complement.
TCCCTCTTATACATGCGATTCACAACAAAGTCTCCAAGAAACAGTTTCCCGTTCCCCTTGCCTGGTCACAGACCCCTTATGACACATTCCTTGGTTCACAAACAGATCATTAATCCTCTGTTTATCTTATTCTAAGAGCATTGTATGCTGCCTCCAGACAGGTTAGCATTCTTACTTTCTTGCACTAGTTTAATTATTTATTAAATCCCTAAGACTGCCTGCTAGGTTACACACAAAACCCAACACACACTTTCAACGGCTACAAAACTACTTTTTAACAAACCAGTTCACACACAACTCACTATAATTAAATATTTTGCTAAATTTCATTTCTTTTCCAACATCCTGGCTGCCTGAAAATCCTGCCCGGCCCAGGGAGGGTCCAACAAGAGCAGCCGGGATTTCCCGGGAAAAGGGAACAATTCCCGGGAAAACTGGACATTTCCCGGGAAAAAGGAACTTTTCCTCAAAAGGGTTGGCAGCAGGGGAATGCGCCTATGGGAATATCCCTGACTTTAATCAAGATTTGGGGCCCACATCGTCTCTCAAATTCCCACTGGAATCGCTCCTGGGTGGATTTCCAGAGTTCCAAAGTCATCCCGGCTGCTCTGGGCTGAGCTTTGAGTTGGAATTCGAGTCTGGAGGGAGAGTTTAGAGCGGCAGCCTGGCTTAACACCAGGCCCGTGCCCAGCCTGTGGGGATTCCCTTCCCGAGCCAAAATTCCCCATCCCTGGGGGCTGGAGATCCATGGAAAAGTCTCCCGACTCTTCCCATCGGTGCCCTTGGCTTTGTCATTGTCCCAAGGCTTTTCTCAGGGCTGAGCCACCCTGAGGTCCCGAGGTCCCACTGGAGGTGACCCAAACCCAGAACCCCCAGGAGCTCCAGCCCCAAACCCCTGGGAATTTTCCAAGGGATATTTTAATAGCTCGGGTTGGAATTCCATTTCCCCCTGGAAGGCACCGAGGAGAGAGATGGGAATGGGTTTGTTTGGTGAGGAAAAAAGACAATTAAAATATAAATATAAATAACTATGATTATAAAAAACAATATAAAGATGACTATAAATATAACTATAAATATGAATATAAACAATAAATATAACTATAAATTATAAATATAAATAATATATTTATATAATATAAATATAAATATGCTTTTTAAAGGGAAACTCACTCACTGCAAAGCTCACATGTAAAATTCTCTCTGCTCAGACCAGGAAAGTCCCACTCAAATTAAAATATCCTTTTATTTTTTTTCCAAAATCGGATTTTCCCCCCAAGCCCACCCTGCCCACTCGCCTTTCCATGTCCAGACCAAAGGCACCTCCTGGCTTTGTCTCCTGCACAAAGGCAGAGTTTGGAGCAAAAGGAAACTCCCCCAAGCCCCGGGAACAGCCCAGAACTGTCACCAATTATTTAGGAAAAGCCCTCCCAGGATCGGGATCTACTTGGGGTGACAAACTCCGCCCCAAGCCCCTCTTTTGGTCCTCATTTGGAGCCTTCCTTGCTCAGGATGGGTTTGGAGTGGCCCAGAATTCCTGCAGGACCTGGAACCACCGACAAATCCAACCCAAAAAAGCTCTGGGAAGGGCTGAATGCAGAGTTTCCCTCTCGATCCTCCCCAGATTTCCAGGAGGACAAACCCGTGACAATGAATCCATTTGTCCCTCCCCAGCCACGCTGTGCTGGGACGGACACGATGTCCCCAACCTTGGGAAGGTTCCGAGAGTCAGAATCCAGGGGACATCACAGGCCTGCCCCTTCCTTTTTATCCCTTGAATAAAAGAGGCACAGGAGGGATCGTGGCCGGAGCGATCCCTCCCCGGGGAATGCTGCGGCAGAAGGAGCTGCCCCACTTAATCCCAAATGCTCCTCCGGTGGCTGAGAGCAGGGGATGGAATTACACTGATTTATCCCGGTAATGGATAGCGCTGAACGCGGCGTCTCCTGCCAAAACCCACCCCTGACCTTCCCAAAACCCCGCTGGAATCGTCCTCCAGAGGATGCAGCTCTGCAGTCAGAGCCGGGGGGGCTGTTCCAGGCTGCTCCCCCTCTCCAAATCTCCCCGAGCTCCCTGAATCCGCCTCCCTGATCAAGGATCGCTCCCAGCTCCGGAGGGAAGGGATCCGGTGGAGCTCTCCATCCCAAAGGGAAGGGATCCTGGGGAGATCTCCATCCTGGAGGGAAGGGATCCTGTGGGGCTCTCCATCCCAAAGGGAAGGGATCCTGGGGAGATCTCCATCCTGGAGGGAAGGGATCCTGTGGGGCTCTCCATCCCAAAGGGAAGGGATCCTGTGGGGCTCTCCATCCTGCCCCATTCCCAAAGGGAAGGGATCATGTGGAGATCTCCATCCCAAAGGGAAGGGATCCTGTGGGGCTCTCCATCCTGGAGGGAAGGGATCCTGTGGGGCTCTCCATCCTGGAGGGAAGGGATCCTGTGGAGCTCTCCATCCTGCCCCATTCCCAAAGGGAAGGGATCATGTCAAGCTCTCCGTCCCAAAGGGAAGGGATCCTGTGGAGCTCATCATCTTCCCCCATTCCCAAAGGGAAGGGATCCTGTGGAGCTCTCCATCCCAAAGGGAAGGGATCCTGTGGAGCTCTCTATCCTGCCCCATTCCCAAAGGGAAGGGATCATGTGGGGCTCTCCATCCCAGAGAGAAGGGATCCTATGGAGCTCTCAGTCCTGGAGGGAAGGGATCATGTGGAGCTCTCCATCCTGCCCCATTCCCAAAGGGAAGGGATCTTGTGCAGCTCTTCATCCTGCCCCTATCCTGGAGGGATCCTGTGGAGCTCTCCATCCCCGAGAGAAGGGGTCATGTGGATCTCTCCATTCCTCCCCATCCCAGAGGGAAGGGATCATGTGGAGTTCTCCATCCTGCCCCACTCCCAGAGGAGTCCTGTGGAGTTCTCCATCCCTCCCCATCCCAAAAGGAAGGGATGTGGAACTCTCTGCCCCCAAAGGGAAGGGATCATGAGGAGCTCTCCATCCCAAAGGGAAGGGATCACGTGGAGCTCTCCATCGCTCCTGGAGGTATCAGTGACAGCCTCCATTAGCGGCGGTGACAGATCCCCTTTCAGGACACCAGCAGGCTCTTGGGTCTCTGTCAAAAATACCCCGGGAACAGGGCAAAAACTGCTCCCTGTGACCCTTCCTTAATTAGGGATGGGAGCAGGGCTCAGTGTCCAGTGCAGAGTGTTCCTGAGCTTTGGAGGAGCTGAGGGTCAGAACCAGGGTCAGGAGCTTGGGGTTGGATCCAGGACCAGGAGCCTGGGGTCAGAGAAATCCAGGGAATGTCAGAGAAATTCCCTGGATTTCAGAGCTGCCCCAAGGAGCCCCCAGTCCCAGGAGAGAGGACGGGCCCAACTCTGACCTCCTTCTGCTGCCTCCTCTTTGTGGAAGAGATTTCAGCTGGCAGGGAGTGGGTTTGGATGGGATATTGGGAGGAATTCCTGGCTGTGAGGGTGGTGAGGGGCTGGGATAGAATTCCCAGAGAAGCTGTGGCTGCTCCATCCCTGGAAATGTCCAAGGCTGGGTTGGAGCCACCTGTGGAAGATGTCCCTGCCCATGGCATGGGGTGGGATGGGATTTAAGGTCCCTTCCCACCCAAACCGGTCTGAAATTCCACGAAAATAACAAAATCCAGCTTTTCCCCTCTCTTTCCTGTTTGTTTTCGAAGTGTGAGGGGGAGAGGGAACAAAGAGAGCGGAGCTGCAGCTGGAGCCCTCCCGGGCAGCTCCCGGGGCTCAGCAGAGGATTCAGGCTCGGAAAACGGGGCTGGAGCAAAAACTCCCCGAGTTTAATTTGCAGCCGCTGGTGCAGGAACAGCTCCCAAAGCCTCTCCCAAAGCCTCTCCCAAGCCCCGGGGCGAGGGAACTGCGGAGATTTGGAAAAGTCAACTCATTAATTAGCGCAGGGCTGGCATCTCCCGGCTCAAAGCTGCCCCTTGTCCCCAGGGCGGAGGGACAGGCCGGGGGAACAAAGGGACAGTGTTGGCCGCAGGGCCGTGGGCTCGGGACGCTGTTTGGGGCAGGATTCTCGGTGACATCAAGTGACTCCATGTGACCGAGCCGCTCCAGGGCTGCTGGAACCAGCGGCTGCTGCGTGGGAGCGGCTCCCGCCCCGCTGGGCTCTGTCCCCAAATTCCCTGTCCCTGTCACAGCTCTGTCCCCAAATTCCCTGTCCCTGTCACAGCTCGGGGCTCTCCCACCTGGAGCTGCCGCCTCCCTCCCCGGCTAGGGGAGATAAAGGAGCTCCGGCTTTACTTTGGGGCTGTCAGGGAACAAAATCCCAGCAGGGCTGAGGGCGGCTGTCACCTCTGTGTCCTCTCCTGCCTGTCCCCTTTGTCCCCTCCTGTCAGTTCCCTCTCTGCCCCTTCCTGCCTGTCCCTTCTTTCCCCTCTCTGTCCCCACTCTGTCCCCTCCTGCCTGTCTCCTCTGTCCCCTCTCTGTCCCCTCCTCTCCTCTCCTGACAGACCCCTCTGTCCCCTCTGTCCCTCTCTGTCCTCTCCTGCCTGTCGCCTCAGTCCCCTCTCTGTCCCCTCTCTGTCCTCTCCTATCAGTCCCCTCCGTCCCCTCTCTGTTCCCCCTCTTGTCCCCTTTCTGTCCCCTCCTGTCAATCCTCTCTCTCCCCTCCTACCTGTCCCCTCTGTCCCTTCTCTGTCCCCTCTCTGTCCCCTCTCTGTCCCCTGCCCGGCTCTCCGTGCTGGGCTCTGCTCCGGGCACTGGGATCCAGCCCTCGGATCCAGACAAGAAAAACCCCCAGGATTTTGGGATGGATTTGGGGACAGATTTTTTGATAGATTTTGGGATGGAATTTGGGGATAGATTTCGGGATGGATTTTGGGATGGATTTCAGGATGGATTTTGGGATGCTGGCAGCAAACCCTTCTCTCCGGCCGAGGACACAAAGAGCCCGGCTGGTTCCTGCAGCCCGAGCCGGGCTCTGCTGTTTGCTCAGGTGCTGCTGGTAATGAGGGGGGGTTGGGAAGGGGCCGAGCATCCCGGGGGATGCGCTAATCCCTGCTCCGGGGGCTGGGGGCGGACAGATGGGCAGGGACGGGAGCGCAGGCAGCACCAGCTGGAGCAGGGGGATGAGCAGCAGGAGCGGCCCGGGAGCTCTGGCAGCATCTTCAGCTCCTTGCGGGGCGTTCTGGGGAGGGCAGCGGGAAATGAGGCCCTGCTGGGCTCCAAGAGAGCTCCGTGAGCCGTTTCCAAAGGGTTTGTTAACAAAGAGGGAGAAAACAGCCCGAAATCCCGGCTGGAGATCCGGGGAAGCGGTGCCGCTCCCACAGAGGGCTCGGGGCTGCACAAGGAGCCCAGGGTTTGGCTGGGGGTTTGATTTTCGTGAATCTTTAGGGATCACAGGAGGCTGTGGAAGGGACTGGGAAGGCCATCAGGAGATGCCCTGGCAGTTGAAGAGTTTCAATTAAAGATTCCTTTGTCACAGAAGTCCCAAATCCTGGAGTGATTTGGGTTGGGAGGGACCTTAAAGCCCACCCAGTGTCACCCCTGTCATGACCTTCCACTGTCCCAGGCTGCTCCAAACCCTGTCCAGCCTAGCCTGGCCATTGCAGGGATGGAGAATCCTGTTCCAGGTCATCCCAACCCTCACCAGCCAAGAATTCCTTCCCATTGTCTTCATTATTTTTGCAAAGGCCCCAAATTATTCCCCAAATGATTCCCCCAAATTATTCATTATTTTCACAAACCCCCAAATTATTCCCCAAATTATTCCCCCAAATTATTCATTATTTTCACAAAAACCCCGAATTATTCCTCCCTTCTCACTCCCCACCAATATCCCCCGTGCTTCTGCCTTGGTGTCTTCCATCAGAAACGCTTGGAAATGAGAGTTTATGGAGGAGGGGAGAAGAATGAGAAATACCAAAGGAGGAGGGACAACAATTCCACTCTCTGATTGTCCCCTCCCTTGGGGACAAAAGGAGCTCCTTCAGCAGCTCCTGCTCCTCCGGGCACCGCTGGAATTCTGCCCTGGAGTGAGTCTCACTTGGGCTGGTGGCCAGCGGGGAGGCACAGCTGGACTGTGGAGCCTCTGCAACAGCAGCTCCATGGAATATCTGGGGCTGGAAGGGTCCTCTTGACTCTGGAATTGCATCCCCATGGAATATTTGGGGCTGGAAGGGCTCTGCCGACCCCAGAGCCTCTGGAATCGCAGTTCCATGGAATATCTGGGGCTAGAAGGGTCCTGTTGACGCTAGAATTACAGTTCCGTGGAATATCTGGGGTTGGAAGGGCCCCACTGATCCCAGAGCTTCTGGAATTGCATTCCCATGGAATATCTGGGGCTGGAAGGGCTCTGCTGACTTTGCAATTGCAGTTCCATGGAATATTTGGGGTTGGAAGTGCCCTGCTAACCCCAGAGGCTCTGGAATTGCAGCTCCATGGAATATCTGAGGTTGGAAGTGCCCTACTAATCCCAGAGCCTCTGCAACAGCAGCTCCATTGAATATCTGGGGCTGGAAGGGTCCTCTTGACTCTGGAATTGCATCCCCATTGAATATTTGGGGCTGGAAGGGTCCTGTTGACTATGGAATTGCAGTTCCATGGAATATCTGAGGTTGGAAGGGCTCCACTGACCCCAGAACTTCTGGAGCAGCAGTTCCATGGAATATCTGGGGCTGGAAGGGTCCTGCTGACTTTGCAATTGCATCCCCATTGAATATTTGGGGCTGGAAGGGCTCTGCTGAACCCAGAACCTCTGGAATTGCATTTCCATGGAATATCTGGGGTTGGAAGGGTCCTGCTGACCTCTGAGCCTCTGGAATTGCAGTCCCATGGAATATCTGGGGTTGGAAGGGTCCTGCTGACCCCAGAGCCTCTGGAATCACAGTTCCATGGAATATTTTGGGCTGGAAGGACCCTGTTGACCCCTCTGTGTGTCCCCCCCAGGGCCGCCGTCCCCACGCGCCCGTAGAGGCTCCGCAGGACCCGGCGCAGGATGGGAGGCACCGCTGGGCTCATCCACACCTCCCTGGCCGTCGGCACCTTCCTGGGTAAGAGATTCCCGTGGGAGGGGTTGGAGGAGGCGGGAAATCCCTCGGGATCCACCGGTAACCTCCTGCCCGTGGGATGGAACCTCCTGCCCGTGGGATGCGGGCGCTGCCGAATCCCAAATCCCCGCATGGTTTGGGATGGGCCGTTCCCGTGTTTGTGCTATTCCCAGTATCCCTCTGGGCCAGGAATGTTCGATAACATTCTGCCTTTCTAAACCCAGATTTAAGGAGGTGCAGGAGGAATTTCCTCCTGCCAAGTGGGATTTATTCCACTCCCCATCCCGCTTTTTCCAGGGATTGGATTTATTCCACTCCCCATCCCACTTTTCCAGGGATTCCTTGCTGGCCGTACCCCAAAAAGATCCCCCTGCTCCTGAGTGAGCATTTCTGGATGCCAGGGAGGATTTCTGGATCTCAGGAATCATTTCCAGATCTCAGGGACATTTCTGGGTTTCAGGGAGAAATTCCAGATCTCAGGGATGATTTCCAGATCTCAAGGACCATTTCCAGATCTCAACGAGCATTTCTGGATCTTAGGGAGAAATTCTGGATCTTAGGCACCATTTTCAGATCCCAGGGAGAAATTCCATATCTCAGGGACAGTTGTGGATGTCAGGGACCATTCCTGGATTTTGGGGACCATTTCCAGACCTCAGGGACCATCCCTGGATCTCAGGGAGGAGGTCTGGATCTCAAGGACCATTTCTGGAATTTGGGGATGATTTCTGGATTTTAGGGACCATTTCCAGACCCCAGGGCCCATCCCTGGCTCTTGGGGAGGCTCAGGCTGCTCCCTGCAGGTCCCTTTTCCGCAGGGAGACATTTCCTCTCCAGCTGAGCCTGGCTAATGTCCTCCAGCCCATCCATCAGCCCGGGCAGAGCCTGCTGGCCCATCCTCATAAATATCTAATTACCTTTTAATGTTCTCTGCATCCCTGAGGAGGCCCAGGCAGGGGGAGCTGCCCTGGATCCAGAGGCAATTATCCCGCTTGGAAATTATCCTGACCCCGGAGCTGGACTGGGGGTCTCTCAACAACCACCTGAGTTCAGGCAAAAACCCCAAAAATCGCACCCTGGGAAGCCTGGGAGGGTGATTTTCACTGAGTTTTGGCGGGTGGTGCCACGGAGATCCGAGGGGAAAATCCTGGAAATACGAGGATGGATCGGGACAAAAAGATGGAAGCGATGGATGAAGCTCGGGGAAACGTTATGGAGTGGGAAAAGAGCCAGAACGTCCAGGTCTGGAGGGAGATTTAAATATTTAAAGCTTCTGAAGTGCACAGAGACCACTCTAAAATCCCAAACTTTTGTTCAGTTGGGAAAACCTCTGGAAAATCTGGGAATCCAAGCCCTGACCCTTTGTTCCTCAGAAAGCTGCTGGTTAAAAACAACTCAAAATAAAGCCTGGGTTCCTCAGAGAGCTGATCATCAAAAAAGCCCAAATCCAGTTGGATTCTGGGCATAAAACGTTGGAAAAACCAATTTGTTGCCCAGCTCCCTGCTGTGATCCAGGGCTGTGCTGTGGATGTCCTCAGAAAAAGGAATTCAGCTTGGAAAATGTTCCACCGAGGAAATTCATCATTTCCTGGGCTCAGCACAAAGTGCAGCCTCCTGCACACCTGGGCTTTCAGCAAATTCCTAAAATTATCCTAAAAATATCCCAAAAGAGAGACTTTGGAGTCACCTCCCTGCAGCTGCTACTGCAAATCTTCATTTTCAGGTGTTCTGCTTTCACCTGTTTCTCACAATTTTGGGGTTAATTATTATTTTCCCTGATACTGAAGGTTATTCCAGAGGCATGGTGAGGTTTTTCCTGTCATTCCAGCTCTCCCAGCTGGATGGAATATGGAAAATTCCCAGCAGGTCACTCCTCTCCTTTGAAATTTGGCTTTAAAATCTTTATTTTGTGTCTGTCTTCTCCCTTTTTTCCAAATGCCAGAGCTCCAGGACAGATCCTGTATTGGCAATATTAAAAATTGGGAATTCTGTGGTGAATGAAAAAAAACCAATTGGGAATTCTGGGTAGAATGGGCCCAGATCAGTCTCAGAACTCCTGGGATTTATCAGTTCTTGTTTTTAACCTTATCCCCACCTCGTAACTGTTTAATTACTGCCTTAATCAACCCCTGACTCATTTAATGAGCGAAATCCAAGCGTTTCACCCCCAGCACCTTGGAATTGTGGATTAAAATTCACCTGAACCCCTGGCATCGATTCCAAGTGGGAAAATCGATGCCTGGCACTGGCAGCCACAACCTTGGCAGGGACAAAGGGACAGCAGAGGAGAGCGAGGGGACACGGGCTCCAGGTGGGATCAGGAAGGAGGATGAGCCTGATTTGGCTTGATTGGAATAAAAAAATCCCATGGGAAAGGGGCAGGGATGGGAGTGGTACCAATAGATATTTTATTTGTTAAATAAATAGAAATTATTTACCTTATGTTCCCTAATTAATCTCAAAATAAAAGCTGCTCAGCCTGGATCCCACCACCGCCATCTATCAGAGCACAATTAACTCATCTATCAGCACTCAATTAATTCTTTCTCATTAATTCCCCATTAACTCATTATTGTTTCCCCCTCAGTCAGCAGAGTTTATTCCAGCCGGGGCTCCCTCAGCACTGATCTGAATGGGAGAGGATTTCCAGCTTTTCCTTTAGGAATGGGACCATCCTAGATGGAGCGGGGAATCAACCCCAAACCCGCTGCTTTTCCTTAATTCCAAACAACCCCAAACCCGCTGCTTTTCCTCAATTCCAAATAATCCCAGCTCAGAGCTTCTCCCTGTGTGGCTCCGGGAACATCCCATGAGCACATCCAAAGAGGAGAGGATTTCCAGATTTCTCTTTAGGAACAGAACCATCCTAGATGGAGAGGGGAAACAACCCCAAACCCGCTGCTTTTCCTCAATTCCAAAGAATCCAATCCCAGCTTGGTGCCTTTTCCTGTGCGACTCCAGGGACCATTCTGTGAGCACATCCAAAGGGAAGAAGATCTCCAGCTTTTCTTTTAGGAACAGAACCATCCTAGAAGGAAAACAGCTCTGGCTGGGAGGGGAAACAACCCCAAACCCGCTTTTTTCCTTAATTCCAAAGAATTCCAGTTTGGTGCCTCTCCCTGTGCGGCTCTGGGACCATCCCATGAGCACATCCAAATGGGAGAGTATTTCCATCCTTCCCTTTCGGAAGAGAAACATCCTACAAGGAAAACAGCCCTGGCTGGGAGGGGAAACGACCCCAAACCTGCTGTTTTCCCTTAATTCCAAACAAACCCAGCTCGGTGCCTCTCCCTGTGGGGACCATCCTGTAAGCACATCCAAACGGGATATTTCCATCTTTTCCTTTAGGAACAGAACCATTGTAGATGGAAAACAGCGCTGGCTGGGAGGGGAAACGACCCCAAACCCGCTGCTTTTCCTCAATTCCAAACAACCCCAAACCCACTGCTTTTCCTCAATTCCAAACGACCCCAAACCCACTGCTTTTCCTCAATTCCAAACAACCCCAAACCCACTGCTTTTCCTCAATTCCAAATGACCCCAAACCCACTGCTTTTCCTCAATTCCAAACGACCCCAAACCCGCTGCTTTTCCTCAATTCCAAATGACCCCAAACCCACTGCTTTTCCTCAATTCCAAACAACCCCAAACCCGCTGCTTTTCCTCAATTCCAAATGACCCCAAACCCACTGCTTTTCCTCAATCCCAAACAACCCCAAACCCGCTGCTTTTCCTCAATTCCAAATGACCCCCAACCCGCTGCTTTTCCTCAATTCCAAACAACCCCAAACCCGCTGTTTTTCCTTAATTCCAAAGAATCCCAAACCCACTGCTTTCCCTCAATTCCAAAGAGCCCATCTCGGTGTGTTTCCCTGTGGGGACCATCCCGCGGGCACATCCTTGCAGAGCCGGGATAATTGCCTGGAGCAGGGACACGGGGAGCAGCTGCTCCCAGCCCGGAGCCAATTAGCAGAGCCCCTCTCCCATCCCATCCCAGCCCTTCCCAGCCTCCTCCCGGAGCAGCCGGAACGCGAGGCGAGCCCCGGGAGCTGTGGGTCAAGGGCTGCTCCCGCTGATCCCAGCCCATTCCCGGCTGGAGGTGACTCTTCCATCAAACATCCCGGGAATGGCTTCATTGAGAAGCGGCCCCGCTGAGCAAGGGGGGGAAGGAGACAGATTGGCCTTGGCACAGCGGGTTGGAGACGCTCATTAATTCAATTACAGAGCAGGGAAGGATCCCGGAGCTGGGGAAGCAGCTCGGAGCTTATCAGTGCTGGTGGCTCCTTCCCTGATAAGGGCCAGGCGTCTCCAGGGGGACAGGGACAGCGAGGACAGACGTGCTGGCAATTATCCCACCGGCTGTTCCTGCAAGAAGGAGATTTCCAGGCGGGTTCTGCCTGGCTTTGGCTCAGTGTCCCTTCCAGTGACCACCCTGGGCTCTGGGAGCTGTCCCAGCCCATGCCACGGGTGGAACGGGATGAGCTTGAAGGTTTTTCCCACCCAAACCAGTCTGGGGTTCTGGGATTCCCTGTGTGGGTGGACGGGATGAGCTTGAAGGTTTTTCCCACCCAAACCAGTCTGGGGTTCTGGGATTCCCTGTGTGGGAGGGGATCTGCTGGAATTTGGAATTCTGAGACAGGAGGGCAGCTGGCACTTCCCACATTGTCCCCAAAGGGTGGCCCAGGCGTGGTGTGGATCAGGCAGGTGGGGCCTTTGTCCTCTTGTTCCTTCTCAAAAACAGAGACAATTCTGAGTCTGAACATCCCAAAAGCAGCTTCAGGCTCATCCCAGGCATGGAACAGAATGGTTTGTGCTGGCTTGTACTGGTGTGTACTGGTTTGCACTGGTTTGCTTTGCTTTCCACACCATCAACAAACTGGTTTGAGGTGTCAGGAGCCAGCGGAGCTGCAGGGACAGAGGGGACCTGCAAGATGTGTCCAGAGCCGTGAAGATCCCAGTTCTCTCCTCTCCTTCCTCACCCAGGAGAGGATTTTGGAAGAATGAACCAGGCAAAGTCTTTGCAGGCAGAGTAGGAAGCTCAGGGACCAGGGGACATTCCCAGCTCCAGCTGTGGTGCTCCAGGAGGTCCCCACTCCTTGCTCCACGTGTTCCCAGGGATGCTGGTCCCTCTGGAAGGGTGGGAATGCTGCGGGATGCTCGGTGGGAGTGGGAGGGTGTCTCCCCACAGGCTGTGCTGACAGATGGGGTGCGGTTGTCACATTGCTCCTTCTCTCCTCCTCGTGGCTGGGCACACCCTACAAAACTGAAAAAGAGGATTTTTTGGGAAAAGCCAAGCAGAGCTGAGCAGTTTTTCCCCTCTCCTGCAGTTTGGTGCCAAGCCCAGAGCGGGATGAGGAGCTACGGGCCGGTGTTCGAGGAGCAGCCATCCCACACCCTCTTTCCTGAGGGATCGGCAGAAGAAAAGGTGACCCTGGCATGCCGAGCCCGGGCCAATCCTCCCGCCACCTACAGGTGAGCTCAGGGCTCCCTCTGCACAGGGAGAAACATCCAGAATTCTATATATGGGAAATTATTGACTGGGGAATGAGATTCCTTGTCCTGTGAGGAGCTGAGGGAGCTGGGGAGGGTTTGGAGAAACCTGAAAAGGGTTTGGAGAGCCCTGAGGGAGCTGGGCAGGGTTTGGAGAATCCTGAGGGAGCTGGGGAAGGGTTTGGAGAATCCTGAGGGAGCTGGGGAAGGGTTTGGAGAATCCTGAGGGAGCTGGGAAGGGTTTGGAGAGTCCTGAGGGAGCTGGGCAGGGGCTCAGCCTGGAGCAAAGGAGGCTCAGGGGGAATTCCTGGCTCTGCACAACTCCTGCCAGGAGGGCACAGCCAGGGGGGATTTGGGATCTTATCCCAGGGAACAGGGACAGGAGGAGAGGGAACGGCCTCAGGCTGGGCTGGGGAGGCTCAGGTTGGACATGAGCAGGAATTTCCTCATGGAAAGGGCTGGAAGGGGCTGCCCAGGGGGGTTTGGAGCGCCCATCCCTGGAGGTGGCACTGAGTGCTCAGGGTGGGGAGCAGGCACAGCTTGGACTCGATGATCCCAGAAGGATTTTCCACCCTCCACAATTCCACAATCCTGAGATGTTCCACCCCTCCCAGGGCACAGCTCACATCCAAATTGACCTCCAGCTGGAAATCCATCAGGCTCAGCCCCATGAGCATGGCCGTGGGGATTTATCCCGTTTTTCCCATCAGGTGGAAGATGAATGGCACGGAGCTAAAGCTGGAGCCGGATTCCCGCTACAGGCTGGTGGCTGGGGATTTGGTGATCAGCAACCCCATGAAAGCCAAGGATTCTGGCTCCTACCAGTGCGTGGCATCCAACTCCAGGGGCACCGTGGTGAGCAGGGAGGCCTCGCTCCGCTTTGGCTGTAAGTTTGGCGCCGCCAGGTAAATTAAACACAGCCCCAGTTAGGCTGGGCTTAAACAGAGCCTGCCTGGGAAAAGGCTGGAGAGAATCTCCAGCGCATCATTCCATGGAGAAATCTTCCGGCGCTTCCGTAGAAATTTGGAGAATTTGGAGATTTATGGAGAAAGCCAATAATATTTTTGGATCTTACACCCGAGGAGGGGCAGAGAAAGCGCAGATGTTCCTCCAGTTGTGTTTTCCTGTCCGGGTTTCACTCTGCCTGTTCAGTTTTGCAGGAATTCTCAGCGGAAGAGCGGGACCCCGTGAAGATCACCGAGGGCTGGGGGGTGATGTTCACCTGCAGCCCCCCGCCCCACTACCCAGGTAAGGGGGACACAGCAGAGCACGGGGCTCCCAGATTTTCTGGGAATTCCATGGAAGGAAATTTGGGGTTACTTCAGAGTTTGCAACACAACAAAGCAGAGGCAGGACTTGGTGTGTCCGTGCAAGGGCCAATTCCAGCCTGGAATCCTGCTGGGTCTATCCCACATGGGAGGAGACAACAACCAGAGCAGTCAGTTCCCTTTTCCTCCCATGGAAAGACCAATTCCAGCCTGGAATCCTGCTGGGTCCATTCCACATGGGAGGAGACAACAACCAGAGCAGTCAGTTCCCTTTTCCTCCCATGGAAAGACCAATTCCAGCCTGGAATCCTGCTGAGTCCATTCCACCTGGGAGGGCAAACCAACCCAGTTCATTCCTTTCCTTTTTCCCCCCAGGTTTATCCTACCGATGGCTCCTGAATGAGTTCCCCAATTTCATCCCGGCTGACGGGAGACGTTTCATCTCCCAGACCACGGGCAACCTCTACATTGCCAAGACGGAGGCCTCGGACCTGGGCAACTACTCCTGCTTTGCCACGAGCCACATGGACTTCATCACCAAGAGCGTCTTCAGCAAGTTCTCCCGCCTCAGCCTGGCTGCAGAGGGTCAGTGCTCTTGGGTTGTCCCAAAAATGCCAATTCTTATGGGAAAAATTCAAATTAATAAATGCCGCAAAGCATTTGGGGACAGTGCCCAAGTCATCCTGCAGCCTCTCTTAAGAGCTTCAAAAATATGGATGGGCTGGTATGGGAGGGAAGCAGCTCTCTCTCCAAGATTCCCTGTTTCCACTCCATCTGTGCGGTTTCTCTATTTTTAAAGGATAATTCTGGTACAGGGAAAAGGGAATTAAAGAAGAGGAAGGCCTGAATGGACATGGATTGGAGCAACCTGGGACAGTGGAAAGTGTCCCTGTCCATGGCATGGGTAGAACTGGATGGGCTTTAAGGACCTTCCAACCCAAACCATTCCAGGATCCTGGGGAATCCAGAATTCTCAGGAATTGTGGAGCCTTGAGATGTTATAAAAGAGATTTTTAGAGACTTCAGCAAGAGCTGTCTGAAAAAGAAAATGAAACTTCTGTCCCCTCACCCAAACGGGTTGGGAAGTCACCTCATGGCTCCCTCTGCCCTTTGAGACCCCCTCCTCCCCCCCGGGTGGCATTTTGGTGTCACCCAGGTCCCCTGAGCTGTGTTTTCCCCATGGCAGATACCAGGCAGTTCCCACCCAGCATCAAGGCCAAGTTCCCTGCGGACACCTACGCTCTGACCGGGCAGGTGGTGACCCTGGAGTGCTTCGCCTTTGGGAAGTGAGTGCAGCTCTGTGTGGATCGGCATTGGGATTGGGATCAGGATTGGGATGGGATGGGGAGGGAATGGCAGAACTTCCACACCTCCAATGGAAGACCAGAGATGGAGGGAAATGGGAAAAGGGAGGAGCTGGCCAAAGCAAAGACCCAGTGGGACAGGACCAGGGTGGCCACATGGGGATTGAGCTCAGCCCGGGTTCACCAGCTTGGCTTTTCCGCAGCCCCGTGCCCCGGATCAAGTGGAGGAAGCTGGATGGGCCGCAGTCCTCCAAGTGGATCGGCAGCGAGCCCCTGCTGCAGATCCAGCAGGCTGGATTTGAGGATGAGGGGACGTACGAGTGCGAGGCGGAAAACTCCAAAGGGAGGGACACCCACCAGGGCCGCATCATCATCCATGGTAATGCATCCAAACTCATCCTTTTTTCAAGGGGACACACCCAAACTCATCCCTTATCCAAGGGGACACACCCAAACTCATCCCTTATCCAAGGGACACACCCAAACATGTCCCTTATTCAAGAGGACACACCAAACTCATCCCTTATCCAAGAGGACACACCAAACTCATCCCTTATCCAAGGGGACACACCCAAACTCATCCCTTATCCAAGGGGACACACCCAAACTCATCCCTTATCCCAAGGGACACACCCAAACATGTCCCTTATCCCAAGGGACACACCCAAACTCATCCCTTATCCAAGAGGACACACCAAACTCATCCCTATCCAAGCGGATGCACCAAACTTGTCCCTTATCCAGGACAAAACCAAACGTGTCCCTTATCCAAGAGGACACATGCAAAAATGTGTCCTTCACCCAGGGAACAGATTAAACATGTGTTCTTCATCCAAAGAACACATTAAACACATGTCCTTCACCCAAGGAGCACATCTAAACATGTGTCCTTCACCCAGAGAACACATTTTAACTTCCCAAGGTGCCCCAGGCAATGGTCCAAGGCTTTGGGACTAAAACCACCCCCTCTAATCCTGCCCCTTCCCAGCCCTAATTAAAGGTGTTGCAAAGCCCCAACCAAGACCTGCAGGGATCAGGGAAACCTTTCCTTGATGGGCACATTTGGGCTGTGGCAAAGAAAGAGAGAGAGAGAGCTCTTAACAGGCTCTAAAATCACCACAGCAAACATCAGGGAACCAGGGAAGGAAGGAGAGCGCTAAAAATCAAACTTGGCTCGTGCTCAAGATCCTCTCCAAGCCTGAGGAGCTCCCAGCAGGGGTAACGCTCCGAGCTGTTGAGCAGATCTAATCAAGTTAAAAAACTTAAGCTGGTTACCTCATCCTGATCCCAGTTTTTCCTGAAGTTCAGGAATGGCCTGAAGCTGAGAGAAGGAAGGTTCAGAGGAGATTTCAGGAAGAAATTCTTTACTGTCAGAGGGTGAGGCCCTGGCACAGGGTGGATGGGGATGGTGGCACAGGGGCTGTGGCATTTCCCATTCTTGGAAGTGTTCCAGGCCAGGCTGGACAGGACTTGGAGCAAGCTGGGATGATGGAAGGTGTTCCTGCCCAAGGCACTGGGGGATCTTGAAGTTCCTTTCCAACCCAAACCATTCCATGATTTGATGGTTCAGGAATGGCTGAATTTACTCTTAAGAAGAGAAACCAATTCCTCAGCCCTGGACTCTGCCCTGATCTTGCACAGCAGGACCCGGCCGTGCCTCTCACTGCACAAAAGGCCGGGGCGGTTCCCGTGGCAGATCCCGCTGTGCCAACGACTGTGCCGGCAGCGCTGGCACCAGGACATCCTTCTGCCAGCCTGGCACTGCCACCTCTCAGCTGAGCTCCTTGGCTCTGCCCTCTCTCTCTTGTCCCCTGCAGCCCAGCCCGACTGGCTGGACGTGATCTCGGACACCGAGGCCGACATTGGCTCCGACCTGCGCTGGAGCTGCGTGGCTTCGGGCAAGCCCCGGCCCACGGTGCGGTGGCTGCGGGATGGGCAGCCCCTGACGTCCCAGGTACCCCCCCAGCCAGCTCTGACCCCGCTCCTCCAGCCCCAGCCCCTCCTCCTGCCTCGCTCCTGCATCCCCGCCCCGGTTCTCACTCTGCATCCCTCCTCCATGTGCCCCCATCGGGCTGCGAAGCGACGGCACCATCCCCGAATCCCCTCTCCCGGCGCTGCCATCCCAGCCATTGCTTCGAGCAGCTGCAGGGACTCACAGCCGGCCAGCAGGGAGGACAAACAGCCCCTCGTGCCTGTCTTGGTGTCACCTGCACGCTGCTGCTCAGGTGTCTCGGCAAGCAGAGCACGGCGACGGGGGGGAGTGACCGCACAGACATGAAAACAATTCCTGAGTTTTCCCCCATGGAAAACCAGGCCACCCCAAGGAGTCTGTGATGAAACTCAACCCTGACCCAGCTGATGACTGAGTTCCATTTTAATTTTTTTGTTTTTCTCATCTAATGGGTTCATCCTCTTGTTTGCACAGAACCGCATCGAAGTGAGCGGTGGAGAGCTGAGATTTTCCAAGCTAGTCCTGGAGGACTCTGGCATGTATCAGTGTGTGGCTGAGAACAAGCATGGCACAGTTTATGCAAGTGCTGAATTAACAGTGCAAGGTAATTCCTCCTTTCCCAGAGCTCTGGGTTCCAATGGCACACTGAAAAAAATCTCTTCCTAATATCCTGATGTGATCCTGACGTTGTGATGTTGCAGCGAGATAAGAGCGGGCAAAAACTGCTCCGCTCACCACTGAAATGGCTGCTGGTTCAACAAGACACTGTGCAAGCCTTGAAATTCTAAATCCTGTGTAAATTTCGTGTGAAAGTGGACAAAAAAATGTGTTTAGCCACAGGAAGTGGACAGGACACCCAGCAGCAGCACTACAGCCTCTCTTCCACTATAAATTCCTCTTTTTTGGAGGAATTCATTCCACCCAGTTTGATAGATGGTGACTCGAGCTGAACTACTGCCAAACTTGTTTCACGTTAGTCCAAAAGTTTATCTCCTCGTGGAGATGCCAAAGATAAATTAAAGGCCCTGAGCACCAACTGCTCAACATTAACACACCGAGGCCAACAGGTAAATCCCGATTCCATCTGCAATTCCAGGAGGAGTTTCAGGCAAGCTGGATGTCTGCGTTGGTCAGGATATTGAAGAGATTATCCTCGACATGTTCCAAAGCAGCTGTTGTTGTGTCTCTCAAAGACCTTGCACTTGTTAGGGTCATTCCCATCGCTCCGTCCCACTCCTGTGCCACATAATTCCTGCCTGGCAGGCATCAGGATCCACCCTTGGCAGCCGAGGAATTCCTCCCTTATCCCGCTCTCCAGACTCTGCCTCGCTTCTCTTACCGAGCCATCCAACAAACAAATCAATTCCCACTCGCACGGCGCTGAAATTCCCCCCAGGCCAACGTTTCTAATCGTGCCTTAATCCTCTCTTTTTATCCCTGTAGCCTTAGCTCCAGATTTTAGACTAAACCCGGTGAAGCGCCTGATCCCGGCAGCCCGCAGTGGGAAGGTCATCATCCCGTGCCAGCCACGAGCAGCACCAAAAGCCACCGTGCTCTGGACCAAAGGGACAGAACTCCTGGTCAACAGCAGCAGGTAGCAGCACAGAGTCAGCTTCCACCTAGAAAACATAGCTGAAATAATTTTATTTTCTTTAACAGAAGACTGGACTCGATGATCCAAAAGTGCTGCTGGCTCCCTGAATTTTGTTACTCCTCTAATTTCTCCTTTAGCAAACTCCTACACAATATTTTCTGCCTGATTTTGTCTCTGGTTTCTCCAAAATCAGTGGAAATTCCCAAATGTCCAGTGGACATTTTAACATTCCTTTGTGTGGCTCCTCCTCCTTTGCAGGGTCACGATTACGGCGGACGGGACCCTGATCCTGCAGAACATCAGCAAATCTGATGAGGGAAAATACACCTGCTTTGCTGAGAACTTCATGGGCAAAGCCAACAGCACTGGAATCCTCTCTGTCCGAGGTAGGGATGATCATTTGGGGTCAATCAAGCAAGAAACAGCCAAGAATGAATGATATGATGTTTCTCCTCTCATTACACTCCCAAAAACCAAAATAATCAGGGAATCAAAGTGATTTCAGGTGGAGCAGCAAAACTTCTGCCTGACCTGCCAACAAACAGCCCTGGAGCAAAGCGTTTCCATTTCCTAGTCCCTCCTCTTCCTCCCGTGAAGCTCCAGCTGTTGGAACGGGATGAGGAGCTGGAGGGGATGGTTTGGGTGCTGAGATGGGGATGTCCATTGCTAATCACCCTTCTTGCTCGTTCCCTGCAGATGCCACCAAGATCACGCTGGCACCATCGAGCGCCGACATCAACGTGGGTGAGAACCTCACCCTGCAGTGCCACGCGTCCCACGACCCCACCATGGACCTCACCTTCACCTGGTCCCTGGATGATTTCCCCATCGACTTTGACAAGTCCGAGGGGCACTACCGGCGAGCCAGCGCGGTGAGTCCAGAGGGAATTCCGGACCACCCAAAAGGGTGGAAAATGAATTCCACACTCGTTGTTTGTGTGTTTGTGCCCACCAAAGGTTCTCCATCACTTTGCCCAGAGTGGTTGTGAATTCCACATGCCTGGAAGTGTCCAAGGCCAGGTTGGATGGGCCTTGGAGCAACCTGGGATAGTGGAGGGTGTCGCTGGCCATGGCTGGGGTAGAAGAGGATGGGCTTCAAGATCCTTGCCAATTCAAGCCATTCCATGATTCCATGGTCATTCCCCTCCTAAACTGGAGGAGAAAGGGAAAGGCCTGTGGATAAAGGGAGGCAGAGATCACCCAGTGATCCCTCAATGATGGATCAATGACCCCTCATTGATCACTCAATGATCAATCAGTGATCACTCAACGTTCAATGATCACTTAATGTTCATTCAATGTTCAGTCAATGATCACTTAATGATCACTCAGTGATCATCAATGACCACTCATTCATCACTCAATGATCGATCAATGATCACTCAACAATCAATCAGTGATCATTTAATGGTCACTCAATGATCACTCATTGATCATTCATTGGTCACTCAATGATCACCCAATGATCGCTCAATGTTCACTCAACCATCACTAAATGATCGCTCAGTGATTGCCCAGTGGTCACTCATTGATCACTCATTGATCACTCATTGATCACCATCCCAAGCCAAACAGACCCAGCACAGCCTCAGCCTTGGCCAGCACTGGATCCATCCAGGATCCATCCAGCTCCATACCCCTGGGGGAATCTTTTCCCATCTCCCTCCTCTCCACCTCCACCACCGCCCACCCACCCAAACCCACCCCACACTGGATTCTGGCCAGCGACCGGTCACCTTCTGGCGCTGTCCCCATCGTGCTGTCCCCTTGCCCTGCAGAAGGAGGCCATTGGGGACCTCAGCATCTCCAACGCGCAGCTGCGGCACTCGGGGCGTTACACCTGCACGGCCCAGACCGTGGTGGACAGCGCGTCCGAGTCAGCCACGCTCACCGTCAGAGGTAATTCCTGTGGGAACGTTCCCTGCTCCTGGCAAACCCAGAGCAATGACATGGCCTGTGCCATCAGCTGCTCTGTTACCACCTCACACCCAATAATTCCATTATAAGGCCCAGTGGGTTTTATTTTCACCCAAAACTTGGGTTTGATCATCTTGGAGGTCTTTTCCAACCTTTCCAACCAAGCTGAGGAGGTTTTCCAGAGGCTAAAGCTGGTGGTGAGGCTTCTCATCTTCCAGAAAAGAAAGGCCCAATGTGAATTTAGGACTTGCACAATGCACAGAGTGACAAACCTCCAGATTTTCCAAGCCAGTGACACATTCTCCATGTTCCCAGGACCTCCAGGCCCACCTGGAGGGGTGGTGGTGAGGGACATCGGTGACACCAGCGTCCAGCTGAGCTGGAGCCGTGGCTTCGACAACCACAGCCCCATCGCCAGGTACCTCATTGAGGCCCGGACCCTCCTGTCCAACCAATGGAAGCAGATGCGCACCAGTGAGTGTCCCCACAGTGGCACCGGTGACACACCGAGGCCACCGGCCAGCCCTGGCTCCGTGCTGCTCCTCGCTCTATTCCTTCCCCTCTGGTGCTGTTGGATTTTACAGATCCCGTAAACATCGAGGGCAATGCAGAGACGGCGCAGGTGGTGAACCTCATCCCGTGGATGGATTACGAGTTCCGGGTCCTGGCCAGCAACATCCTGGGAACTGGGGAGCCCAGTCTGCCCTCCAGCAAAATCCGCACCAAGGAAGCAGGTGGGTGTGGAGACAAGCCCAGGTCCCATTTCCCTGCCCAGGATGGTCCCAAGGGATGAATCATCTCCTGGAGAGCTCCCAGAGCTGAGGCCACCACAGGATTTTCCATCTTTTTGCCCATTTCTGTGATGAGCAGGGTTAGAGTTGCACTTGCCAGCACTGCATCCAGCTGGGAATGTTTGTTCCATGTCCAGCTGCTTGGACAGAAAGGATGGGAGAACAGCAGGAGAACCTCACCCAATCCACCAAATGCAAAGCAGCTTCTTCCTAATAAAACTCCCCTCCACATCCCTGATTTTGAGCTCCATCCTTGTCCCCTTGGACACCAAATCCTTGTCCCTAAATCCCCTGGTCAGGCACAAGCTGGAATTACACAGAGCCCAGTCCTTTCCTGGGAGCTGTCCCATCTGGTGTCACACCATGTTTGTGCCCCTCTCCATCGCTCCCACCTCTTTAACTCAAACTCTGCTTTTTTTGGGGACCTCACAGCACCGACGGTGGCACCATCCGGGCTCGGCGGCGGCGGAGGGGCTCCCAACGAGCTCATCATCACCTGGACGGTGAGTTGGGAACAGGGAAAGCACCAAGGTGGGACCATGTGGCATTTTTGGGGGGAAATCAGTGCTGCCATCCCAGTTTGGACACGGGGTTGAGCCAAGGGCTGGTTTGGATGCACCAAGCGCACATTTCCTTCAGGAAATCAGCGCCACCATCCCAGTTTGGACATGGGGATAAGCCAAGGGCTGGTTTGGATGGACCAAGCACACATTTCCTTTGGGAAATCAGTGCCACAGTCCCAGTTTGGACACAGGATTGAGCCAAGGGCTGGTTTAGATGGACCAAGCACACATTTCCTTTGGGAAATCAGTTCCAGTGTCCCAGTTTGGAAACAAGGATGGTTTGGATGCACCAAGGGCTGGTTTGGATGCACCAAGCAACATTTCCTTGGGAATCAGTTCCAGTGTCTCAGTTTGGACACAGAGTTGAGCCAAGGTCTGGTTTGGATGGACCAAGTGCAATTTCCTTGGGAAATCAGCGCCACCATCCCAGTTTGGACACAGGAATGGTTTGGATGCACCAAGCGCAGATTTCCTTTGGGAAATCAGTGCTACCATCCCAGTTTGGACATGGGGTTGAGCCAAGGGCTGGTTTGGATGGACCAAGCACAGATTTCCTTCGGGAAATCAGCACCACCATCCCAGTTTGGATAAGCCAAATCCCAGTTTGGACACACCAAGACTCTCTCTCTCTTCCCAGCCGACGCTGCGTGACTACCAGAATGGGGAGGGCTTTGGGTACATCGTGTCCTTCCGGAGGAAGGGCAGCCAGGCCTGGCTGAGGGCGCGGGTGCCGCACGCGGAGTCGCTGCACTTTGTGTACCGCAACGAGAGCATCGCGCCCTACACCCCCTTCGAGGTGAAGATCAGGGCCTACAACAACAAAGGGGAGGGCCCCGAGAGCCTCACGGCCATTGTGTACTCAGCAGAGGAAGGTAAAGAGCAGCAGGAGAGCTGGGAATGTTCACCTGGAGAGTGAAGGCTCCAGGGACAGCTCAGAGCCTCTCCCGGTGCCTGAGGGGGCTCCAGGAGAGCTGGAGAGGGATTTGGGACAAGGGATGCAGGGACAGGACACAGGGAATGGCTCCCTCTGCTAGAGGGCAGGGATGGATGGGATTTGGGATGGATTTTTTCCCTGTAAGGGTGGGGAGCTGGGATGGAATTCTCAGAGAAGTTGTGGCTGCCTCTGGATCCCTGGAAGTGTTCAAGGTCAGGCTGGATGGTGGTTGGAGCAGACTGGGACAGTGGGAAGTGTCCCTGCCATGGCAGGGGCGGCACTGGAAGAGCCTTAAGGTCGCTTCCACCCAAACCATTCCACAACAGCACAGACTCAGAATTCCCAGTTTTGTCCAACCCACTGCCTTTCCCCAGCCAGACCCCTGTATATCCGTGTCCATCCAGGAGCTCAGACACTCCTTTGGCTCCTCTACTCCTCCAAACTCCAGAGTGAGGATCCGCTAAGCCCAGCCCGGCTGCCCCACAGCCTCGGGGCAGACACGGATCCCAGAGCTCACAGCTGTGGCCCTGCTTGTCCCCCTAAGTCCCTAAATCCCTTACACCAGCTGTCTGCCAGGGGATGACGCTCTGGGAAAACCTTTTGTTCCCGATGGGCCCAAAGTCAGGAAAAGGATTTTATTCCTCTCTTTCAGAACCCAAAGCAGCTCCTTACAGGGTCATTGCCAAGTCTGTCCTGTCCTCGGAGATGGATGTGTCCTGGGAGCCTGTGGAGCAGGGAGAAATGACCGGAGTGCTTTTGGGATACGAGGTAGGAGATTCCAATGGGAATGGGGGACCCCAGCAAGGAAAATTCCCCCGGGTTATGTGAGGTGAAAGGAAACAGCATTTTGATTCCAGAGGTTGGGGGATAATTCTCCCACCACATGGTTCTAATGGGGCTGGCACTGCTCTCTCAGGAGAGATTAAAGGGAATCATCCCATTTTTCCTGCCTGCCTTTCCTGGGAGGCCTTGGCCTCATTCCTGGGCGCACACAAAGCAAAACACATGGAAACAAACACCCAAAGTTCCTTCAGGGTGGGCTGATTTGGGATTTGCAGATCTCTCCTTCCTAAACCCATCCCGTCCTTTTCCACACAGATCCGGTACTGGAAGGACGGGGACAAGGAGGAGGCGGCTGACAGAGTGAGGACAGCGGGGCTGGTGACATCGGCCCATGTCACCGGCCTGAACCCCAACACCGACTACCACGTGTCAGTGCGAGCCTACAACCGGGCAGGGACCGGCCCCCCCAGCCCTGCCACCAACGTCACCACCGCGAGACCTCGTGAGTGAGCCCTGACCCCTCTGCCTTCCACAGGATCCCCCAAAACCCCCCAGACTTTGATCTTTTGATGTCCCCTGAATGGTGACAGCTCAGGGGATGGCTGGGACCAGCACAGCCTTCTCCTCCTCCCTCCTTGATTTACCCAATCCTGTCTGGTTTTGCATCCCTCAGCACCAAAAAGGCCACCTGGGAACATCTCCTGGACCTTTTCCGGCTCCACAGTGAGCATCAAGTGGGACCCCGTGGTGGCCAAGGCAGACGAGTCGGCGGTGACGGGGTACAAGGTGAGGCCAGCGAGGCTGGGACTCTCCTGGAGGTGAGCCAAGGAAGTCACAGGGAATGGGAGCTCAGCATTCCCTGTTCCCACAGATGCTCTACAGGCAGGATTCCCACTCGGCCCCCACCTTGTACCTGGCCAGCAAGAGCCAGATCGACATCCCCATCCCTGAGGATTTCACTCACGCCTTCGTCCAGATCAGGGTCACCGGGCCCGGCGGGGACGGGACTCCAGCAGAAGTTCACATCCTCAGGAACAGCGGTACCTGTGCTCCTCTGGCCACACCCACCCTGCTGACCACACCCCCTTCAACTGACCACACCCATCCATGTGCTCCTCTGACCACACCCACCCAGACCACACCCATTCAACTGACCACACCCTCCAATATGTTCTTCCAGCCACACCTACCCCACTGACCACACCCATTCAACTGACCACACCCTCCAATGTGCTCTTCCAGCCACACCTGGCCCTCTGACCACACCCACACCATTGACCACACCCACTCCCCCTTCCAGGGCCACGGGTTTTAGGTTCAGATTTTGGAATTGGTAATTTCTGGAATTGGTCCTTTCTGGAATTGTTTTCTCCTGGAATCAGCCTTTAGTTCCCTTGTGCCATTCACTCATAGGAATTCTCCCCAAACCCATTCCAGCCTGACCCAGCTTTAGGATTTGCAGCCTCCAGACCCCACAACTCCCAACTTCCCAAGAGTTACCACCTAAAAACCATTTAAGTTTTCCACCAAGAGTGAAACCCCATTTCTGTGGGGCCACAGCTCCATCGAGTTCCCCAAATCCAGGGGCAAATTCCCAGCGCCCACCCCCAAATTCCTGCTCCCAGCACTCCCAGGAGTTTCACCAGCACCAAACACACCAAAAACCCCACAAAACCTCCCTTAATTCCCTATTCCCTGTTTTTTCCAGGGACGAGCATGATGGTGGAGGACTCAGGGATGAGGCCAGCGCCACACGTCGTGGTCGTCACCACCAACTCCCTGCTGATGGTGGCCCTGATCAGCTCCCTGGAGCTCTGACCTCGGCTCCTCCCTGTCCCATGGGAACAACGCAAATCCCATGGGAACAACACCAATCCCATGGGAACAACACCAATCCCATGGGAACAACACCAAATTCCATGGGAACAACACCAATCCCATGGGAACACCACCAAATTCCATGGGAACAACACCAATCCCATGGGAACAACACCAATCCCATGGGAACAACACCAATCCCACTTCGGGGCAGCACCGCAGGGAGAGGATTGGAAGATTGGACCACGTGGTTGGAAGGGAGGAAGAAATTAAAAACAGCTTTTCTTTTTTTTGGTTTTGAGGAACAAAAGCTTTCATACAAGACATGGGTCTCTTTAACTGATTAAATGTTTTTTAAGGAAAACGAAGAAAACGAGGAATTCTCCGGGAATTCTGCAGCCAGCTGCCCCCGCCCTCACTGTATCCATAGGTTTTCTGCCTTACTGAAGCCATGTATGAGATAACCAGACTGCTAAATTTGACCTTTTTTTTAACTCTGTACAGTGAATTCCGTGGGGGGGACGGGGACTGAGGAGTTCAGGGAGCAGCATGTTCCACACCCATCCCACCACAGCCAGCTCGGAGCATTCGTGGGATGTGATTGATCCCTTTTCCCCACAAAAAAGAACCAAATCCTGCAGGAACCAGCCCAAGGAGAAAAACCCACGGGAGGGACGAGCTCTGCCCCAGCCTGAAAAGCTTTTTTTACTACTCTGGTGTTCACTTGCAGCCCCAGCCTGGTGCTTGTCTCAGCTGTGAGGTGCAAATTCCGTGTTTTCCCATATCCCACGTGCTTTTGGGGTGGATTTGTCACCTTGTTTGCCTCTTTGGGAAAAAGGGAACCTTTCCCAGAATCCTTAATTTGGGCAGCTCTGCCTAAAACCCGAGGTGTCAACAAATCCAATTTCAGAGGGGCTTAAAGAAGGAATTTTTTTAAAAAATGACAAAATTAAAACAGGAATGGGAGACTCCAGGAAGCCACCACTGGGACAAGAAGGAAAAATTGGACTCGGATTCATCTCCCTGCACTGAGAATTCACCCAGCCAAAATTCCAGGCTTGGACTGGGACTGCAAAGGCTGAGATGCAGCCAGGAAGAGGCTCTGGATTCCAGCTCCGACGGCTGCCGGACATCCCAAGGAAATTCTGGGATGCTGAGGAGCCCCCTCCACTCCAGAGGCTGGGAAAAGCAGGAATGCTGAGCTGAGCACCCACAGGACTGGCTGGGAATCGATGTTGCCTGTTGAAATCTCTGTCTCCCAGTAAAGCAGTTGACCAAAGTTAACGAGAATTGCTTGGTGTTGCTGCTGGTTCCATCCCAAGGCGGGTTTTAGGGCTTTTCCCTGGCTCTGATTCCTCAATCCCAGACAAAACCGTGCCAGCCTGGGCAATCCCAACCCTGGAATTTCCTGGCTGGGCCCTGATGGGCAGTTTTCCCTTTAAATGCCAATTTTCAGCCCAGGTGGTGGCAGGGAAATCCCTCTCCAGACAGGGCAGCTCAGGCTTTGTTAAGCCCTGTTTTGGGCAGTCCCTTCTGCCATTCTGTAAATCCAGGGTTGGGAGAGCCACGGGGAGGGATCTGCACCTCCAAATCCAGCATTTGCACCTCGGGAAATGACAAAGATCTGCGTTTTTGGCTTGGAATCCTCCTTAAAACCTCTCAGGGGGTTCCTAAAATACAGCCCAGGGGTTAAGGGTGTGCAGGGCCAGGGAGAGAAGTGGAATTCGGGGGATTTGGAGGGAGGATGGAGAGAGGGAAGGATGGAGAGAGGGAAGGATGAAGGAATGATGGAGAGAGGGAAAAATGAAGGATGGATGTAGAGAGGGAAGGATGCAAAGAAGGATGAGAAGGACGGAGAGAAGGAAGGATGGAGTGAAGGATAGAGAGAGGGAAGTTTGAAGGATAGAGAGAGGAAAGGAGCCCTGGCCAACCCCAGCCTCTGGTGATCCCAAAGGTCCCGGAGTTCAGAGCAGAGAGACATTTTTTCCTAATTTTCTGCCCTTTACAGTGGGAATTCATGGGCAGCGATTAAGAAAAGATTGTTTTGCAGGGAGAGAAGGGAAAAATGAGGGATAAAAAGGGGTTTTACTTCCCTACTTGCACCAACCTCTGCTATTCCTTTTTCATTCCTTCTCCCTTCCTTCCCCTATTATGATAAACATCCCCCAAACCTTAATATCCCTTCAAAAATCAAAGAGAACCCCCTAAAAAAAACCCCATTAAAGGCCCTTTGTGACAGCTGGACCCCAGTGGCCGTCCCAGCCCTCGGTCTCCAAATAAAAACTCCAATTATGGATTCATTTTCCCTGCTCTGAGCATCTGGCTCCCCTCAGAAATTACAAAACCCCGCAATCCAAAGATGAAGGAGATTTTTGGCTCCCGCTCTGACCCCCCCCAGCAGAGCTGGAGCTTTCATCCCGCTGGATTTGGGAATCCCAGCTGGGCCCAAGACACTGAAATTTCCATGACAAAGAGCAGAGAGGCTCCTGCAGATGGGGCAGCTCTGGACCATTAACTCCCAGCCCGCTGTGATGGGTCATTCCCAATTTTTCCATGTTCAGGAGGTGAAAAAAACCCTCTGGGAATCAGCTCTGGGAAGTGCCTGGTTTGGTTTTCATTTAAATAAATAAAATTTTTTCCCTCCATACCCATGTTTTTCGGTATCAAAGGATTTTTGTGTCATTCTGGTGAAAGGAAAAATCATGGACGACCCCAAGAATCCCATCCTGAATTCCTAATCCAGGCTCCAAAGTGGCCAAAAATATTAATTTATAAACTGTGTCTTTTGCAAATAAATTCTAAATATATCATTGAATAGTTATGGGATCCATGGAACGTCCCGAGTTGGAAGGGGAGGATCACCAAAATCCAACTGTGGACAACCCAAAGAATCCCATTCTGAATTCCTGAATTCCTAATCCAGGCTCCAAAGCAGCCAAAATATTCAATAATAAATATTGAATTATTGCAAATAAATTTTAAGTATCCCATTAAATAGTTATGGGATCCATGGAATGTCCACAATTGGAAGGAGAGGATCACCAAAATCCAGCTGTGGATTTTGGAAAGGGAGGATCACCAAAATACAATTGTGGATGACCCAAAGAATCCCATTCTTAATTCCTGAATTCTTAATCCAGGCTCCAAAGTGGCCAAAAGTATAAATGTATAAACTGTGTCTTTTGCAAATAAATTTCAAATATCCCGTTAAATAGTTATGGGATCCATAGAACGTCCACAATTGGAAGGGGAGGATCACCAAAATCCAACTGTGGACGACTTGAAGAATCCCATTCTGAATTCTTAATCCAGGCTCCAAAATAGCCAAAAATATTCAATAATAAGCTGTGTCTGTTGCAAATAAATTCTAAATATCTCAATAAATACTGATGGGATCCATGGAATGTCCTGAGTTGGAAGGATCACCAAAACCCAACAATGGATGATCCCAAGATTCTCACCCTGAATTCCTGATCCTAACAAAGAGCCAAAGACGGGGAATTGCGTCAATCTCCGTTCATTTCTCGTGCTGCTCTTTTCCCGCAAATCCTGCCCAGGCAGCAGAGCCCAAGGCCAAACACAGTCCCCATGATCACCCCGCTCCCAATTCCCAGCACGACCTCGGAAAACCACTGCTTCTCCCAAAAACGCTCCCGGCGCTCCCGGGGCCCCGTGGCGTTTTCTGGCACTTCCAACCCTTTGGCCGCCAGCTGCTGCTCCCAAGTCAGGGATTTCTCGAAGTCCAGATTCACCAGATCCCTGGGGATCACCCTGAGGCCGAAGTAGATCCTCTTGACGAGCTGGAAGGAGCTCAGCACCTGCACGTCGCAGCGGTAGGTGCCGGAATGCGACTCCAGCACCGGCGAGAAGCTCAGGGAACGGCTGGGATTGCTGAAGGGATGGAACAGGAGGTCGTTGGTGGTGATGAGCCCCCGGGCGAACTTCCAGGTGTAGCCGAAATTGGGTCCCTCCAGGCTGGCGGCGTCCTGGGAGAGGCAGGTGAGCTGGAGGGGTTTTCCCTCGGGAACGCTGAGGTGCTGCAGGCCGCAGATCCAATCGCTGAGGCAGCGCGAGCGCACCAGGGAGCAGTTGCGGTAATCCCCGGCCGGGCTGACCTCGCACAGCTGCTCCTGCTTCACGCCCAGCCCGCAGGTGACACTGCAGGGCGTGGAGTTCACCAGCACCATGGGCTTCAGCCTCAGCGGGATGGACTCCATGCCTGGCGGGAGAGTCACGTCCAATGCTGGTTCTGAGGGAGGCTCCGAGGGAAGCGCCGATCCCGATCTCGCTTCCGAGGGAAGCTCCAATCCCGATCTCGCTTCTGAGTGAAGCTCCGATCCCGATGGAGGCTCCAAGCCTGGTTCTGAGGGAAGCTCCGATCCCGATCTCGCTTCTGAGGGAAGCTCAGACCCCGGTACCAAGGGAAGATCCGATCCCAATCCCAGTTCCGAGCCTGGTTCCAAGGGAAGATCGGATCCCAATCCCAGTTCCGAGCCTGGTTCCAAGAGAAGATTGGATCCCAATCCCGGTTCCGAGGACAGTTCTGAGCCTGGTTCCAAGGGAAGCTCCAATCCTGCTCCTGAGGGAAGCTCTGATCTTGATCCCAAGGGAAGTTTTGATCTCACTCCCGAGGGAAGCTCCAATCCCGAGGGAAGCTCTGAGTCCGGTTCCAAGGGAAGCTCAGATCCTGCTCCCGAGGGAGGCTCTGATGCCGATCCCGAGGGAAGCTTCGATCCCGAGGGAAGCTTCGAGTACAATATCAAGGGAAGCTTCGAGTACAATCTCAAGGGAAGCTCTGACCTCGATCCCGAGGGAAGCTCTGATCCCGAGGGAAGCTTTGAGTGCAATCCCAAGGGAGGCTCTGATCCTGATCCCGAGGAACGCTCTGATCCGGATCCCAAGGGAAGCTCCAAGCCCATTTCCAAAGGAATCTCCATCCCCGGTTCCATGGGAAGCTCCATTCCCAGTTCCAAGGGAAGCACTGCTGGAATGCACAGGGCACACAGCAGGACCACCACGATGGGGCTCTGCTCCATCTCCCAGGTGCTTTTGTGTCTGGGTTCAGCACTCCGAACCCCCCAGAATCATTCCATGAATCTTCCAGGTCCTTCAGGATGTCCCTGACATCCCACCAGATCTAATCCTTCCACCTGGGAAAAATCCTCCCGGATGTGGAGCTGGAGGCACAAGTAAAAAAAGACATAGCAAGGCATTACTGGATCCAGCTGGGTGGGAATTCAAGGAATTCCATCGGGAATTCTCTTTGAATAGGACAGGAGGATGTTCTGATCCATTGGATCCAATCCAACTCTGCCCAAATTCCATCAGTTTTGGGCGTGTTCGGCAATTTCAGAGTGAAATTCTCTCCTCTCTGTAAGACTCCAATCATTATTTTTGATGGGTTTCATTTTGGATGGATTCCCACTGGAAAAGGAGCGGCTCCAGTTTCATTTTCCCACCAAACTCTGAATTTCCAGCAGGAATTACTGCTGGAATCTCCCAAATAATGGAGGAAATCCCAAAATCCCAATTCCTCACGGAGGCCCTGTCCAAACCTCACTTATACAAACATATCCCAGTGTGGAGCACTCCCCAAATCCAACCCCAACATTCCAACCTCTCCTGGGGCTGATCCATGGAAATCCAGGGTGGTCTGAGCCTGGTGGGCTCTGGTCACTCCGTGTCCACACCAGGCCCTGGAGCTGTTCCCATGGGAGCAGCTCTGATGTCACAGACGGGGCACAACAGCCCCAAACATTCCAAGGAAGAACCCTCAGGAAGGTCCAGCAAATCCTGAGGGCCCCAGATGCTCTGGGTGAGGTTCTGGATGAAATTCCCAGCCTTGGAAGGAGCCACAGGAGTTGGGAGAGCTCTCAGAGCCCTCATTCCTGAGGGATCTGACCCCAAACCTTCACTGATTGATCCACAAGAATCATTCTCACGCTGCCATCCCAGGAAAACGTTCGGAGAGGAGAATCAGGTGGGATCATGAGGTGCTCAAGCATCCCAAAAAAAAACATGCACTGCTGAAGTGTTCTTCCCTGGAAAATCCAGGTTTTTGGATGGAGGAACTCCCCAAGTTCTATGGAAACAAATAATGCACTGCTGAAGTGTTCTTCCCTGGAAAATCCGGGTTTTTGGATGGAGGAACTCCCCCCAGTTCTATGGAATCATGTTCTCCATAGCTTCTGACCACAGTTTTATGGAAAAGGCATCCCATAATCAGAGTGTCCTGATGGGCATCCCTGGATTCCCACAGGGATTTGGGTTTGCTGAGTTCCTCTGCTTGTGATGAACATCTGGATCTATTTCCTTTCCTCACACTCCTCAAACTGAACTGAGGAATTCCCAAAGCTCCAGGAGGATTTTCCACCCCCAATCCCCCCTGGAGCTGCCCTCCCCTCCCCTCTGTACTCAGGGATCTGGGAATTCCAGACTGCTTTGGGTGGGAAGGGACCTCAAACCCCACCCATTCCACCATCCCAGGATGCTCCAAACCTCGTCCAACCTGGCCTGGGACATTCCCTGGTCAGGAATTCCATTCCCTGAGCACTCAGGGTTTGGTTTTACTCCTCTCCCTTCACTAAAACCAACAAAAAATACCCTAAAACCCCCAAACACAGCGTGTTTGAAAGATTCCCAAATTCCAGCATGACAGGAACCCCCAACTATTCCATGGAAAAGCCAAGATTTACCCGTGGATTTTAGGAAATGGAAGGTACCTCTTTATTTACAAACACAGAACCACCACCGCTGTAGGAGCTGCTCCAATATTGTACAAAACCAGGGAATAAAATAAGGGTGGGAATAAATCAGGAAATAAAATAAAATAAAATAAAATAAGGATGGGAATAACCAGGAAATAAAACAAGGATGGGAAAAAAAGCAGGAAATACAATAAAATAAGGATGGGAACAAAGCAGGAAATAAAATAAGGGTGGGAATAAACCAGGAAAGAAGATAAGGATGGGAATACAGCAGGAAATAAAATAAGGATGGGAATAAAGCAGGAAATAAAATAAAGATGGGAACAAAGTGAGAAATAAAACAGAGATGGGAATAAGGCAGGAAATAAAATAAAATAAGGATGGGAATAACCAGGGAAAAAAATGAGAACAAACAGGAAATAAAATAAAGACGGGAAATAATCAGGACAGAAAATAAGGATGGAAACAAACTGGGAAATAAAATAAGGATAGGAATAAACCAGGAAATAAAAGAAGGATGGAAATAAAATAAAGATGGGAATAAAGCAGGAAATAAAAGAAGGGTGGGAATAAACAAAGGCATTTACACTGTACAGAGGGGAAGCTGAGTTTGGGGGCATTCAATGCTTTAACCCAACCTGCAGAACCTTGGCCTGGGCTTTTTTAATTTGGGGGTCAGGCCAAGCAGCCAGGGTGGGTTTGGCACAGCAGAGTCACCCCACAAGCAAAAAGAACAAAAAAAAAAAAAAAAAAAAAAAGGAATTTTACACTCGTGGTCATAAATTTCCCCAAATGTCTCCCAAAGGTGGGAATGAAAACATCAAGTTTTGAAAAATTTCAAAGCCTCTGATTTCCAAATGTTTTCTTTCTCCTCATTTTTACACCTGCACAGTTCTGGCTGCAAATCTGTCATTTTCCAGCTCCCTTCCTGCTTTTCATGTCTGCAGGAAATTTAAATAGCTCCTGATAATCCCAATAATTCCACCTGGGGGAACACTGAGAGCAATGAAACTCCAAAGTCTGGAGGGAAAAAAAGGTATTTAGGAATGAAATTTCCTTTGATCAGGATGTTGCTGTGGGATAAGAGCCAGGCTGTGAGTGCTGGACAGGGAAATGCCATTCCCATTCCTACAGGAATTCCTGAAGGAATAAAAGTTGGGAATGATCTCCCAGATTCTGTTTTAACCCAGAAATGGGAAAACAGAAACCCTTTGGAAAAGTTCTTCTTCAGTTCTGACAAAAAAAATAGTTTTTTGTTTATCAAGGAGGAGCCTGGATATTCCTGGAGGAGAAATTCCCAGGGAAGAGAAAGAACAAAACCATTGGAAAGGACAGGAAGAAACTCCAGCAGAGCTTTGGGAATCACAGGCTGGGAAAAAAAAAAAACACATTGGAAAATGACTTTTTTTATCTAAAGCTGCTCCTTCTGCCACTGGCAGAATGGGAAAAACAAACACAAAACCAAGGCAGATTCCAGAGGGGCCTCAGGAATTGCAAATTCCTGAAAATCTGGGCTGGGATCAGCAGCTGTGCCCTGGGAAAAGCCAGGCTCAGAGAGTTGGGAATTCCCAGCTGGAAAAGGAGGCAGGAGACAGTCAGGAATCCAAACTCACACTCTGGGCCTCAGGAATTGCAAATTCCTGAAAATCTGGGCTGGGATCAGCAGCTGTGCCCTGGGAAAAGCCAGGCTCAGAGAGTTGGGAATTCCCAGCTGGAAAAGGAGGCAGGAGACAGTCAGGAATCCAAACTCACACTCTGGGCTGTTCTTCCGTCCAGGAATGCTGAGAGATTTTGGGAGATAAAAGGTGGAGAGGCTCTGGAGTGGCAGGGAAGGGGCTCAGGTCACTTTGGGACAGGGATTTGTCCCCAAAAATCCCAGGCTGGAGCTCGGTCCCAGCCTGATCCATGGATGGAGCTGCTCCCTCTTGCAGAGTCATTCCTGCCCCAAATCACTCCCTGAAATCCTTGGAATTCAGTCTGTGCCAGTCCTGCCTGGGAATTCCAGCACTTTCCACCACTGGGGAGCCAAGGGAGGAAAAGGAGACAGGGAGGGAGGGGAGAGTCTTCATAGCAACTCTGAGATTGCACCACCTGCTGAAGAGAGCAGAGATGGAGACGTGAGCGTGCAGCGCCACGGAGAGGCCCCCAGGAACACAGAGAGCCCCAGGAGGAGCAGGGAAAAATGGGAAATGCAGGGGGAAATGGAGGGGAAAAAATGGGAAATGGAGGGGGAAATGAGAAAGGTATAAAAAAATGGGAAATGTATTAAAAAAAATGGGAAATGCAGGGGGAAACGGAGGGAAAAAAATGGGAAACGGAGGGGGAAATGGGAAATGTATAAAAAAATGGGAAATGTATAAAAAATGGGAAATGCAGGGGGAAACGGAGGGAAAAAATGGGAAATGGAGGGGAAAATGGAGGGAAAAAATGGGAAATGTATAAAAAATGAGAAAGGTATAAAAAAATGGGAAATGTATTAAAAAAAATGGGAAATGCAGGGGGAAACGGAGGGAAAAAAATGGGAAACGGAGGGGGAAATGGGAAATGCATAAAAAAATGGGAAATGTATAAAAAATGGGAAATGCAGGGGGAAACGGAGGGAAAAAAATGGGAAACGGAGGGGGAAATGGGAAATGTATAAAAAAATGGGAAATGTATAAAAAATGGGAAATGCAGGGGGAAACGGAGGGAAAAAATGGGAAATGGAGGGGAAAATGGAGGGAAAAAATGGGAAATGTATAAAAAATGAGAAAGGTATAAAAAAATGGGAAATGTATTAAAAAAATGGGAAATGCAGGGGGAAACGGAGGGAAAAAAATGGGAAATGGAGGGGGAAATGGAGAGAAAAAAAGGGAAATGGAGGGGAAAATAGGAAATGTATAAAAAAATGGGAAATGCAAGGGGAAAATGGGAAATGTATTAAAAAATGGGAAATGTATAAAAAATGGGAAATGCAAGGGGAAATGGAGGGAAAAAATGGGAAATGTATAAAAAATGAGAAAGGTATAAAAAAATGGGAAATGTATTAAAAAAAATGGGAAATGCAGGGGGAAACGGAGGGGAAAATGGAGGGGAAAATGGAGGGGAAAAGAAGGGAAATGGAGGGGAAAATGGAGAGAAAAAATGGGAAATGGAGGGGAAAATAGGAAATGTATAAAAAAATGGGAAATGCAAGGGGAAAATGGGAAATGTATAAAAAAATGGGAAATGTATAAAAAATGGGAAATGCAAGGGGAAATGGAGGGAAAAAATGGGAAATGTATAAAAAATGGGAAATGCAGGGGGGAATGGGAAATGTGGAAAAAATTATGGGGAATGCAGTGGAAAATGGGAAATGCAGGGAAGAAATGGGAAATGCAGGGGAAATGGAGGGAAAAAAATGGGGAACGGAGGGGGAAATGGGAAATGTATAAAAAAATGGGAAATGCAGGGGGAAACGGAGGGAAAAAATGGGAAATGTATAAAAAATGAGAAAGGTATAAAAAAATGGGAAATGTATTAAAAAATGGGAAATGCAGGGGGAAATGGAGGGAAAAAATGGGAAATGTATAAAAAATGAGAAATGCAGGGGGAAACGGAGGGAAAAAATGGGAAATGTATAAAAAATGGGAAATGTATTAAAAAATGGGAAATGTATTAAAAAAATGGGAAATGCAGGGGGAAATGGAGGGAAAAAAATGGGAAATGTATAAAAAATGAGAAAGGTATAAAAAATGGGAAATGTATAAAAAATGGGAAATGTATTAAAAAATGGGAAATGCAGGGGGAAACGGAGGGAAAAAATGGGAAATGTATAAAAAAAGGGAAATGTATAAAAAAAAGGGAAATGTATAAAAAAAATGGGAAATGTATAAAAAAAATGGGAAATGCAAGGGGAAATGGAGGGAAAAAAAATGGGAAATGGAGGGGAAAATGAGAAAGGTATAAAAAAAATGGGAAATGTATTAAAAAATGGGAAATGCAGGGGAAATGGAGGGAAAAAATGGGAAATGTATAAAAAATGGGAAATGTATAAAAAATGGGAAATGCAGGGGGAAACGGAGGGAAAAAAAATGGGAAATGGAGGGGAAAATGAGAAAGGTATAAAAAATGGGAAATGTATTAAAAAATGGGAAATGCAGGGGAAATGGAGGGAAATGTAGAAAAAAAATGGGAAATGTAGGGGAAAAAATGGGAAAAGCAGGGGGAAATGGGAAATGTGGAAAAAATTATGGGAAATGGAGGGGAAAAATGGGAAATGTAGGAAATAAATGGGAAATGTAGAGGAAAATGG
The DNA here is from genome assembly GCF_027887145.1 of Ammospiza caudacuta. NCBI lineage: Eukaryota > Metazoa > Chordata > Aves > Passeriformes > Passerellidae > Ammospiza > Ammospiza caudacuta. The sequence continues at coordinate 5,642,037 of NC_080616.1, read as the reverse complement.
GAAATACAGGGAAAAAAAGGGAAATGCAGGGGGAAAATGGGAAATGTAGATAAAAAATGGGAAATGTAGAAAAAAGGGAAATGCAGGGAAAAGAATGGGAAATTAAGGGAAAATGGGAAATGTAGGGGAAAATAGGAAATGTAGAAGAGAAATGGGAAATGCAGGGGGAAAATGGGAAATGTAGGGAAAAATGGGAAATGTAGAAAAAAAAGGGAAATGTACGGAAAAAATGGGGAATGTATTAAAAAAAAAAGAAAATGTAGGGAAAAGAATGGGAAATGAAGGGAAAATGGGAAATGCAGGGAAAAATGGGAAATGTAGGAAAAAATGGGAAATGTAGGGGGAAATGGGAAATGCAGGGGGAAATGGGAAATGCTAATGTTAATTAAAAATTAAAGCTGTTTTTTTGTGAGCAGCCCCTCCAAGATGGAAAATCCAAGGATCCTGCACTGTTTGAAAGCCAAGGATTGGAATTCTCCTTGGAAATCCCAATTTTCACCTCCCAGGCCATGATCCCTTCTCATTTCTGTTGTTAATGATATTAATTAACAGTGATAACTAATGAAAGCAATAATTAACATGAAATTAATCATCTCCAAGCCAGCCCTGTGAGGATCCAGGTGCCATCCTTGAAAACCCCCAAAAATCTTGGAAAATCCCCCAAAATTTCCCCCCAAAAAGAGACAAATCCCACCCAAACCCAACCCCAGGATGCTCCAATCCTGGATTTTTCCAGGTGGAAACATTCCCAGAGAACATTCCCAAGGTTTTCCCACCCAAAATTCCCATTCCTGGAAATAACAAAAATCAGGACAAGCAACACCAAAGAGCTGAGCAGGAAGGGGAGGGAAAAAAGGGAAAAATCACTCCTGGAAATTAAAGGAATTAAAATAATTCCTGAATTCCTAAAATCCATGGCAGCAGCTGCTGGAATCAAGGAAATGCAGAATTTTGATCCATCAAATCCATTTTTGAAGCTGGGTTGTGTCCCAAGGTTGAGTTCTGGATTAAAATATTTTTTAAAAAATCATCATTGCAGCCAAAATTGTGTTCTCTGTGCTGGGCCTGGAGGAGCTTTTTCCCCCCCAAAAAAGGAGGAAATTTCCCCCAAAAAAGGGAGGAAATTTCAAAAAAAAAGAAGGAAATTGGAGAATGGGAAATGTTTGAGACTCAGGGTCTCAACAGAGGTGTCCTGCTCTGGAAGCAGCAAAATATTGCAGAAAAAAAAAGGAGAAAATCTGAATTTTTGCCTATTTGCAGCAATTGTGAAGGAGGAAAATCCCAAATTTCTCCTGCAAAAATCCCAAATTTCTCCCTCTGTACAGCCACTGGAGTTTAAACTGGAATTAAAGTGGAATTCAAGGGCTGCAGCACAGCTGGGAATAGGAAATGCAGCTCCTGGATTTTACCCCACGGGTTTTTTTCAGTAAATTATTTTTGATGCTCCTTTTTCTCCCAAAAATCAACTAAAATCCAGGTATTTTATAATTTCTACAGGAGCTGAGGGAAGGAATTGAAGGGATTAAAATAATTTTAATTTAGGAACATCTCAGCACCAAAACACTGTGGAATCCTTCATTTTCCCCCCGAAATATTTTGTGATTTCTGCAGGAGCTGAGGGAAGGAATTGAAATAATTACACCAATTAAAATAATTTGAATTTAGGAACAGTTCAACACCACAAAACTGTGGAATCCTTCATTTTTGCCCCAAAATATTTCCTGATTTCTGCAGAAGCAGAGGGAAGGAATTAAACCAATTAAAATAATTTGAATTTAGGACCACCACAAAACTGTGGAATCCTTCATTTTCCCCTCAAAGTATTTCCTGATTTCTGCAGGAGCTGAGGGAAGGAATTAAACCAATGAAAAAAAATTTAATTTAGGAACAGCTCAACACCACAAAACTGCAGAATCCTTTGTTTTTTTCCCCAAAATATTTTGTGATTTCTGCAGGAGCTGAGGGAAAGAATTAAACCAATTAAAATAATTTCAATTTAGGACCACCTCAACACCACAAAACTGCTGAATCCTTCATTTTCCTGAAGGATTTACTAATATCAACTAAAATATTTCCTGACTTCTGCAGGATCTGAGGGGAAAAATTAAAGCAATTAAACCAATCAAAATAATTTGAATTCAGGGCCACCTCAACACCACAAACGTCCAGCACACAGAAATCACCTCCCCCACCATTTTCCCACGCGCAGAACTCGATTTTATTCCAATTTCTAATCCAAAACCCCCCCAAAAAACCCAATTTTGCCTCTCCTTGCCAGCAGCTGAGCAGGGAGGGAGGAATTTGGGGAGCTCTAAGGATGAGGGGTGACAAAGCAAAGCCACCAGGGAGGTGACACTTGTCCTTACCTGTCAGGGGCTGGCCCAGCTCCGCCTGCACTTTACCCTTGGCTGCTCCTTCCAGAGGTAAAGCACCTCTGTCCCCTTTGTAGAGTTTCGGTTTAAATGGAGAATCTTTGTCTTTACCTTTTGATCCTTTGGGCCTGCCCGCCTGCTTCTTCTTGGATTTACCGTCGCCCTTCACGCCCAGCAGCGGGTGCACCTCTGGGAGGGGAAATTGGGGGGAAATTGGGGGTTTGGGGTGAGTTGAAACCCTGAAATGTTGGGATCAGATCTCTCCCAAAACCCCAAATGCCTGAAATCCTGATCAGATCCTCCCAATGGCCAAAATTCTTGGGATTGGAACCCTCCCAACACCCCATAAGGCTCAGGATCTGATCCCACCAAATGCTCCAAAACCCTTGGGATTGGATCCCTACCAATACCCTAAAACCCTAAAATCCTCATCAGATCCCTCCTAATGCCCCAAAACTGTGAAATCCTAGATCAGATGCCTCCCAATAGCCTAAAAACCTTGGGATCCGATCCCTCCCAACACCCCAAAACCCTTGGGACTGGATCCCTACCAATACCCTAAAACCCTGAAATCCTGATCAGATCTCTCTAAATGCCCTTGAGATCAGATCCTTCCCAACACCCCAAAAGGCTCAGGATCAGATCCCTCCTAACACCCCAAAACCCCTGGGACTGGATCCCTACCAATACCCTAAAACCCTGAAATCCTCACCAGATCTCTCCAAATGCCCCAAACCCCTCAGGATCAGATCCCTCCTAACACCCCAAAACTGTGAAATCCTAGATCAGATGCCTCCCAATAACCTAAAAACCTTGGGATCCGATCCCTCCCAACACCCCAAACCCTTGGGATCAGTTCCCTCCAAATGCCCTAAAACCCTGAAATCCTGGGTCAGATCATTCCCAACACCCCAAAACCCTTGGGATTGGATCCCTACCAATACCCTAAAGCCCTGAAATCCTGACCAGATCTCTCCCAACACCCCAAAACCATTGGGATCAGATCCTGCCAAATGCTCCAAACCCCTTGGGATCAGATCTCTCCCAACAACCCAAACCCCTCGGGATCAGTTCCCTCCAAATGCCCTAAGACCCTGAAATCCTTGATCAGATCCTTCCCAACACCCCAAAACCACTGGGATTGGATCCCTATCAATGCCCTAAAACCCTGAAATCCTGGATCAGATCCCTCCCAATGCCCTAAAACACTGAAACCCTTGGCATCAAATCCCTCCCAAACTCCTCAGGATCAGATCCCTCTCAACAACCCAAGCCCCTTGGGATCAGTTCCTTCCCAACACCCCAAAAGGCTCAGGATCAGATCCCACCAAATGCCCCAAAACCCTTGGGATCTGTTACTTCCCAACACCCCCAAACTCTTGGAATCAGTTTCCTCCTAATGCCCTAAAATCCTGGATCAGATCCCTCCCAAAATCCTTGGAATCTTGGAGTCGGATCCCTTCCAACACCCCAAAACCCTTGGGACTGGATCCCTCTCAATGCCATAAAACCACTGGGATCAGATCCCTCCAAAACCCCAAACCCCTCGGGATCAGACCTCTCCCAACACCCCAAACCCCTCAGGATCAGATCCCAATCACCCCAAACCCCTCAGGATCAGATCTCAATCACCCCAAACCCCTCAGGATCAACCCCCCAACACCCCAAACCCCTCAGGATCAGATCCCAATCACCCCAAACCCCTCGAGATCAGATCCCAATCACCCCAAACCCCTCAGGGTCAGATCCCAACACCCCAAACCCCTCAGGATCAGATCCCTCCCAACACCCCTTGGTATCAGACCCCTCCCAAAACCCCTCGAGATCAGATCCCAATCACCCCAAACCCCCCAGGATCAACCCCCCAACACCCCAAACCCCCCAGGATCAACCCCCCAACACCCCAAACCCCTCAGGATCAGACCCCTCCCAACACCCCTTGGTATCAGACCCCTCCCAAAACCCCAAACCCCTCGGGATCAGATCCCAATCACCCCAAACCCCTCAGGATCAGACCCCTCCCAACACCCCAAACCCCTCAGGATCAACCCCCCAACCCCCCAGGATCAACCCCCCAACACCCCAAACCCCTCAGGATCAACCCCCCAACCCCCCAGGATCAACCCCCCAACACCCCAAACCCCTCAGGATCAACCCCCCAACACCCCAAACCCCCCTCCGCCCTCCCACCCACCGTCATTGGGGACTCCCTGCAGCTCGATGTTGGTGGTTTTGGGTTTTTTCTTGGGGTTCTGGGGCCCGTCTGAGGAGCCGGGCCGCTTCTTGTCGGGGCCCAGGGCGTCGTCGGGCAGCGCCCCGGGCACGGCCTCGGGCGGGGGCCCGTACGGGTTCTCCTCGGGGTCCTCCACCTCGGGGGCGATGGGCAGGTACAGCAGCGCCCGCGCGTCCTCCAGCTCCTCGTCGCTGCGGGACACACGGACAGTGGGGCTGGGGTGGGAGTTTTGGGGTTTGGGGTGGGAGTTTTGGGGTTTGTAAGGGTGTTTTGGAATGGGGAAGGTGGGGTTTGGAATGGGAGTTTTGGGTTTGGGATGGCAATTTTGGGGTTTGGGATGGCAATTTTGGGGTTTGGGGTGGGGGTTTGGGATGGGAATTTTGGGTTTGGGATGGCAATTTTGGGGTTTGGGATGGCCATTTTGGGGTTTGGGGTTTGGAATGGGAATTTTGGGGTTTGGGGTGGGAGTTTTGGGGTTTGTAAGGGTGTTTTGGAATGGGGAAGGTGGGGTTTGGGGTGGGGGTTTGGAATGGGAGTTTTGGGTTTGGGATGGCAATTTTGGGGTTTGGAATGGGAATTTTGGGTTTGGGATGGGAGTTTTGGGGTTTGGGATGGCAATTTTGGGGTTTGGGGTTTGGAATGGGAATTTTGGGGTTTGGGATGGGGCTTGTAATGGTGTTTGGGACGGGGATTTTGGGGTTTGGAACAGGAATTTTGAGACAGTTTGGGGTGAGGATGGTGGGGTTTGAGATGGGAATTTTGGGGTTTGGGATGGGAGTTTTGGGGTTTGTAAGGGTGTTTTGGAATGGGGAAGGTGGGGTTTGGAATGGGAATTTTGGGTTTGGGATGGCAATTTTGGGGTTTGGGATGGGAATTTCGGGGTTTGGGATGGGGCTTGTAACGGCATTTGGGATGGGAATTTTGGGGTTTTGGGTGGGAATTTTGGGATTTGGAACAGGAGTTTTGGGGTTTTGAGATGGAGATTGGGATGAGGTTTGCAGTTTGGAATGGGAATTTTGGGGTTTGGAATAGGAATTTTGGGGTTTGGGGTGGGAATTTTGGGGATTGGGATGGGGCTTGTAATGGCATTTGGGATGGGAATTTTGGGGTTTCGGGTGGGAATTTTGGGATTTGGAACAGGGGTTTTGGGGTTTTGAGATGGAGATTGGGATGAGGTTTGCAGTTTGGAATGGGAATTTTGGGGTTTGGAATAGGATTTTGGGGTTTGGCATGGGAATTTTGGGGTTTGGGGTGGGAATTTCGGGGTTTGGGATGGGGCTTGTAACGGCATTTGGGATGGGAATTTTGGGGTTTTGGGTGGGAATTTTGGGATTTGGAACAGGAGTTTTGGGGTTTTGAGATGGAGATTGGGATGAGGTTTGCAGTTTGGAATGGGAATTTTGGGGTTTGGAATAGGAATTTTGGGGTTTGGGGTGGGAATTTTGGGGATTGGGATGGGGCTTGTAATGGCATTTGGGATGGGAATTTTGGGGTTTCGGGTGGGAATTTTGGGATTTGGAACAGGGGTTTTGGGGTTTTGAGATGGAGATTGGGATGAGGTTTGCAGTTTGGAATGGGAATTTTGGGGTTTGGAATAGGAATTTTGGGGTTTGGCATGGGAATTTTGGGGTTTGGGGTGGGAATTTTGGGGATTGGGATGGGGCTTGTAATGGCATTTGGGATGGGAATTTTGGGGTTTCGGGTGGGAATTTTGGGATTTGGGACAGGAGTTTTGGGGTTTTGAGATGGAGATTGGGATGAGGTTTGCAGTTTGGAATGGGAATTTTGGGGTTTGGAATGGGGCTTGTATTGGGTGTTTGGGACGGGAATTTTGGGGTTTGGAATGGAGTTTGGAATGCGGGTGGGAGGGTTTGGAACAGGAATTTTGAGGTTTGGGATGGGGTTTGGGGTGGTTTGGGACAGGAATTTTGGGGTTTGGAATGGGAATGTTGGGGTTTGGAATGCGGTTTGGAATGGGGTGTGGGATGGGAATTTGGCGTTTGGGAATGGGAATTTTGGGGTTTGGAGCAGGAATTTTGGGGTTTGGGATGGGGTTTGGGATGGGAATCGTGAGGTTTAGGATGAGAATTTTGGGGTTTGGAATGGGAATTTTGGGTTTGCAGCAGGAATGTTTAAAGGGAACGTTGTGGTGTATAAAGGGAACATTCTGTGGAGGTTAATTAGGGCCCATTAACGAGTTTCAGGGTCAGGGTGTTTCTCCAGGGCCTGGCACCTGCTGCAGAAGGCGGCGATGGGATCCACGCTGGTCACATCCACCTCCTCATCCTCTGCAGCATCTGCACCTGGGACCAGGGAAAATGGGAATTAAAGACAGGAAAAACACCTGGGACAGCAGAAAATAACCTGGAGAATTTCCTGTCACAGCAGAAAAAAAACCTAAAAAAACCCCACTGAAATATTTCTTACTATGGCACAAAACAAGCCTAAAATAATTCACATTAAAGCACAAAACAAACTTAAATATTTCCTATTAAAGCAAAAAACAAATCTAAGATATTTCCTATTATAATAAAAAACAAGCTTAAAATTATTCATATTAAAGCAGAAAACAAACTTAAATATTTCCTATTAAAGCAAAAAACAAATCTAAAATATTTCCTTTCGTAGCAGAAAAAACCCTAAAATAATTAATATTAAAATATTGTAAAAATCCAATTAATTATATTATGGAAAGTGCTTTTATAGGAAGCATTAATGAGGAATAATTCTCATTCCAATTATTTTTCATATTCCAGGATTTTAATTTTTTTTTCTCCTGGATTTTGAGCACCACCATGTGGCCAGGGAGGTTGGGAATTCCCTGGGAATTTTTGGGAATTTTTTGAGAACTTTTAGGGGAATTTGTTGGGAATTTTTTGAGGAATTTTGGGGGAAATTTTTGGGAATTTTTGAGAATTTTTTGTGGAATTTTTTGAGAACTTTTAGGGGAATTTTTGGGGCAGCACCTGTCTGCTCTGGCTCGCTCTTATCCTCGTCCTCAATATCAAATTCTGATTCCCTCTCCTCATATTCCACATTTTCATCCAGCTCCTTGAAATCAGGGGCAAAAGCACTCCAGTTTTCCTGAAAAAATAATAAAAAAAGCAGTTTTAATATAAACAAACAGCATTGGATTCCTGGAATTTTGAGGAATTAAATCCCGGAGGGGTTTAAAATATAGATGGGTGAAGGAGAAAGTTGGGAATGGCTGGAATTGGGGATCTGGGAGCGTTTTTCCAGCTTGAATTATTTTTTGGATCTGCAATCTTGTTGAAATACAATAAAAGCATTAAAAATTGAGGAAAATTCCATAAAAGCATTAAAAAAATCAAGGAAAATCCCATAAAAGCATTAAAAAATAAAGGAATCAACATTCACCTGGATCACTCCTGGAATTAAAGGAGGGAACAATTCCACAGGAAATGTCCCTGGGATGGAGTTTAAGGATGAACCCAAAGCTAAGATGGAGTTTTGAGCTTGAAATCCCAAATTAAAATGAAGGAGAGCCCAAAAAATGTGATGGAATAGGAATTTTTCAAGGATTTCAACAGAGAAAAAACTGAGTCCAGGGAGGATTATGGAATTATAGAATTCCAGGTGGGTTTGGGTGGGAAGGGAGCTTAAATCCCATCCCATCCCTTGGGCAGGGAAACTTCCCACTATCCCAGGGTGCCTTTTTATCCATTTTTTCCATTTTATCCATTGTCCAACCTGGCCTGGGACACTCCCAGGGATGGAGCAGCCACAGACCCTCTGGGAATTCCATCCCAGCCCCTCCCAGGGAAGGATTTATTCCCAAAATCCCACCCAAACCAACAGAGAATCCTGGACTGGTTTGGATTGGAAGCTTCACATTTCTCCCTATTCCAGGTTGCTCCAACCTGGCCTGGGACACTTTCAGGGATGGAACAGCCAAAATTTCCCTGGAAAAACCCCTTCCAGACCCTATTCCCAAACCCTGACTCACCACTTGGTTCTGAACCATTAAATCCTGGACTGGTTTGGGTTGGAAGGGATCACCAGCTCCACACTTCCCCCTATCCCAGGTTGCTCCAACCTGGCCTAGGACACTTCCAAGGATGGAAGAGCCAAAATTTCCCTATTCCAGACCCTATTCCCAAGGGAACGACCCCAAACCCTGATTCATTACTTGGTTCTGAGCCCATGAAATCCTGGACTGGTTTGGGTTGGAATCTCCACACTTCCCCCTATCCCAGGTGGCTCCAAATTTCCTGGGACACTTCCAAGGATGGAAGAGCCAAGATTTCCCTATTCCAGACCCTATTCCCAAGGGAACGACCCCAAACCCTGATTCATTACTTGGTTCTGAGCCCATGAAATCCTGGAATGATTTGGCTTGGAAGGGATCACCAGCTCCACACTTCTCCCTATTCCAGGTTGCTCCAATCTGGCCTGGGACACTTTCAGGGATGGAAGAGCCAAAATTTCCCTGGACAAGCCCCTTCCAGACCCTATTCCCAAGGGAATGACCCCAAACCCTGACTCACCACTTGGTTCTGAACCATTAAATCCTGGAATGCTTTGGCTTGGAAGGGATCACCAGCTCCACACTTCTCCCTATCCCAGATTGCTAAAAATTGTCTGGGACACTTCCAAGGATGGAACAGCCAAAATTTCCCTGGACAAGGCCCTTCCAGACCCTGTGCCCAAGGGATGACCCCAAACCCTCACTCAGCACTTGGTTCTGAGCCCATGAAATCCTGGACTGGTTTGGGTTGGAAGGGATCATCAGCTCCACACTTTTCCCTATTCCAGGTTGCTCTTATCTGGCCTGGGACACTCCCAGGGATGGAACAGCCAAAATTTCACATTCCAGACCCTATTCCCAAGGGAACGAGCCCAAAGCCTCACTCACCACTTGGTTCTGAGCCCAGATGGAAACCACCCCGCTGGAGATGGAGGCGATGATCGGCCGCACCGGGTGCCACTGCAATCAACGAGGAGACCAAAAAAAACCCCTGAATTAGCAAACACGAGGGACTGTGCCAGCTGCATTCCCACACCCCAGGGACCTCCAGGGGCTGGGGGGGCGCTCACTGCCACGTCCAGGAGCAGCTCTCCGCGGGTCCCATGCAGGATCTTCACCAGGTTGCCGATGCTCTTCTCCCAGATGTAGAGCGCGTGCTGCCGCGCCGAGCCCGCCACGATGTACTCACCGTCCCCCGAGAAGCAGCACTTCTTCCAGGGGGTCCTGCAGCCAGGAAACAGGGTGGGATGGGTCAGGTTTTAGCTTTTATATTTTTCAGATTTTGTATTTAAGCGTGGTTTTATTATTATTATTATTATTATTATTTATATTTTTATATCCGTCCCCCGAGAAGCAGCACTTCTTCCAGGGGGTCCTGCAGCCAGGAAACAGGGTGCCATGGCTCAGGTTTTAGCTTTTATATTTTTCAGATTTTGTATTTAAGCGTGGTTTTATTATTATTATTATTATTATTATTATTATTATTATTATTATTATTATTATTATTATTATTATTTATATTTTTATATCCGTCCCCTGAGAAGCAGCACTTCTTCCAGGGGGTCCTGCAGCCAGGAAACAGGGTGGGATGGGTCAGGTTTTAGCTTTTATATTTTTCAGATTTTGTATTTAAGCGTGGTTTTATTATTATTATTATTATTATTATTATTATTATTATTATTATTATTATTATTATTATTATTATTATTTATATTTTTATATCCGTCCCCCGAGAAGCAGCACTTCTTCCAGGGGGTCCTGCAGCCAGGAAACAGGGTGCCATGGCTCAGGTTTTAGCTTTTATATTTTTCAGATTTTGTATTTAAGCGTGGTTTTATTATTATTATTATTATTATTATTATTATTATTATTTATATTTTTATATCCGTCCCCTGAGAAGCAGCACTTCTTCCAGGGGGTCCTGCAGCCAGGAAACAGGGTGGGATGGGTCAGGTTTTAGATTTTATATTTTTCATATTCTGGGCTGCTTTTGTATTTAAAGGTGTTTTATTATTATTATTATTATTATTATTATTATTATTATTATTATTATTATTATTATTATTATTATTATTATTTATGTTTTTGTATCCGTCCCCCGAGAAGCAGCACTTCTTCCAGGGGGTCCTGCAGCCAGGAAAACAGGGTGCCATGGCTCAGGTTTTAGTTTTTATATTTTTCAGATTCTGGGCTGCTTTTATATTTACGGGTGGTTTTTTTATTATTATTATTATTAATATTATTATTTATGTTTTTGTATCTGTCCCCTGAAGAAGCAGCACTTCTTCCAGGGGGTCCTGCAGCCAGGAAAACAGGGTGGGATGGGTCAGGTTTTAGCTTTTCTATTTTTCAGATTCTGGGCTGCTTTTATATTTAATTTTCTATTTTTTTTTTTTTTTTGTTATTTATATTTAAGCTTTATGTTTTAGGTTCTATCTTTTATGTTTTTCAGATGCCGTGCTTCTTTCATATTTAAGTGTATATATTTTTTTAAATTATTATTTATATTTAAGCTTTATATTTTAAGTTTTAGCTTTTTTATTTTTCAGATTCTTCCCCAAACCCCTCCCCCATGCCCCTCACCTGTCCCCAGCCCTGTCCTGTCCCCACCTGTCCCCAGCTGTCCCCACCTGTTGACCAGGTCCTGCAGTTTCTGCATGGGCTCGGGCTCACTGTCCCCATATCCCTGCCCTGTCCCCAGCTGTCCCCATGCCCTGCCCTGTCCCCATGCCCTGTCCTGTCCCCAGGCTGTTACCAGGCCCTGCCCTGTCCCCAGGCTGTCCCCATGCCCCAGCCCTGTCCCCATGCCCTGCCCTGTCACCATGCTGTTCCCATGCCCTGTCCTCTCCCCAGGCTGTCACCATGCTGTCCCCATGCCCTGCCCTGTCCCCAGCTGTCCCCAGCTGTCCCCACCTGTTGACCAGGTCCTGCAGTTTCTGCATGGGCTCAGGCTTGCCGTCCCCATGCTGTCCCCATGCCCTGCCCTGTCCCCATGCCCCAGCCCTGTCCCCAGGCTGTCACCAGGCTGTCCCCATGCCCTGTCCTGTCCCCAGGTGTCCCCAGGCTGTCCCCATGCCCTGTCCTGTCCCCATGCTGTCCCCATGCCCTGCCCTGTCCCCAGGCTGTCACCAGGCTGTCCCCATGCTCTGTCCTGTCCCCAGGCTGTCCCCATGCCCTGCCCTGTCACCATGCCCTGCCCTGTCACCATGCTGTCCCCATGCCCTGTCCTCTCCCCAGGCTGTCACCATGCTGTCCCCATGCCCCAGCCCTGTCCCCATGCCCTGCCCTGTCACCATGCTGTCCCCATGCCCTGTCCTCTCCCCAGGCTGTCACCATGCTGTCCCCATGCCCTGCCCTGTCCCCAGCTGTCCCCAGCTGTCCCCACCTGTTGACCAGGTCCTGCAGTTTCTGCATGGGCTCAGGCTTGCCGTCCCCATGCTGTCCCCATGCCCTGCCCTGTCCCCATGCCCCAGCCCTGTCCCCAGGCTGTCACCAGGCTGTCCCCATGCCCTGTCCTGTCCCCAGGTGTCCCCAGGCTGTCCCCATGCCCTGTCCTGTCCCCATGCTGTCCCCATGCCCTGCCCTGTCCCCAGGCTGTCACCAGGCTGTCCCCATGCTCTGTCCTGTCCCCAGGCTGTCCCCATGCCCTGCCCTGTCACCATGCCCTGCCCTGTCACCATGCTGTCCCCATGCCCTGTCCTCTCCCCAGGCTGTCACCATGCTGTCCCCATGCCCTGCCCTGTCCCCAGCTGTCCCCAGCTGTCCCCACCTGTTGACCAGGTCCTGCAGTTTCTGCATGGGCTCGGGCTCGCCATGTCCATGCCCCAGCTCTGTCCCCATGCCCTGTCCTGTCCCCAGGCAGTCCCCATGCCCTGCCCTGTCCCCAGGCTGTCACCAGGCTGTCTCCATGCCCTGTCCTGTCCCCAGGCTGTCCCCATGCTGTCCCCATCCCCTGCCCTGTCCCCATGCCCTGCCCTGTCCCCAGGCAGTCCCCAGGCCCTGCCCTGTCCCCAGGCTGTCCCCATGCTCTGTCCTGTCCCCAGGCTGTCCCCATGCCCTGTCCTGTCCCCAGCTGTCCCCACCTGTTGACCAGGTCCTGCAGTTTCTGCATGGGCTCAGGCTTGCCGTCCCCATGCTGTCCCCGTGCCCTGCCCTGTCCCCATGCCCCTGTCCTGTCCCCATGCTGTCCCCATGCCCTGCCCTGTCACCAGGCTGTCCCCATGCTCTGTCCTGTCCCCAGCTGTCCCCATGCCCTGCCCTGTCCCCAGCTGTCCCCAGCTGTTGACCAGGTCCTGCAGTTTCTGCATGGGCTCAGGCTCGCCATGTCCATGCCCCAGCTCTGTCCCCATGCCCTGCCCTGTCCCCAGCTGTCCCCATGCCCTGCCCTGTCCCCAGGCTGTCACCAGGCTGTCTCCATGCCCTGCCCTGCCCCCAGGCTGTCCCCAGCTGTCCCCAGGCTGTCCCCACCTGTTGACCAGGTCCTGCAGTTTCTGCATGGGCTCGGGTTCCCCGTCGCGGCCGCAGGTCAGGATCTCCCGCCCGTCGTACACGCGGATGATGCGGTCGGCCGTGTTGATCAGGAAACAGCTGCACCAAAACAGGGACAAATCAATGAAGAACCAATCAATCATCAATCAATCAATCAATCAAATCCCATCATGTGGGAGAGCTGCGGGGGTTTGAGGAGCTCTCTGCAGTTTTGGGATCCCCCCAGGGCGCTCACCTCCCTTTGCGGGCGAACTCGATGGATTTAATGGCCGTGGTGTTGCTGGTCCCTGTGGTCACTCTGAAGGAAGCAACAAGATCCTGAGTGTCTGTTTTTAAGACCAAGATCTGAAGATTGAGCAGACAGAGAACAATCAGTGGCTTCACCTGCAACAGAACCCTGGGAGCCCACCCGGGGACGCTGCAGGAGCTGCTGAGACAGAAACGCCAGGGAAACATCCCAAAAATGTGTCAGAACCAAAGTCAGACAAAGATCCCAGAATGCCTGAGGTTGGAAAACTCCTCAAGCAATCCCTCACCTGTTCCCCAAACCCTGCAGCCATCTCTGCACCCGTTCCTGTTCCTCAAACCCATCCCTGTGTCTGTCCCTACTCCCCAAACCCATCCCTGTGGCCTCACCTGTTCCCCAAATCTATTCCTGCTCCTCAAACTCATCCCTGTGCCCCAAATCCATTCCTGCTCCCCAAATCTCTCCCTGTGCTCCTCACTGCTCCCCAAATCCATCCCTGTACCCCTCACCTTTCCTCAAATCTATTCCTGTTCTCCAAATCCATTCCTGTGCCCCTCACCTGTTCTCCAAATCCATTCTGGCTCCCCAACCCAAACCTGTGACTGTCTCTGCTCCCCAACCCAAACCTGTGGTCCTCACTGTTCCCCAAACCCACTCCTGCTCCCCAAACTCATCCCTGTGCCCCAAATCTCTCCCCGTGCCCCTCACCTGCTCCTCAAACCCATCCCTGTGCCCCTCACCAGTTCTCCAAATCCATCTCTGTTCCCAAACCTAAACCTGTGACTGTCTCTGCTCCCCAAACCCCTCCCTGTGCCCCTGACTGCTCCCCAAACCCATTCCTGCTCCCCAAACCCCTCTCCATGCCCCTCACTGCTCCCCAAACCCATTCCTGTGCCCCAAATCCCTCCCTGTGCCCCTCAATGCTCCCCAAATCCCTCCCTGTGCCCCGCACTGCTCCCCAAACCCATTCCTGTGCCCCAAATCCCTCCCTGTGCCCCTCACTGCTCCCCAAACCCCTCTCCATGCCCCTCAATGCTCCCCAAACCCCTCCCTGTGCCCCTCAATGCTCCCCAAACCCCTCCCTGTCCCCCTCACCCCTCAAGATGCCCAATCCCCACCCTGGGCACTCAGCGCCACCCCCAGAGACGCGCACCCCGAACCCCCCTGGGCCCCCCAAACCCTGACCCCCCCCATTCCCAGGGGGAATTCCCGCTGCTGCCCAGCCTGGCCCTGCCCTGGGGGCAGCCAGGGGTGCCCAGGGGCCGGGCAGGGGCTGACCTTGCCCTTGGCATTGCCAGTGTAGATGTACTCCCCGCGGCGGTCGAACGAGGCCACCACGTTGAGGTCGGAGTCGTCGTCCACGGGCAGCACCACGTGCTTGGAGTCAGACAGGGTGAGCATCACCGGGGCCGACTTCATGGGGCACACCAGCACCCTGTTCCTGAAAGAGCAGCACAAGGTGGGAATTCCTGCCTCCTCTGGGAGGGGCTGCCATGGTTAGAGACAAAAAACATCCAGCTGGATCGAGGAGTTCAGGAGATGTTGGGAAGGGTTGCCATGGCTAGAGCTAAAAAGCATTGAGTTGGATTGAGAATTTCAGATCTTGGGAAGGTATTCCATGGTTAGAGCTAAAAACCATTGAGTTAGATTGAGGAATTCAGATCTTGGGAAGGTATTCCATGGCTAGAGCTAAAACCATTTAGTTAGATTGAGGAATTCAGATCTTGGGAAGGTATTCCATGGCTAGAACTAAAAAGCATTGATCTGGATCAAGGAATTCAAATCTTGGGAAGGGTTTCCATGGCTAGAGCTAAAAAGCATTGAGCTGGATCAAGGAATTCAAATCTTGGGAAGGGTTTCCACGGTTACAGCAAAAAAACATCAAGCTGGACTGAGGAATTCAGATCTTGGGAAGGGTTTCCACGGTTAAAGCAAAAAAACATCCAGTTGGATCAAGGAATTCAGATCTTGGGAAGGGTTTCCATGGTTAAAGCAAAAAAACATCAAGCTGGATCAAGGAATTCAGATCTTGGGAAGGGTTTCCATGGTTAGAGCTAAAAAGCATTGAATTGGATCAAGGAATTCTGGAGATTTTGGGTAGGGTTTCCATGGTCAGAGCAAAAAAACATCGAGCTGGATCGAGGAATACAGGAGGTCTTGGGAAGGTTAGAGCTAAAAAACATTGAGTTGGATCGAGGAATACAGGAGGTCTTGGGAAGGGTTTCTATGGTTAGAGCTAAAAAACATCGAGATGGATCGAGGAATATTTTGGAAAAGGATTTCCAGCAAAACAAGCATCGCGATGGATTGAGAAATTCAGGAGATCTTGGGAAGAGTTTCCATGGCTAGAGCTAACAACAATTGAGCTGGATTGAGGAATTTGAGAGATCTTGGGAAGGGTTTCCCAAGGATGCCCGTGTTTAGAACAAAAAAACTATTGAGTTGGATCAAGGAATTCAGGAGATCTTGGGAAGGGTTTCCATGGTTAGAGCAAAAAAAGAATGGAGGTGGATCAAGTAATATCTTGGAAAAGGATTCCCAGCAAAAATACCACCGAGATGGATGGAGGAATTCAGATCTCGGGAAGGGATTCCATGGGTAGAGCTAAAAAGCATCAAGCTGGATCAAGGAATATCTTGGAATTTGGGAGATGTCAGAAAAGGGTTTTCATGTTTAGAGCAAAAAGAGCATCGAGCTTGATCAAGGAATTCAGGATATCATGGAGAAGGATTTCCAGCAAAAAAAGCACTGAGCTGGATGAAGGAATTGAGGGGATCTTGGGAAGGGTTTCCATGTTTAAAGCAAAAAAACATTGAGCTGGATCAAGGAATTCAGGTCCTGGGTAGGGTTTCCATGGTTAGAGCTAAAAAACATTGAGCTAGATCAAGGAATATTTTGGGAAGGGATTTCCAGCAAAAAAAGCATAGTAAAGCACAGTAAAGCATTGAGAAATTCAGATTATCTTGGGAAGGGTTTCCATGTTTAGAGCAAAAAAACATCAAGCTGGATCGAGGAATTCAGATTTTGGGAAGGGTTTCCGTGGCTAAAGCTAAAAAACATTGAGCTTAAAAACATTGAGTTGGATCAAGGAATTCAGGAGATCTTGGGAAGGGTTTCCATGGTTAGAGCTAAAAAGGCATGGAGGTGGATTGAGGAATATCTTGTAAAATTAAGGATTTCCAGTTAAAAAAGCATTGAGTTGGATTGCGAAATTCAGGAGATCTTGGAAAAGGATTTCCAGCAAAAAAAGTATTGAGCTGGATCAAGGAACTCAGGATATTCCTACTTTTGCTGTCTTATCTTTAGCACTTAGACAGCAAAATGATGTGAAGTTCAGCTCTACTTTAATTTCTTCTCCATCTCTGAGTTTGTGCAGGAATATTAAACCCAAGGACACATTCCCAAGAGCTCCCTCCCATCCCAACCCTCCCAAAAACCCAACCCCAACACAACCTCCCAGACCCAACAATGCCACTTGGAAATCACAAGAAAACCCCAAAATCAGCAGTTCCACCCCACTGGGAGCATCCCAGTCCCTCCCCAGGGCACTTACTGGTCCCGGGGGTGGTACTGGACCTTGAGTCCAGTACCAGACCATCAATTCCACTTGGAAACCACAAGAAAATCTCAAAATCAGCACCTCCACCCCACTGGGAGCACCCCAGTCCCCTGCCAGGGTACTTACTGGTCCCAGACCAACAATTCCACTTGGAAACCACAAGGAAACCCCAAAATCAGTGGTTCCACCCCACTGGGAGCACCCCAGTCCCCTGCCAGGGTATTTACTGGTCCTAGACCAACAATTCCACTTGGAAACCACAAGGAAACCCCAAAATCAGCACCTCCACCCCACTGGGAGCACCCCAGTCCCTCCCCAGGGCACTTACTGATCCCAGAGGTGGTATTGGACCTTGAGTCCAGTACCAGACCATCAATTCCACTTGGAAACCACAAGAAAACCCCAAAATCAGTGGTTCCACCCCACTGGGAGCACCCCAGTCCCCTGCCAGGGTATTTACTGGTCCCAGACCAACAATTCCACTTGGAAACCACAAGGAAACCCCAAAATCAGCATCTCCACCCCACTGAGAGCATCCCAGTCCCCTGCCAGGGTATTTACTGGTCCCAGACCAACAATTCCACTTGGAAACCACAAGGAAACCCCAAAATCAGTGGTTCTACCCCACTGGGAGCACCCCAGTCCCTCCCCAGGGCACTTACTGATCCCAGAGGTGGTATTGGACCTTGAGTCCAGTACCAGACCATCAATTCCACTTGGAAACCACAAGAAAACCCCAAAATCAGTGGTTCCACCCCACTGGGAGCACCCCAGTCCCCTGCCAGGGTATTTACTGGTCCTAGACCAACAATTCCACTTGGAAACCACAAGGAAACCCCAAAATCAGTGGTTCCACCCCACTGGGAGCATCCCAGTCCCTCCCAGGGCACTTACTGGTCCCGGGGGTGGTACTGGACCTTGAGGATGGGCGAGGGGAAGCGGAACCTCTGGTCGCAGTCCCCGGACAGCACGTCCCACTGCGACACGATGTTGTCGGTGGAGGCGCTGACCAGCTTGTGCCCATCGCGGCTCCAGCTGCAGAATGCACAGAAAATGTTATTCCTTGAAGGTTAGGGGGGAAAGGGGCTCAGGGAATGCACAGAAAGGTTATTCCTTAAAGGTTAGGAGGGAAAGGAGCTCAGGGAATGCACAGAAAGGTTATTCCTTAAAGGTGGGCAGGGGGAAAGGGGCTCAGGGAATGCACAGAAATGTTATTCCTTAAAGGTTAGGGGGTAAAGGGGCTCAGGGAATGCACAGAAATGTTATTTCTTAAAGGTTAGGGGGTAAAGGGGCTCAGGGAATGCACAGAAATGTTATTTCTTAAAGGGCAGGGGGGGATAAGGGCTCAGGGAATGCACAGAAATGTTATTCCTTAAAGGTGGGCAGGGGGAAAGGGGCTCAGGGAATGCACAGAAATGTTATTCCTTAAAGGTTAGGGGGTAAAGGGGCTCAGGGAATGAACAGAAATGTTATTCCTTGAAGGTTAGGGGGTAAAGGGGCTCAGGGAATGCACAGAAAGGTTATTCCTTGAAGGTTAGGGGGTAAAGGGGCTCAGGGAATGCACAGAAAGGTTATTCCTTAAAGGTTAGGGGGTAAAGGGGCTCAGGGAATGCACAGAAATGTTATTCCTTAAATGTTATGGGGTGAAAGGGGCTCAGGGAATTCCCAAAAATGTTATTCCTTAAAAGGGTCCAAATGCAGTCAGGAGGAACAGGAGCTCAGGGAATGCCCCAAAAAAGTTATTCCTTAAAGGTGAGGGGGAAAAGGAGCTCAGGGAATTCCCAATAAAGTTACTCCTTAAAGGGTAGGGGAGAAAGGAGCCCAGGGAATGCCCAACAGAGCTATTCTTTAAAGGGCAGGGGAGAAAAGGAGCCCAGGGAATTCCCATTAAAGCTGCTCTTTACAGGAATCAAACACAGCCAGGGGAAAAGGAGCTCAGGGAATTCCCAATAAAGTTATTCTTTAAAGGGGTCAAATGCAACCAGGAGAAAAAGGAGCTGTGGACTCCATGGGGATTCCAGGGCAATTCCATGGGGATTCCAGCAGATTCCTGCAGTTCCTGGGCTCTGCTCACCACAGGGAGCACACGGGGTGGATGTGCGATTGCTGGGATGTGCAACTGCTGGGATGTGGGTTTTTTGGGATTCTGTGATTTTTGGGATCCCCAGCTCACCAGAGGGAGCAGACAGGATGGATGTGGGATTGTTGAGATGTGGGTTTTTTGGGATTCTGTGATTTTTGGGATCCCAGGTCACCAGAGGGAGCACACGGGATGGATGTGGGTTTTTGGGGATGTGGGATAGCTGGGATGTGGGGTTTTGGGATTGTTGGGATTTTGGGATCCCAGCTCACCAGAGGGAACACACAGGTGGATGTGGGTTTTTAGGGATTTTTGGGATCCCAGCTCACCAGAGGGAGCACACAGGTGGATGTGGGATTGTTGGGATGTGGGATAGCTGGGATTTGGGGTTTTGGGATTGTTGGGATTTTGGGATCCCAGCTCACCAGAGGGAGCACACAGGGTGGATGTGGGTTTTTGGGGATGTGGGTTTTTGGGAATTTTTGGGATCCCAGCTCACCAGAGGGAGCAGACAGGGTGGATGTGGGTTTTTAGGAATTTCTGGGATCCCAGCTCACCAGAGGGAGCACACAGGGTGGATGTGGGTTTTTGGGGATGTGGGATTGTTGGGATTTTTGGGATCCCAGCTCACCAGAGGGAGCACACAGGGTGGATGTGGGATTGTTGGGATGTGGGGTTTTGGGATTGTTGGGATTTTGGGATCCCAGCTCACCAGAGGGAGCACATGGGATGGATGTGGGTTTTTAGGAATCTTTGGGATCCCAGCTCACCAGAGGGAGCACACAGGGTGGATGTGGGTTTTTGGGAATCTTTGGGATCCCAGCTCACCAGAGGAAGCACACAGGGTGGATGTGGGTTTTTAGGGGATTTTGGGATCCCAGCTCACCAGAGGGAGCAGACAGGGTGGATGTGGGTTTTTAGGAATCTTTGGGATCCCAGCTCACCAGAGGGAGCACACAGGGTGGATGTGGGTTTTTAGGGGATTTTGGGATCCCAGCTCACCAGAGGGAGCACACGGGGTGGATGTGGGCGCTGATGATCTTGGCGATGCCGCGCGTCAGGAAGTCCCAGATGACGATGCGCCCGTCGTTGCAGCCCACGGCCAGCAGCGTGCCCCAGCGGTTGAAGGTGCACGTCAGAGCCATGCTGATGCAGTCCAGGGTCCCGTCCGCCTCCTGGGGGACAGTGGGGACAGCGTGGGGACAGCGTGGGACAGTGCGGGGGACAGTGTGGGGACAGTGCAGGGACAGTGGGGAGACAGGGTGGGGACAGTGGAGACAGGGTGGGGACAGCGTGGGAGAATGTGGGACAGTGCGGGGGACAGCGTGTGGACAGCGGGGAACAGCGTGGGGACAGTGGAGACACGGTGGGGACAGTGTGGGGACAGTGCAGGGACAGTGGAGACAGGGTGGGGACAGCATGGGGACAGTGCAGGGACAGTGGAGACAGGGTGGGGACAGCGTGGGGACAGCACAGGCAGTGTGGGGAGAGCATGGGGGACAGGGTGGGGACAGTGCAGGCAGTGCGGGGACAGCACAGGGACATTGAGGGACAGTGTGGGGACAGCGTGAGACAGTGTGGGGACAGCGTTAGGACAGTGCCGGGACAGTGCGGTAACAGCGTGAGGACAGCACGGGACGGCGCAGAGGACAGTGTGGGAACAGGGTAAAGACAGCGCAGGGACAGCATGGGGACAGCACAGGCAGTGTGGGGACAGTGAGGGGACACCATGGGGACAGCGCCCAGCCAGGATCCCTCAGACACAGTGACATCCAGTGAGAGCCAGCCAGACAAGCTCAGACTCAGTGAGACCCGGTCTGTGTGAGCCAGACCCAGTCCAGCCCACTCAGGCCCTGCTGGAGCCGCTCAGACCTGGCCAGCAGCGATCAGACCCCCGGGCAGGGCTGGTCCAGCCCCGTCCGAGCCGCTCAGCCCCGCTCAGCCCCGCTCAGCCCCGCTCAGCCCCGCTCATTCTCAGCCAGCCCCGCTCAGCCCCGGCTCAGGCCGCCCCCACCGGAGGATGCCCGGGGGATGTTCGGGGGCAGCGCCGTTACCTCGGGGTAGTTCTGGCCGAAGGACTCTGCGGAGGAACGGGAAAGCGGCGGCTGAGCGAGAGGCGGCCCCGCCGAGCCTGCCCGGCTCCCCCGCCCCGCGCCGGTACCGGCACCGGCCACCCCCCATTCCCGCTGCCGCCGCTGCCGGCTCCAGCCCAGCCCCGCTCCCTCCTCATTCCCATTCCCAGCCGCGCCTCCTCCGCTCCCGTTCCCGTTCGCACCGGGCAGCTCCAGGTTCGTGGTGCCGCCGTCCCGCCCCCGCCGTTCCCCATTCCCTCTCCGCTGCCATTCCCGCCGCCTCCGGTCCCGCAGTGCCCGTTCTCGTTCCCCATTCCCACTCCCCAACCCGCTCCGGTTCCCATTCCCCCTCCCGTTCCCGCTCCCTCTCCCCATTCCTGTACCCGTTCCCATTCCCGTTCCCCCTCCCTCTCCGGCTCCCCGTTCCCATTCCCCCTCCCATTCCCGTTCCCGTCCCCACTCCCCGTTGCCCCTCCCGCTGCGGTTCCCGCTCCCCGCTCCCGTTCCCTCTCCCGTTCCCGTTCCGGTTCCCGCACCGAGCAGCTCCAGGTTCATCGCGCCGCCGCCGCCGCCGCCGCTCCCGCTCCCTCCGCTCCCGTCGCCGAAGGACCCCGCGGGGCCCTGCCCGCCGCCGCGCCCCGCCGTTCGCCTGACCAACCGCCGCTGCTTTCACCCGCTCCCGTCGCTGCTCCCGGCGCTTCCCGGGCCGGCTCCGCCCGCGCCTCCCGACGGGCTCGCGGAGCGGCGCTGCTCGCTCCCGGTGCGGCGGCGGCGCCAGGAATGGGCGGCGGCGATCAGGCAGCGCCGCGGGCAGCCCCGGCGCGGAAGGGGTCGGGTGGGCTCCGCGACCGCGCAGGAAGGTTCCGGGAAGGGGGAGCGGTAATAAAGTAGCACCAATAATTAAATTAATTAAAATAATTTTTATTCTAATAATTAACTGAAATACCAGGGGGAAGCTGGGCCCTTGCTGGTATTGCCTGGGTTTCTACTGGAAAGGACTGGCTGCTTTTGGAAAAAGGAAAGAAAAAATAAAATGAAAGGAAAGAAAAAATAAAATAAAATAGAATAAAAATAAAATAAAATAAATTTAAAAATAATAAAAATTATAAAATAAAATATAAAACATCGAATAATAAAAACATAAAACAAAATATTAAAAATAAAGAAAAATAAAGAAAATTAAAATAAAAACAAAATAAATAATATAAAAAAATAAAATAATATGAAATATTAAAACCAGAGAAAAGCAAAGTAAAAATTAAAAAAACAAAAAAAGTAAAAGAAATAAAATAAAATAAAATAAAATAAAATAAAATAAAATAAAATAAAATAAACCCTGACTTGAGGAATAAAAAGCTGTGGAATCTCCCAACACCAACTCCAGGCAGGCAGAAACAAAATTCCACCGGGAAATTCCCAAACCCCCAGCAGGGAATTGTGGGGGTGGAATCGCAGGCACAGAGCTCGGGCTTCATTGCTCCTCTGGCGCCATCCCGAGGCCATTCCCGCTTTTCCAGGGGTTTTTCCTCAGAGACATTCCCGCTTTTCCAGATGATTTCCCTAATGGCCATTCCCCAATTTCCAGAGCTTTTTTCCGAGGCCATTCCCACTTTTCCAGAGCTTTTCCCTAAGGCCATTCCCAGTTTCCGAGAGGTTTTCCCCTAAGGGTCATTCCCGTTTTTCCAGGGGATTTCCTCAGAGCCATTCCCACTTTTCCAGAGCTCTTCCCTGAGGGCCATTCCCACTTTTCCAAAGCTTTTTCCTGAGCTATTCACACTTTTCCAGGGGTTTTTCCTGAGGGTCCAAGGAATTTCCAAATTTCCCGAATTTCCGGAGCTTTTCCCTGAGGGCCATTCCCGTTTTCCCAGAGGTTTTCCTGAGGCCATTCCCAATTTTCCAGAGGATCTACACAAATCCGCTCTGGAATGGCAGAGCAAGAAGTGGATCCATAAAAATCCCACTCTGGAATGGCAGGAGAGGTTAAATCCATTTAAAAAAACGCCTCTGGAATTCAAATACAGAGCCTGGATCTACACAAATCCACTCTGGGAATGCCAAAACAGGGATTGGATCCATAAAAATCTCACATTGGAATGGCAGAAGAGAGGATGGATCCATCCAAATCCACTCTGGGAATGCCAGGAGAGGTTGGATCCATAAAAATCCCACTCTGGAATGGCAGGAGAGGTTAAATCCATAAAAAAACCACTCTGGAATGGCAGGAGAGGTTGGATCCATGAACAAAAAAACCAATCTGGAATGGCAGAGCAGGAATTGGATCCATAAAAACCATGCTGGGAATGCCAAAACAGGGATTGGATCCATAAAATTCCCACTCTGGAGTGGCAGAAGAGGTTAAATCCAAAAAATTCCCACTCTGAGAATGCCAAAATAGGGATTGGATCCATAAAAACCACTCTAGGAATGCCAGGAGAGCTTAAATCCATAGAAAAACCACTCTGGAATGGCAGAGTAGGGATTGGATCCATAAAATTCCCACTCTGGAATGGCAGGAGAGGTTAAATCCATTTAAAAAACCCCTCTGGAATTCAAATACAGATCTACACAAATCCACTCTG
Source organism: Ammospiza caudacuta (assembly GCF_027887145.1). Taxonomy (NCBI): domain Eukaryota; kingdom Metazoa; phylum Chordata; class Aves; order Passeriformes; family Passerellidae; genus Ammospiza; species Ammospiza caudacuta. The sequence goes on along the minus strand of NC_080616.1, from coordinate 5,618,419 downwards.
GGAATGCCAAAATAGGGATTGGATCCATTCTGGAATGGCAGGAGAGGTTAAATCCATAAAAATCCCACTCTGAGAATGCCAAAAGAAAGACTGGATAAATAGAAACCACTCTAGGAATGCCAGGAGAAGTTGAATCCATAGAAAAACCACTCTGGAATGGCAGGAGAGGTTGGATCCATGAAAAAAACCACTCTGGAATGCCAAAAAAGGGGCTAAATCCATAAAAAAACCACTCTGGAATGGCAGAGCAGGGATTTAATCCATGAAAAAACCACTCTGGAATGCCAGAGCAGGGATTGGATCCATAAAATTCCCACTCTGGAATGGCAGGAGAGGTTAAATCCATTAAAAAAACCACTCTGGAATTCAAATACAGAGCCTGGATCTACACAAATCCACTCTGGGAATGCCAAAACAGGGATTGGATCCATAAAAATCTCACATTGGAATGGCAGAAGAGAGGATGGATCCATCCAAATCCACTCTGGGAATGCCAGGAGAGGTTGGATCCATAAAAATCCCACTCTGGAATGGCAGAAGAGGTTAAATCCATAAAAAAACCACTCTGGAATGGCAGGAGAGGTTGAATCCATAAAAATCCCACTCTGGGAATGCCAAAACAGGGATTGGATCCATAAAAACCCCACTCTAGAAATGGCAGGAGAGGTTAGATCCATAAAATTCCCACTGTGGAATGGCAGGAGAAGTTGGATCCATGAAAAAAACCACTCTGGAATGCCAACAAAGGGATTGGATCCATAAAAACCACTCTGGGAATGCCAAACCAGGGATTGGATCTACTCTGGATCCATAAAAAACCCCTCAGGAATGGCAGGAGAGGTTAAATCCATAAAAATCCCACATTGGAATGGCAGAAGAGAGGATGGATCCATCCAAATCCACTCTGGGAATGCCAGGAGAGGTTGAATCCATAAAAATCCCACTCTGGGAATGCCAAAACAGGGATTGGATCCATAAAACCCCCACTCTGGAATGTCAGGAGAGTTTGGATCCATAAAATTCCCACTGTGGAATGGCAGGAGAAGTTGGATCCATGAAAAAACCACTCTGGAATGCCAACAAAGGGATTGGATCCATAAAAACCACTCTGGGAATGCCAAACCAGGGATTGGATCCATAAAACCCCCACTCTGGAATGTCAGGATAATTTAGATCCATAAAATTCTCACTCTGGAATGGCAGGAGAGGTTGGATCTGCCCCCATCCCACTGGGAATTCCGGCACAACCCCCCCCAGGTGCAGAAAATAAACAAAAAAAAAAGCCATTTTTTATTTTTCTTTCCTCCATAAAAAGCTCCTGAATCCATTTTATTGCACAAAGAAAGGAAAAGATTCCCACTGAAGCCATCCTTGGCCAGCTGGAATTGCAGCCAAGGAATTCCAGCCTTCCCTGGGAGCTCCAGCTGGAGAATTCCCAACTCCTCAGTTCCTCATGGAGCCACCAAGGGGCATCTCCTGCTCCAATTCCACCCCAAAAATGCAGGAAAAATTCCAGGAATTTGGGAAAAACAACCTTGTCCAGGATTCCCCTCTTCCCTATCCCCATTTTTTAAATTTTTTCCAACCAAATTCCAGCCCTGGAGTGAAAGTGAGGGGAAGAAGGAAAGATCTTTCTTCCCATCCAACTTGGAAAAAAAAAGCTGGAAAATCCTCATTTTTTTAAATATTCCTGTGCACACTCAGCCCAATTTAAAACTTGCCATGACAATCCCATGAATTTCAAGCCCCAAATCCTGATTTTAAAGGAATTTTGGCACTTTTCCCCATGGAAAAATCAATATTTTTAAGGATTTTTGTGGTGGTACAAAGTGGAACCTCTGAGGAATGCAGTGTGGAAGCGAGGGAAGGTTTCTCCAGCCATTCCAAGAAATTGAAGGAAGCAAAGGAGAGGGGAAAAAGAGGAGGAAAATGTGGGATTAGGGATCAATAGCTTATCCAGTGGGGTTTTCCAAGTCCCCATAGAAAAAAAAAAAATAAATGGAAGCTTTGCTCGTGTCCATGTAAACATTTCCAGCTCCTTGGAGCTTCCCAACATTTCCTCATCCTAAAGTTTGGGGCTTTTTCCTTCCTCTCCCCTGGAACTGCTGCCAAAGGCAGAGGGAGGAGCAGGATGGTTCTCCTGGGGCTTTGGGAAGGGATTTTCCCATCCCATGGATCCCTCCCAGGGCTTGGGGTGGGCTTGGCAAAGGGTTTGGGGTTTCCATCCCTCGAATCCATGGGGAGAATGGGATTGGGATGGAGCTGTCACCCCCCTGTCCCACAGAATATCTTAGGGATAACAGGGTGGGATTGGGATGGAGCTGTCACCTCCCTGTCCCAAACAATTCCAGAGGGAGAACAGGGTGGGATTGGGATGGAGCTGTCACCTCCCTGTCCCACAGAATATTTTAGGGATAACAGGGTGGGATTGGGATGGAGCTGTCACCCCCCTGTCCCACAGAATATTTTAGGGATAACAGGGTGGGATTGGGATGGAGCTGTCACCCCCCTGTCCCAAACAATTCCAGAGGGAGAACAGGATGGAGCTGTCACCCCCATGAGTTCCCCCCTGTCCCAAACAATTCCATAAAGAGAACAGGATCAGGATGGAGCTGTCACCCCCCTGTCCCACAGAATTCTTTAGGGTGGGATTAGGATGGAGCTGCCACCCCTGGGAGCTCCTCCCTGTCCCCCACAATTCCATAGGGATAACAGGATTAGGATGGAGCTGTTATCCCCATCCCAAACAATTCCACAGGGTGGGATTGGGATGGAGCTGCCACCCTCCTGTCCCACAGAATTCCAGAGGGATAACAGGGTGGGATTGGGGTGGAGCTGTCACTTCCATGAGCTCCCCCCTGTCCCACACAATTCCATAGGGAGAACAGTATTGGGATGGAGATGTCACCCCCATGAGCCCCACAGAATTCCACAGGGTGGGATTGGGATGGAGCTGCCAGACCTCAGAGCTCCTCCCTGTCCCAAACAATTCCATAGGGATACCAGGATTGGGATGGAGCTGTCACCCCCATGAATTCCCCCTTGTCCCACACAATTCCATAGGGAGAACAGGACTGGGATGGACCCTGTCAGTCCCTGTCCCAAACAATTCCATAGGGACACCAGGGTGGGATTGGGATAGAGCTGCCACCCCTCAGAGCCTCTCCCTGTCCCAAATAATTCCATAGGGATAACAGGGTTGGGATGCAGCTGTCACCCTCATAAGTGCCCCCCATTCCCAAACAATTCCAGAGGGATACTAGGCTGGGATTGGGATGGAGCTGTCACCCAGCCCCCCTGTCCCACACAATTCCATAGGGATACCAGCCAGGATTAGGATGGAGCTGTTATCCCCATCCCAAACAATTCCATAGGGATAACAGGACTGGGATGGAGCTGTTATCCCCATCCCAAACAATTCCACAGGGTGGCATTTGGGATGGAGCCGCCCCCCCCGGAGCCCCTCCCTGTCCCCCACAATTCCATAGGGATACCAGGATTAGGATGGAGCTGTCACCCCCCTGTCCCACACAATTCCATAGGGATGGAGCCGTCCCCCCCGGCGCCCCTCCCTGTCCCCCGCAATCCCATAGGGATACCAGGATTGGGATGGAGCTGTCACCCCCCTGTCCCAAACAATTCCACAGGGTGGCATTTGGGATGAAGCTGTCCCCCCCGGAGCCCCTCCCTGTCCCCGCAGCTCCGCGCCAGGGCCGGGGCTGGAATTGCCCAATTCCCGCCTCAATTCCCGCAATCCTGCGCCGGTTCCCGCTCAGGTGGAGTCATCCAAGCCCTTGTGGGGGTGCTCGGGGGGCGGCCGGCAGAGCCTGTCCATGATCCCCTGCAGCATGGGCTGCACGATCCCCAGCAGAGGCCGCTGCGAGGAGTCCCCGTCCCAGCACGCCTCCATCAGCTGCCAGCATTCCTCGTCAAACACCGGCAGCCGCTCCGGGCGCACCCCTGCAAACACAGCGGGGTCACCAGGAATGCCGGCAATGCACAGGCAAAACCCTGACCGCACCCAGGGAAAGCACATTGAGAGGCTGGGTGGCACAGGGAGATCACCAGGAATGCCAGGAACGTACAGGGAAATGGTGCCCACATCCAGGGAAAGCAGGTGGAGGGGCTGGGTGGCACAGGGGATCACCAGGAATGCCAGGAATTTCTAAGGAAAGCAGGTGGAGAGGTTGGGTGGCACAGGGGATCACCAGGAACGCCAGGAATTTCTAAGGAAAGCAGGTGGAGAGGTTGGGTGGCACAGGGGATCATCAGGAACGCCAGGAATTTCTAAGGAAAGCAGGTGGAGAGGTTGGGTGGCACAGGGGATCACCAGGAATCCACAGAGGATCCACAGGGAATCACCAGGAATTTCCAGGGAAAGCAGGTACAGGGGTTGGGTGGCACAGAGAGATCACCAGGAATGCCAGGAATTTCCAAGGAAAACCCTGCCCACATCCAAGGAAAGCAGGTGAAAGGGCTGAGTGGCACAGAGGATCACCAGTAATTTCCAAGGAAAGCAGGTGGAGGGGTTGGATGGCACAGAGGGATCACCAAGAATCCACAGGGGATCCACAGGGGATCACCAGGAATTTCCAGGGAAAACCCTGCCCGGTGCTCACATCCAAGGAAAGCAGATGGAGGGGTTGGATGGCACAGCAGGATCATCAGGAATTTCCAGGGAATGCCCTGCCCACATCCAAGGAAAGCAGGTGAAAGGGCTGAGTGGCACAGAGGATCACCAGTAATTTCCAAGGAAAGCAGGTGGAGGGGTTGGATGGCACAGAGGGATCACCAGGAATCCATAGGGGATCGCCAGGAATTTCCAGGGAAAGCTCTGGCCCTGCTCACATCCAGGGAAAGCAGGTGAAAGGGTTGGGTGCCACAGGAGATCACCAGGAATGCCAGGAATTTCCAGGAAAAGCCCTGCTCACATCCAGGGAAAGCAGGTGGAGGGGTTGGCTGGCACAGGGAGATCACCAAGAATCCACAGGGGATCCACAGGGGATCACCAGGAATTTCCAGGGAAAACCCTGCCCGGTGCTCACATCCAAGGAAAGCAGATGGAGGGGTTGGATGGCACAGCAGGATCATCAGGAATTTCCAGGGAATGCCCTGCCCACATCCAAGGAAAGCAGGTGAAAGGGCTGAGTGGCACAGAGGATCACCAGTAATTTCCAAGGAAAGCAGGTGGAGGGGTTGGATGGCACAGAGGGATCACCAGGAATCCATAGGGGATCGCCAGGAATTTCCAGGGAAAGCTCTGGCCCTGCTCACATCCAGGGAAAGCAGGTGAAAGGGTTGGGTGCCACAGGAGATCACCAGGAATGCCAGGAATTTCCAGGAAAAGCCCTGCTCACATCCAGGGAAAGCAGGTGGAGGGGTTGGCTGGCACAGGGAGATCACCAAGAATCCACAGGGGATCCACAGGGGATCACCAGGAATTTCCAGGGAAAACCCTGCCTGGTGCTCACATCCAAGGAAAGCAGGTGGAGGGGTTGGATGGCACAGCAGGATCATCAGGAATTTCCAGGGAATGCCCTGCCCATATCCAAGGAAAGCAGGTGAAAGGGCTGAGTGGCACAGAGGATCACCAGTAATTTCCAAGGAAAGCAGGTGGAGGGGCTGGGTGGCACAGAGGGATCACCAGGAATTTGCAGGGAAAGCACATGGAGGGGCTGGGTGGCACAGAGGGATCACCAGAAATTTCTAAAGAAAGCAGGTGGAGAGGTTGGATGGCACAGCAGGATCCTCAGGAATGCCAGGAATTTCCAGGGAAATGGTGCCCACATCCAGGGAAAGCAGGGGAGAGGTTGGGTGGCACAGAGAATCATCAGGAATCCACAGAGGATCACCAGGAATTTCCAGGGAAAGCAGGTGGAAGGGCTGGGTGGCACAGAGGGATCACCAGGAATTTCCAAGGAAAGCCCTGCCTGGTGATCACATCCAAGGAAAGCAGGTGGAGAGGTTGGGTGGCACAGGGGATCACCAGGAATATCAGGAATTTAAAGAGAATGCCCTGCCCACATCCAGGGAAAGCAGGTGGAAGGGCTGGGTGGCCCAGAGGGATCACCAGGAATTTCCAAGGAAAGCCCTGCCTGGTGCTCACATCCAAGGAAAGCAGGTGGAGAAGTTGGGTGGCACAGCAGGATCACCAGGAATTTCCAAGGAAAGCAGGTGGAGGGGTTGGTGGCACACTGGGATCATCAGGAATGCCAGGAATTGCTAAGGAAAGCAGGTGGAGAGGTTGGGTGGCACAGGGGATCACCAGGAATATCAGGAATTTAAAGAGAATGCCCTGCCCACATCCAGGGAAAGCAGGTGGAGAGGTTGGGTGGCACAGCAGGATCCTCAGGAATGCCAGGAATTTCCAGGGAAATGGTGCCCACATCCAGGGAAAGCAGGGGAGAGGTTGGGTGGCACAGAGGGATTACCAGGAATTTCCAGGGAAAGCAGGTGGAGGGGTTGGTGGCACACTGGGATCACCAGAAATTTCCAGTGAAAGCCCTGCCTGGAGCTCACATCCATGGAAAGCAGGTGAACTCGATCCCAGAAATCTTTTCCACCTTCAGGAATTCTGGGATTTTTCCCTTCCACTTGCCCACCAGCAGAACAAAAGTGGATTTTGGATTTTCCCCCAGCCCAGGTGCTCCAGGTACCTCTCCTGACGTTGTTCCACAGGTGATCTTTGCTTGCACACCTCTCAAAAGCCTCAGGTAACTTCACATGGCCCGAGCAGAGGTACCAGAACAGGATCCCAAAGGCATAAACATCCACGGAATTGTCATATTTCCCTGGAAAAAACCAGCAGGGAAAAATCCCTGGGAGCTGGGCAGGCTGAGGGGTGACTCCAGGCTCCCACCTCCCCAAATTTAAACCTCAATTTCACAGCAGGAAAGTAAAATTTGTGTGAAACCCCAGCAGGAGTTAGGATCAAGGTTAAGCCGTTCCAATTTCCAGGATTTATAAATTTAAGTACAAATTAAGTATAAATTTCCAGGATTTATATATTTATAAATTTAAGCTGTACCAGGAATTCCCAAACTGAGCTCAGATGTGTTTTAAACACCAACACCTGTGAGGCTCAGCTCTGTCAGAGCCAAACATCATCCCAGAAATATCCCCTAAATCCACACAAATAGAGATGTTTCCCTTGGATCCGAACCTTATCCAAGCAGGAGCAGCTCTGGCAGAACAAAAGGACTGAGATAAGTGGGATTTGAATTTCCAAGTGGTTCCAAAACTCAGGAAAAACCCTCAGAGGAGCTGCCAGAATTCCCAGAGAATCCAAAGGTGGGAACAGCTTGGGAATTCCTTCCAAGGAATCCTTCCTGGAGCATTTCCCTATGAAAGCCAAGGATTCCCAGCTTCCTCCTAATGATAATTTACCTTTCTAATTGCAAGGGTGTTAATTAGCAGAGCTGGCCAACCCCATTATCCTGTCAAGAGTGGCACTTAAACCACAGGAAAAATCCAGGGCATGCATGGAAAGCAGGGAATTCCCTGGGGTTGGAATGGTCTCAGGAGCACCTGAGAGATAAATTCCAAGGAACTGCCTCCAGAATTCCAGAATTCCAGGGGGATCCTACCTGTGAAGAGCTCGGGAGCCATGTGGATGGGGGTGCCCACGATGCTGCCAGACATCATCGCCTCGGGTTTGCAGAACCCCAAATCAGTGATTTTGGCCCTATTTTTTTTGTCCAACTGGGGAAAAAAAAAAGCCACAGGCAGGCAGGTGAGAATCTATTTCTCCCATAAAATGTTGATTTTTGATACTGTGCTGGTTTTGCAAAACAAAACAAAAAAAAAAAAATTAATTTTTTCTGGTTGTCATAACCATGTATTGACAATAGCAAAATGCTGGAAAATAAATAGCTGGGAAATAAACAGCTGGAAAATAAACAGCTTGAGATGTGTTCTGTGGCAGCAGCTCTCTGGTCACAGAGAGCAACACACAACTGTGCCAGGCATTGTCCTGCCTCTGCAAAAGGTTCAGCACAGAAAAGTTGGGGTAATTTTTGACCCAGTTCTCCAGGCCAAGGAAAGAAGCCCCAAAATCTCTGCAGAAAGTTCAGCACACAAAATTCGGGTCATTTTTGGCTCCAAGTCCCTGCAGGGACTGACAGAAGGTTCAGTACAGAAATTTTGGGTCATTTTTGGCCCTGTTTTCCAGCCCAGGCCAAAGGAAAGAAGCCCCAAAATCTCTGCAGAAAATCAGAGAAAAGAATGAGAAACAATTCCTATCTTCACTTGCTGCACCTGTTATTGTGAATATGTGGAATTTGTTATGGAGATTTGTTCACCAAAGGGTGGATTTTTAATTAACCAGTGGTGATGGTTAATTAAAAATCCACCCTTGGATTGGAGGACTAATGAGGTCCAGCTGTACAGTAACTGTCTATAAAAGCAATAGTTTTCTAGGGTTTCTTAATAAATAATTATATTTAATCCCCTTAATAGGGTTTCTTAATAAAGATTATTATTGCATGGAGTCAATGCCAATTATTCCCCAGCCAGGGGCTGAGGTGATTTTGTACATAAACCCCTGCCCTGTGTGAGGGGCTCCTGATCCCTTTGTCCAGAATTCCAGCCAGGAAAGGAGGCAGCAAAACTTCCCTATGGCTGACACCAGCACAACTTAAAATAACCCATGTGGAGAAATTTATTCCCTCACTTAAAGCTTGCTTTTTCCCAAGAAAAAGGGGATTTTCCTTACCAGGACATTTTTGAGTTTGATGTCCCTGTGCACCAAGCCCTGGCTGTGCAGGTACCGGATCCCTTCCACCACATCCAACGCAATCTGCAACCGTGGCTCCAATTCCAGCCCAGCCTGAGGGGAAAAATGTGGATTTCAGTCCTAAAAGTTGCTTTGGCATGCTCTTCCTTGCTAAAATTGAGTAATTCCAGCTTTTAATGCAGGATTTTTAATTAGAGAATCAGTTTTGGCTTGGGAGACTAAAATTCATCCCATGGGCAAGGGGGCACTTCCCACTAAACCAGGTTTAATCTGAGGGGGGAAATTTAGATTTTAGTTCTAAATGTTGCTTTGGCCTGCTCCTCTTTACCAAAATTGAGTAATTCAAGCTTTGTTTTATGGATTAATGGGGGATTTTTTAATGAGAGAATCAGTTTTGGGTTGGAAGGGAGATCAAAACTCATCCCATGGGCAGAGACATTTCCCACTAAACCAGGCTTAGTCTGAGGGGGAAAACTTAGATTTTAGTCCTAAAAGATGCTTTGGCCTGCTCTTCTTTACCAAAATTGAGCAATTCTAACTTTGTTTTATGAATTAATGGGGAATTTTTAATTAGAGAATCAGTTTTGGGTTGGGAGATTAAAATTCATCCCGTGGGCAGGGACACTTCCGACTAAAACAGGTTTAGTCTGAGGGGAAAAGCTCAGATTTTATGCCTAAAAGTTACTTTGGCCTGCTCTTCTTTACCAAAACACTGAAAATTTAATAATTCCAGCTTTGTTTTACAGATTAAAGGGGTTTTTTAATTAGAGAGTCAGTTTTAGATTGGAAGGGAGATCAAAACTCATCCCATGGGCAGGGACATTTCTCACTAAACCAGGCTTAGTCTGAGGAGAAAAACTCAGATTTTATGCCTAAAAGTTGCTTTGGTCTGCTCTTCTTTACCAAAAATGAGTAATTCTAGCTTTGTTTTACATATTAAAGGGGAATTTTTAACTAGAGAATCAATTTTGGGTTGGGAGAACAAAACTCATCCCATGGGCCCAGGGACACTTCCCACTAAACCAAGTTGCTCCAAGCTCTGTCCTGGCACTTCCATGGATAAAATAAAAATAAAATAAATATTGAATAAGAGAATTTGGCACCTTCAGCCCCGTGTAGAGGTCCCTGTGCAGCCTCTCCATGATCAGCAGCACAGCAATGCTGGAGCCTCCTCCATAGCCATAATCAATAACGGAGCCATGCAGGTGCACCAGCCTCTCGTGGGACTGCAGGGACCTGCACAGGGGTCAGCACAAAAAATTTGGGTCATTTTTATCCCATCCTCCAGCCCAGGCCAAGGGAAGAAACCCCAGAGTCTCTACAGAAGGTTCAGCACAGAAAATTGGGGTCATTTTTGGCCCCATTCTCCAGCCCAGGCCAAGAGAAGAAGCCCCAAAATCTCTGCAGAGAGATCAGCAGATAAAATTTGGGTCATTTTTGGCCTCCAAGTCCCTGCAGGGACTGACAGAATTCAGTACAGAAATTCTGGGTAATTTTTGGCTGTGTTTTCCAGCCCAGGCCAAGAGAAGAAGCCCCAAAATCTCTGCAGAATGTTCAGCACAGAAAATTTGGATCATTTTTGTCGCTGTCTCAAGTCCAGGCCAAGGGAATCTCTGAAGGACCTGGAGCAGGTTCAGCATTAAAAATTGGGGTAATTTTTGTCCCTGTTCTCCAGACCAAGGGAAGAAGCCCCAGAGCTGCAGATTTAGATTCAGAGCAGCACAATCCTCAGCTGTCTGAGCCAATTAAACTAAAAAAAAAAAGAAAAAAAAAAAAGAAAGAAAAAAAAAGCCTTTTTAAAGGTTAGACTCACAAAAAACCCCATTCTTCTCTCAGCTGGCTGTGCCTGCAGCTGTTTACTGCAAACCAGCTGCTCTCTGCCCTGCAGAGCCATCCTTGACTTTTTTGGGGATTCAGGCAGGACAAGGAGAGGGAAAAGAGAGAAGATTCAGCACCAGGAATCAGGGGAGGAGAATTGCTGGTTATTATGGTCTGTAAACTGGAATTTCCCCTGAAATTGGACAGCAGGGAATCTGATTAATCTCCTTCCAGGAGCTCCAGTCCCAGATTCCTGCAGCTCTGGGCTGGGTGACAAAGGGGACATCAGCCACAGGCTGGGTGGCTTTTCCAGCCTGAACAATCCTGGGAAATCACCCATATCCCTGTGGAATGGGGGGAAGCACTGAGCATACTGACCTCATGTAGTGAAATTCCAGTGCCAGGTCGTTCCAGTGCTTCTCATCCGGAGGGACGACGGATTTGAGGGCGCAGGGGAAGTGTCCCCCCCAGCTGTCACACAGGTACACCACCCCGTACTGGCCTCGGCCCAGCTCCCTGCCCAGCTTGGGCTTCCCTGCAAGGAACAATCCCAAAAATCAGTCCCCAATCCCAAAAAACAGCCCTCAATCCAAGGTGACAAATGCCAAAAATCAGCCCCAGTCCAAGGCACAAATCCCTGCAATCAGCCTCAATCCAAGGTGAAAAATCCCAAAAATCATCCCCCAATCCAAGGCACCAATCCCAAAAATCAGCCCCCAATCCACGTTTTTTCCTCCTGAACATTCCTAGCTGTGAGGTAGTTGGGAGGTGCCAGTTGAAACCTGGCTGGAAAATGGAGTGAAAATCCAAAGTGGATTTTCTGGAAAATTGAGTGAAAATCCAAAGTGGATTTTCTGGAAAATGGAGTGGAAATCCAAACTGGATTCCCAGCAGTGACCCACTCCCAGCAGGATCTCCCTCCCAGCAGGTTCCCATTCCAACAGGATCCCACCCCCAGCAGGATCCCCTCCCAGCAGACCCCATTCCCAGCAGTGACCCCACTCCATCAGGAACCCTTCCCTGCAGAGTCCCCATTCCCAGCAGTGACCCCATCCCCAGCAGTGACCCCACTCCATCAGGAACCCATTCCCAGAGCAGTGACTCACTCCCAGCAGTGACCCCATTCCCAACAGGTTCCCACCCCCAGCAGGATCCATTCCCAGCAGTGTCCCCACTCCCAGCAGGACCCCACTCCCAGCAGTGACCCACTCTAACAGGATCCGCCTCCTAGCAGATCCCATTCCCAGCAGTGACCCCACTCCCACCAGTGACCCTTCCCAGAGCAGTGACCCATTCCCAGCAGTGACCCCACTTCCAGCAGGATCCATTCATAACAGTGACCCACTCCCTGCAGTGTCCCCACTCCCAGCAGTGTCCCCACTCCCTGCAGTGACCCACTCCCAGCAGTGTCCCCACTCCCTGCAGTGTCCCCACTCCCTGCAGTGTCCCCACTCCCAGCAGGGTCTCCACTCCCTGCAGTGTCCCCACTCCCTGCAGGACCCCACTCCCTGCAGTGTCCCCACTCCCAGCAGTGTCCCCACTCCCTGCAGTGACCCCACTCCCTGCAGTGACCCCACTCCCACCAGTAACCCCACTCCCAGCAGTGTCCCCATCCCCAGCAGTGACCCCACTCCATCAGGAACCCATTCCCAGAGCAGTGACTCACTCCCAGGAGTGACCCCATTCCCAGCAGTGACCCCACTCCCACCAGTGACCCTTCCCAGAGCAGTGACCCATTCCCAGCAGTGACCCCACTTCCAGCAGGATCCATTCATAACAGTGACCCCACTCCCAGCAGGACCCCACTCCCTGCAGTGTCCCCACTCCCAGCAGTGTCCCCACTCCCAGCAGGACCCCACTCCCAGCAGGGTCTCCACTCCCTGCAGGACCCCACTCCCAGCAGTGACCCCACTCCCAGCAGTGACCCCACTCCCAGCAGTGACCCCACTCCCAGCAGTGACCCCACTCCCAGCAGTGTCCCCACTCCCAGCAGGACCCCACTCCCAGCAGTGACCCCACTCTAACAGGATCCGCCTCCCAGCAGATCCCATTCCCAGCAGTGACCCCACTCCCACCAGTGACCCTTCCCAGAGCAGTGACCCATTCCCAGCAGTGACCCCACTTCCAGCAGGATCCATTCATAACAGTGACCCACTCCCAGCAGTGACCCCACTCCCAGCAGGACCCCACTCCCAGCAGTGACCCCACTCCCAGCAGTGTCCCCACTCCCAGCAGTGTCCCCACTCCCAGCAGGACCCCACTCCCAGCAGTGTCCCCACTCCCAGCAGTGTCCCCACTCCCTGCAGTGTCCCCACTCCCACCAGTGACCCCACTCCCAGCAGTGTCCCCATCCCCAGCAGTGACCCCACTCCATCAGGAACCCATTCCCAGAGCAGTGACTCACTCCCAGGAGTGACCCCACTCCCTGCAGTGTCCCCACTCCCTGCAGTGTCCCCACTCCCACCAGTGACCCCACTCCCAGCAGTGTCCCCACTCCCAGCAGTGTCCCCACTCCCAGCAGTGTCCCCACTCCCAGCAGTGACCCCACTCCCAGCAGTGTCCCCACTCCCAGCAGGACCCTCCCCACCAGGATCTCACCGTGCAGCAGCACGTCCTGCAGGGATCTGCTCTCCAGGGAGAGCCGGGCCAGCCGGGGCGCGTGCTCCTTCCTCACCCTCAGCCACAGGTCCTCGGTGCGCTCCAGCCGGCCCGAGTGGCCGTCCTCCAGCTGGGGGACAGCACGGTGTCACCGGGGTGACCATGGGGACACCGGGCTTGGAATGGCCAGCACCGCTCAGAAACATTATTTATATGGATAGGTAGGTAGGTAGATTTATATTGATATATATATCTATATATATCAATATATAGATTTAGATATACATAGATTTATAGATAGATTTAGGTAGATACATCGATTTAGATAGATATATAGATTTAGATATATATATGCTTAGATTTACATATAGATTTAGAGATACCTATAGACTTAGATAGATATACAGATTTAACTACATTGATTTAAATATATAGATTTAGATATATAGATTTATATATCTATATGTATCTATATATTTAAATATAGAGATTTAGATATACCTAGATTTATAGATAGATTTAAGTAGATATTTAGATTTAGAGTTACATATAGATTTAGAGATGCATATAGATTTAGATAGATATACACATTTAGATATACAGATTTAGATATATATATTTATATCTAAATATATATATATTACAGATATATTATTTATATATTATACAAATTTATATTATTGTATATTATAGATCTTTTATTTATATATAAATATATAAATATATAAATATATAAATATATAAATATATAAATATATAAATATTAATTTATATATATAGACTTATATGTATATTTAGAGATAGATAGATAGATAGATAGATAGATATAGATAGATAGATAGATAGATAGATAGACAGACAGATAGATAGAGATAGATATATAGATAGAGATAGATATATAGATAGAGATAGATAAATAGATAGATAGATAGATAGATAGATAGATAGATCGATCGAACTGCTGGGCAGTTTTTGTACTTACAACCCCACATTTCCATCCCCATTCCTGATCTCCTGGGCAGTTTCTTCAGTTAAAACTCCATTTTCCATCCCCAACCCCGATCTCCCAGTCAGTTTTTTGCTGTTTCTGCAGTTAATCCCCACATTTCCCTCCCCATTCCCAATCTCCCAGTCAGTTTTTTTGCTGTTTCAGCAGTTTAACCCCATTTTCCCTCCCCATTCCCGCTCTCCTGGGCGGTTTCCCCGGACCTGGCGCAGGGAGGCGGCGAAGGCCTCGTGGGAGCTGTTGAGGCGCGTGCGGAACTGGCTGCAGATGCTCTTGGCCAGCTTGGAGGCGCTCAGGCTCTCGATGGCGTCCTGGGCCACCTTCCTCTTCCACTCGCTGGTGATGGCCGGGGGGCTGACCCACGTGATCCGCTGGATGATCTGGGAAAACCACGGAGTCACAATCCCAGAGTCACGGAGTCACCAGCTGGAGGAGCTTTGGGATCGTCCAGTTCAACCCAGCCCCAGCGCCTCAATTAAATCCCAAAAATCAGCCCAAATCCGTGGCACAAACCCCTGCAATAAGCCCCAAATCCAAGGCACAAATCCCTACAATCAGCCCCAAATCCGTGGCACAAACCCCTGCAATAAGCCCCAAATCCAAGGCACAAATCCCTACAATCAGCCCCAAATCCGTGGCACAAACCCCGGGAATCACCCCCAAATCCAAGGCACCAATCTCCGGAGTCAGCCCGCAGTCCAACACACAAATCCCAAAAATGAGCCCCAATCCAATGTACAAATCCCAAAAATCAGCCCCAAACCCAAGGCACCAATCCCTGGAATATGCCCCAAATTCCAGGCACCAATCCCAAAAATCAGCCCCAAATCCAAGGTACAAATCCCAAAAATCAGCCTCCAATTCCAGGCAAAAATCCCTGTAATCAGCCCCAATCCAGGGCACAAATTCCAAAAATCAGTCCCAAATCCAAGGCACCAATCCCAAAAATCAACCTAAATCCATGGCACAAGTCCCAAAAATCAGCCCCAAATCCAAGGCACAAATCCCAAAAATCAGCCCCAAATCCAAGGCACAAATCCCTGGAAAAAACTTCCAGTCCATGGCACCAATCCCAAAAATCAGCCCCAAATCCAAGGTACAAATCCCAAAAATTAGCCTCCAATTTCAGGCAAAAATCCCCGCAATCAGCCCCAATCCATGGCACAAATCCCAAAAATCAACCTAAATCCATGGCACAAGTCCTAAAAATCAGCCCCAAATCCATGGCACCAATCCCAAAATCAGCCCCAAACCCAAGGCACAAATCCCAAAAATCAGCCCCAAATCCAAGGTACAAATCCCAAAAATTAGCCTCCAATTCCAGGCAAAAATCCCTGCAATCAGCCCCAATCCATGGCACAAATCCCAAAAATCAGTCCCAAATCCAAGGCACCAATCCCAAAATTCACCCCCAATCCAAGGCACAAATAAATCTCTGCAATCAGCCCCAAATCCAAGGCACAAATCCCCAGAATCAACCCCAATCCAGGGCACAAATCCCCAAGATTAACCCACATCCATGGCACAAATCCCAAAATCAGCCCCAAATCCCTGCAATCAGCCCCAATCCAAGGCACCCAGTACCACATCCAATATTTTTTCAAACACATCCAGGGATGCTGATTCCACCACCTCCCACTCCAGAACTTCATCACTCTTTTAGTAAAAACCTTTTTCCTAAATCCCACCTAAATTTCCTCCTGAATTCCTGCTCTGAGCTGGAACTTTATGAACTTTATTCCCTGCTTGGATGGATGAGCAAGAACAAAACTTTTCCTCAAACAATCCCAGCTCAGAGTGGGAACAAATTCAAGATTCCTCCTCCTCCTCCCTTCCTTGGACAGGGATCCACTCTGGAATTCTGTGGTTTCTAATGAAGGGTGAGGCAAAGCAATTTAATTACCCACTAATTACAGGAAGTGCTGATTCCAACACCTGGAATTTCCACACAAAAAGCTCCTTCCCTGGGAATTTCACTAATTTGGGAACAGCTCTCCCTGATTTTCCCACCAATATTGTGGAATGAAAATCCTGGAATTCCCAGAATGGTTTGGACTGGAAAGGATTTGAAATTTTATCCCATTCCACCACCCCAGGATGCTCCAATCTCCATCCTTGGGCACTTCCAGGCATGGAAATCACCAGGAATAAAGTCCCAGAGTGAATTTTGGGAGCAGCTGAGAGGATTTTTTGCTCCAAAATTCCCTTTTCCAAGCATCCACACCTGTTTGATCTGTTCCCACAGCATCCTGGTCACTGTTGAACCCGAGTGGAACGTGACCTCCACGTGATAAGCTGCATTCAGGATCTGGAAAAGCAGAAAATAGAGGGAAAAATGGGAATTCTGCCAGCCAGGAGCTTTGCCAGAGCCTGTGAAAATGGCAAAAATTGGGATAGTCCATGAATCACTTGGTTAATTGATTTATTGTGTTGTTTCATGGGAATTTTTAGGCAGCAATTTGATTATTTTGTACAGATTTAGTAGCAAATTAATTTATTGTGTTATTTCACATTGATTTATTGTGTTATTTCACATTGATTTATTGTGTTATTTCATCGGTGTTTCTAATTTTATTGTGTTGTTTCATGGGTGTTTTTAGGCTGTAATTTGATTAATTCATACAGGTTTATGAGATAACTGATTAATTATATTATTTCATGGGTGGTTCTAGGCCATAATTTGATTATTTTATAAAAGTTTATGAGATAATTTATTTATGTGTTGATATTGATTTATTGTGTTATCTCATTGGTATTTTATGACCATAAATTTATTATTTTGTAAAGATTTAGGAGATAATTGATTTATTTTGTTATTTCATGGGTGGTTCTAGACTGGTTATACAGATTGAGGAGATAATTTGATTCTTTTATACAGATTCAGGAGCTAATTGATTTACTGAGCTATCTCATGCGTATTTCATGGCTGTAATTTGATTATTTTATACAGGTTTATGAGATAATAGATTTCCTGTGTTATCTCATGTGTGTTTTTATGCTGTAATTCAATTATTTTATACAGGTTTATGGGATAACTGATTTACTGTGTTATCTCATGGCCACAAATTGCTTATTTCACCCAAATTCAGGCCCCTGGCAGTTCCAGCACCCCAATCCCCACCTGTGTGAGATAGCTGCTGGTGATGCACACAGATCCATCGTAGGGGTTTCTCCAGAGTTTTAAGGTGTTTTTATGGCCATTATTAAATTATTTACACAGATTTATGAGATAATTGATTTGACCATTTCACATAAATTCAGGCCCATGGCAGTTCCAGCACCCCAATCCTCACCCGTCTGAGATAGCTGCTGGTGATGTGCACAGATCCATCCCTGGGGTTTCTCCAGAGGTTTTAGGTGGTTTTATGACCATAATTTGATAATTTTATACAGATTTAGGAGCTAATTTATTATCTCATGTGTGTTTTATGACCATAAACTGCTTATTTCCCCCAAATTCAGGCCCGTGGCAGTTCCACCACCCCAATCCCCACCTGTCTGAGATAGTTGCTGGTGATGTGCACGGATCCTTCACAGGGATTCTCCAGAGATTTTAGGTGGTTTTATGACCATAATTTGATAATTTTGTACAGATTTAGGAGCTAATTGATTATCTCATGTGTGTTTTATGACCATAAACTGCTTATTTCCCCCAAATTCAGGCCCGTGGCAGTTCCAGCACCCCAATCCCCACCTGTCTGAGATAGTTGCTGGTGATGTGCACAGATCCCTCCCGGGGTTTCTCCAGAGCTTTTAGGAGGTTTTATGGCAAAATTTGATTATTTTTACAGGTCCATGAGATAATTGATTTACTATGTCATCTTATAGCCATGATTTGACCATTTTATCCAAATTCAGGCCCGTGCCAGTTCCACCACCCCAAACCCCAGCCATTGCAGACCTGTCTGAGATAGCTGCTGGTGATGTGCACAGATCCATCCCTGGGGTTTCTCCAGAGGTTTTAGGTGGTTTTATGACCATAATTTGATAATTTTGTACAGATTTAGGAGCTAATTGATTACCTCATGTGTGTTTTATGACCATAAACTGCTTATTTCACCCAAATTCAGGCCCGTGGCAGTTCCACCACCCCAATCCCCAGCCATCCCAGCTCCAATCCCCACCTGTTTGAGAAGTTGCTGGTGATGCACACAGACCCATCATGGGGGTTTCACCAGAGTTTTAAGGTGTTTTTATGGCCATTATTATATTATTTACACAGATTTATGAGATAATTGATTTGACCATTTCACATAAATTCAGGCCCATGGCAGTTCCAGCACCCCAGTCCCCACCTGTTTGAGATAGTTGCTGGTGATGTGCACGGATCCTTCACAGGGTTTCTCCAGAGTTTTTAAGTGGTTTTATGACCATAATTAGATAATTTTATACAGATTTAGGAGCTAATTGATTACCTCATGTGTGTTTTATGACCATAAACTGCTTATTTCCCCCAAATTCAGGCCCGTGGCAGTTCCAGCACCCCAATCCCCACCTGTCTGAGATAGTTGCTGGTGATGTGCACGGATCCTTCACAGGGATTCTCCAGAGATTTTAGGTGGTTTTATGACCATAATTTGATAATTTTGTACAGATTTAGGAGCTAATTGATTATCTCATGTGTGTTTTATGACCATAAACTGCTTATTTCCCCCAAATTCAGGCCCATGGCAGTTCCAGCACCCCAGTCCCCACCTGTCTGAGATAGTTGCTGGTGATGTGCACAGATCCCTCCCGGGGTTTCTCCAGAGCTTTTAGGTGGTTTTATGGCAAAATTTGATTATTTTTACAGGTCCATGAGATAATTGATTATCTCATGTGTATTTTATGACCATAAACTGCTTATTTCCCCCAAATTCAGGCCCGTGGCAGTTCCAGCACCCCAAACCCCAGCCATTCCAGACCTGTTTGAGATAGTTGCTGGTGATGTGCACGGATCCCTCGCGGGGTTTCTCCAGCCCCCGGGGCGGGTGCACGGAGCCCTCCCAGGACTCCTCCAGGCTCTTGAGGCAGCGCTCCAGGGTGCCCACGAAGCTCTCCCTCAGGTAATCCACGGAGCTGATCAGTTTGTTGGCCACAGCCTGGTTCAGCCTGGAGATGATCAGCTCCTGGATCTGCTGGATGCAGCGCTTGATGTCCTTGGAGCTGACGGGCTCGCCGCTCTCGGGGATGATGATGTCTGCAGGGAAAGGGAGAAAAACCATCCTGGAGGTCTGGGGGTGTTGGGAGAACGGTCCTGAGGGGGGCCCTGAGGGTGGGAGAATGGTCCTGAGGGGGGCTCTGAGGGTGGGAGAACGGTCCTGAGGGGGGCTCTGAGGGTGGGAGAACGGTCCTGAGGGGGGCCCTGAGGGTGGGAGAACCGTCCTGAGGGGGGCTCTGAGGGTGGGAGAACAATCCTGAGGGGGGGCCTGAGGGTGGGAGAACCGTCCTGAGGGGGGCTCTGAGGGTGGGAGAACGATCCTGAGGGGGGCTCTGAGGGTGGGAGAACGGTCCTGAGGGGGGCCCTGAGGGTGGGAGAACGGTCCTGAGGGGTGCCCTGAGGGGCACACGCTGATCCTAGTGGTGTTTAAAATAATGATCTTCCCAATGATGCCAGAATTGCGTTGTTATTGTTTTAGGCAAGATTATGGTCATTTTCTCCAAGATTATTAATTATTATTGCATCCAAGATTTATTATAATTTTCTCCAAGATTTATTATAATTTTCTCCAAGATTATTACCATTTTACCCAAGATTACTATTATTTATCCAATATTACTATTATTTTATCCATTATTATTATCACTATTTTATCCAATATTATCACCATTGTTTTATCTATGATTATGACAGTTTTATCTAATATTATCATCATTATTTTATCCAATATTACTATAATGATTTTATTTAATATCATTATCATTTTATCCAAGATTATCGATTTTATCCAATATTATTAATGATTTTATCCAATATTATTACCACGATTTTATCCAATACTATCATCATTATTTTATCCAAGCTTATTATAATTATTTTATCCAATATTATTATCATTTTATCCAAGATTATCGATTTTATCCAATATTATTAATGATTTTATCCAATATTATTATCACGATTTTATCCAATATTATCATCATGATTTTATCCAATATTATTACCACGATTTTATCCAATATTATCATCATGATTTCAATCCAAGATTATTAATGATTTTATCCAAGATTATTAATGTCTTTATCCAAGATTATGACCATTTCATCGAAAATTATTTTATCCAAGATAAATATCACTTTATCCAACAGATCCTACCAAAAAAAATGGATATTGCCTGATCCCTGATTTCCATCCGTGTTTGGGGTTCTGTGTCCATCCAGGAACTACAGGTTGGAGTCTCACTGAATTAATGGAATTATTGTGGTCAGGATCTGTCTGATCCCAGATTTTGATTCATTTTTGGGGACTATCTGGGAATTGCAGGTTGGAATCCCACTGAATTAATGGAATTATTGTGGTCAGTATCTGCTTGATCCCAGATTTTGATTCATGTTCAGGGACCATCTGGGAATTGCAGGTTGGAATCTCACTGAATTAATGGAATTATTGTGGTCAGGATCTGTCTGATCCCAGATTTTGATTCATGTTCAGGGACTATCTGGGAATTGCAGGTTGGAGTCTCACTGAATTCCTGGAATTATCATCAGGATCTGTCCGATCCCTGATTTTGATTCATGTCTGGGGTTCTGTGACCATCCAGGAGTTGCAGGTTGGAGTTTCACTGAATCCATCAATTATTGTGGTCAGAATCTGCTTGATCCCAGATTTTGATTTCTTTCTAGGGCTCTACAACTCTCTGGGAATTGCAGGTTGGAATCCCACTGAATTAATGGAATTATTGTGGTCAGTATCTACCTGATCCCATCTTTTGATTCATGTTTAGGGCTCTGTGACTATCTGGGAATTGCAGGTTGGAGTCTCACTGAATTAATGAATTGTAGTCAGGATCTGTCTGATCCCTGGATTTTCACCCTTGTTTAGGGTTCTGGGATCATCCAAGAATTGCAGGTTGGAGTCTCACTGAATCCATCAATTATTGTGGTCAGGATCTGTCTGATCCCAGCTTTTGATTTATGCTTAGGGCTCTGTGACCATCCAGGAATTGCATTTTGGAGTCTCACCGAATTAATGAATTATTATGGTCAGGATCTGCCTGATCTCTGGATTTTCACCCTTGTTTAGGGTTCAGTGACCATCTGGGAATTGCAGGTTGGAGTCTCACTGAATTCCTGGAATTATTGTGGTCAGGATCTGCTTGATCCCATATTTTGATTCATGTTCAGCATTCTGAGACCACCAGGCAATTGTAGGTTGGAGTCTTACTGAATTCCTGGAATTATCATGGTCAGTATCTGCTTGATCCCAGATTTTGATTTGTGTTTAGGGCTCTGTGACCATCTGGGAATTGCAGGTTGGAATCCCAGTGAATCCATCAATTATTGTGGTCAGGATCTGCTAGACCCCAGACTCTGATTCATATTTGGGGCTCTATGACCATCCAGGAAGTACAGGTTGGAGTCTCACTGAATTCCTGGAATTATCATCAGGATCTGCTTGATCCCAGCTTCTGATTCATGTTTAGGGCTCTGTGACCATCCAGGAATCACAGGCTGCAGCCTCACCAAACCCCCGTGCCAATTTTGCATTTTTCCCACCTCCCCCCTCACCAAACCACCCCAAACCCTCTCACCTCTAAACTCCATACTGGCAGCATCCTCCAGCAGCTCCTCCTTCATATTCCCCAGCGTGTCCACGATCATCTCCTTCATCTCCTCCTGCTTGCGGTTGGCGATGCCCATCAGCGACTCGTAGAGCTCGTTCTCCTTCCTGCGCGTGTACTCCAACCTCTTGGGGGTGATCTGCAGGTCCCTCTGCATGTCGAAGGCCTGGTTGATAAAGATGTTGAGGCAGCGCCCGTGAACCTCGCTCAGCCTCGTGGCTGCCTCCACCAGGTGCTGCTGCAGCACCTGCCTGGAGAAGGAGCTCAGCAGCCTCAGCTTCTCCAGCTGCTCCACCAGCATGGAGGAGCCGGGAGCGCCGCAGCCGCAGGGGCTGGAGGGGCTCAGGTACTCCAGATCCAGCAGCTGCAGGTGGAGCTGGGATTTGGTGTCCTTGGGGTGGGATTTGTTGTCCTTAGGGTGGGATTTGTTGTCCTTGGGAGGGTTTTTGGGAGAGCTCAGCTCGCTGCCGGCCTCGGGGATTCGCAGGAAGAAGATGGGGAGGGAGAATTTTTGTTTGATTTCCCGAAGTTCCGCCTGGTCCGACGGGGACAGCTGGGGCTCGCTGATGGCAAAGGTGACAACGGGCAGCACCTGGTCCACAAACTCGGCCAGGGTGGACTCAGCTGACTGGAAGCCTCGGCATGGAGCCACCACGATGTCCACTTCCTGGGAAAAAGGAAAAAGGAGGAGGTTTGAGAGGTTTTTTTCCGCAGAAAAATGCTCTGGGAGTCGTTCACACAGCAAAAAACTGGAATTCTTCAAAGCAGATCTTGATCTGACCCCTAACTCCAAATTCCTTATTTTGGACCAAATCCTGGGAGTTTTAGCCCAGTTGAGGACAAGGTTGATTCCTGGACAACTCCAAATTCCTCATTTTGGACCAAATCCTTGGAGTGTTAGGACAAAACTTAGGACAAGTGTCCCAGGAAAGAGCCAGCAGGGGAATTTATTGAACAGGACCCTGGCATTGCCACCCCAAACTCCCCATGGATCAGTGGCAGTGCCACCTCAAACTTCCTATAGACCAGATCAGGGACAATTTGGGAATTAATTTATCAGGGCTGTAAATGTCAACCCCCACATGCCAGGAACAGTGGCAGTGCCACCCCAAATTCTTCACAGACCAGGGCAGGGACAGTGGCAGTGCCACCCCAAGCTCCCCAGGGACAGTGACAGTGCCATCCCCAGCTCCCTGTGGACAGTGGCAGTGCCACCCCAAGCTCTCCAGGTACAGTGGCAGTGCCACCTCCAGCATCCCAGGGACAGTGGCAGTGCCACCTCCAGAACTCCAGGTACAGTGGCAGTGCCACCTCCAGCATCCCAGGTACAGTGGCAGTGCCACCCCAAGCTCCCCAGGTACAGTGGCAGTGCCACCCCAAGCTCCCCAGGGACAGTGACAGTGCCACCCCAAGCTCCCCATGGACAGTGGCAGTGCCACCTCCAGAATTCCAGGTACAGTGGCAGTGCCACCCCAAGCTCCCCAGGGACAATGACAGTGCCACCCCCAGCTCCCCAGGGACAATGGCAGTGCCAGGCACGGTGCCACCCTGACCTTGAGCAGCGCGCAGGGCAGCACCACCTCCAGCTCTGCCACCCTCTGTGCGGGATCCTCGGCGTCCCCTGGCACCTGCAGGTCCTGCTCGGGGATGGTGTCCCAGTGCCCGCTGTGTGCCACCAGCGCCTGCACCAGCTCGTACTGCCCGGGCAGTGCCAGGCTCAGCCGCGGCCGCGCCCCGTGCGTGAAGCGAACGCGGCGGCGCCGGCACCGCTCCTCGGTGCCAGTGCCAGTGCCAGGGGTGGGCAGCAGCTCCTCAGTGACAGTGCCAGGGGTGGGCAGCAGCTCCTCAGTGCCAGTCCCAGGGGTGGGCAGCAGCTCCTCAGTGACAGTGCCAGGGGTGGGCAGCAGCTCCTCGGTGCCAGCCATGGGCAGCAGTTCCTCAGTGGCAGCCTCAGCAATGGGCAGCAGCTCCTCAGTGCCAGTCCCAGGGGTGGGCAGCAGCTCCTCAGTGTCCATGCCAGCCCTGGAGGTGGGCAGCAGCTCCTCAGTGTCCATGCCAGCCTTGGGGGTGGGCAGCAGCTCTGGAGTGTCAGCCCCAGGCAGCAGTTCCTTGATGGCAGTGCCAGCTTCAGGGGTTGAAAGCAGGTCCTTGGTGCCAGTCTCAGTGGCAGGCAGCAGCTCCTTGGTGGCAGTGCCAGCTCTGGGCAGCAATTCCTGGGTGCCAGCTCTGGGCAGCAGTTCCTGGGTGCCAGTCCTAGGGGTGGGCAGCAGTTCCTTGGTGGCAGTGCCAGCCCCAGGCAGCAGTTCCTGGGTGCCCGTCCCGGGGCTGGGCAGCAGTTCCTGGGTGCCAGTGCCAGGGGTGGGCAGCAGCTCCTGGGTGGCAGTGCCAGTCCGAGGGGTGGGCAGCAGCTCCTGGCCCAGCAGGGTGTTGAGCAGGTGCCCCTTGGCACGGCAGTTCTGGCCCAGGATCAGCAGGCACGGCCTCCAGCTCACCGAGCGCTGCAGCTGCTCCTCCTCGTGCCGGGGGAACGACACCGGGCTGGGGCCTGCAACGGGACAGGGAACGGGGATTGACCCTAAAAACGGGGCCTGAAATGGGGACAGGGATCAGGGGTTTGACCCTAAAAATGGGGCCTGAAATGGGGACAGGGAACGGGGATTGACCCTAAAAATGGGGCCTGAAATGGGGACAGGGATTGATCCTAAAAATGGGGTCTGAAATGGGGACAGGGAACGGGGATTGATCCTAAAAATGGGGCCTGAAATGGGGACAGGGATCAGGGATTGACCCTAAAATGGGGCCTGAAATGGGGACAGGGAACGGGGTTTGACCCTAAAAATGGGGCCTGAAATGGGGACAGGGATTGATCCTAAAAATGGGGCCTGAAATGGGGACAGGGGTCAGGGATTGATCCTAAAAATGGGGCCTGAAATGGGGACAGGGAACGGGGTTTGACCCTAAAAATGGGGCCTGAAATGGGGACAGGGAACAGGGATTGATCCTAAAAATGGGGCGTGAAATGGGGACAGGGATCAGGGGTTTGACCCTAAAAATGGGGCCTGGAACGGGACTGAGGTCAGGGCTTGATCCTAAAAATGGGGCATGAAACGGGACAGGGATCAGGGGTTTGACCCTAAAAATGGGGCCTGAAATGGGGACAGGGAACAGGGATTGATCCTAAAAATGGGGCCTGAAACTGGGAACAGGGATTGACCATAAAAATGGGGCCTGAAATGGGGACAGGGATCAGGGGTTTAGGCCTAAAAATGGGGCCTGGAACGGGACTGGGGTCAGGGCTTGATCCTAAAAATGAGGCCTGAAATGGGACAGGGATTTGCCTTAAAAATTGAGCCTGAAACAGGGAACAGGGATTGACCCTAAAAACGGGGCCTGAAATGGGGACAGGGAACAGGGATTGACCCTAAAAACGGGGCCTGAAATGGGGACAGGGATCAGGGGTTTGGGCCTAAAAATGGGGCCTGAAATGGGGACAGGGATTGATCCTAAAAATGGGGTCTGAAATGGGGACAGGGAACGGGGATTGACCCTAAAAATGGGGCCTGAAACGGGACAGGGGTCAGAGATTGATCCTAAAAATGGGGCCTGAAATGGGGACAGGGAACGGGGATTGACCCTAAAAATGGGGCCTGAAATGGGGACAGGGATCAGGGGTTTGGGCCTAAAAATGGGGCCTGAAATGGGGACAGGGAACGGGGATTGACCCTAAAAATGGGGCCTGAAACGAGACAGGGGTCAGAGATTGATCCTAAAATGGGGCCTGAAATGGGGACAGGGATCAGGGGTTTGACCCTAAAAATGGGGCCTGAAATGGGGACAGGGATTGATCCTAAAAATGGGGCCTGAAATGGGGACAGGGATTGATCCTAAAAATGGGGCCTGAAATGGGGACAGGGAACAGGGATTGACCCTAAAAACGGGGCCTGAAATGGGGACAGGGAACAGGGATTGACCCTAAAAATGGGGCCTGAAATGGGGACAGGGATCAGGGGTTTGGGCCTAAAAATGGGGCCTGAAACGGGACAGGGGTCAGAGATTGATCCTAAAAATGGGGCGTGAAATGGGGACAGGGATCAGGGGTTTGACCCTAAAAATGGGGCCTGAAATGGGGACAGGGATCAGGGGTTTGGGCCTAAAAATGGGGCCTGGAACGGGACTGGGGTCAGGGCTTGATCCTAAAAATGGGGCCTGAAATGGGACAGGGATTTGCCTTAAAAATGGGGCCTGAAACAGAGATCAGGGGTTTGATCCTAAAAATGGGGCCTGAAATGGGGACAGGGATCAGGGCTTTATCCTAAAAATGGGGCCTGGAACAGGGATCAGGATCCCCCTGAAAATGGGCCTGAAACAGGGCTCAGCGGTTTAGCCCTAAAAATGGGGCATGAAACAGGACAGGGATCAGGGGTTTGGGCCTAAAAATGGGGCCTGAAATGGGGACAGGGGTCAGGGATGCAGCCCTGAAAATGGGGCCTAAAATGGGAACAGGGATCAGGGTTTGGCCTAAGAATGGGGCCTGCAACAGGGATCAGGATCCCCCTGAAAATGGGGCCTGAAGCGGGACAGGGATCAAGGGCTGGGGTCTGAAACAGGGACAGGGATCAGGGTTTGACCCTAAAAATGGGGTCTGAAACAGGGATCGGGGTTTGGCACTAAAAATGGGGCCTGAAACAGGGAACAGGGATCAGGGTTTGGCCCTCAAAACGGGACAGTGCAGCCCCACAGCCCAGGGGAACAGCCAGAGCTGCTGATGGGGCAGTTCCTGCAGTGCCAACACAGGACAAGGATTAATTCAGTTTTGTTACAGGAGCACAGAATCCCAACAGCCTGGAGAGGGATGAGCGCCAGGGAAGGCACTTTGCTGCCAGCCAGAAGGTTCTGGAACAGCCTCAAACCCCACAAGGCTCCCTCAGAGCCCACAAACATTGCTCACATCCCACAAACCTCCCACAGAGCCCACAAACTGCCCTCAGAGCCCACAAACGGCCCTCACACCCTACAAACGTCACTCAGACCCCACAAACCTCCCTCAGACTCTACAAAATTCCCTCAGACCCTACAAACAACACTCAGAACCCACAAATGTCGCTCAGACCCCACAAATTGCCCTCAGACCTCACAAATGGCCTTCAGAGCCCACAAACCGCCCTCAGACTCCACAAACCTCTCACAGACCCCACAAACGGCCCTCAGAGTCCACAAATGGCACTCAGACCCTACAAACATCACTCACATCCCACAAACAGCCCTCAGACCTTACAAACATCACTCAGACCCTACAAACCTCCCTCAGAGCCCACAAATGTCGCTGACATCCCACAAACCTCCCACAGACCCCACAAAGTGCCCTCAGAACCCACAAATGGCCCTCACACCCTACAAAATTCACTCAGAGCCTACAAACAACACTCAGACCCCACAAATTGCCCTCAGACCTCACAAATGGCCTTCAGAGCCCACAAACCGCCCTCAGACTCCACAAACCTCTCACAGACCCCACAAACGGCCCTCAGAGTCCACAAATGGCACTCAGACCCTACAAACATCACTCACATCCCACAAACAGCCCTCAGACCTTACAAACATCACTCAGACCCTACAAACCTCCCTCAGAGCCCACAAATGTCGCTGACATCCCACAAACCTCCCACAGACCCCACAAAGTGCCCTCAGAACCCACAAATGGCCCTCATACCCTACAAAATTCACTCAGAGCCTACAAACAACACTCAGACCCCACAAACCTCCCTCAGACCTTACAAACGTCCCTCAGAGCCCACAAACCTCCCTCAGACCTCACAAACTACACTCAGACCCCACAAACCTCCCTCAGACCTCACAAACGACACTCAGACCCTACAAATCTCCCTCAGAGCCCACAAACTTCTCCCAAACCCACAAACCTCTCTCACGCCCCACAAATGACCCTCATACCCCACAAATGGCCCTCACACCCCACAAACCTCTCCCAAACTCCATAAACTTCTCCCAAACCCCACAAACCTCCCTCCCACCCCACAAGCATCACCTGGCTGTGCTAATTCAGGCTCAGGGCTGAGTTTAGCTCCTGTTTTCCTTTTTAAAAAGCCCTAAATGCAGCTTTGGCGAGAGCTAAATTCAGCATTACCCTTGTGCACAGCACAGAGTGACTCTGACAGCCCCAAAAACACAAATCACAAACAAATCCCTCATCAGGAACACAAAAATCCCTAAAAAAATGAAATTAAATGGGAAAATGGAACAACCAGCCCCTAAAAAATGCCCAATTTGAGAGGTACAAAGCACCAGGATTGCTCTGATACTGGATTTTATAGGGTTAAAAATTCTGTTTAAAATTGCTGTTAAAATTCTTTATTTTTTTTTTCATGAGTCATGTTCTGGCAGCCTGAATTGTGAGGAAAACAAAATCCTCCCCTCCTCACACTCCAAACCCCATTAAAGAGATCCTACAACGCATCTCTCTCCTCACTCTTGACAGCTTAATCACTTCAGTTTTAATTAAAATCAGCCAAATTTGGAGCATTTTGTGTAGTTTTAGATTGGTTTAAAGCTCATTTAAAACCCTGCCCAAGCTTTGCCTTCCCCTCAAATCCTTCAGGATTTTGGAGTTTTTCTACCCCAAAATTAAGGAAAAATCCTATTTGTGCATCAGCACTGCCCCACAAAACCCCAAATCCCAAGTTTGGGAGTTGTTGAAGGGAGGAATTTCTCTTTGAAATGTGATTTTTTTGGGATTTTTGTTTTCCAAACAAGCCTTTCAAAAGTCACATCAAGTGACCAGAGGGTTGGAAGCTGACCAAGAGCTCACAAAAGATAAAGATCTGAGAAAAAATCCCACAAATTGCACATTTGAGCCTTCATCTGTAGAATGGCTTTGATCTGGGGACGTTGCTTGGAGCTTCTGCTGGGATTCAGGATCTGGAGCATGAAAAAAGCAATTCAGGGAGGGCTGAAGAGGCAGCAGAGCTCCTTCTCCTCACTCCAGGAAGGAGTGGATCCTTAAATCCAGCAAAAATATCTCCAAAAATATCTCCTTGGAATTGGTGGATCCTTAAATCCAGCAAAAATACCTCCAAAAATATCTCCTTGGAATTTGTGGATCCTTAAAATCCAGCAAAAATATC
This sequence comes from Ammospiza caudacuta, assembly GCF_027887145.1. Taxonomy (NCBI): domain Eukaryota; kingdom Metazoa; phylum Chordata; class Aves; order Passeriformes; family Passerellidae; genus Ammospiza; species Ammospiza caudacuta. The sequence goes on along the minus strand of NC_080616.1, from coordinate 5,589,364 downwards.
TCCTTGGAATTGATGGATCCTTAAAATCCAGCAAAAATATCTCCAAAAAATATCTCCTTGGAATTGGTGGATCCTTAAATCCAGCAAAAATATCTCCTTGGAATTGATGGATCCTTAAATCCAGCAAAAATATCTCCTTGGAATTGGTGGATCCTTAAATCCAGCAAAAATATCTCAAAAAAAAATGACTAGGATACAGAAGTTTAAATGAAATTATTGAGGGATTATTTATATGGATGGAGAATTCTTGGATGGTTTGGGTTGGACCTTAAAGCTCCTCCTGTTCCTCTGCCATTCAGGGACACCTTCAGCACCCCAGGATGCTCCAGGCTGGCTTTGGACACTCCCAGGGATGGAACAGCCACGAATTCTCTGGGAATTCCATCCCAGCCCCTCCTCATCCTCACAGAGAGGAATTTATTCTTATATCCCATCTAAACCTTTCCTCATTCCCTTTTCCAGATGAAAACTTCCCTTTCCAGCCTTCTTGGAGCTCCTTTGGCTACTGGAAAACTGCTCCAAAGTCCTGCCAAACCCTCCAGGATTTGTGGTTGAAACACCTTTCCCAAGGTCCTCCCAAATCCATTTTTTTCTCCAGGATCTGAGGTTAAAACACTTTTCCCATGATTCCACACCCCGTGACCAGCACAGACACAGATCCAGGGAGGCAGGGACTCAATAAAAAGTGGGATCAGAATTTCCCAGTTTTGAGGGATGCAGCCACATGCCAGGGGCTGGAGCTCCATCCCAGCTCCACCCCAGCCCCATCCCTGATCCATCCCGGCTCCATCCCAATTTCATCTTGGCTCCAGCCCTGCTCCACCCTGGTTCCATCCTGACTCCATCCCGGCCCCAACTCTGCTCCAGCCCTGCTCCATCCCAGCCCCATCTCAATTCCATCCCTGCTCCATCCCAGCCCCATCTCAATTCCATCCCAATTCAATCCTGGCCCTATCCCTGCCCCACCCTGCCCTATCCCAGCTCCACCCTGGTTCCATCCTGGCCCCATCCCAGCCCCATCCTGACCCCATCCCTATCCCATCCCAATTCCATCCCTGCCCCACCCTGGTTCAATCCCAGCCCCATTCCTATCCTGGCTCCATCCCAGCTCCACTCCTGCCCCATCCTGGTTCCATCCTGGCCCCATCCCAGTTCCACCCCAGCTCTATCCCAGCCCCATTCTGACTCCATCTCAGCTCTATCCCTGCCTCATTCCTGCCCCATCCCAATTCCATCCCTGCTCCACCCTGCCCCATCCTGACTCCATCCCAGCCCCATCCCAGCCCCATCCCAATTGCACCCCAGCTCCATCCCAGCTCCATCCCAGCTCCACCCTCGTTCAATCGTGGCCTCTCCCAATTCCATCCCTGCCCCATCCCAGCTCTACCCTGGTTCCATCCCTTCTCCATCCCTGGTTCCACACCAGCCCCATCCCTTCTCCATCCCAATTCCATCCTGGCCCCATCCCATCTCCATGCCAGCCCTATCCCTATCCCTGCTCCATCCCAATTCCATCCCTGCCCCATCCTGACTCCATCTCAGCCCCATCCCAATTTAACCCTGGCCCTATCCCTGCCCCACCCTGCCCCATCTCAATTCCATCCCAGCCCCATCTCAATTTCATCCTGGCCCCATCCTTGCCCCATCCTGACTCCATCCCAGCCCCACCCTGGCCCCATTCCAATTCCATCCCTGCCCCATCCCAGCCCCAGCCTGGTTCCATCCCAGCTCCATCCCTATCCCAATTCTATCCTGGCTACATCCCAGCCCCATCCCTATCTCAGCTCCACCCTGGTTCCACCCCAGCCTCATCCCAGCCCCATTCGTGCCCCACCCCAGCCCCATCCCAATTCCATCCCTGCTCCACCCTGGTTCCATCCCAGCCCCATCCTGGCCCCATCCCAATTCCATCCCTGCTCTATCCCTGCTCAATCCCAATTCCATCCCTGCTCTACCCCAATGCCATCCCTTCTCCACCCTGGTTCCATCCCAGCCCCATCCCGGCCCCATCCCAATCCCATCCCCGCCCTATCCCAATTCCATCCCAATCCCAGCCCCATCCCGGCCCATGTGACCGGCGCTGGCGCTGGAGCGGGGCAGCCCCGGGGCACACATCCACACATCCTCACATCCACAGTCCCATGAATTCCCGGGATCAAAGGAGGCCTGTCCGCCCCGGAACAAGGGCGGCTCTCACCAGGACTCCTCTCCAAACCCACCCAGAGCTCGGCAGAGCAGCCTCAGCTCGGATTTATGGGATCTGTGGAAGCTCCAAGCTTTTGATTAATTTTTTCTGTTTTTTTCCATTTTATCCACGGTCCAACCTGGCCTGGGACACTCCCAGGGATGGAGCAGCCATAGATCCTCTGGGAATTCCATCCCAGCCCCTCCCAGGGAAGGATTTATTCCCAAAATCCCATCTCTCCCTGCCCTCTGGCCATTCCCTGTTTGCTGGCACTCCATCCCTTGGAAATATTGGAAATATTCCATTTTTCTCATCAGATCACCCCAAATCCTCTTCTCCAGGCACAACAATCCCAAATCCCAAACATCACAGGCTCACCTGGCTCTGCCCCATCCCAAAATCTCCTTCCCCACCCAGCCTGATGAGAGGAGCAGCAACCACTTCCCAAAACCCCAATGTGCTCCCAAAACCTTTCCAGCCACAACTCCACAATCCCACAAAGGGGAAAACAAACCACAAATCAGCCCAAAACCACTTTTTTTTAGACACAGACAGAAAAACTCAACACTTGAACATGAAACCAGGATTTGGAGTGCAAGATGAGCAGGTCCAAAAAACCTGGACAAGAACCCGGGCCACGAGAGATGACTCAGGAGCCTTTTGGGGATAAATGAAGAAAACCTTTATGGACATCTCACGTCACACTGAGCCCCTCTCACGAGACAGTCTCATGGAAACACCAAGTCCTGCCCGTGGCAGCAGAGGTGCCACCCTCAGCTCTGTTTGTCAACAGCAGCAGCTGAGCACAGAGCCCCAGGGACAAACAGGGAATGGCAGCCCCTCATTCCCTGGGCACAGAGCCCCCAGTGAGGCCACAATTCCCAGGAATTCCGGGACAAAAAAGGATTGCCAGCCCCTCGTTGTGTTGCCCTTTCTGAACTCCCTCCCTGGAGGGGGTCAGGCAGGGGGTCCCCATCACAAACCCATGGAAGGGACCCACAGGGATGCTGGGTGCAGCTCCTGGCCCTGCACAGACCCCAAAATCCCACCCTGAGCATCCCTGGGGCGCTGTCCAAACCCTCCTGGAGCTGTGCCCATTCCCTGGCAAGCCTGGGCACTGCCTAGCACGCTTTGGGAGAAGAATATTGGCCTTATACCGATCCTAAATCACAGCCACAAAGCCTCTCCCACCCTCCAGGCACTCCCAGCCCTGTAACCCCCATTAGAGCCCCCCAAACCGGACATTTCACTCCGCACCGCGACCCTCACAAGCCCCGCAGAGACCCCTGACAAGCCCCCAGAGACCCCTGACAAACCCCCCAAAGACCCCTCACCCTCAGAGGTTCCCCCTTTACCCCCCCAGACCCCTCACCCTCACACCCCGCCCGCCCCTGCCCTCTCTCACCGCCGTCCCCGGGACCCCCATCCCCATCCCAGGCGGAGCGGGGGCCGTCACCGGCGGGCGCCAAGGCGAAGGGATGTCCCTGGGAGAACTTGACGTCGCGGAAGAACCTCTTGGTCTCTCGCAGGTTGTGCTGCAGCCTCGCCAGGTGCCGGTTGTAGTGGCCGAAAGAGCGGCAGAGCTCCCGCACGGCCCCGCCGGGACCCCGCCATGACGGGGCCTCCTCGCCCTCCATGTCCTCCGGGTCCGCCCCGCTATCCCCTCCCCACCGCGGGCAGCTCTCGGGCCCTGCCAGGCTGCCGCCGTTCGGGGAGGAGCCTCCCCGAGGATTTCCTCTCGTCCAGACCCCCCCCTCCCCCCGCCCCTCCCGCCTCCCCGACCCCCGCGGCCGCCGCCTTCTCCCGAGGGGAAGCGCCTCCACCGGCCGCGCTGCGTGTGCGCGGAACGTTTGTCGGCGCGCCGCAGGGCAAAGGGGGAGGAGGCCGGGCGCACCCCGCGCGCGAGGCACGCTGGGAGATGTAGTTTTTTTACATCCAAATATAGTTCATTTTCCTAACCCCCGTGGGGAATGCCGGGAGTTGTAGTCCGTTTTGCCGCAAGGCCTCATGGAATTTGTAGTCTCTCTAAGCGCGGCCGCCGACCTCTCCCCGCGGCCTCTGCGCACCACCGCGGGAGACGAGCAAAAATTCCCCAAAAAACGAGAACGATCATGAAATGATGTATTTAAACAGGGGGAGCGAAAGGGGGAGCTCAGACGCCGACTACTGTTCCCCCATCCCGCGCTGCGCGGAGCGGCTCGGCAGGAGGCGGCGCGCCCCTCTCCAGCTCCGCTCCGCCTCCGCGAATCACCAGAGCCGGCCCCGCCCTCCGCGCGCCTTCATTGGTCAATTCCTCCCGCCAGCACCGCCCTCTGAGCACGCTCCACCAATCACCACGCGAGACACCTCCTCCCTCACATCGCCATTGGCCAGCGGCGCCGCCCATCAGGCGCGGCGGCGGCGGCGATGCCGGTGCCGGCGGCGGGCGCGGAGCCGCCGCGGCGCGGAGCCGCCGCCCGGCCCGGGCTCGGCGGGGCGGGCGGGCCGGGGCCGCGCAGCCCGCGGGCCCCGCAGCGGCCGCCGGGGCGCCGCCCGCCGCCGCCGGCACCGCTGCTGCGGCCGTAGGCGCCTCCCGCGCGGCGCGGGCACGGCGCTCCCGGGATGAAGCGGTGCCGCTCGGACGAGCTGCAGCAGCCCGAGGAGGATCCCGGCGCCGCGGGGGAATCGCCCGGTCACGGAGTGATGGAGGGCAAGGCCGGCGAGGCGGCGGCGGCCCCCGAGGCGGGCGCTGTCCCGGCGCCGCCGCGCTCCAAACCCCCCGACCTGAAGGTGAGCGGCGGGAGCGCCCCGGTGGGACACGGGGGGACGGGAAAATCCCGCAGGATCGGCGGGGAAGGGAGGTCCCGGTGGTGGCCGGGGTGGGGAGAGCCGGCGGGGTCACCGCAGCGATGGAGCTCGGGAGTGCCGCCATCCCCATCCATCCCCTCGGTCCTACAGGTGTGACCTTGGGGGATGCGGGATGGCTCCGGGAATGGGGGAACCCTGGGAATGGGGGAATCCTGGGAATGGGGTGCTCCAGGGAGAGGAGACTCCAGGATTGGGGTGCTCCTGGGATGGGAATGATCCTAGGAATGGGGTGTTCCCGGAGGAGGAAACCCCTGGATTGGAATGCTTCTGGATTGGGGTGCTCCTCAATTGGGGTGCTCCTGGGATGAGGATGATCCTGGGAATGAGGTGCTCCAGGGGCAGGGTGCCCCTGGATTGGGGTGCTCCTGGATTGGGGTAACCGTAGGAATAGGGTAACCCTGGGAATGGGGTGCTCCAGGGACAGGATACCCCTGGATTGGGGTAACCCCGGGAATGGGATGCTCCAGAGGGAGGAGACCCCTGGGAACAGGGTGCTCCTGGATTGGGGTGCTCCTAGGATGAGGATGATCCTGGGAATGGGGTACTCCCGAGGGAGGAGACCCCTGGACTTGGATGCTCCAGGATTGGGGTGCTCCTGGGATGGGAATAATCCTATCAGCAGAGATTCTGCTGGGATTAGGATGCCCCATCCCTGTTCCGGGGATCCTGCTGGATGAGGATGCTCCAGGGATGGAGGCACTGCTGGGATGGGGAATTGCTGGGACAGGATCCTCCTGGGCTCGGGATGGAGGTGGTCCCAGCATGGAGCTGCTCCATTGGGATTCTGCCGGGATGAAGAAATCCCGGGCGTTGGGGGCTGCCCCTCTGCGGAGGGGCTGCGCTGATCCCGGGAAATCCCTGCCGGGAGTCGGGGGGATGATCCGGGGGGATCCAGGAGGATCTGGGGGAGATGCTCTGGGAGGATTTGGGGAAATATGGGGGGGATGCTCTGGTAGGATCCGGGAGGATGAGAGGGGATGGTCTGGGAGGATCCGGGGGGTTATGGGGGGGATGCTCCGGTGGGATCCGTGGGGAAATGGGGGGAATGCTCCAGGAATATCCAGGGGGGATCCAGGAGGATCTGGGGGAGATGCTCTGGGAAGATTTGGGGAAATATGGGGGGGATGCTCTGGTAGGATCCGGGAGGATGAGAGGGGATGGTCTGGGAGGATCCGGGGGGTTATGGGGGGGATGCTCTGGTGGGATCCGTGGGGATATGGGGGGAATGCTCCAGGAATATCCAGGGGGGATGCTCCGGGAGGATCCAGGAGGATATAGGGGGAGGATCCGGAGGGAGTTGGGGAGGATGCTCCGGTAGGATCCAGGAGGCTCCGTGGCTGCGGCACCGGGAGTGACGGTGTGGAAATGTGGGAATGTGGGAATGGCCCCGAGGCTGCTCCTGCCGGGCCCGCGGGGCCGCTGGAGGAGGAGGAGGAGGAGGAGGAAAACAAAACACAAACCCCGGGCACTGCAGCGCTGCGGGAGGCACCGAGCCCATCCCGGAGCGGGGATCCTGCTGGAATCCAGCACGGAATTTCTCTGGATTTTGGAGGAAAAAGCAGCTCCGACCCCCGGTGGCTCAGCAGGGTTTTATTGGTGAATTCCCGGTGTGGAATTCGGGGTGTGCAGGGGTGGGAGTGCCGTGGGCAGGGCGGGATCAGAGGGCAGAGTGGGTGCTTTTAAAAAGCCCTGGGAAAAGTGGGAAATGTGGGATGCAGGATGGAGCCCCTCGGTGTCACCGGTGGGGTCAAGGTCATGATGGCACTGCCAGGAGATCAAATCCGTGTTCCCAGAGGAAAACTCGGCTGCTTTGAGCACAGGGAGCCCCTGTGGCTGCTGGAGGTGGCACCTGGGGCCTTCCCTTGGTGGCCCAGCAGCTCCTGAGGCTGTGCTGGCTTTGCTGCTGCTGCCCCAAAACAGCTGGAGGAGCCAGGGCCGGGCACATCCATGGCATGGCAGGGTGGCACAGGGTATCCCAGAGGAGCTGTGGCTGTCCTGGATCCCTGGCAGTGTCCAAGGCCAGGCTGGATGAGTTTGGAGCAGCAGGGACAATAGGAAGTGTCCCTGCCCACCCCTGGACCTGGATGAGGTTTAAGGTCCCTTTCCCAGCCAAACCATTCCGTGATTTTCTGACTTTAATCCATGAGCTCAGGGCCATGCTTGGCACATCCAAGGTGTTTTTCCCTGTCCTTTCTCCACCCCATGTGGGTCACAGAGGCTCAGAAAGGGGTGGGAATGTTGGCCCAAAGGAGCTGCAGCTTCCCATGGCTATAACTGCGCCTGAGTGGGTGCAGCTGGTGAGAGAGAGACGGTGAATCTTGTTTCTTGAATCAGAAGGCTGATTTATTAAGATATTGTATATTACATTAAGACTATACTAATAGGAATATAGAGAGAGGTTTGCAGAGCAGCTAGGCTAGGCTAAGAATAGATAGAAAGAATCTATAACAAAGTTGTGTTCAAGGACTCAGTCCCCTGGCTTGCACTGGTGATTGGCCCTTAATTATAAACATAGGAAATGAGCCAATCAAGGTGCCCCTGTTGCATTCCCCAGCAGCTGATAATAATTGTTTACCTTGTCTTCTGAAGCCTCTGGCCTCCAGAAGACGCAGAAATCCGAAAGAAAGGATTTCTGTGGAGAAATGTCTGCGACACATGGCTGTGCCCATCATGCCAAACACTCCAGGGCTGGCACATCCCACCCGGAGCTGGTGCTCCACATCCTCCTCCTGCAGCAGCATCCGAGGCCAAACAAACCCCATTGATTTTATCGAGCTGCCCGTGCTCCCTTCCTGCAGGTCTGCTGCCAGGGCTCACCTTTAATGCAGCAATTCATTAAAATAAATCCTCAAACTGGGCACAATTCATTAAAATAAATCCTCAAAGTGGGCACAGCTCGGGCAAGGCTGGGGCTGGCTGCTGCCCACAGGTACCACAGCGTGCCAGGCGCTGTGCCACGGCCACCACCAGTTCATAAATTAATAAATAATTAATTAATAGAGCTGAGTTTTCCTGCTCCAAACCCCCTGTGGAGCTGCTGGTGGGGTGGGTTCAAGCTGGTTCTGCTCCAAATCCAGATTCCTGTCCCCTTGGATGGGACAGGATCTGAGATTCCTGTCCCTGTCCTGTCCCCATGGATGGAGCAGAATCAGATTCCTGTCCCTGTGGATGGTGAAGGATCAGAGATTCCCGTTCCTGTGCATGGGGCAGGATCAGATTCCTGTCCCCATGGATGGAGCAGGATCAGGGATTCCTGTCCCCGTGGATGGTGAAGGATCAGAAATTCCTGTCCCTGGGCACGGGGCAGAATCAGAGATTCCTGTCCTTTCCTGTCCCTATGGATGAAGGATCAGAGATTTCTGTTCCCATGGATAATTAAGGATCAGAGATTCCTGTCCCTGTTCTGTCCCCATGGATAACTGAGGATCAGAGATTCCTGTTCCCATGGATAATTAAGGATCAGAGATTCCTGTCCCTGTGGATGGTGAAGGATCAGAGATTCCTGTTCCTGTGCATGGGGCAGGATCAGATTCCTGTCCCCATGGATGGAGCAGGATCAGAGATTCCTGTCCCTGGGCACGGGGCAGAATCAGAGATTCCTGTCCCTTCCTGTCCCTATGGATGAAGGATCAGAGATTCCTGTTCCCATGGATAATTAAGGATCAGAGATTCCTGTCCCTGTCCTGTCCTCATGGATGGGACAGGACCAAAAATTCCTGTCCCTTCGGATGGGGCAGGATGAGAGATTCCTGTTCCTGTCCTGTCCCTGTGGATGGGGAAGTGATGGTCAGGGATCCCTGTCCCTGTCCTCTCCCCATGGATAATTAAGGATCAGAGATTCCTGTCCCCATGAACTATGAAGGATCAGAGATTCCTGTCCCTGTCCTGTCCTCATGGATGGGATAGGATCAGAGATTCCAGTCCCCATGGATGGGAGAGGATCAGAGATTCCTGTCCCTGTGGATGGGGCAGGATCAGGGATTCTTGCCCCTTTCCTGTCCCCATGGATAAATAAGGATCAGAGATTTCTGTCCCCATGGAAGATGAAGGATCAGAGATTCTTGTCCCTGTTCTGTCCCCATGGATAACTGAGGATCAGAGATTCCTGTTCCCATGGATAATTAAGGATCAGAGATTCCTGTCCCCATGGATGGAGCAGGATCAGAAATTCCTGTCCCCATGGATGGAGCAGGATCAGAAATTCCTGTCCCCATGGATGGGGCAGGATCAGAAATTCCTGTCCCCATGGATGGGGCAGGATCAGAAATTCCTGTCCCTGTCCTGTCCCCATGGATGGTGAAGGATCGGAGATTCCTGTCCCCATGGATGGGGCAGGATCAGAAATTCCTGTCCCTGTCCTGTCCCCGTGGATGGTGAAGGATCGGAGATTCCTGTCCCCATGGATGGGGCAGGATCAGAAATTCCTGTCCCCATGGATGATGAAAGATCAGAGATTCCCGTCCCTGTGCATGGAGAAGGATCAGAGATTCCTGTCCCCTTGGATAATTAAGGACCAGAGATTTCAGTCCCTGTAGATGGAGCAGGATCAGAGTAAACCCTTGGCTCCAGTGCGATGGATTTGAGGTGGCACCCTGGAACCAGCACAGCCTGCCTGGTGTCACCTCCAGCCCTGAGCTCCAGCAGATCCACGTCTCTCCCTTCCCAGCCCTGACTCTGGCTCCTCTGCTGACACCCTTGGGGAAAAGGAGGGGAAAAATGAGTTCTGGCAAGGAGCAGGGCTGGTGTGTGACAGCTGTGCTCAGCAATCCCTGGGTGCCAGCCATTCCTGCAGGAGTGATGGGATCCATCCAAAACCCTGCATCCAAACTGCCACTGCTCCTGAGCCAAGGGTTTTCCCTGGGTTTCTGTTTTCCCTGGATGTGTTTTCCCTGGCTCTCCATTTTCCCTGGATTTCTGTTTTCCCTGGATGCGTTTTCCCTGGCTCTCTGTTGGTTTTCCCTGGGTTTCTGTTTTCCTTGGCTCTCTGTTGGTTTTCCCTGGCTCTGTTTTCCCTGGATCCCTGTTATCCCAGAGTATTCCCACACCTGGGCAGTGCATTCCTGGGCAGAACATTCCCACACCTGGGCAGCACATTCCATTATCCCAGAACATTCCCACACCTGGCAGCACATTCCATTATCCCAGACCATTCCCACACCTGGGCAATGAATTCTGTTATTCCCAGAGTGTTCCCACATGCGGACATTGAATTTCCTGCTATTCCCTGTTATCCCCACACCTGGGCTGTGAATTCCATTATTCCAGACCATTCCCACACCTGGGCAGTGAATTCCATTATCCCTGACCATTCCCACACCTGGGCAGTGAATTCTGTTATTCCCAGAGCATTCCACCACATGTGAACATTGAATTTCCTGCTATTCCCAGAGCATTCCCACACCTGCACAGTTCATCCCATTATCCCAGAGCATTCCCACACCTGGGCAGTGCATTGCCTGTTATTCCCAGAGCATTCCCACACCTGGGCAGTGCATTGCCTGTTATTCCCAGAGTGTTCCCACACATGGACAGTGAATTCCCTCCTATTCCTCACACCTGGGCAGTGAATCCCAAGACCATTTCCACACCTGGACAGTTCATCCCATTATCCCCAGAGCATTCCCACACCTGGGCAGTGGATTCCCTGTTATCCCCACACCTGGGCAGTGAATTCCATTTTCCCCAGACCATTCCCACACCTGGGCAGTGAATTCTGCTATTGCCAGACCATTCACACACCTGGGCACACGTTCCATTACCTCACAACATTCCCACACCTGGGCAGTAAATTCCATTATCCCAGAGCATTCCTATACCTGGCCAGCACATTCCATTACCCCCAACATTCCCACACCTGGCCAGTGCATTCCTTGCTATCCCCACACCTGGACACACATCCCATTATCCCAGAGCATTCCCACACCTGGACAGTGAATTCCCTGCTATCCTCACACCTGGGCAGTGAATTCTGCTATTCCCAGACCATTCCCACACCTGGGCAGTGAATTCCCTGCTATCCCCACACCTGGACACACATCCCATTATCCCAAAGCGTTCCCACACCTGGACAGTGAATTCCCTGCTATTCCCAGACCATTCCCACACCTGGGCAGTGAATTCCCTCCTATTCCTCACACCTGGGCAGTGAATTCTGTTATCCCAGAGCATTCCCACACCTGGGCAGTGAATTCCCTGCTATTCCCAGACCATTCCCACACCTGGGCAATGCATTCCCTACTATCCCCACACCTGGGCAGTGAATTCCATTATCCCAGAGCATTCCCACACCTGGGCAGGGAATTCTGTTATCCCCAGAGCATTCCCACACCTGAACATTGAATTCCCTGCTATTCCCAGAGCATTCCCACACCTGGGCAATGAATTCTGTTATTCCCAGAGCGTTCCCACACCTGGGCAGTGAATTCCCTGCTATTCCCAGACCATTCCCACACCTGGGCAGTGAATTCCCTGCTGTCCCCACACCTGGGCACACATCCCATTATTCCCGTTATTCCCGGAGCTCTGTGCTGTCACTCCTGGCAGCTCTGGGCTGTCGCTGTCACTCGGGTGCCCTGCCCAGCATGAGTCACGTTTGTCACATGCTGCTGCTGCTGCTGCTCTCAGCTGTCCCCGAGGAGCAGCAGGCTGTGGGGGAGTGCTGCCTTTGCCATTTGGGAACATCCAGGCGTTTTCCTTGGCGCTGGTGGCGGCTTGGGATGCTGGGGGAGAAGGGGCCGGGCTGGGCTGGGCTGGTTGTCACCCTTGGGGACAGCTCTGAGCCTGTCCCCAGCCTGGCTGGGTGGTGGCAGGAGCCTCTTGGCCCTGCCTGAGGAAAATCAGCTGGAGAAGCAGCAGCGGGGCTGGAAAATCCAGAAGGGGATGAGCAGGATCTGCTGGGATCCTGCTGCTGTTTGGGGGCTGTGGCCTCCCCATGGCCCAAAATCTGGAATGGGAAGGGATGGGTTGAGATTTAAAATATGGAATGGAATGGGAAGGGATTAAACTTCCCCTTGTGCCCTAAAATCTGGAATGGGATGGGCTGGGAAGGGATGAAACTTCCCCGTGGCTTAAAATGTGGAATTGGATGGGGTGGGAAGGAATGAGACTTCCCTCTGTGCCCTAAAATGTAAAATGGAATGGGATGGGATGGGATGAGACTTTCCCCTGTGCCTTAAAACATGGAATAGGATGGGGTGGGAAGGGATGAGACTTAAAATCTAGAATGAGATGGGATGGGAATGGATTAAACTTCCCCCTGTGCCTAAAAATATGGAATGGGATTGGGTGGGAATTGATAAGACTTTGCTCTGTGCCCTAAAATGTAAAATGGGATGGGATGGGATGGGATGGGATGGGATGGGATGGGATGGGATGGGATGGGATGGGATGGGACTTCCCCTCATGCCCTAAAATCTGGAATTGGATATGGTGGGAAGGGATGAGACTTTTCCCTGGTGCCCTAAAATATGGAATGGGATGGGATGGAAAGGGATGAAACTTCCCCCTGTGCCCTAAAATATGGAATGAGATGGGGTGGGAGGGATGAGACTTAAAATCTGGAATGGGGTGAGGTGGGAATTGATGAAACTTCCCCCTATGCCTAAAATCTGGGATGGGATGGGATGGGAATGGATGAGACTTCTCCCCACGTTTGTGCAAATATTCCAAAGAGCTGCAGAGCCTTGTCTGGAGCCTCTGGGCGGGCTGGGGGTGGATCAATAATTAACAATCCTCACAACTGAGCAGGATTTCTCAGCCTGGGGCCGTGCTGGGAGGTCGTGGCAACCAGATCCTCTCCTTGTGTGTCCGTCTGCAATATGAGGAGGGGGTTTGGGTGTCAGGAACGGTTCAGGCTGGGTGGCAGCAGCAGCAAAACCACCCCTGGGAGAGCCTGGCATGGCAAGGGCATTGCCAAAAAGCCCAAAACTGCCCTCCAAGTCCCGGTTTTCCTGCAAGATGTCCTGATTTGGGCTAAAATGGGATTTTTCCAGCTGTGGGGACATGGAGCAGGGGCTTTGAAGTCCATAAGAACCAAGTCCCAGCACCAAGCAGCAGAGACTGGCTGTGCTGATGTGAAAGCCCAAAGGAATAAAGATATTTTTGGATTCGGCCCTGTGTTTTACAGCTGTCCACGCTGAGAAATGAATCTGTGTCCATTGCTGGGGTTGGTAAGCGGTGGCTGTTCCAAAATAGCCTCTGCTCTGTGCCAGGAAAATGCCTCAGCTCTGGAATTGCAGGAATATCCTGGGAAAACACGAGAAAACAGAGCTTGTGCAGCAGCACAGGATTGGTTTGTGGCCACCCCTCACAGCTCCTGAAATCAGAAATCCCAGAGCTGGAATTCAGTGGGTTCCAGCCTGGGATCCCTCCTTGCTTCCCTCAGTTTTTAAATTTTTTTTTTTTTTTCCCATGCAAATTTGGTTTTTTCCATGCAGACCCCGTGCCTGCCCAGCCCATGAAAGCCTCTTTCAGGAAAACTCGGAAAGGGCCTGAGGGGATTTGTCTGAAAAGGTGAATTTTGCTCGGTTGGAGCTGTTGGATCCAGAAGCCCTGAGGGCATCTTGGCTCCCAAAATCTTTCCAGCTCCACTTTTAGTTTGTTTTCATCTCCCTGGGGAAGGGAGTTGGTTGTTTCTTTTAGCTTTGACCTTGTGCAGCTCTGGCTGAAAAGAGATTCAGAGTTCCACTTTGTAACAATTTCTAGTAAATTTTCTTTTAATTTTAAAGAAAGAAAGCAATTTAAGTAATTGGAGACAGCTCATCATTCAACTTAGGCAATATTTTATATAAGAACTTTCACAGAAATAATATTAAAGATCTTCAGCTCAGGCAAATTCACCAGCAGAACAAAATTTATTAAAAAAAGTGAAATGAGAACTGAAAGATATTTATTTCTTTTTTAATTCTATTTGTTTCTTTTTAAATTCTATTTATTTATTTCTTATTCTATTTATTTCTTTTTAATTATTTTTAATATTTTATTTTTTAATTCTGTTTATTTCTGCAGAAGATCATTCAAGATTGGGAAGCCCATGTCACAAATAATTTGCCTGAAGGATTTAAGGGAGTTGGGATTTTCTTTTCACCTGGACTTTGTGCAGCTCTGGCTGAAAAGAAATTCAAAGTTCCACTTTGTAACAATTTCTAATAAATTTTCTAAAGAAAAAAAAGAAATTTAAGCAATTTGAGACAACTAATCATTTAACTTAATATTTTGTGTAAGAACTTTCACAGAAATTATATTAAGGAATATTAATGATGTTCAGCTCAGGCAAATTCACCAGCAGAACTAAATTTATTTAAAAAAAAAAAAGTGAATTGAGAACTGAAATTGTTTATTTCTGCAGAAGGCCATTCAAGATTTGGAAGTCCGTATCACAAATAATTTGCCTGAAGGCTTTAGGAGAGTTTGGGTTTTCTTTTCCCCTGGACTTTGTGCAGCTCCGGCCGTGCCCTCCATGGGAGGAATCTCGGGGTTTGGAGCTCTTACCTCTCAAATTGCTGCCTCTGTTTCCATAGAGACTCTATAAATAGAATAAAATTAAAATTGTTATTTCCCCCAAGAAGCCATTCAGCACGGGAGATTTATTCTATATTTCCAAGGAAGAGCCTCAAAGGATGGAGATTTGCGTTGCGAGTGGCTCAGGGAAGGGTGAAAAGCTTTTCCTGCAGAGTTTGGGGGCACAGGATCCCTTTGCTGGTTCCTCCAGGTGTGCTGGGTTTGGGTTTGTCTGGGATTTTTAGGGGAAGGAGCTCGATCTGCCTGGCCCTGAGCTCTGCCTGCAGCTCCTGGAACATCTCAGCTGTCCCAAAATCCCAACTTTGTGCCACTGGGGATGCTCTGAGCCCTTGGGAAATGCTGGGGTTTGGGATTTGGAAATGCTGGGGTTTGGGACTTGGAAATGCTGGGAGTTGGGATTTGGAAATGCTGGGAGTTGGGATTTGGAAATGCTGGGGTTTGGGATTTGGAAATGCTGGGGTTTGGGATTTGGAAATGCTGGGGTTTGGGATTTGGAAATGCTGGGGTTTGGGATTTGGAAATGCTGGGAGTTGCTGCTCCCCACTTCTCCTCACACAGGGGATGTGGAGGGCACGGGGCCAAAATTTCCTGGGATGCAAATCTGGGTGTTCCAGGGGAACCTTGGATTTCCAGTGGAACCCTGGCCTCAAATCTAGGTATTCCAATGGAATCCTGGATTTCTAGTGGCCGCAGGGAAACCTGGCCTCAAATCTGGGTATTCCAGGCCAAAATCTCCTGGGATGCCAATCTGGGTGTTCCAGGGGAACCCAGGATTTCCAGTTGAACCTCGGGATTCCAGTGGAACCCTGGCCTCAAATCTAGGTATTCCAATGGAATCCTGGATTTCTAGTGGCTGCAGGGAAACCTGGCCTCGAATCTGGGTATTCCAGGCCAAAATCTCCTGGGATGCAAATCTGGGTGTTCCAAGGGAACCCAGGATTTCCAGTGGCTGTAGGGAGCCTTGGATTTCCAGTGGAACCCCAAATTTCCACTGGAACCCTGGCCTTAAATCTGGGTGTTTCAGTTTCAGAACCCTGGATTTCCAGTGGAACCCCAAATTTCCAGTGGAACCCCAAATTTCCATGGGAACCCCAAATTTCCAGGGGCTGCAGGGAACCCCCGATTTCCAGGGGAACCCTGGCCTTAAATCTGGGTGTTGCAATGGAATCCTGGTGAGATTCCAGTGGAATCCCAGATTTCCAGAACCCTGGTGAGATTCCAGTGGAATCCCAGATTTCCAGTGGCTGAAAGGAACCCTGGATTTCCAGGGGAACCCCAGATTTCCAGAGGAACCCTGGCCTCAAATGTGGGTGTTCCAGTGGAACACTGAATTTCTAATGGCTGTAGGGAACCCTGGATTTCCAGTGGAACCCCGAATTTCCAGTGGAAGCCTGGACTCAAATCCGGGTGTTCCAATGGAATCCTGGTGAGATTCCAGTGGAATCCCAGATTTCCAGTGGCTGCAGGGAAGAATCCTGGCCTCAAATCTGAATGTTCCTTTAGAACCCTGGATTTCCAGGGGCTGCAGGGAACCCCCGATTTCCAGGGGAACCCCAAATTTCCAGTGGAACCCTGGCCTTAAATCTGGGCATTCCAATGGAATCCTGGATTTCCAGGGGCTGCAGGGAACCCTGGATTTCCAATGGAACCCCGAATTTCCAGTGGAAGCCTGGACTCAAATCCGGGTGTTCCAATGGAATCCTGGTGAGATTCCAGTGGAATCCCAGATTTCCAGTGGCTGCAGGGAAGAACCCTGGCCTCAAATCTGGGTGTTCCAGCAGCACCCCAGATTTCCAGTGCTTGCAGGGAAGATCCCTGGCCAGGTTCCAGTGGAACCCTGGATTTCCAGGACCCTGGCCAGGCTGCCCTGGCTGTAATCAGGAGCAGGATCTGTTCCACCATCCATATTCATGATTCCGTGGCCAGCTGCCGCCCTGAGTCCCTGGGATTGTTTGCTGGGAATGTGGGATGCAGCCCCTGGAAAGGGAGAGCTGGGAATGCTCAGGGCATTCCCCATCCCCTGCTGGAAACCAGTGGCTGCCCAGTTTGTATTTATGTGTTATTATGTATTATTTTATATATAATTATATCTCATTTAAATAATATCTTATTTTTATATTATTACATATTGTTTTAATATAATAAACATTATAAAATTTTAAGTATTTTAAATATTTATGTATATTATTATATACTTTATAATAGTTTTATATTTATAAACCCAGTTTGGACTGGGTTTAATGGCACAGGGCTGGTTCATGGAAAATGTCACAGGAAAAAAACCCTGATCCTTGCTAGAGCTTGGGGGCTCTTAGTACATGGCTGAGGCCACTAATACTTAGTATTTCCAATATTTCCATTAATATTTAGTAATTCCAAGTACCATTATTTAGTATTTCCAATACTTCCACTAATACTTAGTATTTCCACTAAAACTTCATCTTTCCAAATGCTAATATTTAGTATTTCTGATAATTCCACTAATTCTTAGTATTACCAATACTTCCATTAATATTTAGTATTTCCAAGTACTAATACCTAGTATTTCCAATATTTACCCATTCCCTTGATTAAGAGCACCCATTCCCTCAATTAACACCCTCAATTAACAGCACCCATTCCCTTGATTTACAAACAGCACCCATTCTCTCAATTAACAGTACTCATTCTCTCAATTAATTAACAGGACCCATTCCCTCAATTAACAGGACCCATTCCTTCAATTAATTAACAGCACCAATTCCCTTGATTAACAGCACCCATTCCCTCAACTAACAAACAGCGCCCATTCCCTAAATTAATTAACAGCACTGATTCCCTTGATTAACAGTGCCCATTCCCTCAATTAATACCTTCAATAACAGTGCCCATTCCCTCAATTAACAGCACCCATTCCCTCTATTAACAACCTCAATTAACAGCACCCATTCCCTCCATTAATTAACAGCACCCATTTCCTTGATTAACAGCGCCTATTCTCTTGATTAGCAGCGATCATTCCTTCAATGAACAGCACCCATTTCCTCTATTAACACCCTCAATGAACAGCACCCATTCCCTAAATTAACAGTGCCCCTTCCCTCAATTAATACCCTCAATGAACAACACCCATTCCCTCAATTAACAAAGAGCACACATTCCCTCAATTAACAGCACCCATTCCCTCAATTAATTAACAGCCCCCACTCCCTTGATTAACAGCACCCATTCCCTCAATTAACAAACAGCGCCCATTCCCTTGATTAATTAATAGCACCCATTCCCTCAATGAACACCCTCAATTGACAGCACCCATTCCCTCGATTAACACCCTCAATTAACAGCACCCATTCTCTAAATTAACAAACAGCGTCCATTCCTTCAGTTAACAGCACCCATTCCTTCAATGAACAGCGCCCATTCCCTCGATTAACACCCTCAATTAACAGCACCCATTCCCTCAATTAATTAACAGCCCCCACTCCCTTGATTAACAGCACCCATTCCCTCAATTAACAAACAGCGCCCATTCCCTTGATTAATTAATAGCACCCATTCCCTCAATGAACACCCTCAATTAACAGCGCCCATTCCCTGAATTGACAGCACCCATTCCCTCGATTAACACCCTCAATTGACAGCACCCATTCCCTCGATTAACACCCTCAATTAACAGCACCCGTTCCCTCAATTAATTAACAGCCCCCACTCCCTTGATTAACAGCACCCATTCCCTCAATTAACAACAGCGCCCATTCCCTTGATTAATTAATAGCACCCATTCCCTCAATGAACACCCTCAATTAACAGCGTCCATTCCTTCAATTAACAGCACCCATTCCTTCAATGAACAGCGCCCATTCCCTCGATTAACACCCTCAATTAACAGCACCCATTCTCTAAATTAACAAACAGCGTCCATTCCTTCAGTTAACAGCACCCATTCCTTCACTGAACAGCCCCCATTCCCTCAATTAACACCCTCAATGAACAGCCCCCATTCCCTCAATTAACCCCCTCAATTAACCCCCTCAATTCCCCCTCTTTCCCCCACAGAAAATCCAGCAGCTCTCCGAGGGCTCCATGTTCAGCCACGGCCTCAAGCACCTGTTCCACAGCCGGCGGCGCTCGCGGGAGCGCGACCAGCAGGGCTCGCAGGAGCCGGCCACCCCGGGCCCACCGACAGCCACCACCTCGTGCACACCCCACGGCGTGGCCTCGGACCACGAGTCCCCGGACGAGAAGGAGCGCTCCCCGGAGATGCACCGCGTGTCCTACGCCGTGTCCCTGCACGACCTGCCCGCCCGGCCCACGGCCTTCAACCGCGTGCTGCAGCAGATCCGCTCGCGGCCCTCCATCAAGCGCGGCACCAGCCTGCACGGCGCCGGCCGCCGCGCCAAGAGCGGCTCGCTGGAGCCCCAGAAGGGCAGCCCCCACCTGGGCCGCAAGGCCCCCCAGGACAGCGGCCTCACGGCCATCCTGCACCAGCACCAGGGCAGGCCCAGGTCGTCCTCCACCACGGACACGGCCATCCTGCTGGCTGAGGGAGGGGCTGTCTACCTGCTGGCTGAGGATGGTGAGGGGCTGGCGGATAAGGTAGGAATGGGGCGTCTTGGAGGGGTTGTGTTGGAGGAAAGGGGGGGGTCTGGAGAGGTTTTGGGGCTCTGCACAGATCCCTGGTGGGGTGCAGGCAGTGGGGTCAGGCTTTGCTGCTGCAGCGAGGGGCTGGCAGATAAGGTAGGGATGGAGCGCTTTGGAGGGGTTGTGCTGGAGGAAAGGGGTGTCTGGAGGGGTTTTGGGGGTCTGTACAAGTCCCTGGTGGGGTGCAGACATAGCAGGGTCAGGCTTTGCTCCCAGGTCCTTGTCCACCACGGACACGGCCATCCTGCTGGCTGAGGGAGGGGCTGTCTACCTGCTGGCTGAGGATGGTGAGGGGCTGGCGGATAAGGTAGGGATGGGGCGTCTTGGAGGGGTTGTGTTGGAGGAAAGGAGGGTTTGGAGGGGGTTTGGGGGTCTGGAGGCATTTTGGGGGTCTGTACAAGTCCGTGGTGGGGTGCACACAATGGGGTCGGGCTTTGCTCCCACAGCGAGGGGCTGGCAGATAAGGTAGGGATGGGGCATCTTGGAGGGGTTGTGCTGGAGGAAAGGAGGGTTTGGAGGGGGTTTGGGGGTCTGGAGCAGTTTTGGGGCTCTGATCAAATCCCTGATGAGGTGCACGTAGTGGGGTCCGGCTTTGCTCCTTTGGCGAAGGGCTGGCAGATAAGGTAGGGATGGGGCGTCTTGGAGGGGTTGTGCTGGAGGAAAGGGGAGTCTGGAGGGGGCTGTCTCAGAGGAGAGGAGGGTCTGGAGGGGTTTTGGGGGTCTGGAGGGGTTTTGGGGCTCTGATCAAATCCCTGGTGTGGAGCAGGTAGTGGTGCCAGGCTTTGCTCCCAGTGACAGCGTAAGGGGACATCACCTTGGTCTGTACCTCAGGAGGCTCAGGTTGGACATGAGCAGGAATTTCCTCATGGAAAGGGCTGGAAGGGGCTGCCCAGGGGGGTTTGGAGCGCTCATCCCTGGAGGTGTCACCTGGAGGTGGCGCTGAGTGCTCAGGGTGGGTATTGGGCACAGCCTGGACTCAGTGATGCCACAGGGATTTTCCAGCCTCAGTGATTCTGGGATTCTGTGCCTGCACCTGGATTATGGAGCATGAGAACAGAGTGGGGCACCCCAAAATTCCCTTGGCATGAGGCTGTCCCTCAGGGCAGTGCTGGTGGCACCAGACAGTGGTGGCAGCCCTTGTGGAGCCTGGAGCTGCTGGAATATTGAGGCTTTTCATGGGGAGCTGAAGGCAGGGACACAATTCCCAGGGTGGGATTTGAGGGGTTAAAAAGGCCCTGGCACGACCCTGTTCCCGTGGGAT
The DNA here is from genome assembly GCF_027887145.1 of Ammospiza caudacuta. Classification (NCBI taxonomy): domain Eukaryota; kingdom Metazoa; phylum Chordata; class Aves; order Passeriformes; family Passerellidae; genus Ammospiza; species Ammospiza caudacuta. Next base: position 5,568,932 of record NC_080616.1, on the reverse strand, counting down.
GGGAGGATCCAAAGGCACCTCCAGGCTCAGCTGGCAGCTGCGATTTGGTCCCATCCCAAGATCCCAAGTGATTTTGAAACCAGTCTGTGCCAGGCTGATGGGCAGGATGGGGTTTCCATCTAGTGTTTAGTGCCATTAATTATGCAGCAGCCCAATTAGCACCTGCTGAGTTCAAGGGACAGGCGCTGAGAGGTGCTCTGGGAGCTGGGGGGGATTTTCCCTCTTGGCTTCTCCCCTTGACCTTGGGAGCTTGGGGGATTCCACACCCTGAAATGGCTCTCAGGGAAATGAAGATCCTTCTTTTTGTGCTTTTAATTCAATCCTTCTTTTTGTGTTTTTAACTCAATCCTTCTTTTTGTGTTTTTAACTCAATCCTTCCTTTTGTGCTTTTAACTCAATCCTTCCTTTTGTGCTTTTAATTCAATCCTTCCTTTTTTAATTAATTCACCTGAGAGCACCAGCAGTGAGCTGGGAAAGCTCAGCACAGTGAGGTGGCCAGGCAGGCTCTGACAGGGACACGGGAATGTGGTCCCAAGGATAAAATTGTCACTGTGTCATCAGCTTTCCAAAAATCTCCTCTCCCCAAATCAGGACACCCCAATCCTTCCCTGCTCCTCCCTTCTGGAATGTCCCAAGTGATGAGGAGCATCAGGTTGTTCATTTGAGCATCTGCAGCCAAATTTTCTTCCTCTTGGCCTCCTCTGGGGCATGGCCCGTGTCCCTGCCTTGCCAGGACCCCAATCCCACTGGAATTATGGCCAAAACCTCAATCCCACTGGGACAGAAGCATCCAGAGCAGATCCCTGTCCCCTCCCAGAGCAGCCCAGAAAGGGGATGAATAATTAACTGCATATGACACAAAGAGTAATAAGGAGAGAGACAACACCTTTGTGAGGCAGTGGAAAAATAACTTATTTAGAGAAACACGAGCCCTGTGATATTCCCGAGCCGGATTGGTTTTCCAGGAGCCCTCAGGAGCCTCCTGCCTGCAGCAAAGCAGCTCCTTTTCCTCAGGGATGGGCTCCAGAGGGGGGTTGGCACCATCCCTGCCTTGTCCCCAAGGATGTGGCACCTCCTCCCTGTTCCCCATCCCTTTGGGAGCCCCATGGGATGCTCGGGGATCCTGGGAAAGAGCCATTCCCACCTCCCCACACACAAATTTCATGCTGAATTTTCCACCCGTTCCATGAGGAGCAGATGCTGGAGGGTCCCTCGTGGGATCGCTCAGTCTCAGCAAGTGCTTTTTGAACAGCTATTGGGGATTTTTTTTTTTTTCTTCCCTTTTAATTTTTCTTGTTCAATTAATTAAGCTCCTGCAGTTTTTCACCCCGTGGACCTTACACAAAATTCCTCCTCCCTGTAGCCCCTGATTCTCCCCAGGAGCAGCCTGTGGTGACAGGGGACATCCAGAGGGGCTCAGTGGGACCATGGGACAGTGACAGGGGACATCCAGAGGGGCTCAGTGGGACCATGGGACAGTGACAGGGGACATCCAGAGGGGCTCAGTGGGACCATGGCACAGTGACAGGGGACATCCAGAGGGGCTCAGTGGGACCATGGAACAGTGACAGGGGACATCCAGAGGGGCTCAGTGGGACCATGGAACAGTGACAGGGGACATCCAGGGGGGCTCAAGGGGCTCAGTGGGACCATGGCACAGTGACAGGGGACATCCAGAGGGGCTCAGTGGGACCATGGCACAGTGACAGGGGACATCCAGTGTCGGTGCCAGTGCTCGCCGCGAGGCCGTGCTGCCGGCCCGTGTGACAGTGGCAGTGTCGGTGTCGGTTCCGGTGCCCGCCGCGAGGCCGTGCTGCCGGCCCGTGTGCCGGTGCCAGTGTCGGTGTCGGTGTCGGCCCGGGGGAGGCGGCGGCAGGGCGGGCACACACGGCAGCGCGCTGCGAGCTTTCTGCTGATCTCCCTAATCCCCTGCTGGTGACCCGCCAGGCACAGGGGCGGGCACTCGGGAATTAGCGAGGCCCCGGTGCCGGCAGCAGCGGCCGGGGGTGCCCCCGGTGCCCCGGGGCTCAGCCGGTGCCGGTGCTGGCGGGGCGCGTCGGCCCCGGGGCGCGGCCGGAGCTGGAGCGGGGCGGCCGCGGGGTGCTGTGCCTGGCGCTGCCCGGGAGCTGCACGGACTGCGGGGACTGCGGCATGGTGCACGTGCAGGTGGGCACCGGGGGCACCGGGGTGGGGAATGGGCCGGGGGGAGCGGCGGCCGTTAGAGGGCGGCGTTACCGGTGACCGTCCGTCCGTCCGTCCTTCTCTCCATCTGTCTGTCCGTCCGTCCGTCCCTCCTTCTCGCCATCCGTCCCTCCCTCTCTCCGTCTGTCCCTCTCTCCATCCATCTGTCCGTCCGTCCCTCCCTCTCTCCATCTGTCCGTCCGTCCCTCTCTCCGTCCGCGCTCCCCGCCTCCTTCTCCCCGCGTCCCTTAGGACTGCACCCGTCACCAGCGTCCCCAGTGTCACCAGAGTGTCCCCAGCGCGGGTCCTCACCCCGGTCCGGACCCGCCGAGTGTCCCCCCCCGGCAGCGAGGGCCCGGACCCCTCCGTGTCCCTCCACAAGTGACAGCGCCAGCTGCCGCCGCTGTCCCCGCTCCGTGCCCCTCCCCTGGCAGCTGCTTCTCCTGTGAGGCACCGGGGGCACAGGGGCCTCCTGCCCCACCTCAGACCGGCTCTGAGCTCTGAGCCCCCCGTTTTTAATTAATTAAGCTCCTGCAGTTCTGCCTTCCCCTTCCCTGCGCTGGGTTTTCACCCTGCCAAAGCCTGGCACACAAAGTTCCTCCCCCCTGCACCCCCTAGTTTCCCCCAGGAGCAGCCTGTGGTGACAGGGGACATCCAGAGGGGCTCAGTGGGACCATGGGACAGTGACAGGGGACATCCAGAGGGGCTCAGTGGGACCGTGGGACAGTGACAGGGGACATCCAGAGGGGCTCAGTGGGACCATGGGACAGTCTGGGAGTTTGGTGCTGGCTGCCAGTTCTGCCTGGGCTTTGTGGTTCACCCCAAAAGCAGCACTGCCAAGCACCTGGGGTTCCCACACTGGGGACAAACCTTCCTTTTATGGGATCACAACCCAAAAGTGCCATTTTCTGCTCCAAACTCCTCTCTCTGTGCCCCTGTCCCCATCCTAGCAGAGTGACCACAGTGTCCTGGGGGGTGACCTGTCCCTGCAGCCCCAGCCCTGCCTCAAGGGCAGCAGCCCTCGGGACACAGGGCAGGATTCATCCTGCTAAATTTAGCCTCCCCCCGGCTCAGCGGCTATATCGGGGCCAGAGGGATTACAGGGAGCAGGGAGAAATGCAGGGAGAAACCCGGAGTTCCTGAGCACACAGCCCGGGGTGGCCGTGCCCCGTGGGGACAGAGGGGTTTGGGGTGGCTGGGAGGCCATGGGGTGGCTCAGGGATGGCAGGGATGGTTCATGTCCCCTGCCCGGGGGTGTCAGGGGAGGTGCTGTCCCCTGTGCCCAGGGAAGGTTCCTGTCCCCTCTCCAGGGATGTCAGAGAGGGTTCTGTCACCTGCCCAGGGACATCAGGGAGGGTTCGTGTCCCCTGCCCAGCTCAGCTGCCTTTGGTTCCTGTGGGTGGATGTGGTTTCTCCTTCCTACAGCTCCGGTTACCTGGGCTCAGCCATCCTCTGGGATGATGATGATGATGATGATGATGATGATGATGACGACGACAATGACACAGGGCAGTGTGAGGCTTGGCCCCACATCTAACCCCGGGCAGAATTCCCCCAGGCAGGAGCTTTCCCTCGCTTGCTGCCTCAGTTTCCCCATTGGAATACAGAGCCAGCCCATCCCTGAGTTGGGTGAAGTCTCTTGGACCTCAGGAGGAATTTCTGGCACATCCTCCCCTCTCTCTCAAGGGTTAAAATCCCAGGGAAGGAGGTGAAAAAGGCCAAAAGGAACAGAGGGGGTGGGGTAAAGCTGTCACCCCTGCACCCCCCAACCCTGGGACATCCCTTTGGCACCTGGATCCCAAGGGTGCAGAGACCCTACAAATACCAGAGGTTTTGGGGATTTTTGGGAGGTTTTTGGGGTCCTGACCAGGAAATGAAGGTGTGAGAGTCCAGCTGAGCTCCCACTCCCCACCTCCACCTCCCCACGTGTGGCAGGGGGATGAGGGGATGAGTCTGAGGCAAGGCTGGGAGCACTGGGATGTAGAGACCCTAAAAATACCAGAGATTTGGGGATTTTGGGGGGATTTCTGGGTGTCTGACCAGGAATTGGAGGTGCGAGAGTGCAGCTGAGCTCCCACTCCCCACCTCCACCTCTCCACGTGTGGCAGAGGATGAGTCTGAGGCAAGGCTGGGAGCACTGGGGTGTAGAGACCCCCCAATTACCAGGGGATTTGGGAGATTTTGAGGGATTTTTGGGGGGTTTTGGGGTTCCTGACCAGGAATTGGAGCTCCAGGTGAGCTCCCACTCCCCACCTCCACCTCTCCACGTGTGGCAGGGGAATGAGGGGATGAGTGTGAGGCAGGGCTGGATGCTGGGAGCTCCTTCCCGCACTCCCGTTGGGATGAGCGCTTCGGAGCGAGCAGATAATAGCTGGAAAGACAAAGACACCCGAGATTGCTGCTTAATTAATTCAGGAGGAGAAGAATATCAGACTCTGCTACTGATTCACCCCTCGTGAAGGAGACATCGTGTTCCTCCTCAGCCTGGCTGACATATGGCTGTTGATTGCAGCCCACCAGCAGCTCCCGCTCCCGGCAGGATCCCGGGGGATTTGGGGGTGGTGCAGGGCAGGATTTGGGGTGCAGGGCACGATTTGGGGTGCAGGGTTTGTGATCTCTCCAGCTCACCCCTGCTGCTCTGGGCTGTCAGCGGGATTTGGCTCCAGGGTCCTGTCTGTGGCTCCTCACCTGGCTTGGGGTTGTGGTTTGGTCTCTTTCTGCTTCTCCCTCAAATTCTCAGTGCAGAAGATCCCCAAAAATTCCCCCCTGGCTGCACAAAGCCTGTGGTTTGGTCTCTCCATGTTTCCCCCTCAAATTCTCAGTGCAGAAGCTCCCAAAAATCCCTCCCTGGCTGCACAAACCCTGTGGCTCAGCCTTTCCCTGTTTCCCCCTCAAGTTCTCTGTACAAAGCTCCAAAAATCCCCCCCTGCTGCACAAACCCTGTGGCTTGGCCTTTCCGTGCTTTCCCCCTCAAATCCTCCATGCAGAAGCTCCAAAAATCCCCCTCTGGCTGCACAAACCCTGCTGGAGGTTCTGAGCTGCTGGGTGGGTTAATGCTGTGTCAGGGTCACTCCCTCCAGGGAAAACAGCAGCAGGAATTTTTCCAAATATTCTCCAAGCGTGGGCAGGGCCCTGGATGGCTTCAGCACTGAATTGTCCTTTCAGAGCTGTCCCTGTGAGCCCAGGGCTCACTGAATTGTCCCTCAGAGCTGGCCCTACAAAGCCCAAGGGACAGAAGGGACAGGCCCAGCTCGGAGGATGTGGTGTGAAATTAGGAAATGCCACGTTCTGCATGGCATGGAGACCCAAGGGAGAATCCCGGGATCTTTCCATGTGTAAAACAGCTTTTCTCAAGTGGCCTGAGCCTTGTGGGATGGTGGCAGTGTCCCAGCTGTGATGAGGACAGGCAGCAGTGGTGGATGTTTGTTTATTTGTTTGTTTTTTGGTTTGTTCCCTTTGGGAAATGCTTGGTGGTGCTGTTTGTTCTCCTGGCACTCTTGGAGGTTTGGGGTTGCACCCCAGCCTGTTCCTGCTCCCCCCCAGCCTGTGCTGCTCCTCCTTGGAGCCTCCTCTGCCCCTCCGGCTCCTCGGCCATGGGAGAGGGAGAGGATCCAGCTCTGCCCTCCCAAACCCTGCCCTGGCAAAGGACACTGCTCCTAAATCCTCTGCTGGGTGGTTTTGCAATGATTTGTTAACCCTGGGCCCTTCAGCAGCTGCAATTTTGGTTTTTTTACAATTATTTGTTAACCCTGAGCCGTTCAGCAGCCACGATTTTGTTGTTTTTAATGATTTGTTAACCCTGGACCCTTCAGCACCTACAATTTTGTTTTTTTACAATAATTTGTTAACCCTGGGCCCTTCAGCACCTACAATTTTGTTTTTTACAATAATTTGTTAACCCTGGGCCCTTCTGCAGCTCCAATTTTATTGTTTGCAGTGATTTGTTAACCCTGGGCCGTTCAGAGCGAGGCTTTTTGTTGTTTGCAATGATTTATTTCCCTTTCCCTCGTGCTGGGGAGCTGGGAGCAGATGTTCTCCTGGCAATCCAGCACCTGAGGACCTCAATAAGTCCCAGAAATGCTCTCCGGGGCTCCTTGCAGCAGCCTGCCCATGCTGGCTCTTCCTGAACATCCCAACCTTTATCAAGTCCTCACTCCAAACCCAAACTCCAAACATCCCAACCTTTATCAAGTCCTCCCCAAATTCCTGCTGCTCCATCTTTCCAGGAACAGGGTCTGTGAGCTGGCAGGGGCTGTGGGCACACCGTGGTTCCCCCTCAGATGGGTGAACCCCTCAGTTCCCAGCCCCAAAAACCACATTGGGGAAGCAGCAGGGCTCCAGGGCCAGCCCCAGCAGCTTCAGGAGGGAAGTGGCCAGCAGGGAGGTGCTTTCCACCGGGTGCTGTGCAGCTGCTGGTCCTCATGCCCTGCTGAGACAGCACAAGAGCTGCGGGAAGTGGTGGGGAGTGACCTCTGCCTGCCGTGCTGAAAGCAGAAGTGATGCTGTGGCAGAAACCAGGACCGAGCTCTGGTCACACCAGGGGCACCCACGGGGCTGGGCCAGGCTGTGAGCCACCCGTTTTTATGGGATCACGACCCAAAAGTGCCATTTTCTGCTCCAAACTCCTCTCTCCATGCCCTGTCCTGGGGAGGGACCTCCATCCACCCCTGGCACCCAGGGATGGGCCAGGAGCCCACCTGGGAGGAGAGGAGCCCTGGGTGATACCAGTGCCGTCTCCACGGTGTCACCAACCAGCCCCAGTGCCATCCCCACTGTGTCACTGTCCGTCCCCAGGGGCGGCTCTGCGGTGTCACCAACCATACCCAGTGCCATCCCCATGGTGTCACCATCCATCCTTGGGGGCAGCTCCGCGGTGTCACCATCCATGCCCGGTGCCATCCCCACGGTGTCACTGCCCAGCCCTGGTGCCATCCCCACACTGTCACTGTCCATCCACGGAGGCAGCTCTGCAGTGTCACCTCCCGGCCCCAGGGGCAGCTCTGCGGTGTCACCTCCCCTCCCCTGGTGCCGTCCCCACGGTGTCACCTCCCCTCCCGAGGGGCAGCTCTGCGGTGTCACCTCCCAGCCCCGGTGCCATCCCCACGGTATCACCTCCTGGCCCTGGGGCAGCTCTGCGGTGTCACCTCCCGGCTCCGTGTGACACTCTCAGGGATCTCTGCCCTGGCACGGCTGAGCGTGGCACGGTAGGCACGGCTGGGTTTGGGTGGAATTTCCAGGGAATCCGCGTTTCCCTGTGCCTGTGGGGATGGATGGGGGCGTGGAAGAGGACGAGGATTTTGGTGCCGGGTGGTGGCAGAACGGGGTCAGTGCCACCCCCGCTCTTATGAGGTGACAGGGACAGACCCAGATCCTGGTTTAGGACACCTCCTGGTGCTGGCACGTGTGCCTCATTCCCGGTTTTTAACTCAGGCTCGAGTGCCTCATTCTCGGTTTTTAACTCAGGCTCCTTGCTCAATTTCAGTATTATTTTTTTCCCGACTGTTTCCACTCGCGTTTTTCCTTTCTGGACGCCTCCCCACGCCTTTCCCCGGCTCTTCTGTCCCTCTCTGTGACACAGCCGATGCCAAGAGCCCGTCCCGACCTCCTGCGTCAGGGCACGGCAGCGTACGGGGCTGGAGGCGTGTGAATATCCCGGCACGGGGATTCGGGGGGGTTTGGCATTACAGCCCCGAGAGCTCGGGCCGGCTGAGCGCTGTAAACAGCTCGGGCAGATTTCCTGAGCCGGCAATCCCGGCGGAGCGAGCGCCTCCCCGTCCCTGTGCGCCGGGAGCAGCGGGGAGCGCTCGGGGAACGGTACCGGGAACGCTCCGGGAACCGCGGGGAGCGCTCCGGGAGCGGCACCGGGAACAGCACCGGGAGCGCGGGGAGTGCTCGGGGAACGGAACCGGGAGCCGTGAGGAGCGTTCCGGGAACGGTACCGGGAACGGCACCAGGAACCGTGGGGAGCGCTCCGGGAACGGCACCGGGAACTGCGGGGAGCGCTCGGGGAACGGCACCGGGAGGGGCACCGGGAACGACCTCGGGGAGCGCTCCGGGAACGGCACCGGGAGCGCTCCGGGAATAGCACCGGGAAGCGCTCCGGGAACCGCGGGGAGTGCTCGGGGAACACTCCAGGAACCGCGGGGAGCTCTCCGGGAACGGTACCGGGAGAGCTCCGGGAGCGGCACCGGGAACCGCGGGGAGCGCACCGGGGATGCGGGGCCGGCCCTAACGGGATCTACGAGAGGTTTCTTCTCCCTCCCCGCTGCTCCTCCCGGAGCCAACCCTAACGGGGTCTACGAGCGGCTTCTCCTCCTCCTCCCGCCCCGCTGCTCCCCAAACCCTCGCTGCCCCCCGCTGCTGGGCCGGCAGTCCTGCATGGCAGCGCTGCCAGCCTTGGGGACACTGCGGGGACACGCCAGCTAGCCCCGGGGCAGCCCAGCCCTGCCCGCCATGGAGGTAGGTCCTGGCACATTTTGAGGTTTGGGTAAAACGATGGGCAGAGAGACCCACGGGGGTTTTGGTGCCGCCGTTCCTCGGGGATTGAGAGCAGAGAGTGAAACCCCCCAGCGCCATCAGTGCCGGGTGGGGAACTGCTGCAGCTGGAAGGCTGAACGCTAATCCCTGCATTATGTAAGGAAAATTATTGTCAGGCTGGTGGAGAAGGCGTGCAGGGAGCTGCTGGCAGCCCGTGGTGCCCATCCAGGGGTGGCACAGGGTGGGCACAGGGCAGTGCCAGCCCTGGGCACTGCTGGAGGGAGGGTGGGGATTGTGACTCAGGGCTCCTGCTGCTGTTTTCAACACCTGGGCTGGGTCTGGTGGGAACAACAGCTCAGCTTGGGGAGGCACAGGGCTGAGAGCCCGTGTAGGGACAGGGACAGGACACTCGTGGTGTCCCCAGTGACACTGGGCAGTGACCCTAGTGGGGACGGGGACAGGACACTCGTGGTGTCCCCAGTGACAGTGACCGGCTCAGGGGATGCTGTGCTGGAAAAATGCTCTGAGAAACAAAATAACTGCCCCAAAATCCCCCTCCCCATGTCCATCACACCCCTGCATTTCTGTGCTGGCCATGGTCTCTCCCTGGTGGCATTGCAGGGCCACCAAGTGCCCCAGGCAGGTGACACTTGTGCGGGGGAGCTGTCAGGTCAGGGCAGCAGCTCCCCGGGTCTGCCCTGGATTTGGCAACACTTGTTCTGGTTTTTTCCTTGCTGGAAGGTGCTCATGGTTCCTTCCCAGGGCTGTTGTGTCCCTGGGATGGATTCCAGGCAGGAATCACAGCGATACTTTGTAGGGAAGGTCCTTGCTCGGGGTGGATGCAGCCAGGGCTCATCCCCAGCACAGAAACCAGAACAGTTCAGGGGGGGATGTCAGCACCTCCAGAACTCTGCTCTGAACTTTGCAATAATTGTGCAATTCCTTGAGAATGGGGTTAAAGCCAGGCGTGGATGTGCTGGGACAGCCATGGCCCCAAATTGGGTTGACAGCCCCGAGTTGTGGTGACAGCCTCAAGCTGAGGGGACAGCCCTGAGCTTGGGGACACAGCCTCGAGTGGGGGACATGGCCCTAAGTGGGGACACAGCTCTGAGGTGGGGACACAACCTCGAGTTGAAGGGACAGCTTCAAGCTGGGGTGACATCCCCAAGCTGAAGGGACAGCCCTGAGCTGGGGGGACATCCCCGACCTGGAGAACACAGCCTCAAGCTGGGTGACATTTCCGAGCTGGGGTGACATCCCTGACCTAGGGGACACAGCCCTGAGCTGAGGGGACATCCCCGAGCTGTGGTGACAGCCCTAACCTAGGGGACACAGCCCTGAGATGGAGTGACATCTCCAAACTGGGGGGACAGCCCTGAGGTGGGGGGACATCCCTGAGCTGAGGTGACAGCCCCGATCTGGGGTGACATCCCCAAACTGGGGGACCAGCCCCAAGCTGAGGGGACAGCCCTTAGCTGGGGTGACATCCCCAAGCTGAGGGGACATCCCCAAACTGGGGTGACATCCCTGAGCCTGGAGTGACATCCCCAAACTGGGATAACATTCCCAATCTGAGGTGACATCCCCAAAGTGGGGTGACATCCCCACACTGAGGGGACATCCCCAGCTGCCCCTGTGCCCATCTCTCCCCATCCTGCAGCCCCATTACCCCAGCCCTGCCCACTGTGAGCCCAGTTTGTGCTCAGCCCGAGCCTTTTGCAGCTCTCAGCTCGGCTGGGCTCAGCTCTGCTGCTCAGAACCATTTCCCCGCCCTCGTCCTGCACTCCTCCCTGCTCTGCCCTCCCAGCCTGGTGCAAAGCAAGCTCTGCAAAGCAGGGTTTCCACCATCAGGATCAATTCCCTTTCATCCTGTGCCTGCCAGCGGGTTTGCTGCGTGTAGGGAAAGTGTGGCTGTTCCTAATCCCCCCTTAAATCCCCTGCACAGTTGCTGGGATTTAGCAGGCAGGGCCTGTTAATGCTCCAGGGATCCACATTGGTTTTTCTGGTGGGGTTGTTTTCGAAGCCATGCTCTGATTTGCCTTCCCCAGCGTGGCAGCGAGCAGGATTTCAGCCCTGCCCATCCCAGATGGAATCCTGTGGATAAATCACGGAATTCCAGAATGGTTTGGGTTGGGAGGGGCCATAAAACCCATCCAGTGCCACCCCTGCCATGGGCAGGGACTCCTTTCACCCCCCAACCCAGCCTTGCACGCTTTTAGGGATGGAGCAGTCACAGATTCTCTGGGAATTCCATCTCACCCCCCTCACAGGCAGGAATTCCAAAATTCCCATCTAAATTTCCAAAGATCCCATCTGAATTTCAAAAAATCCCATCTGAATTTCCAAAATTCCCGTCTAAATTTCCAAAAATCCCATCTGAATTTCCAAAATTCTCGTCTGAATTTCCAGAATTCCCATCTGAATTCCCATCTGAATTCCCATCTGAATTTCCAGAATTCCCATCTGAATTTCCAAAATTCCCATCTGAATTTCCAAAATTCCCGTCTGAATTTCCAAAAATCCCATCTGAATTTCCAAAATTCCCGTCTGAATTTCCAGAATTCCCATCTGAATTCCCATCTGAATTTCCAAAATTCCCATCTGAATTTCCAAAATTCCCGTCTGAATTTCCAAAGATCCCATCTGAATTTCCAAAATTCCCATCTGAATTTCCAAAAATCCCATCTGAATTTCCAAAATTCCCGTCTGAATTTCCAGAATTCCCATCTGAATTCTCATCTGAATTTCCAGAATTCCCATCTGAATTTCCAAAATTCCCATCTGAATTTCGAAAATTCCTGTCTAAATTTCCAAAGATCCCATCTGAATTTCCAAAAATCCCATCTGAATTCCCATCTGAATTCCCATCTGAATTTCCAGAATTCCCATCTGAATTTCCAAATTCCCATCTAAATTTCCAAAAATCCCATCAGAATTTCCAAAAATCCCATCTAAACCTCCCTTTTTTTCCCAATCCAAAAGATTGGCTTTACAGAGGGCAGCTCCCTGTTTGGAAACAGAATTTCAGCAACTTTTCCCCTCCCCTCCCCAGTGGGTGTTTCCCCTTTGGGATTTTCCAGAGCTGCCTTTTTCCTTTGCCACGGTCACTTTTTCCCTTTTTTGTCCAGAGAATTGTACATCTGGGCTAAAAGTCTGTTTCCTGCTGTTTCTAATTTCTGCCTGGTGATAAGAAACCAAAGCAAAAAAAAAAAACCCTCGGTGGAGGGCCCAGCCTAAAAATAGCCTGGGAGTGGGGTCTGAAAACCACAAGTTTGTTATGACTTCATTTTTATTTTTATTTTTTTTTAAGAAAATTGCTGAATCCAGCTGGGATTGGCCTTTTGCTCCCATCTTGCTCCGTCCCTGCTGCAGTGAGGAGACAGGAAAAGCTTTCGGGTGAAGCTGAGATGAAATCCCAACACCCCCAGACTCCCAGCAGGACACAAAAAACAGGGAAAAAAAAAATAAAAAAGGAGATGGAATAGAATAACAGGAGGGTTCTGGCTTTTCCAAGCCCCTGCTCCAGATGGGATTGCTCCCAAGCAGCATCTTGAGAGAACATTGCTCCCTGTTCCCCCCTGCATTTCCTGGTGATAATAACACACTCCCAGGCAGTGATCCCACAGCTTTATCCCTATTAAAGGGTCACTCGGGGAAAGTGGGATGGAAATGAGAAATTATTCAGGTCTGCCAAGAGTATTTAACTTTCAAGCAGCTCTTAATTAGAAGCCAGGAGCCATTTACACAACCAGGGAGGGTTTTGCATAAGAATCTGCATATAAAACCCAGCAACTGAGAAGATTTAGGGTTTTATTTTATTTTTTTTTTTTTCCCCCAACTGGCCAAGCAGCACATCCAGGTTGGAGAGCACGAGGCAGGGCCTGGGTTGCGGTCCAGGCTCTCCAAATTGTGGCTTCAGGAGAGCGATTTCCTCTCTCCCAAAGCTCCAGTTTTGCCGTCTGTAAAACGGAATTTTGGCATTTGTCCGAATTCCCTGCGGTGGCAGCTGGTGTTTGCAGGAGGAGCTTGGCACTGCCAGGTGAGGGAGCTTGGGGAGGCAGAGGAGTCCCCGCACCTGCAGCTCTGGGAGCTGGAGCTGTCCCCAGCCTCCCAAAAATTGGGATTAGGGTGGAAAACTTTGGGGTGAAAGCAGGACTGAAACACCTCCAGGCTGCTCAATCTGGGCTACTTTGGGGAGAGATTTGGGGATGAATCCTGGTTTTCCTCACTCCTTTTCCCTGCCTGGCTGGAGAAATCCCATCTGTGCACCAGGTGAGGGTGGAGAGGCAGAGCCAGTGGCTGCTCCTTGGTGAATTCCACTGGGGAAATCCAGCCCTGAACCCCAACTGGGGCCAGGGATTGAGCAACTGCTGTGCTCTTTTACTGGGGTGTTTCTGGGGATCAACTGAGATGGTTCTGGGGTCAACTGGGGAGTTCCTGGGATCAGCTGGAGTATTCCTGGGATGACCTCGTTGTTCTTGGGATTACATGGTGTGCTCCTGGCGTCACCTGGTGTGTCCCTGGGATCTACTGGTGTGTTACTGGGATCAACTAGTGTGTTCTTGGGTAACCTGGTGTGTTATTGGGATCAACTGGGGTGTTTCTGGGGTCACCTGGTACATTCCTGGGATCAGCTGGGGTGTTCTGGGATCACCTGGTTGTCCTTGAACTTACCTGGAGTGTTCCTGGGATCAACTGGGATGTTCCTGGGATCTACTGAGATGTTCTTGGGATCACCTGGTGTGTTCCTGGGGTCACCTGGTGTGTTATTGAGGTCAACTGGGTTGTTTCTGGGATCACCTGGGATGTTCCTGGGGATCAACTGAGCTCTCCCTGGGATCAACTGGGGAGTTCCTGAGATCAACTGGTGTGTCCCTGAGGATCAACTGCTGTGTTCCTGTGTCCCTGGGGATCAGCTGGTGTATTCCTGGGATTCCAGCAGTGCTGGCATACTTGGGAAATCTCCAACCAACCCCAAAACTCCCCCAACCTCTCTAGTTAATTATACTTCTGAGTCTTCTGTGCATCCCAAGCCCATTTCTGGAGTTTCTCCTCCCTCCCTTGAGCATCTCCTTTTCCTTTTTCTTCCCCTCCTGCTGGACAAGGGCGACGTGACCACACTGAACCTGCCTGGGATCAACTGGGGTGTTCTGGGATCAACTGGGAGGTTCTGGGATCAACTGGGGAGTTCCTGGGATCATCTGGGGTGTTCTTGGGTAACCTGGTGAGTGCCAGGGATCACCTGGGGTGTTCCTGGAATCACCTGGGATGTTCCTGGGATCAACTGGTGTGTCCCTGAGGATCAGCTGGTGTGTCCCTGGGATTCTAACAGTGCTGGCAAATCTCCAACCAACCCCAAAATTCGCCCAGCCTCTCCAGTTAATTATCTCATTCCTCTTCCGTGCATCCCCAGCCTGGTTCTCTCCTGTCTCCTCCCATTTCTGGACTTTTTCCTCCCTTCCCTGAGTATTCCTTTTCCTTTTTCTCCCCCTCCAGCTGGACAAGGGCGACGTGACCACCCTGAACCTGCCGGCGGGCGCCGGGGGGCATGGTGACACCGACGGCCCCGTGTGCCTGGACGTGCCCGATGGCACCCCCGACCCTCAGCGCACCAAAGCCGCCATCGAGCACCTGCACCAGAAGATCCTCAAGATCACGGAGCAGATCAAGATCGAGCAGGAGGCGCGCGACGACAACGTGGCCGAGTACCTGAAGCTGGCCAACAACGCCGACAAGCAGCAGGCGTCGCGCATCAAGCAGGTGTTCGAGAAGAAGAACCAGAAGTCGGCGCAGACCATCGCGCAGCTGCACAAGAAGCTGGAGCACTACCACAAGAAGCTGAAGGAGATCGAGCAGAACGGCCCCAGCCGCCAGCCCAAGGATGTTTTCCGGGACATGCACCAAGGGCTGAAGGACGTGGGCGCCAACGTGCGCTCCAGCATCAGCGGCTTCAGCGGCGGCGTGGTGGAGGGCGTCAAGGGCGGCCTCTCGGGGCTCTCGCAGGCCACGCACACGGCCGTGGTGTCCAAGCCGCGCGAGTTCGCCAGCCTGATCCGCAACAAATTCGGCAGCGCCGACAACATCGCGCACCTCAAGGACACGCTGGACGACGGGCACCCCGAGGAGGCCTCGCGCGCGCTGAGCGGCAGCGCCACGCTGGTGTCCAGCCCCAAGTACGGCAGCGATGACGAGTGCTCCAGCGCCACCTCGGGCTCTGCCGGCGGCAGCAACTCGGGGGCAGGCCCCGGCGGCTTGGGGAGCCCCAAGTCCAACACGCTGGACAGCCACCACAACAACTTCGACACCATCCTGGAGGAGCTGCGCGAGATCAAGGACAGCCAGTCGCACCTGGAGGACTCCATGGAGGACCTGAAGGCGCAGCTGCAGAGGGATTACACCTACATGACCCAGTGCTTGCAGGAGGAGCGATACAGGTAGGGCTGGAGGTGTCACCCATGGTGGCTCTTTGGGGACACGGGGAGCTGCGGCTCTCGTCACTGCCAGACGATCTTGAGAGGTTTTCCCACAAGCAGGGGAGGGTGGGATGGGCTGGAGGACTCCATGGAGGATGTGAAGGCCCATCTGCAGACCTGCATGACCCAGTGCTTGCAGGAGGAGCGATACAGGTAGGGCTGGGTGGGTGGCAGGGGAGGTGTCATCCATGGTGGCTCTTTGGGGACCACCACCCACCCTCCTGGCCAAGAGACACGGGGAGCTGCAGCTCTTCTCACTGCCAGACGATCTTGAGAGGTTTTTCCACAAGCAGGGGAGGGTGGGAAGGGCTGGAGGACTCCATGGAGGACCTGAAGGCACAGCTGCAGAGGGATTACGCCTACATGACCCAGTGCTTGCAGGAGGATACAGGTAGGGGAGGTGTCACCCATGGTGGCTCTTTGGGGACCACCACCTGCCCTTCTAACCAAGATACATGGGGACCTGCAGCCCTCCTCACTTCCAGATGATCTTGAGAGGTTTTCCCACAACCAGAGGAGGGTAGCAGGATCTGGGTGGTGTCCCCAGTGCCAGGGGTGTCTCAGGGACATGTCCAGCCCCGCTGCCCTGCGCAGGTACGAGCGGCTGGAGGAGCAGCTGAACGACCTGACGGAGCTGCACCAGAACGAGATGACCAACCTGAAGCAGGAGCTGGCCAGCATGGAGGAGAAGGTGGCCTACCAGTCCTACGAGAGGGCTCGGGACATCCAGGTAGGGCCGTGGGAGGGCTCAGCCCGCTCTGCTCCCCCCAGGCAGGGGTGAGGGGCAGAGCCTGGGCTGGGAAGGAGGGTGAGGCAGTGGGTGGGATCCCTTCTCCAGCACCCTCCAGGTGAGGCTCTCCCTCTGCTGCTGTCACAGCAAGGGGAAGGTGGCTAAACCATGTCCCCAAAAACAGGGAATCCCAGACGGTGTGGGCTGGAAGGAACATTAAAAACCGCCCGTGGCAGGGCAGGGACACCTTCTGCTGTCACAGAGAGGGGGCAGCCACAGCTTCTCTGGGAATTCCATCCCAGGTCCTCCCCACCTTGACAGGGAGGAATCTCCTCTGTCCCTGCGCTCTATCCCTCCTTGTCCTGTCACAGCACGGCACAGCGAGTCCCCTGTGTGTGACCACAGGCTGTGACAAGCCACGTGTGGGCCAGCACAGTCCCCTTTGAGCCATCCCCCAGCAGAAACCAGAACAAAACCTCCCAACAGCAGCAGCAAAACCCCCAAATCCCTCAGGGGACATCCCTGGAGCCTCTGTCCCCGTTGTCCCCTGGCAGGAGGCTCCAGGGGGGACATCCCTGGAGCCTCTGTCCCCATTGTCCCCTGGCAGGAGGCCTCAGGGACATCCCTGGAGCCTCTGTCCCCGTTGTCCCCTGGCAGGAGGCCTCAGGGACATCCCTGGAGCCTCTGTCCCCGTTGTCCCCTTTGCAGGAGGCCGTGGAGTCGTGCCTGACGCGGGTGACCAAGCTGGAGCTGCAGCAGCAGCAGCAGCAGGTGGTGCAGCTGGAAGGGGTGGAGAACGCCAACGCCCGGGCCCTGCTGGGCAAGTTCATCAACGTCATCCTGGCCCTGATGGCCGTGCTGCTCGTCTTCGTCTCCACCATCGCCAACTTCATCACGCCGCTCATGAAGACCCGCATGCGCATCCTCAGCACCGCCCTGCTCGTCCTCTTCCTCTTCTTCCTCTGGAAGCACTGGGACTCCATCAGCTACTTGCTGGAGCACGTGCTGCTCCCCAGCTGATCCCACAGCCCCCGGGGAGTTTTGGTTTCCCGACGAGGAGAGGGACACAAAGGGGGTGAGGGTCCGGAGCCTTCTCCGTGCTCGGTTCAGCTGCAGCCCCTCCACGGCAGCCTCTTGGATCTGGGATCCCTCTGGGATGTTTGGGAAGGGTGGGGTGGGGAGCAAGGAGGAGTTTTGGAAGGCACCAGCGATTTCTGGCTTTTTCTAAAGGGTTTTGGGTGGTTTTTTTGGGGTGGTGTTTTTGAAGGTCGTGCTGAAGTCCCCAAGAAGGAGATCATCTCCAGGGGTTTCAGTTGGTGGGAAGGATTGAGCTGGACCAAAGCTGGCTCTGGGAGAACTTCCAGCAGGGAGAGGAGAGGGGTTCATTGGGGCAGGAGTTTCCCTTTCAGGAAGGAGTTTCCCTTTCAGGCAGGATTTTCCCTTTCAGGCAAAAAAGTGGCATTTTCCCCTTTGGAAAACGCCAAAAGCGGATTTTCCCCTTGGTGGCAAAAAGTCCCGGGATAGAGCAAAGGCAAAGCAGGTGGAGATGGAGGCAGCAGGGCCACGACAAACGGACACAGCAGGACACACGGGTGCCACCAGCCTGCGGCCACAGCGCGGGGCTGTGACACCGCCCGCTGTCCCCAATGTCCCCGCTGTCCCCGCAGGGCTGGGCACGGCCAGCAGCGGCACAAACCACACCCCCGCGCTGGCTCCATCCCCTGAGCTCCCAGCTCTGTGGCTTTAGTCGATCCGATCTCTTCAGGGACTCGTCCAGCCTCTGCCCCGTGTCGTGTGTGCGTGTGCGTGTGTGCGGTTTTTAATTTAATTCAATTCCAGACTCTGTTTCCATTTGTGAATCGAAGCTGGTGGGGCAGGGGGAGCAGAGGCGGCTGCTGCCCTCCAGCCCCGCCCCGGAGCACAGCATGCTGTCTCGGATGTTCTTAAATTATTTCATACCTATATATTTATGTAATATATCTATACACACATATATATAAATATATATATATAAAATACCTGCACACTCAGGGCCTCCTCTGGTGCAAACAGCAGCTGTTGAAAGCCTCAACCACTCGGCCTCAGGTGAGAATTGGGCCCTGGACATTTCCAGGGGTGATTCCCAGGACATTTGGGTGGGTTGAGGGTCCTGCTGTCACCTCCCCAGTGCTCCCAGGGCCGAGCCAGCCCTGCTGTGGCCTCACATCGGGGTCCGTGGGAGGGGATTAAAGTTTGATATCAAAGGGATATCAAAGAATCCAAGGGGATTCTCTGGGAAGGGGATACTCTGAGAAAGGGATTGGGGATGTTCTGGGAAGGGGATTATCGGGGAAGGGAATTCTCTGAGAAGGGGATGCTCCAGGAAGAGAATCCTCTGAGAAGGGGATTCTCTGGGATGGGGATACTCTGAGAAAAAGATTCTGTGGGAAGCGGATGTTCTGGAAAGGGAATGCTCCGGGAAGGGGATGCTCTGAGAAAGGGATTCCGCGGGAAGGGAATGCTCCGGGAAGAGGATGTTCCGGGAAGGGAATTCTCTGAGAAGGGGATTCTCTGGGAAGGGGACACTCTGAGGAAGGGATTCCGCGGGAAGGGGATGTTCTGGGAGGGGGATTATCGGGGAAGGGGATGCTCCGGGAAGGGGATCCTCTGGGATGGAAATGTCCCGGGAATTGGATGCTCTGACAAGGGGATGTTCCGGGAAGGGAGTCTTCCGTGAAGGGAATTCTCTGAGAAGGGAATGCGGCTCCACGGCCGCAGGGGGGCCCTCTGTCCCCGCCGCAGATCCCGGAGCCGCTCCGGAGCGTTTTCCCGTAAGGCCGGGCAGGGGCCGGGCCCGTGGTGGGGTCACTCACCCCAATTAGCGCATTAACCCCTTCCTGCCCATCAGCGATCGTGACGGCACAGGATGGTTTGGGTTGGAAGGGACCTTAAAGCCCATCCAGTGCCACCAGGGACACCTTCTGCTGTCCCAGGCTGCTCCAGACCCCATAAACTGGCTTTGAACTCTCCACTGGGCATGTTCTTCTCTGGGAAATCCATTCCAGGGCCTCACCACCCTCCCAATATCCCATCTGAGCCGACCCTGTCCAGTGAAACTGTTCGTGCTGCCCCACATCGCCGTGGAGTGAAGTTTTGTGTGAGCCCTGCCACCCCTCCTCGCTGCCTGTGACACTTGGGGACATTCCCCGCCCAGCCCCTGTGACTTCGTTGGCAGCAGCCAGAGGAGGCCCCAGCGTTGGGGAGATCCCAGATCTCATCCCAGTGGGAATTTTGGGATCTCTCACTCACCATCCTGCTGTCCCCTCCAGGAGTGACCTCCCTGGAGCCCCGTCATGGGTGAGGGGAGGTCACTCCTGTCCTGAGCTGGCACAGGGGCCACTGTCGCCATGCCATGGTGAGCCCCCCCTGTGCAGGGAGCTCTGGTGACACCAATGGGGACAATTCCTCCATCCTTCTGGGGATGGAGGATGACAAAATCCCACCCTGTGCATCCCTGAGATGAGCTCGAATATCCCAACCTCCCATTTCTCCCCAGGAGGGCAAAATCTCACCCTGTGCATCCCTGGGATGAGCTCAAATATCCAAACTTCCCATTTCTCCTCAGGAACACAAATATCAGGGTTAAATTTCTGGAGTTGAAAACACCAAGATAGAAAAAGAGAGATGCTGGAATATCCTGAGCTGGAAGAACCCACCAGGATGGGACGGCACAGAACAATCCCAAAATCCCACCCTGAGCATCCCTGAGAGTGTTTCCCAAACATTCCTGGAGCTCTTGAAGGTTTGGAACAGCGACCATTCCCTGGGGAGCCTTTCCAGCACCTCTCAAGGAAGAACCTTTCCCTAAAACCCACCCTGGCCCAGCTCCAGCCCTTCCCGGGTCCTGTCATTGTCACAGCCAGCAGAGATCCCATCTGTCCCTCCGTGCAGAGAACAATCCCAAAATCCCACCCTGAGCATCCCTGAGAGCGTTTCTCAAACATTCCTGGAGCTCTGCAGGATTTGGAACAGTGACCATTCCCTGGTGAGGGGGACAATTCCCGCTTGGCAGGGACAATTCCTGAATGGCAGGGACAATTCCCGCATGGCAGGGACAATTGCGTGGCAGGGACAATTCCCATGGCAGGGACAATTCCCTCATGGCAGGGACAATTGCATGGCAGGGACAATTCCTGCATGGCAGGGACAATTGCGTGGCAGGGACAATTGCATGGCAGGGACAATTCCTGCATGGCAGGGACAATTGCGTGGCAAGGACAATTGCGTGGCAGGGACAATTCCCATGGCAGGGACAATTGAGTAGCAGGGACAATTCCTGCATGGCAGGGACAATTCCCTGGCAGGGACAATTCCTGCATGGCAGGGACAATTGCACGGCAGGGACAATTGCATGGCAGCGACAATTCCCTCATGGCAGGGACAATTGCGTGGCAGGGACAATTCCCGCATGGCAGTGACAATTCCCTGGCAGGGACAATACCCGCACGGCAGGGACGATTCCATGGCAGGGACAATTCCCTCATGGCAGGGACAATTCCCGCACGGCATGCGCGGCTCGGGGCTCCCTGAGGACTCGCCTTGTCCCGGCGGGGTCAGGGGGGGCTCACAAGGGCCCCCTTTGTGCGGGAGAGGTGAAGCTTTGACGTCAGCCCGGCAGGAATTCCTTAATTCCATTCAGCCCTCCCTGCTCACCCGCCGCTAATTGCTGCGCTTTATGTAAGAGCCGCAGCTGCGCTCCCGGGGCACACGGAATGGCCCCAAGGGACACGGGGACACTCGTGTGTGACAGTGTTCACAGGGGCTCCTGGATGAGGGAAGAGACGAGGATCTGACTCCATGTTTCAGAAGGCTGATTTAGTATTTTATTATATATATTACATTAAAACTATACTAAAAGAATAGAAGAAAGGGTTTCATCGCAAGGCTGGCTAAGAATGGAAAGAAAGAACGATAAGAAAAATTTGTGGTTTGGGCTCTGTGTCCGGCTGGGTTGTGATTGGCCATTAATTAGAAACAACCACATGATCCAATCCCAGATGCACCTGTTGCATCCCACAGCAGCAGATAACCATTGTTTGCATTTTGTTCCTGAGGCCCCGCAGCTTCTCAGGAGGAAAAATCCTAAGGAAAGGATTTTCCATAAAAGTTGTCTGCGACACTTGTGGGGCTGCGATTCAGCCGCCCCTTGGTGTGGCACACACAGAGATTGGGGCACCCAGAGCTCATGGGGACATTGGGGACGGCCTGGCACGGCAGGATGTCCCTGTGTCCCTGTTTGGGGCTGGGTTGTCGCATCCCAAGGGTGCCCCGGAGTGCCCAGGTCCTGCAGGGTGGTGCCAGCACTGTCCCTGTCCCTGTCCCGTGTCACCACAGGAAATAAGAGCTATACATTGGGTCGGGGTGTCAGTAACACAAACTCTCAGTTTGGTGTTTGATAATTGCAGCCCCAAGATGTGCAGGATGTCTCTGCTTCGGCCGAAAGAACGAGTCTGGACTCTTCACTTTTCAGTCTTGAGGTTGTTTATTAATTCTTATCTATAAAATTTTCTTTCTGCCCAGCCGAGATCTGCTCAGCAGGGCAGCCACAGGCACTGTGTTGTCCTTTTATACTCCAAACTACATATAACATATTTACACTTAATTCCCAATACCCATCACCTGTGTTAGACAGTGCACTTCTATTGTAAATATAACACATTTATAATTACTTTCCAATACCCATCAGTTATGTTAAACAGTGAGCTTCTGTTCTAAATGTAACATATTTACAATAACTTTCCAATACCCATCACCCGTGTTAGACAGTGCACTTCTCCTCTAAACCAATCCCAAAGTGCCAACATCACTGCAGGAAATGGAGAACAAGAAGAAGAAGGAGAAAGGCTGGACACGCCCAAGTCTCTCCATCTTGTCCCCATAACCCCCATACCAAAAATCCTAAAATCGACATTTTCACCCTGTGATTATTTTATTATTACACCATTCAAACCTCTGTGACTTTCAGGTCCTCATACAAAGCTGATAACTCGCTCCAGGGGTCAAAATCAAATCCCCAGGTGCTCTGGGCTGTGTGCCCGGGTCTGGGGTCCTCGGTAACTCTGGACACCCGGAGGGATGCACTGAGTTCTGACAACAGACACAGCCAGGCTCTGGTTTCTCTCAGTGTTGTGTTCCTCTTTCCAGCTTCACGATAAAATAATGAAATAATGTCCCCGCTGCTGGTGGGACCCCCAAAATGTCCCCGTGCTGTCCCCCCGGGGATGTCCCTGGAACAGGAAGGACGCAGAGGAGCTCACCGAGGGGCACCGAGCCCCGAGCCCCACGCTGGGCAGCGTTGCCGAGGAGGAGGAGGATGAGGATGAAGGGGTTGGGGATGTTGGCACCACGCTGGGCACGCGGCTGTCCCCGCTGTCCCCTCCCTGCCCGGCGGCGTGGCCGAGCTTAGCCCGTGAGAGGCAGAGCTGCTCCCAAGGCGGCATCGCTCGCATTCCTGCGCTGTCTCCGGGGGAATTGGGGCCGTTCCACGTGGGAAACGCTCCCTGCCCTGCGGGTCGGCGCCTGCGGAGACATTTCCGAGCGGAAAAGCTCAAAGCGGCCGGAGACACAGCGCTGGGGCTCACCTGGAGCGGCCGGGGACACCAGGCAGGTGCCAGGGACGCCGTGACCGGTGCCACCACGGTTTGTGCCAGTGCCACCATAGTCAGTGCTTGGGCTACAGTGAGCCCTCCCCATGTTGCTGTGACCAGTGCCAGTGCCACCATGGCCAGTCCCTGTGCCACTGTGGGCCTCCCCATGTCACTCTGACCAGTGCCAGTGTCACCATGGCAGGTTGCAAATGCCCCTATGGCAAGTGCCAATGCCACCATGATCAGCGCCTGTGCCACTGTGGGCGATCCCTGTGTCACTGTGACCAGTGCCAGTGCCACCGTAGTCGGTGCCTGTGCCACTGTGGATCATCCCCTTGTCATTGTGACTGGTGCCAGTGCCACCATGGCAGGTTGCAAATGTCCCTATGGCAAGTGCCAATGCCACCATGACCAGTGCCACCATGGCTGGTGCCTGTGCCACCATGGCCAGTGCCTGTGCCACTGTGCCACCCCCGTTTCGCTGTGACCAGTGCCAGTGCCACCACAGTGCCATTTTCACATTTTGCTGTGACCAGTGCCAGTGCCACCATGGCCAGTGCCTGTGCCACTGCAGGCCACCCCCATGTCACTGTGACCAGTGCCAATGTCACCATGGCAGGTTGCAAATGCCCCTATGGCAAGTGCCAATGCCACCATGATCAGTGCCTGTGCCACTGTGGGCCATCCCTGTGCCACTGTGACCAATGCCAGGGCCACCACAGTCAGTCCCTGTGTCACTGTGGGCCATTCCCAGTCACTGTGACCAGCGCCACCACAAACTGTGCTTGTGCCACCCCGGCCAGTGCCTGTGCCACCCCCATTTCATTGTGACCAGTGCCACCACAGTGCCATTTTCGCATTTTGCTGTGACCAATGTCAGTGCCACCATGGCCGCTGTGACCCCACTGTGACCAGTGCCACCCCCACAGGGTGACCAGCAGCCCCGAGCTCACCCCCAGCGCGAGTCCCACTCGTGGCCAATCCCATCCTTTAATTACAGCTTTAAAAACAAATCCTCGCCTGGCTTTGCGAGGCGGGGAGAGGCTGGTGGAGGAAAATGAGGAGGAATTGAATTAAGGGCAGTGCCGGGAATGTCTGTCCCGCAGTAAAGATAAGGAGGATCAATTGCTGCTTCCCGCGATCAAAGCCGGGGCTGGAGGGGAAGCGGGGCTGCGAACGAGGGGGAGGCAGCGAGGGGAGGGTGGAAAAGAAAAGCAGCAGAGACACAGGGAGATAAGATGAGAGAAATCATTGATGTGATCACGGGGCTCCCCCAGGGCTGGGGGGACTCGCGGAGGGTGGAGGATGCCAAAATCCCAAACTGTGCATCCCTGGGATGAGCTCAAAAATCCAAACTTCCCATTTCTCCTCAGGAGTGCAAATAGCAGGGTTAAGGTTCTGGAGTTGGAAACACCAAGAGAGAAAAAGAGAGATGCTGGAATATCCTGAGCTGGAAGAACCCACCAGGATCACGGATCCAGCTCCCAGCCCTGCACAGAACAATCCCAAAATCCCACCCTGTGCATCCCTGAGATGAGCTCAAATACCCCAGCTCAAATACCCCAACTTCTCCTGGGAAGGCAGAGTTAAGTTTCTGGCATTGAAAACACCAAGATAGAAAAAGAGAGGTGCTGGAATATCCTGAGCTGGAAGAACCCACCAGGATGGGACGGCACAGAACAATCCCCAGATCCCACCCTGGCATCCCTGAGAGCATTTTCCAAACATTCCTGGAGCTCTGGAGGCTTTGGAACAGCGACCATTCCCTGGGGAGCCTTTCCAGTGCCTCTGCAGGAGGAACCTTTCCCTAAAACCCACCCTGGTCCAACCCCAGCCCTTCTCGGGTCCTGTCACTGTCACAGCGAGCAGAGATCCCATCTGTCCCTCCGTGCATGGAACAATCCCCAAATCCCACCCTGGCATCTCTGAGAGCGTTTCCCAAACATTCCTGGAGCTCTGGAAGGTTTGGAACAGTGACCATTCCCTGGGGAGCCTTTTCAGTGCCTTTAAGGAAGAACCTTTCTCTGAAACCCATCCTGGCCCAGCTCCAGCCCTTCCTGGGGTCTCCTGTCACTGTCACACCTCCAATCTCCCCGTGCCCACCTCAGCACGGAGCCCTGCACCTCTCAGGGCCGGGAAGGCCAGTGGGACGGCTGTTCCATGGGAATAACGCCCCGCTCCCTTCCCAAGCCCTTCCCACGCGTGCAAAGCAGCCCTGGGATGCCGGCGGGGCTGCCCCCGGCCGGGCAGGGCACAGGTGGCACACCCAGCAGCTGTCCCCGTGCCAGCCTGGCAGCCCCAGCCGGCTCAACCGCTTCCCCCGGCTGCCAACGCGGGCGCGGCCGGAGCCCTGCCCGGTTCCCAGAGCGCTGCAGGGAATTCCCAGCGGGGTCTGAACCCACCCGGCCTGGGGGAGCAGCCCCGGGGCCTCGGGGAGATGGGGTCGCCGTTATTCCCATGGAACATCAATCCCCGCCGGCAAACGCTCTCAGGGATGCACAGGATTGAATTTTGGGATTGTTCTGTGCCCGGAGGGACAGATGGGATCTCTGCTCGCTGTGACAGTGACAGGACCTGGGAAGGGCTGGTGCTGGACCAGGGTGGGTTTTAGGGAAAGGTTCTTCCTGCAGAGGCACTGGAAAGGCTCCCCAGGGAATGGTCACTGTTCCAAACCTTCCAGAAATCCAGGAATGTTTGGGAAACGCTCTCAGGGATGCTCAGGGTGGGATTTTGGGATTGTTCTGTGCAGGGCTGGGAGCTGGATCCTGGTGGGTTCTTCCAGCTCAGGATATTCCAGCATCTCTCCTTTTCAATCTTGGTGTTTCCAGCTGTGAGCGCTCAGGTGCCTGGAGGTGCCTCACAGGCTGGTCAGGAGCGCCAGGTGGGCTTGGCTGGGTACCAACATCCCAAATTCAGGATCCGCCAGGCCCAGCCCTTTCCAGAAACCTGTCTGGCTGCTGCTCTGCCTTCCCAGGCAGGCAGACCCGCTGGGAAAGCTGCCCTGGCCTGCAGCTCCCTTCCCGTGTGAGACACAGCACGAGCTCTGCCACGGCCATGGAGGTGCCCGATGAGGCAGAAGTGGCTCTGGGCAGAAGGTTCTGGAAGCTCCTGCTGCCCCTGGGCAGGCTGGCAGGCTGGCAGCAGCCCCATGCCCTCCCTGGGCAGCCCCAGATGGGGGGGTCACAGTGTTGGGGTCCCCTTGGGTTTCACTGCCGGCGGGGCCCTGGGGGTGCTGGCCTGGGCAGCGCGGAGATGGCATTGGGGTGATGGCATCATGGTGATGTCATGGTGGTGATGCCATGGCAGTGATGCCATCATGGTGACACCATCATGGTGATTCTATCGTGGTGGTGACATTGTGGTGACACCATCGTGGTGATGCCATCATGGTGAAGTCATCACGAAAATGCCATCATGGTGATGCCATGGTGGTGATGCCATCACAGTGATGGCATGGCGGAGATATCATGTTGACACCATCATGGAGATGCCATTGTGGACATGCCATCATGGAGATGCCATGGCAGTGATGCCATCATGGTGATGCTGTCGTGGTGACACCATCGTGGAGATACCATCACGGAGGTGCCGTCATGGACGTGCCATGGTCGTGATGCCATTGTGGAGATGCCGTTGTAGTTGCACCATCGTGGTGATGCCATCACAGTGATGCCATCATGGTGATGCCATGGCTGTGATGCCATCACAGTGATGCCATCACGGTGACGCCATGGCAGTGATGCTATGGTGGTGATGCCATCACGGTGACACAGTGGTGACAGGAGATGTCCCAACCCTCAGGACCCTCTGAGTCCCCGCGCTGTCAGGGCTGCACTCCAGGGATGGGATCAGAGCTGGCGGCTTCTGCAAGCCCAGAATGTCCCAGGAGCAGCCGAAGGTTGGGATGAGGAGTCAGGAGGGTCCATGGTCCTGTGGGTCCTTCCAGGGCTGGAGTCAGGATTTAACTCCAGCTGGGTCCTTCCAGGGATGTGCTCAGGAGGTAAATCCATGATCCTGCGGGTTCTTCCAGGGCTGAGTCAGGGTTAACTCCAGCTGGGTCCTTCCATCTCAGGACATTCCAGGGTTTTGTGGTTTGTGGCTCCCATCAGCTCATGGCAGGCATGGTGGGGTGGATCCTCCAAGGGATGGGAAGGACAGGAGATGTCCTGGTGGTCCCACAGACACAGATTTTGCTCCAGCAGTGCTGGATCCCCTCTGCCCCAATCCTGCACATCCCAGAGGTTCTGGCATGGCATGGGCAGAGCTGTCCTGATGGAAGAGGTCTTCCAGCAGAGCTCCAGCACCCCAAAAACCATCACCACAGCTCCAGGAGGGCACAGGAGCTTCAGAGTGGCCACCAGTGCTCGGCCAGCAGGTCCCCAGTGGGGTCTGGGGTTGCATTTTTGGCTCAGGTGTGACCCAGCCATTTCTTGTGCTCCAAAAAAAATGGGATCAAAGTTTCTGGGCGCTGCTTTCTCCCCCTTTTTTGGGCTGCTCCAGGCTGCCATTGAATCCCCACTTTCATGTGGGGATTTCTGTCCTTTAGATCTTCAAAGAAATCCAGCAATCAAACAGGAGGTTGTGGAGGCACCTTAAAAAAATAACTACAAAAAAAAAAAAAAAAACTTTGAAAGAATCACTTTGAAAGAATCAGAGGCAAAGGAACACCTCAGCTTTGTTGTGCTAATTGTTCCGGCACTCAAAGTTCTGACAAAATGTCTCAGAGATCTCCCTGGCTCCGCGCCCACCCTGTGTCAGACACACAAAGAAAGGCTCCGACACAAAACCCAACCCGGGCAAGGGAGGAAAACCGACCCGGGGAGATTCCGACAGGAAAAAACAGTCCCAGTGTTGTTATAGGACGCAAAAGAACACAAGCTCACACCGCTGTTCTCAAGGTGAAGAAAACGGAAGTTTATTTTCTGACTCCAACATTTATAGATTTCCAAAAGTCGCCCTGGATTGGGGGGTGACAGTGCCACGTCTCCAATGACACTGGACAAACCAACAGGCCACCAAATTTCTCCTCCTCCATAAAGGAATGCAAAACAAGGAGTTATTTACAGAAAGTGTGTGAGAAAGTTCACTACAAGGACGTCAACATCAGAAGGCTTAGAAAATCTTACAAAACCAGGGTGGCATCCCAGGGCTCCAAAGAAGGAGCTTGGCTGTGGCCACAGGGAGGTGACACCCAAATTCCAGAGCTCTGGGGCATCCCTGAGCTGCTCTGGGGGTCATTAACAGCCACCGGTTAATGAGCACGGCCTCCATGCCATGTTAATGAGTTAATGAGCACGGCCTCCATGCCATATCCTTCATATCTTCCCCTCCAAGCTGTGTCTTCCTCCTTGACTTTCTCCCCTGCTTTTGCAACATCTGCGAGCTTCGTTTTGGCCTGGTTTGGTCCTTTGCACTGCACCTGATACAATCCCGGTTCTTTTTCTTGTAGCCACTAAATTTCCCAATATTTTTCTCCCCTTCCCAGCAGCTCTGGGGCGCTCCAGCCCCATCCCCACCTGCATTCCCGACACCCGTGGTGGCTTTGGCCACCGCTGTCCCTGGAGCCACCCCAATGTCCCCCCGAGCCCGCAGTGCTCCCCATCCCAAGGAAGGGCAGCTGGAGCCGGGATTCCCGCACAAGCCCGGGCAGGATCCGGAGCCGGGGCTGACTCAGAGCCCCCGGGGCCAGGGGAGCGCCCAGAGCTCGGCTCTGCCGGGAAAAGCTCGGCCGGGAGCGGCTGGGAGTGGTGCTGGAGCTGCTCTGCTCCCCCAGCCTGCTCACGGCTGCTCCGACCCCAAAATTTCATTTTTTTTCCCCCTTTTTTCCCCTTTCTCAGGGCGCTGCCGCTGCTTGGGGGGATGTGGATCCCAAAGCAGGCCCCGGGTGAGGGGGATCCAGGCCTCAGACACGTCACCCAGCCCAGCATTCCCATGAATAATCTTTGGGAATGCCCAATTCCCACGGCTGAAGGTCCCCACACCTGTGCTATGGCGATGGTTGCAGCCCCAAACCAGTGGGAAGCACCAATCTCCCCCAGGACCAGCAGGAGAAGGGTCCAGGCTGGAGAATCCCTTGGGATTATCCCAGGAAAGCGGGGATCAGTGGATACAAACCCACAGCGGGGTCTGGGGTTGCGTTTTGGCTCAGGTGTGACCCAGCCATTTCTCGTGCTCCAAAGAAAAAATGGGATCAACGTTTTCTCCCCCTTTTTTGGGGAGAAAGGCGCCGCTTTCTCCCCCTTTTTTGGGCGGCTCCGGGCTGCCATTGAACCCCCGCTTTCATGTGGGGATTTCTCTCCTTCCTCCAGCACAATTCACCTCCCGCATTCCAGGATTCCAGACCCGCTCCCACACCCTGCAGGGCAGCAAACGCAGCCGGTTTGGGGCTGAAGTCACCCCTCAAAAATGACATTTTCTCATCAAAACGCTGCTGAGGTCATTCCCGGAGCGCCGCGGGGCCGGGCGGGGACGCGGGAATTGCCCAACCGGGGATGAAAGAGCCGCCGATGGTGGCGGGGGCGGCCAGGGGGACTCGGAAATCCCGGCTGGGATGAAAGGAGCGTTCCCAGGGGCTGCCGGGGCAATTGCGGCGCTGCGGGCACCGCGGGGTCCCCGCTGTCACCGCCTGTCCCAGGGCTGTTCCCACCCTTGCCATGGATGTGCCCGGGACTCGGGACCCGGAGGGGTCCCGGGGAGGTGGCACAGCTCAGGATGGGCTGAGCTGGCCACGAGAGCGGGACAAGCTCTGGTGGCACCGGCGGGGACAGAAGGACAAGCTCTGGTGGCACCAGCAGGGACATGGGGTGGGGTGGGCAGTGGGACAAGCTTGGTGTCACCAGCGGGGACACAGGGCAGGGTAGACAACAGGACAAGCTCTGGTGTCACCAGCGGGGACATGGGGAGGAGTGGCCGCTGCATTCCTCACACGCAGCGGTGCCCACCCAGAGGCCACCAGTGCTCCCACCCCTGTGGAATCTGGGGTGGGTTTTGGACCAGTGCAGGGGGATTTTTTTTCCCCAGCAAATCCTGAATGAAAGAGGGCTGAAACATCCTGGGATGCTCCAACAGCAAAACTAAAAAGGACTTTTTGCTCCATGCCAGGCTCATCCCATGGATCCCATCCCACCCCATGGATCCCATCCCATCCCATCCCATCCCATGGACCCCATCCCATTGATCCCACCCCATGGATCTCATCCCACCCCATGGATCCCATCCCATCCCACCCCGCCCCTGCAGCACCTCGGGCACCGCCGGGACTTTGCTCGGGCTCAGCCCCGGGAGCCGCTTTAAGGCTCCGGAATTCCTGCGAGGCTCGGGAAGCACGCGGGGAATGCGCGGCGGGGGGCCGAGCGCGGTGACCCCCCCGTGCCACCTCCAAAGGGACAAAGGGTGGCATTCCGGGCATGCCCTGCCACCCTGTGACCCCCCCTTGCCAGGACAAAAGGTGGCATTCCGGGCCCCTGTGCCCCCCCCCCCCCCCCCCCACAAAGGGACACAGGGTGGCATTCCGGGCATGCCCTGCCACCCTGCCACCGCCCCCCGCCACCTCTGCCAGGACAAAGGTGGCATTCCGGGCCCCTGTGACCCCCCCCCCCGTGCCAGCCCCAAAGGGACAGCCTCATCCCAGCAGGAAAGGGACAGGGGCACAGAGACAGGGACACAGGGACAGCAGCCCCTCCCTCACCCCCAGCAATCACAGCGACAACTCAGCTTTACCGTTTGCTTTAATTTAATGTTTTTCTCCAGCCCGTGCTGTAGCAAGGAGGGAAAACACAACACCCAGCCCAGAGAGGGGAGAGGGCAGCGAGCACTCGCGGCAGCAGTGCAAGGGAGCCGTGTGTGACACGAGGACACAGCCACCTCCCCAAAAACACCCCTGGACGGCCTCTGAGGAGCCAGACACATCCCGTGCTGCTGCCCTCCAACCAGCCTGGGCAAAGGCAATAAATCAATAAATCAATAAATCAATAAATAAACTCACGGTGCCTCACCAAAAGCACCTTTTTTTTTTTTTCCTCTTTTTTTTTCTTTTTTTCCACATTACAATGACAGATGTTGGCATCACAGCATTTCCCAGCGCGGGCTTTTGGCCACATCCAGTTCTCAGCACTCAGGAGAGGGCAGAGCCGTGGCCTGGGTGCCCCCAGCACCCCCCAAAGCCCACGGGCAGCACCTTGGAGCCCTCACCAGCACCCTGCTACATCTGCAGCTTGTTTGAGGTATATCACCCACCCCTCCTTTACCTTGTGCAGCCAAAAACAGTGCAAAAAACCCCCCCAAAATACCCCCCAACCCATTGCTTTCACCCCCGTGATGAGATGAGACTGTTTGAGAGGGAAGGACGGCAGCGAGGCCCCCCAAGCCCCTCCTTGGGGACAACTTTGGGGGTTTTGGTCCATTAAATGTCCTGGCCCTGGGACATCCCCTGCCCCGAGGCTGCCAAATCAATCCTGGGATGTGGATCAGCAGCACCGGCAGCCCCGGAAGGGAGGGAAGGGGAAAGAAGAGAAAAAGAGAAAAAAGGAAAAAGGGAAAAAAGGGAAGGAGAAGGTGGGAAAAGGGGGAAAAAGGGGGAAAAAAGGGGGAAAAAGGAAAGGAAAGGAAAGGAAAGGAAAGGAAAGGAAAGGAAAGGAAAGGAAAGGAAAGGAAAGGAAAGGAAAGGAAAGGAAAGGAAAGGAAAGGAAAGGAAAGGAAAGGAAAGGAAAGGAAAGGAAAGGAAAGGAAAGGAGGGAGGAGGGCTCAGCTCAGCTTCCCCCCGACAGCCACGGCTCGCCGGTAGAGCTCGGTGCCGCTGTCACACCCTGCCAGGGACACGCTGCGCTCGGCCAAGGGGCTGCGGCAGTGGGTGACAGTCCAGCGGCGCAGCCGCCGCCCTTCCTCCCGCTCCTCCTCCTCCTCCAGCCGCAGCAGGCTCTCTGCGGACGCACAGCCCCGCATGGCGGCCCCGGGGGCGCGGCGGGCCGGCAGCTCCAGCTGCTCGAAGGACTCCGTGGACAGGATGCTGTCCTCGCTGACGGCGCTGCCGGGCCGGGCGCGGGGCCCCTGCGGCAGCGCCACCTCCCCAAAACCCCCGATTGCGCTCTCGAGGGGGGTCCCGGGGGGCTCGGCGCTGCCCCCCGAGGAGGAGAATTTGCCGTTGTGTTTGAGGATTCCTTTCCTGCGGGCCGGCAGCCCCTGCGGGGCCGGGCAGGGCTCGGCGAACACGGGCCCGTCCAGGTCCAGGCTCGCCGCGTCCAGAACATCCCCGGACTCGCTGCACTCGAGGGATGAGTAATAGCCCGACTCCCTGGCCGAGGGTTTCTTCAGGATTCCCTTCCTGGGCGCTGCCGCCGCTGTTCCGGGGGGCGGCAGGAGCCGGGACAGCCCCGCGGGGGGACCCTCGCCACCCTCCCCGGGGCTGGGCGCCTTCTGCTCCACAGAGTTCCTCTTCTTCAGGATGCCCTTGGGCCGCTTGAGGACGGACTTGGAGGGGTTCTCCGGCCCCGGGGGCGCCTCCTGAAGGGCCTGCGAGATGTCGTTCTCCTTCTTGGACTTCTTGAGGGAGCGCTGGCGCTCCAGGGCCGCGCCGGGCAGGTGCTGCTTGAGGAAGCAGCGCACCTTGGAGCCGTTGTCCAGCAGCGGGCGGGAGGAGCGGCGCAGCCACTCGGCCACCGAGGCCAGCGGGGACTCGCCGTCCCGCAGCAGCTCCTCCTGCTCGCCCAGGGCCGTTCTGTAGCCCCAGTTGACCCACCAGTGCGTGGCGATGTCCTCGATGGTGGCGCGGCGCTCGGGGTTCACCATCAGCATCCAGCGGATCAGCCCGCAGGCGTCTGGGGAGGGACGGGAGGGGACACGGGGAAAGGACAGGTCAGGCATGGCAGGGGACATGGGGAAGGGACAGGAGGGGACACGGGGAAGGACAGGTCAGGCACAGGAGGGGACGGGTCAGGCATGGCAGGGGACATGGGGAAGGGACAGGAGGGGACACGGGGAAGGGACAGGTCAGGCATGGCAGGGGACATGGGGAAGGGACAGGAGGGGACACGGGGAAGGACAGGTCAGGCACAGGAGGGGACGGGTCAGGCACGGCAGGGGACACGGGGAAGGGACAGGAGGGGACACGGGGAAGGGACAGGTCAGGCAAGGGAGGGGACACAGGCACAGGAGGGGACATGGGGAAGGGATGGGGACAGGTCAAGCATGGCAGGGGACATGGGGAAGGGACAGGAGGGGACACGGGAGGGGACAGGGACAGGTCAGGCATGGCAGGGGACAGATCAGGCATGGCAGGGGAATTGGGGAAGGGACAGGTCAGGCACAGGAGGAGACATGGGGAGGGACAGGAGGGGACACGGGGATGGGACAGAGACAGGTCAGGCACGGGAGGGGACACAGGAAGGGACAGGAGGGGAGATGGGGAAGGGACAGGACAGGCACAGAAGGGGACACAGGGAAAGGACAGGTCAGGCATGTAAGGGGACAGGGGAAGGGACAGGGACAGGTCAGGCACAGAAAGGGACACGGGGAAGGGACAGGTCAGGCACAGGAGGAGAGATGGGGAGGGGCAGGAAGGGACACGGGAATGGGACAGGTCAGGCACGGAGGGGACACAGGGAAGGGGGGACACACACAGGGGGATGGGGGTGTCCCTACCTGAGAGCTTTGTGGGCTCCCGGTAGTCCCCGCTCGTGATCTGCTTGACCAGAGTTTTGTAGTCGTGGCCATCAAAGGGCATCGTGCCATGGACCAGGATGTAGAGCAGGACACCCAGGGACCAGCTGTCCACCTGAGAAAGGGACACAGGAGCCTGGAGGGGACAGCAGGACCGGCTGTCCTTGTCCCCATCCCACCAATGTCCCATCAGGACTCCCAGGATGGCAGCAGCTCCAGGGAAGGGACAGTGTGAGGCAGCACCCCAGCACACCTCTCACAGACATCTTTTATGGAAAATCCTTTCCTTGGGATTTTTCCTCCTGAGAAACTGAGAGGCCTCAGGAACAAAATGCAAACAATGGTTATCTGCTGCTGTGGGATGCAACAGGTGCATCTGGGATTGGATCATGTGGTTGTTTCTAATTAATGGCCAATCACAGTCAGCTGGCTTGGACACAGAGCCTGAGCCACAAACCTTTGTTATCATTCCTTCTTATTCTATTCTTAGCCAGCCTTCTGATAAAATCCCTTCTTCCATTCTTTTAGTATAGTTTTAATATAATATATACCATAAAATAATAAATCAAGCCTTCTGAAACACGGAGTCAGATCCTTGCCTCTTCCCTCATCCTCGGACCCCTGTGAACACCATCACACACCCCCAGCAACCCCACAGTGCCGGGTTTAGGGGTCCTGTTACCCCAAAATGCACTGGGAAAGCCCCAGAGCCATCCCCACCCCGCAGGGAGGCAGAACCCACCTCAGGGCCCTTGTAGGGGCGCCCGTTGATGATCTCGGGGGACGCGTACAGGGGGCTGCCGCAGTACGTCTGCAGGAGCTTGTCCTGCTGGAACACGTTGGACAGCCCGAAATCTGCGATCTGGGGGGGCAAACACACCTGTCAGCCAGCCCCATGCCCAAAGTCCCCTTTCCCAAAGCTTCTTTTCCCAACGTTCCCTTTCCCAAGTTCCCCTTTCCTAAAGACCCATTTCTCAAGTTCCCCTTTCCAAAGTTCCCCTTTCTCAACAAAGTTCCCCTTTCCCAAGTTCCTCTTTTCCAAAGCCCCCTTTCCCAAACTCCCCTTTCCTAAAGCCCCCTTTCCCAAGTTCCCCTCCCCAAGTTCCTCTTTGCCAAAATCTCCTTTCCCAAAGTTCCCCTTTCCCAAGTTCCTCTTTCCCAAAGCCCCTTTCCCTAAGCTCCCTTTCCCAAATTCCCCTTTCCCAATTTCCCCTTCCCTGAAGTCCCCTTTCCCAAAGTCTCCTTTCCAAAGTTCCTCTTTCCCAAAGTCTCCTTTTCTTAAGTTCCTCTTTCCCAAGTTCCCCTTTCCTAAAGCCCTAAAGACTTTCCCAAAGCCCCCTTTTCCCAAGTTCCCCAAGGCTCCAAGTTCCTGGAGCTCTCCAGGGATGACCCTGCTCCAAACCCCCTCAGCCTGTTTCTCCACCCCTGATCTCGCTCCTGCTGCTCTCTGCCTCCCAAAAACGTCAATTCAGGAGCTGCCCCGTGGCCCTGGCAGCAGGAGCAGGGCGGGGAGATGAGGCTGGAAGCGCTTCCAGGCTCTCCTCCAGGAGAGCAGAGTGAGGAAATGAGGGTGGAAAGGCTTCCAGGCTCTCCCGCAGCTCATTCCCTGTCCCCCCAGGCTGCAGCGGTCCCCACCTCGCCCAGGTGCTCATTATCCTCATTAGAGCTGGCACCTCCCAGCCAGCAGGAGCTTCCCTGGCTGCCCTCGAGCTCCCAATTACTAAATTATCCCTGGTGGAGATAAACCCCGTTATCAGTGACCGCGGGGATGCCCAGGTCAGGCTGTGCCCTTCCTCCTGGGCAGAAATCACCACTGGGGAAGCTGGGATTTCCTGGCAGGAAAAGAGCCAGTGCTGATCTGGGCATTCAGAATTTGATAATTTGCCCTTCTCTTCCAGCCAGAGCTGATCTGGGCATTCAGAGTTTGCCCTTCTCATCCAGCTGATTTGGGCACTCAGAATTTGGCCCTCTCATCCAGCCAGAGCTGGTCCGGGCACTCAGAATTTGATAATTTGCCCTTCTCATCCAGCCAGTGCTGATCTGAGCACTCAGAATTTTCCCTTCTCATCCAGCCAGTGCTGATCTGGGCACTCAGAATTTGCCCTTCTTTGCCAGTGCTGATCTGGGCACTCAGAATTTGCTCTTCTCATCCAGCCAGTGCTGATCTGGGTGCTCAGACTTTGCCCTCTTATCAGCAGATAATATCTGCTAAAGCCAATATCAGTTATGGCTCCACCACATCTGCCAGGCTCTGCCAGCTCTCCACAGCATCCCATGGGTGCCAGAGCTCAGTGCCCCGAGGGCACTGAGGCCCTGTGGACACCTCCAGGCTGGGCAGCTCCCCCAGGCCCCTCACCTTGATGTTCCCGTTGGCATCCAGCAGGATGTTCTCCAGCTTCAGGTCCCGGTGCACGATCCCGTTCTGCGGGAGAGAAGGGGTTAATGCGGGCAG
Source organism: Ammospiza caudacuta (assembly GCF_027887145.1). NCBI lineage: Eukaryota > Metazoa > Chordata > Aves > Passeriformes > Passerellidae > Ammospiza > Ammospiza caudacuta. The sequence goes on along the minus strand of NC_080616.1, from coordinate 5,533,340 downwards.
GGCTGGAGGCAGGGAAAGTCCTGGAGGTCACTGCCGGGCAGGGCAGGGCAAACTGGAGCCACAAACAGCCCGGGCGTGGCCCTGGCATGGGTGGCCCAGCCTGGGTGGCACCAGCTGGGCAGCGGGAGCAGGGAGGCGCCTGCACCTCCTCCATTGTCACCAGCTGTGCCAGCACGCGGTGCCAGCCCCACCTGGGCACAGCTCCTGCTCGGGCAGGGCCTGCTGTGCCCAGAGGAGAGAGCTTTCAATCTGGTTTGGGGTCGGGAGCTGCTCTGTCACCCCCTGCTCCCACCGAGGGCTGGGCACAGCCTTGGAGTGTCCTACAGGGAGACCCTGGGGCTGGAGGGTCCTGCCAGGGCATCACCCACACCTGGGGAGGGTCCTGTCAGGAGGGTCCTGCCAGGGCATTGTCAACAGCCCCAGGGAGGGTCCTGCAAGGGCTCCATTCACAGCCTGGGGAGGGTCCTGCCAGGGCATCACCCACAGGCTGGGGAGGGTCCTGCAGCTTCACACTCCAATCAGGAACAGGACAGGTGACCCGAACAGGACAGGTGACCCAATCAGGACAGGTGACCCGAACAGGACAGGTGACCCAATCAGGACAGGTGACCCAGGCTTGGCTTCCAGCCCCGAGGGCAGCTCTGGGCGGCGTCTCCGTCTGCTAGGGAGGGAGGGGAGGTGACAGTGCCAGGCCGGGTTGGGAGGGAGGTGACAGTGCCAGGCCGGGTTGGGAGGGGAGGTGACAGTGCCAGGCCGGGTTAGTCACCCTCACACCGCAGCAGCCAAGAGCGCCCAAAAGCTGCCGGGGCACTGCCACACCCTCGGGACTCGAGGCAGGATCAACCCTTGTGTGGGGAAGGTGGAGAGGCACAAGCTGCTCTCAGCTCCCGTGCGGCTGCAGGGAGGAGACCTGGGGAGCACATCCAGCAGGGCAACCATCGAGAATCCAGCAGGAAGAGCACTCAGGAGCCCATCCCTCCAGGAAAACATCAGGAAACCATCGTGAGGAGGGCTCAGGAGCCCATCCCACAGGGAAACCATTGGGAATCCATTGGGAGAAGGGTTCAGGAGCCCAGCCAGCCATTCTTCCTCTGGGAAACCACCAAGAGGAGGGCTCAGGAGCCCATCCAGTCAGGAAACCATAGCAAGAAGAACCCAGGAGTCCATCCCACCAGAAAACCCTTGGGAACCCATCAGGAGGAAGGTTCAGGAGCCCATCCAGCCCAGAATCCATTGGGAGGAGCACCCAGGAGCCCATCCAGCTGGGAAACCATCAGGAGGAGGGCTCAGGAGCCCATCCAGCCTGGAATCCATCGGGAAACCATTGGGAGGAGGGTTTGGGAGCCCATCCAGCCAGGACACCATTGGCAGGAGGGCTCAGGAGCCCATCCAGCCCAGAATCCATCAGGAGGAGCACCCAGGAGCCCATCCAGCCACTCTTCCTCTGGGAAACCATCAGGAGGAGGGCTCAGGAACCCATCCAGCCCAGAATCCATTGGGAGGAGCACCCAGGAGCACATCCAGCCAGGAAACCATTGGGAAACCATCAGGAAGAGCACTAGGGAGCCCCTTCCACAGGGGAACCATTGGGAAACCATCACGAGGAGCACCCAGGAGCCCACCCAGCCTGGAATCCATCAGGAGGAGGGCTCAGGAGCGCATCCAGACACTCTTCCCCTGGGAAAGCCCCGGGAAGCCCTGGGCAGGGCAGTGCCACCCACCCTGTGGCACTGGTGCCACCCACCCCGTGGCACCGGTGTCCCCGTGTCACCGGTGTCCCCGTGTCACCCACCTTGTGGCAGTAGTAGACGGCGGACACGACCTGGCGGAAGAAGTGCCGCGCCTCCTGCTCCGAGAGCCGCTGCCTCTCGCTGATGTACTCGTACAGGTCGCCCTTGCTGGCGTATTCCATCACGATGACGATCTTGGCGCTGTTCTCAAACACTGCGGGAGGCAGGAAAGGGTTAAAAGGGACCCTCAAACCTCGTTAGGAGGTTCTGTCAATGAGCAGGTGGAGCTTTGGTTGACGCTAACACCAGTCCCTGCCTTCAGTCTTGGGTTAAACTGGGACCTGCAGGTCGGGGGGGGGGCATCAGAGCTGTCACCCACCCACAGCCCCCAGGGCCACCAGGGCTGCTGGCCCAGCAGCTGTGCCACCACCGAGGCTGTGCCACCGCCGAGGCTGTGCCACCGCTGAGGCTGTGCCACTGCTGAGGCTGTGCCACCGCCGAGGCTGTGCCACTGCTGAGGCTGTGCCACCACTGAGGCTGTGCCACCACCGAGGCTGTGCCACCACTGAGGTTCTGTGCCCCCACAGAGGTTGTACCACCATCAGCTGTGCCACCAACAAGGCTGTGGCACCATCAAGGCTGTGCCACCATAAAGGCTCTGCCACCACCAGCTGTGCCACCACAGTGGCTGTGCCACCACCAGATGTGCTAGCACAGCAGCTCTGCCACCACAGAAGCTGTGCCACCACCAAGGCTCTGCCATCATAAAGGCTGTGCCACCACCAGCTCTGCCACCACCGAGGCTGTGCCACCACAGGGGTTCTGTGCCACCACAGAGGCTCTGCCACCACTGGTTCTGAAAGCAGAAAGGCTGTGCCACCACTTGCTGTGCCACCACAGAGGCTCTGTGCCACCACCAGCTGTGCCACCATAAAGGCTCTGCCACCACAGAGGCTCTGTCACCACCATGGCTGTGCCACCACCAGGGCTGCTGGCACAGCAGCTGTGTCATCACCAGCTGTGCCACCCCCAGATATGCCACCACTGAGACTGGGGCCACCAGAAAGGCTCTACCACCACTCGCTGTGCCACCACCAGGACTCTGCCAGCACAAAGGCTGTGCCACCACCGAGGCTGTGGCACCACCGAGAGACTGTGCCACCACCGAGGCTCTGCCACCACCGTCTCTGTCCCCAGAGGCGACTCAGGCACGCTGTCTTTGCTGGAACCCCGCCAAGGGAAGGTGACAACACCGGCCCAGCCACGACCTTCCTGCCGTTCCCATCTCTCCCATAAAAGGCTCTGCCGGAGCCAGGAGCGACTTTTTGTTTTTTTGTTTTTTTTTTTTTTTTTTTTTTTTTTTTTTTTTTTTGTTTGGTTTTTTTTTTTTTTCCTGTTTGCGGCGAGGCAGAGCTCGGTGGTTTTGAATTCCTGTGAGTCAGCCCCGCAGCGGAGGAGCTGCCAGCCCTGCTCGCCTTTGTTTGCAGCACAAAAGGGCCCTGGATCCCTCACAGACACCGGCAGCAGGAGCACAGCCAGCCCCAGGAAAGGCTCAGCACAAGGATCTGCTAAGCCTGACCTAGCTGAGGGTTTAGGCTGAGTCTGGTTCTGGTTCGATTACCCCAAAGCCCAGCCCTGGCCATAAAGCCGAGCCCGGCAGCACCAGGAACTCTCCCAGCACCAGGAACTCTCCCAGCAGCTGTGGTTTGGTTTTCCAGTGCTCCAGGGGAGGGAATGAGGAGGACTGAGATTAAATTAAACCCTGCCTCAGGCTCAGGGCAGAGCCACGGAGATGCCAAAATCTCCGGGATGAACGCTGGGCACAGCCACGCTCAGCCCCTGCTCAGCCTCCCTGCACTGAGCCAAAAATCCTCATTTGTGAGCAGGGGCTAAATGTGGGTTTTGGAATCCACCAAAATCCACACGAGCAGGGGCTGAATGTCCAAAATCCACATTTGTGAGCAGGGAGCAGGGGTTAAATGTGGATTTTGGAATCCACCAAATTCCACATTTGAGAGCAGGGAGCAGGGGCTGAGTGTGGATTTTGGAATCCACCAGAATCCAAAAGGAGCAGTGGCTGAATGTCCAAAATCCACATTTGTGAGCAGGGAGCAGGGGTTAAATGTGGATTTTGGAATCCACCAAATTCCATGTTTGTGAGCAGGGAGCAGGGGTTAAATGTGGATTTTGGAATCCACCAAATTCCACATTTGACAGCAGGGAGCAGGGGCTGAGTGTGGATTTTGGAATCCACCAGAATCCACAAGGAGCAGTGGCTGAATGTCCAAAATCCACATTTGTGAGCAGGGAGAAGGGGCTGAGTGTCCAAAATCCACATTTTCCACTGGATTCCCTGTCTGGGAAGGAGGGGATGGGACAGGAAGGGCGATTCCTGGAGCAGGTATTTCCCCTCACTGGAGAAAAACCAAAAACACAGCCCAGGAACATCTGCATTGCCTGGGAGCGGCCAGGAACGGGGCCAGGTCCTGGAAGGGAGGAGAGGGCTGGGCTGAACCCACCCAAGATGAGCTAAACCCATCCAAACCGAGCCAAACCAGGCTAAACCCACCCACAATGAGCTAAACCCATCCAAACCCACCCAAACCGAGCCAAACCCACCCAAACTGAGGCAAACCCACCCAAACTGAGCTAAACCCATCCAAACCAAGCCAAACCAGGCTAAACCCACCCACGATGAGCTAAACCCATCCAAACCCACACAAACCCACCCAAACTGAGCTAAACCCATCCAAACCGAGCCAAACCCACCCAAACTGAGCTAAACCCACCCAAATCGAGCCAAACCAGGCTAAACCCACCCAAACCGAGCCAAACCCACCCAAACTGAGCCAAACCCACCCAAACTGAGCCAAACCCACCCAAATCGAGCTAAACCCATCCAAACCGAGCCAAACCCACCCAAACTGAGCCAAATCCACCCAAATCAAGCCAAATCAGGCTAAATCCACCCAAACCAAGCTAAACCCATCCAAACTGAGCCAAACCCACCCAAACTGAGCCAAACTCACCAAAACCGAGCCAAACCCACCCAAACCGAGCCAAATCCACCCAAACTGAGCCAAACCCACCCAAATCGAGCCAAACCCACCCAAACTGAGCCAAATCCACCCAAATTGAGCCAAATCAGGCTAAACCCATCCAAACCGAGCTAAACCCATCCAAACCGAGCCAAACCCATCCAAACTGAGCCAAACCCATCCAAACTGAGCCAAACCCACCCAAACCCACCCCAAGAGCCCCCCAGGGGTACCCAGCCCACTCCAGATGCTCGGATCATGGAAAGGGGAAGGGCGAGGAGGGCTCACCTTCGTGCACAGCGATGATGTGGGGGTGGTTGAGCGAGGACATGATCTCAATCTCCCTCCGGATGTGGACAAGGTCCTGCTCATCCTTGATTTTGTCCTTCCGGATGGATTTGATGGCCACCTGTGGGGGAGGAGCACGGAAGGGGCTGTGAGTTCCCAAAGAAGGGATTCCTCCCTCCCCTGTTCTGGGAAGGGCTCACAAACATCCCCAGCTCCATGGAAACAGCGCCCAAAAAGCCAAATTTATCCATTTGGGCTTTGTTCTTCCCAAATCCTGCTGCTGAAAACGAGGGGGAAGCTGCCACTGAGGGAAACCTGTGACAGCTCCTTGTTTTTGGGGGTCCTCCCCGTTAGCCCAGCTCTGATTTTTGGGGCTCCCCAAGATTCCTCTATCAGGTAACACAACCCTGATGTTTAGGGCTCTCCAAGACTCCTCCATCAGGCAGACCTGTTCCTGATTTTTTGGGGTTCCCTAAGCCTCCATCAGGCAGTACAGCCCTGATTTTTGGGGGCTCCTGAACCTTCTCCCAGGCAGCTGTGGTCCTGATTTTTGGGGCTCCCCAAGATTCCTCTATCAGGTAACACAGTCCTGATTTTTGGGGCTCCCTGAGCCTCCTCCTGGGTAGCCCAGACATGATTTGGGGGGGCTCCCCAGGACTTCTCCATCAGGCAGACCTGCTCCTGATTTTTGGGGTTCCTTGACCTCTATCAGGCAGCACAGCCCCGATTTTGGGGCTCCCCAGGACTCCTCCATCAGGTAACACAACCCTGATTTTTGGGGCTCCCCAAGCCTCCTCCCAGGTAGGCCAGCTCTGATTTTTTGGGGCTCTCCAAGACTCCTCCATCAGGCAGACCTGCCCCTGATTTTTGGGGTTCCCTGACCTTTATTAGGTAGCCCTGCCCTGACTTTTGGGGGCTCCTGAACCTTCTCTCAGGTAGTCCTGGTCCTGATTTTTGGGGCTACCTGAGCCTCCTCCATCAGGCAGACCTGCTCCTCATTTTTGGGGTTCCCTGCTCTCTATCAGGCAGCACAGCCCCGATTTTGGGGGCTCCCTGAGTGTCCTTCATCAGGTAACACAGCCCTGATTTTTGGAGGCTCCTCGAGCCTCCTTCCAGGTAGCCCAGCTCTGATTTTTGGGGCTCCCTGAACCTTCTCCATCAGGTAATACAACCCTGATTTCTGGGGCTCCCTGAGCCTCCTCCCAGGTAGCCCAGATGTGATTTTTGGGGTTCCCAAGGCTCCTCCATCAGGTAACATAGCCCTGACTTTTGGGGCTCCCCAAGATTCCTCTATCAGGTAACACAGTCCTGATTCTTGGGGCTCTCTGAGCCTCCTCTCAGGTAGCCCTGCTCCTGATTTTTTGGGGCTACCTGAGCCTCCTCCATCAGGCAGACCTGCTCCTCATTTTTGGGGTTCCCTGACCTCTATCAGGCAGCACAGCCCCGATTTTAGGAGCTCCCTGAGTGTCCTTCATCAGGTAACACAGCCCTGATTTTTGGGGATCTCTGAACCTCCTCTTGAGTAGCCCAGCCCTGACTTTTGGGGCTCCCCAAGATTCCTCTATCAGGCAGCCTTGCTCCTGATTTTTGGGGTTCCCTGACCTTTATCAGGCAGCACAGCCCTGATTTTTGGGGCTCCCTGAGCCTCCTCCTGGGTAGCCCAGACATGATTTTGGGGGGCTCCCCAGGACTTCTCCATCAGGCAGACCTGCTCCTGATTTTTGGGGTTCCTTGACCTCTATCAGGCATCACAGCCCCGATTTTGGGGCTCCCCAGGACTCCTCCATCAGGTAACACAACCCTGATTTTTGGGGCTCCCCGAGCCTCCTCCCAGGTAGCCCAGCTCTGATTTTTGGGGCTCTCCAAGACTCCTCCATCAGGCAGACCTGCCCCTGATTTTTGAGGTTCCCTGACCTTTATTAGGTAGCCCTGCCCTGACTTTTGGGGGCTCCTGAACCTTCTCTCAGGTAGTCCTGGTCCTGATTTTGGGGCCCCCTGCTCTCTATCAAGGCAGCACAGCCCTGATTTTGGGGGCTCCTGAACGTTCTCTCAGGTAGCCCTGGTCCTGATTTTTGGGGTTCCCTCACCCTCCATCAGGTAACACAACCCTGATTTTCGGGGGCTCCCCAAGATTCCTCCGTCAGGAATCACATCCTGGATTTTTGGGGCTCCCCCGAGCCTCCTCCCTCATCTCGCACATCCCTTCTCCCGATTTTTGAGCTTGGCATGGGTCGTGTCCTGCCTCAGGAATGTGCCCAGCTCGCAGAACTCGGGAGATAAAACAACAACCACAACAACAACAACCACAACAACAAACACAACAACAACAAACACAACAACAACAACCACAGCAGCCAATTCCTGACGTCAGGAAAAGCAATAAAACCCCACACCTCGCTTTTTTTTTTTCAGCCTCCAAACCACTTTATTTCTACGAGCAAGAGAGAAAGTTTGGGTGATAAAGCAGGAAGGGGGTGGGAGACCTGGAATTTTCCGGGTTTGCGTTTCCAACTTTTCCTCCACGAGGAGGAGGAGATTGAAAAGGGAGGAGAAAGAGGGGTAAGAATAGAACAGCCGCCCTCTAATCCCCTTTCAAAGGGGCTGCGGGCACACAAAGCGCTCCCAGGGCTGAATTTACAACTGAATCCAGCAGAACCTTTTCTTTTTTTTTTTTTTTTTTTTTTTTTTTTTTAATTTATTCTTTTTTTTTCTCCTCTTTTTTTCTCTTTTCCCCTCCCAGACAAGAATGCGGAACAGCTTTAATCCCGTCCAGGGAGCCTCGCTGCATCTCCCAGCAACGGGAGAGGGGCCCGGAGCCCCCGAGGTGGCTCTGAAAGGGGGGCTCAGGGTGGGCACCCCAAGTCCTTTTTTTGGCTCTAAATGCCATTTCTGTGGACCCAAATCCCATTCTTGTGGGAAACTTCATTTCTCTAGCTCCAAACCCCATTTATCTGGCAACAAGTCCCATTTTTATAGCCCCAAATCCCATTCTTATAGCCCCAAACCCCACTTTTTCTGGCCCCTAGCCCCACAGGTTTTAGCCCCAAACCCCATCTTTTTCTGACCCCAAATCCCATATCTGGTAACCCCAAACCCCATTTTTCTGTAGCCCCAAATCCTATTTTTCTGTAGCCCCAAAACTCATTTTAGTGGCCCCAAATCCCATTTTTCCGGCCCCAAATGCCATTTTTGTGGCCCCAAACCCCATTTTTTGTAGCCTCAAACCCCATTCTTCTGGCCCCAAACCCCATTTCTGTGGCCACAAGTCCCATTTTTTCTGGCTCCAAGTCCCATTTTTCCGGCCCCAAACCAAATCCCATTTCTGTACCTCCAGATCCCATTCTTGTAGCCCCAAACCCCATTTCTGTGGCCAAAAGTCTCATTTTTTTGCAGCCCCAAATCCCATTTTTTGTAGCCTCAAACCCCACTTTTTCTGGCCCCAAACTCCATTTTTCTGGCTCCAAGCCCCATCTTTCTGTAGCCCCAAACTCAATTCTTCTGGCCCCAAATGCCATTTTTCAACCCTCAAACCCCATTTTTTTTCTGGCCCCAAATCCCATATCTGTAACCCCAAACCCCATTTGTGTGGCCCCAAACCCCATTTTTCTTGCCCTAAACCCCATCTTTTCAGTAGCCCCAAATCCCATTTTTCTGGCCCCAAATCCCATTTCTGTACCCCCAAAACTCACTTTAGTGGCCCCAAATCCCATTTTTCTGGGCCCAAGTCAAATCCCATTTCTGTACCTCCAAATCCCATTTCTGTAGCCCCAAACCTCATTTTTCTGTCCCCAAACCCCGTTTTTATTGCCCCAAACCCTCATTTTTCTGGCCTCCCAAATCCCATTTTTGTGAACCAAGACCCCATTTTTTCTGGCCCCAAACCCTATATCTGTACCCCCAAATCCCATTTTTCTAGCCCCAAACCCCATATCTGTGGCCCTAAACCCTCAAATCTGTATCCCCAAATCCCATTTTAGTGTACCCAAATCCCATTTCTGTATCCCCAAACCCCATCTTTCTGGCCCCAAACCCCATTTCTGTACCCCCAAACCCCATTTTTCTGGTCCCAAACCCCATTTCTGTATCCCCAAATCCCATTTCTGTACCCCCAAACCCCATTTTTCTGGCCCCAAACCCCATTTCTGTACCCCCAAACCCTATTTTTCTGGCCCTAAACCCCTTTTTTTATGCACCAGACCCCATTTTTCTGGCCCCAAACCCCATTTTTGTCGTCCCAAAACTCATTTTAGCAGCCCCAAACCCCATTTCTGTATCCCCAAACCCCATTTTTCTGGCCCCAAACCCCTTTTTTTATGCACCAAACCCCATTTTTCTGGCCCCAAACCCCATTTCTGTACCCCCAAACCCCATTTTTCTGGTCCCAAACCCCATTTCTGTATCCCCAAATCCCATTTCTGTACCCCCAAACCCCATTTTTCTGGCCCCAAACCCCATTTTTCTGGTCCCAAACCCCATTTCTGTACCCCCAAATGCTGTTTTCCGTGCCCCAAACCCTATTTTTCTGCCAAATTCCATTTCTGTATCCCCAAACCCCATTTTTCTGGCCCCAAACCCCATTTTTCTGGTCCCAAACCCCATTTCTGTATCCCCAAATCCCATTTCTGTACCCCCAAACCCTATTTTTCTGGCCCTAAACCCCTTTTTTTATGCACCAGACCCCATTTTTCTGGCCCCAAACCCCATTTTTGTCGTCCCAAAACTCATTTTAGCAGCCCCAAACCCCATTTCTGTACCCCCAAATGCCGTTTTCCGTGCCCCAAATCCCATTTCTATGTCCCCAAACCCCATTTTTCTGGCCCAAACCCCATTTTTTATGCACCAAACCCCATTTTTCTTGCCCCAAACCCCATTTTTCTGGCCCTGAACCCCATTTTTCTGGCCCCAAACCCCATTTCTGTACCCCTAAACCCCATTTCTGTACCCCCAAACCCCATTTTTCTGGTCCCAAACCCCATTTCTGTACCCCCAAACCCCATTTTTCTGGCCCCAAGCTCCTTTTCTTATGTACCAAACCCCATTTTTCTGGCCCCAAACCCCATTTCTGTATCCCCAAATCCCATTTCTGTACCCCCAAACCCCATTTTTCTGGCCCCAAACCCCTTTTTTTATGCACCAAACCCCATTTTTCTGGCCCCAAACCCCATTTTTCTGGCCCCAAACCCCTTTTTTTATGCACCAAACCCCATTTTTCTTGCCCCAAACCCCATTTTTCTGGCCCTGAACCCCCTCAGCCAGGGCAGGCCTTGCCCTGCAGGATCCCTCGCGCGGATCCAGCGGACTCTGCCCAGCACAAGTTCAACAACCCCGGCCCAGGTTTCTTTTTAAAGCGATTCCGAAAGTGTTTAACGCTTCTGGGAAAGCCAGCCAGGTGTTCAGGTGGTTTTTTCCCCCCGACCTTTGCTTTGCGGGTTAAATTTTAACAATATTTTCATTGCTGCCCCAGTGCCCTGAGCCTTGCAGATCCTTCCTGCAGCCTCCCAGTTCCCGCTGCCTCCTGCAAAGCCGGGCACGCTGCCCACAGCCAAAGTTTTGGGGCATTTTGGGGCATTTTGGGGCATTTTAGGAGCATTTTGGGGCATTTTAGAGCATTTTGGGGCATTTGGACCATTTTGGAGAATTTCCTTGCTGCCTCCTACAAAGCCTGACACCCAGCCCAGCAGCCAAAATTTTGGGGCGTTTTGGAACATTTTGGGGCATTTTGGAGCATTTTTTAGAGCATTTTTTAGAGCATTCCTTGCTGCCTCCTACAAAGCCTGGCACCCTTCCCAGAGCCAAAATTTTGGGGCATTTTGGACCATTTTAGGAGTATTTTGGGGCATTTTGGGGGCCATTTTGGGGCATTTCCTTTGTGCCTCCTGCAAAGCCTCAAGCCCTGCCCAGCAGCCAAAATTTTGGGGTATTTTGGACCATTTTAGAAGTGTTTTGGGGCATTTTAGAGTATTTTGGGGCATTTGGACCATTTTGGAGAATTTCCTTGCTGCCTCCTACAAAGCCTGACACCCAGCCCAGCAGCCAAAATTTTGGGGCGTTTTGGAGCATTTTGGGGCATTTTAGAGCATTTTAGGAGCATTTCCCCAGCAGCCAAAATTTTGGGGCATTTTAGAGCATTTTGGGGCATTTCCGTGCTGCCTCCTGCAAAGCCTCAAGCCCTGCCCAGCAGCCAAAATTTTAGGGCGTTTTGGAACATTTTGGGGCATTTTAGAGCATTTTTGGAGCATTTCCTTGCTGTCTTCTGCAAAGCCCGACACTCAGTCCAGCAGCCCAAAATTTTGGGGTATTTTGGAGCATTTTGGAGCTTTTTTTTTTGGGGGGGGGGGCATTTTGGAGTATTTCCTTGCTGCCTCCTGCAAAGCCTGACACCCAGCCCAGCAGCCAAAATTCTGGGGCATTTTGTAGCATTTTGTAGCATTTTGGGGCATTTTGGGGCATTTTAGGAGCATTTTGGGGCATTTAGGAGCATTTGGGGGCATTTTGGGGCATTTCCTTGCCGTCTCCTGCAAAGCCTCAAGCCCTGCCCAGCAGCCAAAATTTTAGGGCGTTTTGGAACATTTTGGGGCATTTTAGAGCATTTGGAGCATTTTTAGAGCATTTTTTAGAGCATTCCTTGCTGCCTCCTGCAAAGCCTCAAACCCTGCCCAGCAGCCAAAATTTTGGGGCGTTTTGGACAATTTTGGGACATTTTGGAGCATTTTTAGAGCATTTTTTAGAGCATTCCTTGCTGCCTCATGCAAAGCCTGACACCCTTCCCAGAGCCAAAATTTTGGGGCATTTTGGACCATTTTAGCAATATTTTGGGGCATTTTGGGAGTATTTTAGGAGCATCTAAAATACTCAGCCTCTCACACCCCCAAAACTCCCCGAGCAAGAACCACAATCCATGAAACAGCTCCAGGAGGTGCCCCTGGCTGGATCCACCATTTATTATCCCAAAATTGTGACCCCCAGGCACAGCTGGAGCTGCCCCATCTCCCCCAGGGGCGCCAAGCAGGGATTTGTTCCCAAATTTTCCCTGCCCAAAGGGGTTTGGGAGCAGAGGGAGGAGAAAAGGCCACCCTGGAGCTGGGGACAGGGGAAACAGCCCAGAAATGCCCCTGGAGCTCGGGAATGCTTTCCAAGGCAAAAAATAAAAAAAAAAAAAATTGATTTGAAATTTAATTTTTGCGGGGCAGAACAGGTATTTTCAGCAGCTGCTGAAAGATTCATGAACACAACCCCCCAGGCAGCGCTTCAGAAGTTGTTCCGGACTGCTTGGGGAAATTGGGATTTAAATCGGGATTTAAATCGGGATTTGAATCGGGATTTGAATCGGGATTTGAATGCAGCCTGGGAGGGAGCAGGGCTGAGATCAAAGGAGGCTCTGGGATATTCCAGGCGCTGCTTTCCCGGCCCCGGGTGGCGTTGGTGACACCGGGAGGGTCCCACGGGAGGTCCCCGAGCGCGTTTGGCTTGGCTGAGGGCCAGGGGTGGGAAAAACTCCGGGATGGGAGGGAAAAAAGAGCCCCGAGGGTGCGAACAGGTGGGGAAAGGGAGGGGGAAAAGGGAAGGGAAATAGAAAAGAAAGGGGAAGAGAGAAAGGGAAGGATGGAAAAAAAAAAAAAAAAAAAGGGAAGGGGAAAAATGAAAAGGGAAGGGAAAAATACAAATGAAAAGGGAAGGGGGGAAAATAAAAAGGGAAAGGGAAAATAAACGGGAAGGGGGGAAAATAAAAAGGGAAGAGGGAAAAATAAAAAGGGAAGGGGGAAAAATAAAAAGGGAAGGGGGAAAAATAAAAAGGGAAGGGGGAAAAATAAAAAGGGAAGGGGAAAATAAAGGGGAGGGGAAAAATAAAAGGGAAGGGGGAAAAATAAAGGGGAAGGGGAAAAATAAAAAGGGAAGGGGAAAAATAAAAAGGGGAGGGGGAAAATAAAGGGGAAGGGGGAAAATAAAAAGGGAAGGGGAAAAATAAAAAGGGAAGGGGAAAAATAAAAAGGGGAGGGGGAAAATAAAGGGGAAGGGGGAAAATAAAAAGGGAAGGGGAAAAATAAAAAGGGAAGGGGAAAAAATAAAAAGGGAAGGGGAAAAATAAAAAGGGAAGGGGAAAAATAAAAAGGGAAGGGGAAAAATAAAAAGGGAAGGGGGAAAATAAAAAGGGAAGGGGAAAAATAAAGGGGAGGGGAAAAATAAAAGGGAAGGGGGAAAATAAAAAGGGAAGGGGAAAAATAAAAAGGGAAGGGGGAAAATAAAAAGGGAAGGGGAAAAATAAAGGGGAGGGGAAAAATAAAAGGGAAGGGGGAAAATAAAAGGGAAGGGGAAAAAATAAAAAGGGAAGGGGGGAAAATAAAAAGGGAAGGGGGGAAAATAAAAAGGGAAGGGGGAAAATAAAAGGGGAAGGGGGAAAATAAAGGGGAAGGGGGAAAATAAAAGGGAAGGGGGAAAAATAAAAGGGAAGGGGGAAAAATAAAAAGGGAAGGGGGAAAATAAAAAGGGAAGGGGAAAATAAAAAGGGAAGGGGAAAAATAAAAAGGGAAGGGGAAAATAAAAGGGAAGGGGAAAAATAAAAAGGGAAGGGGAAAAATAAAGGGGAAGGGGAAAAATAAAAAGGGGAGGGGGAAAAATAAAAAGGGAAGGGGGAAAAATAAAAGGGAAGGGGGAAAATAAAGGGAAGGGGAAAAATAAAGGGAAGGGGGAAAAATAAAAAGGGAAGGGGAAAAATAAAAAGGGAAGGGGAAAAATAAAAGGGAAGGGGGAAAATAAAGGGAAGGGGAAAAATAAAGGGGAAGGGGAAAAATAAAAAGGGAAGGGGGAAAAATAAAAAGGGAAGGGGAAAAATAAAGGGAAAGAAAAAAGGAGAAAGTAAAAAAGGGGGAAAGTAAAAAAGGGGGAAAGTTAAAAAGGGGGAAAGTTAAAAAGGGGGGAAAGTTAAAAAGGGGGGAAAGTGAAGAAAAAGGGGAAAGTAAAAGAAAAGGGGGAAAGTAAAAATAAAAGGGGGAAAGTAAAAATAAAAGGGGGAAAGTAAAAATTAAAGGGGGAAAGTAAAAATAAAAGGGGGAAAGTAAAAATAAAACAGGGGAAAGTAAAAGAAAAAGGGGAACGTACAAAAAAAGAGAAAGTAAAGAAAAAAAGGGGGAAGTACAAAAAGAAAAAAGGGAAAGTACAACAAAAGGAGAAAGGGAAGGGGAAAAAAAAGAGAAGGGGGGAAAAAGGGAAGGGGGAAAAAAAAGGGGGAGGAAAACCAAGCAGAGATTCCCTCCCCAGCTGATATCGCAGGGATGTTTGTAAGGATTGGGAAAGGCGCTGAGCAGAAGCATCACCTCAGATAAAGGATTCCTTACAGGGAAAATAAAAGGGATTTTTCCCAGACAAATAATTCATGGAAGTCCCAAAACATCCTCCAGCTGCAGGAGCCTGGAATTTCCTGTCACCTTCCGAGCAAACCCGCCCGCTCCGAGCGCAGGGATTTGAAAATTCAGAGAGGAACGAGAAATGCAGGGGCTAAAACGAGCTGGATCAACACCCAACGCCTCTGTCAGAGGCAAAAAATCCAAAAAATCCGCGTGGATGGAGCAGCTCCAGCTTTTCAGCCCCAATTTTCACATTTTGGGAAGCGAAAACCACTCGGGGAAGGAGCAGAACAACAACAGAACTCGGGATAAAGCTGCGGATGAACCCGGCTCGGAAATGCTGAAGGAATTTGTGGGGAGAGGAGAGAATTTGTGGTTTGGAGCCTCCTGCTCCTCCAGCGGGCCGGGGAGGGGCTGCCGAGCAGAAAATTTGATTTTGCGGCCCGTGGGTCGGATTTGCATGAAAACAGAGCGATCCCGAGGGGTTTGCAGGGAGAATTCGCGCAGGGAACGGAGATTTCCGAGCTGCAGGTGCGGGCAGGGAAGGGAAAGGAGAATTTGCTCGCCCATGCCGAGGGAAGGAGGGATCCCTGCAGCTCTGGGGGTGGAAGTTGCATTTCCAGGCCCTGATTATGCAGCAAAGCAGCGGCTCGGATGGGCAGAGCTGCTTTCGGAGCTGGTTTTATCAAGATCATAATTTCGTCAAGGAAAACTCGCGGATTCGCGGCTTTTCCCCTGGCAGGGCCAGTCCCGCCTCTCGCAGCTCTCCCTCCCTGCTCAGGCCGGGCTGCGAGGGGTTTTGGGGTCCCTCGCACCCTTCGAGGCTGGGGATTCACGGCTGAGGTGGAATCCTTGCAGATTCCCGCAGGACAGAGCAGCACAGGGGGTTCCTGGGGGTTCAGTAGCGGGGATTCAATCCTGAGGGTTCAGTCCTGGGGGTTCCATTTTTGAGGTTCAGTTTTTGGGGTTCAGTCCCGGGGATTCAATCCCTGGGGTTTCAGTCCTGGGGGTTCCATTTTTGGGATTCAGTCCTGGGGGTTCCAATTTTGGGGTTCAATCCTCGGAGTTCAATCCCAGGGGATTCGATCCCAGGGGTTCCGATTTCCGGGGTTCAACCCTGAGGGTTCAATCCTGGGGGTTCCTATTTTGGGGTTCAATCCTGGGGGTTCCATTTTTGAGGTTCAGTTTTTGGGGTTCAGTCCCGGGGATTCAATCCCAGGGGGTTCAGTCCTGGGGGTTCCATTTTTGGGATTCAATCCTGGGGGTTCCAATTTTGGGGTTCAATCCTCGGAGTTCAATCCCAGGGGATTCGATCCCAGGGGTTCCGATTTCCGGGGTTCAACCCTGAGGGTTCAATCCTGGGGGTTCCATTTTTGAGGTTTAGTTTTTGGGGTTCAGTCCCGGGGATTCAATCCCTGGGGGTTCAGTCCTGGGGGTTCCATTTTTGGGATTCAATCCTGGGGGTTCCATTTTTGGGGTTCAATCCTCGGAGTTCAATCCCAGGGGATTCAATCCCCGGGGTTCCAATTCCCGGGGTTCAACCCTGAGGGTTCAATCCTGGGGGTTCCATTTTTGAGGTTCAGTTTTTGGGGTTCAGTCCCGGGGATTCAATCCCTGGGGGTTCCATTTTTGGGATTCAATCCTGGGGGTTCCTATTTTGGGGTTCAATCCTGGGGGTTCCATTTTTGGGATTCAATCCTGGGGGTTCCATTTTTGGGGTTCAATCCTCGGAGTTCAATCCCAGGGGATTCAATCCCCGGGGTTCCAATTCCCGGGGTTCAACCCTGGGGGTTCGATCCCGGGGATTCAATTTTTGGGGTTCAGTCCTGGGAGCTCAATCCCGGGGGGTTCAACGCTGGGTGTTTAACCCTGGGGGTTCAACACTGGATGTTCCATTTTTGGGATTCAATCCTGGGGGTTCAATTTTTGGGGTTCAATCCTCGGAGTTCGATCCCAGGGGTTCCGATTCCCGGGGTTCAACCCTGGGGGGTTCAATCTTTGGGATTCAATCCTGGGAGTTCACTCCCGGGGGTTCAATTACCGGGGTTAAACCCTGGGTGTTCCATCCTGGGGGGTTCCCTTTTTGGTGTTCAGTCCTGAGGGTTCAATTTTTGGGGTTCAACCCTGAATGTTCAGTCCTGGCGGTTCCGTTTTTGCCGTTCAACCCCCTTTTCCCCGAGGAAATCTGAGCCGGGCTGAGCCAGAGCCGCTCTCCCGCAGCGGCCTGGGGTGAGTCAGGATTTTGGCGAGCCCGGCTGCGCGCTGGGTGCCCCGCACCGTGAGAAAGGCAAACGCAGGGTGAGAGGAAGGGGAAAACCCTTCAGCCCGAGAGCGCTGTTTGCTTTGGCGGCCGCGTCCCCGCCCGCTCCTTCCCCCAGGAAGCGGCGCCGCGGTCAAGTGGGCGAGAGGAGCCGCAGCCCCCCGGGAGGAGCGGGGCGAGACCCTCGGGGGTGCCCCCGGCCCCGCTGGGACCCCCCTGAAGCACGGCCGGGGCAGAGGCGCAGCTTCCCGCGGGCTGCGGGGGCAGCGGGGCCCGGCCGGGGCTGCGGAGAGACGGGAGCGGCGGCACCGGGGAGGAACCGGGGGAGGAACCAGGCCGGGAATGCACCGGGGGCTTCACCGGGCCGGGAATGCACCGGGGATGGACCGGGAATGCACCGGGGGATGCACCGGGGGATGTACTGGGGGATGCACCGGGGGATGCACTGGGGGATGCACCGGGGGATGCACTGGGGGATGCATCGGGGAATGCAACAGGGGATGCACCGGGGACGAAATGCTCGGAGCGGGGGATGCGCGGGGGTCCGTGAGGATGCGCCGGGAACGGATTGAAGGGGAGAGCAGCGGAGGGGGAGGCAGCCGGGCCGGGCTGCGGGAAGAGGGGGCAGCTCGGGGACCGGTGAAAAACACGGCGGGGACACACCGGGAACAGAGAGGGACACACCGGGAACAGAGAGGGACACACCGAACCGGGGGGGGACACACCGAACCGGGGGGGACACACCGAACCGGGGGGGGACACACCGAACCGGGGGGGACACACCGAACCGGGGGGGGACACACCGAACCGGGGGGGGACACACGGACGGACGCACAGAACCCGGGGGGATACATCGAGGACGCCGAGGATGCCCCGGGGACAGAGGATGCTCAGAGACCCCTCACGGTGACAATGCCCCCCATGGGTGATCCTTACCAGCTTCCCGGAGCGCTCCCGAGCTTTCTTCACCTTCCCGTAGGTTCCTTTGCCCAGCGTTTCCAGGAACTCGTAGCGGTGCTTGAGGTTGTGCTTGTGGTGGTGCCGCTTCACCGCCTGCTTCTTCATCAGCGGCCGCGGCGATTTGATCAGCCCCTCGGCCAGCGAGGAACCGGGGCCGGCTCCGGGCCCTGCCGCCCGCTCCATCCCGATCCCGGCTCCGGCTCCGCCGCCTCCAAGCCCGGCCCGAGCGATAAAAGCGGCGGCGGCTCCGGCGGCCGCGCCCCCCCGCGCCCATTGGCGGCTGCCGGGGCCGCCCCGAGCGGGGCCGGGACGGGAACGGGGGGCAGGAGGCGGGGAGACCCCCAGGGGCAGCGCTGGGAATGGGGAAACCACGGGGGAAGGGGTGGGAGAGAGACGGGGAGCGCCCCGAAAAAAATTGAGGTGAAGGAAGGGGTGTGGAGAGTGGGGGAGAAGGAATTCAGGGGGCAAAGGGGGTGTAGAAAGGGGGGACAGAGGGAATCCAGGGGATAAAGGGGGGCAGAGAGGCGTGGAGAGAGGGGGCCGAAGGAATCCAGGGGGCAAAGGGGGGCACTGGGGTGAAATAGAAATGTGGAAAGGGGGGACAGAAGGAATTCAGGGCACAGAGGAGGGCACCGGGGTGTGGAGAGGGGGGCAAGAGGGAACCCAGGGCACAAAGGGGGTGTGGAGAGGGGGGCAGAGGGAATCCAGGGGGCAAAGGAGGGCGCGGGACCAAATCTCGGGGAAAAACTGCACCTAAACCCAGGGAAAAGCCACCCAAACCAGGGGAAAACTGCACCGAATTCCAGGGGAAAACTGCACCGAATCCCGGGGGGAAAACTGCACCCAAACTCAGGGAAAAACTGTACCCAAACCCAGGGGAGGACTGCACCAAATTCCAGGGAAAAACTGCACCAAATCCCGGGGGGAAAACTGCACCCAAACTCAGTGAAAAACTGCATTCAAACTCAGGGAAAAACTTCACCCAGACCCAGGGAAAAACGGCACCAAATTCCAGGGAAAAATTGCACCAGATCCTAGGGGAAAACTGCTTCCAAACCCGGTGAAAAACTGCACCCAAACCCAGGGAAGAACTGCGCCCAAACCCAATAAAAAACTGCATTCAAACTCAGGGAAAATCTGCACCAAATCCCAGGGAAAAACTGCACCAAATCTTAGTGAAAAACTGCACCAAATCCCAGGGTAAAACTGCACCGAATCCTAGGGAAAGACTGCACCAAATCCCAAGGAAAAATGGCCCCAAATGCCAGGGGAAGCCTGCACCAAATCCCAAGGAAAAACTGTAACAAAACCCAAGGAAAAATCGCCCAAACCCAGGGAAAAACTGCACCAAACCCCAGGGGAAAACTGCACTCAAACCCAGAGGAAAACTGCCCCAAATCCCAGGGGAAAAGCAGCCAAATCTCAGGGAGAAACTACCCAAACCCAGGGAAAAACTGACATTTAAGGCAAAATATGGAGAGGAGAGGCCTGGGCGTGTGCAGTCTGTCCTCACTCTCCACAGAGCCCCCTTTGCCCTCCTGCGCACACAGCCTGGCACGGAGGAACCAGAACATTCTCCAAGCCCAGAACTGGGGAGAAACAGCAGCTGAGGCTCCTCGGGGCCGCCCCAGCTCCCTCAGCACCACCTCCTCCCCGTGTGGTCTCCCTGCGGTAAACCTTCCTTTGCAGATATTGAAAGAATGCAATTATTTCCCAGAAGAGCCAAAACAAAGGCGCTTGCCGGGCTCTGGCCTGGGTGAGGACACCCTGGATCGATGGCAGACGGAGATAACTGCGGGATTACTCACCCAAACCTGGATTTTCCCACCGCTCCCGGCGAGCTCTGGCAGAGCAGGGGGTCCCAAACGATGATTTAAACCCTGACTCCGGTCTGCGGGTTTTGGAGGTGACACAGAGTGACACAGAGTGACACAGAGTGACACAGGACGGAGCTCACAGCACCTCGGGGCTGTCAGGACAGAGCCAGGTGGGTGGCAGTGTCCCCTGGCTGGTTTTGTCACCAAGGTGAGGTTATGCAGTGACCTTTTGAGAGATGTTTCTCAGGGAAGGTGGGACCCCAAGTCATGGGCACAGCCTTGCACCAAACCGCTCCCCACGGCTGTCACCTGTCCCACGCACATTAAATGTCATTTTGGTACCATTGGGCCACTCTCTGTGGATGTCACCTGTCCCAGTATGGTCCCACATACATTAAATGTGATTTTGGTACCATTGGGCCACTCTACATGTCTGTGACCAGTAGCAGTGATGTCCCACACACATTAAATGTCATTTTGGTACCATTGGGCCACTCTCCATGGCTGTCACCTGTCCCAGACACATTAAATGTGATTTTGGTACAGTTGAACCACTCTCTGTGGATGTGACCAGTACCAGCACTGTCCCCCACATATCAAATGTCATTTTGGTACAACTGGGCCACTCTCCAAGGCTGTGACCAGTACCAATGCTGTCCCACACGCATCAAATGTAATTTTGATACCATTGGGCCACTCTCCATGTCTGTGACCAGTACCAATGCGGTTCCACACATATTAAATGTCATTTTGGTACAACTGGGCCACTCTCTGTGGATGTGACTGGTACCAGCACTGTCCCACACGCATTAAATGTCATTTTGATACCCTTGGGCCACTCTCCAAGGCTGTCGCCTGTCCCAATGTGGTCCCACACACATTAAATGTCATTTTGATACCATTGGGCCACTCTCCAAGGCTGTGACCAGTACCAATGCTGTCCCACGTGCATCAAATGTCATTTTGATACCATTGGGCCACTCTCCATGTCTGTGACCAGTACCAATGCGGTTCCACACATATTAAATGTCATTTTGGTACAACTGGGCCACTCTCTGTGGCTGTCACCTGTCTCAGTTCTGTCCCACATGCAAAAATGTAATTTTTATACCATTGGGCCTCTCTCCATGGCTGTCACCTGTCCCAGCATGGTCCCACACATATTAAATGTGATTTTGGTACAATTGGGCCACTCTCTGTGGCTGTCACCTGTCCCAGCGCTGTCCCACACTCATTAAATGTCACTTTGGGACAATTGGGCCACTCTTCATGGCTGTGACTGGTACCAGCGATGTCCCACATGCATTAAATGTCATTTTGGTACAACTGGGCCACTCTCCATGGCTGTCACCTGTCCCACACACATTAAATATTATTTTGGTAGAATTGGGCCACTCTCCATGGTTTTCACCTGCCCCACACACATTAAATGTCATTTTGGTACAATGAAGACACCCAGGTCCCTTCCCCTGCCACTGTCACTGATTTTTATGGCCACCTCGGTTCCTCAGCTCCAGGCTGCTCCCTCCCAGCTCCAACCCTCCCCGAGCTCAACAAACCAGGCACAAATCTCTCTCTGCTCATCCTAAAATCATCCCAGGACATCCGAAGGCGATCCCGGGCCGCACCAATCGCGATAATGAATCGTGATAACGGATTGTGATAAAGAACGGGCGATAATGAGCTGCGCTAATGAATTGTGGTCATGAATTATTTACACAGAGCAGCAACAGGAGCCGTTTCCAAGGGCCACGGGGAAGATAAACACGGCGGGGAGGAGCTGAGCTGAACCCGAGTGCCGCAATTTCAGCCTCAAAGCAAACAGGATCCTGTCCGGGCACGGCTCAAACCTCCCTGGCTGCGGCCAGCCAAGGGACTGAGGGGAAAATGTCACTGTTGCTGTCGTGGGATTGTTAAAAATACCTTAGAACCCGTTGTAAAGTAATTGATAATTGTTATTGAGCGCTGTTAGTTGGGTTATTGTATTGTAAAAGGGGTTAAAAGGGGAGTATAAGAAATTACACCTCAGCGAAACAAGCCAGCCTGGACTGAGCTGTAATGGCCAATCAAGGCCTGAAACCTTCATGCAAATGAAAATGTCACTGGGATTGTTAAAAATACCATAGAACCTGTTGTAAAATAATTGGTAATTGTTATTGAGCGCTGTTAGCCCAGTTATTGTATTATAAAAGGGGTTATATGGGTGGTTATAAGAAATTACACCCAAGCAAAGTGCAGCACCTCCCAGAGCCGGCCTGGACTGAGATGTAGGGGCCAATCGAGGCCCGAAACCTCCATGCAAATGAAAATGTCGCTGGGATTGTTAAAAATAGCTTAGAAACTGTTGTAAAATAATTGATCATTGCTATTGAGCGCTGGTAGCTTGGTTATTATATTGTAAAACGGGTTTAAAGGGTGGTTATAAGAAATTGCACCTCAGCAAAATGCATCACCCCCAGCCTGGACAGAGCTGTAATGTCCAATCAAGGCCTAAAACCTTCATGCAAATGAAAATGTCACTGGGATTGTTAAAAATAGCTTACAAACTGTTGTAAAATAATTGATAGTTGTTATTGAGCGCTGCTAGTTCAGTTGTTATATTGTAAAAGAGGTTTAAAGGGGAATTATGAGAAATTACACCTCAGCAAAGGGCAGCATCTCCCAGAGCCGGCCTGGACAGAGCTGTAAGGGCCAATCAAGGCCTGAAACCTTCATGCAAATGAAAATGTCACTGGGATTGTTAAAAATGCCTTAGAACCTGTTGTAAAATAATTGATAATTATTATTCAGTGCTGTTGGCTCGGTTATTATATTGTAAAAGGGGTTTAAAGGGTGGTTATAAGAAATTACACCTCAGCAAAGTGCAGCATCCCCTCAGTGAAAGGAGCCGGCCTGGACAGAGCTGTAATGGCCAGTCAAGGCCTGAAACCTTTGTGCAAATGAAGGATCCCAACAGAAACCAATCCAGAGGGGCACAAACAGGATAAAAAGGGACATCTGAGCCAGGGGAGCTGTGCCCTTCCCTGGGACATCGGGGACATCGCTGCTGTAGCATCCTCGGCCCGGGCCCCCTCGCTTTGGGCCTTTCTTTTTATTAGAATAAATGCTGAAATAACTTTTAGCACCGTTGTTTTAGACCTTTCTTTTTATTAGAATAAATGCTGAAATAACTTTCAATAACTAAAATAAATAAATAAATGCTGAAATCACTTTTAGTGCCCCTTGCTTTAGGCCTTTCTTTTTATTATAGTAAGTGCTGGAATCACTTTTAGCATGCCTTTCTTTAGGCTTTTCTTTTTATTAGAATAAATGCTGAAATCACTCTAAATAAAATAAATAAATAAATAAATGCTGAAATCACTTTTAATAAATAAAATAAACAAATAAATAAATAAATGCTGAAATCTCTTTTAGCACCGGGAATGCGCTTCCATTTTTAACAGGATCTCTGCAGCCCCGTGTTTGGGGTCCCGGTGGATTTCTCGGGATGCTTTTCCCGAGGTTTCCCCCGTTGTGCAAAGGCCCCGCAGCCCCGTGGAGTTTCTGTTCCCAGCGGATAAATTCCTCCCAAGGATTCCGTGCTGCTGTGGGAGGGGATGTTTGTTCCAGGGCTTTATTCAGGAAGCCTTTCCCATTTTCATGGAAATGCCAAGGGACGCGGAGGGAGCCCGCTGGAATCCGCTGATAAGGATCCCCCATTGTGGCAGCGCCCGCCCGCCGCTTTCTCCGCTGGGGAAATCCACCGAAATTCCCCTGGAAAACCCAACCCGGGCTTCTCCCGCGGCCCCACTGCGTGTCCACTAAAACCAGCCTGAAATCCAGCCAGGAATTTGGCTCCGTGTCAGGGAAACCTGCTCCGAGCTCAGCTTGTTGCTCGGTCACAGCTCTGTCTGCTTGCAGGCTGCAAAATTTCTATTAATTAATTTATTACATGAAAACAAATTCTACAGCGTTTTCCTGGCTCTGAAAACTTCCACATCCCGGCCAAACCTTGTGGCTCTGGGCTGGGAAAGGAATAAACATCAGCAAAGAGATTCCCTGGGAGCAGGGAGACCTCCCACGGGGAAAGGAAGAGTCATTGAAATGCCAGAGACAACAAAAAGTTTAATGCAGGCCCCTCGTTCGTGGCCCTGAGCCCCAGCATTCCTCACCTGCTGCCGGGGGTGCTCAGGCAGGTGTGAAACACATTTTCCCCCATTTTCCCTCTGAAAACCCCGGGGAAAGCTGGGAATGCTCTGATCCTCCCCATCCATCAGCAGGAGGAGGGAAACTCATCAGCGCCACTGGGAGCCTGTGGAAAAGTCATTTGTGGCCTTTCATGGATGGTGAGAGAGGCAGAGGCCACCCCAGGAGTGCAGCTGGGGGTTCCATCTGTCCGTCCATCCATCATCCATCCATCATCCATCCACCATCCATCATCCATCCATCCATCCATCCATCCATCCATCCATCCATCCATCCCTCTATCCATCACTGATCCATCAATCCATGGATCCATCCATCATCCATCTATGGTTCCATGCATGGATTCATCCATGGATGGATCCATCCATCCATCCATCCATCCATCCATCCATCCATCCATCCCTCCATCCATCCATCCATCCATCCATCCATCCATCCATCCATCCCTCCATCCATCCATCCATCCATCCATCCATCCATCCATCCATCCCTCCATCCATCCATCCCTCCATCCCTCCATCCATCCATCCATCCATCCATCCATCCATCCATCCATCCATTCACCCATCACTGATCCATCCATCCATTCATCCATCCATCCATCCATCCATCATCCATCTATGATTCCATGCATGGATTCATCCATGGATGGATCCATCCACCCATCCATCCATCCGTCCTTCCATCCATCCATCCATCCATCCATCCATCCATCCATCCATCCATCCTAATTTTCCCATTAAACCCCTCCTTTACCACAAATCCACCCCCCAGGTGTCCCTGTCACCCTCCTGGGCACTGGGGGGATCACAGCACATGGAGCTACAGGAACCCCGAGGCATTTAGAAGAAAAAGAAAAAAAAATTCCCCTCAAAAATAACCCCCAAAAATTCAGAAAAAAAAAAAAAAACCACAAAAAACCACCACAAAAAGCCCACAAAAAAAGCTGGAGCTTTTATTTTCCAATCAGGAAGCCTCTGTCTCTCAGGATGGTGACTCCACATCCGCTCCAGCGCCGGCAGATTCCCCAGGAATGGGAACAGCTGGGGGTGACCTCACTGCTGGTGGCCCCACAGGGCTGGGGACATCCCAGGGACGAGGATGGCAGTGACAGAATGATCCCAGAGCTCAATTCCCAGCTCTCCAGAGCAGAATTCCCAGCTGCAGCTGGAGCAGCGCTCACACAACCCCACCTGGGAACTGCCACCACAAACAGACCCCAAAAAGCAGCACTGACCCCAAAAAGCAGCACTAACCCCAAAAATATTGTCCCCACCAGCCAGGGCCAGCCCAGCAGCGTGTCCTGGGCCCATGGCAAGGTGCAGGAATCGTTTCTGCTCCACCCCATCCTTTGGAAGCTGCTCCTTGAGGAAGTTTCCTGTTTGTGCAGACAGAGTCTGCTCGGGGACGATAAATGAGGATTTTTGGCAGCAGGGCCAGCTCAGCCCTCAGCCTCTGTGCTGGAGCAGCCACCGGAGCTGAAAATCCTCTCAGAACTCCGAGCGTGGGGAGTTCAGCCGAGGACACGGCCGGGATTTTTTTGTCGCTGGAAAACTCCAAATGCTCGGCTGGGTTGGGATAAATGAGGGGGCATGGAGGGTCCTGGGGACAGAGGGACCAGCCCAAGGTTTTCTGCAGCCCCACAGGGCCAGGTTGGTGGCAAACCCAACATTTATCCAGGGAAAAGTGCTCTGGGACCCTCTCATCCCAAGGGATTCACAGCAGAGCTGCAGCAGGACCCAGCCCCGAGAGAATTCCTGGGTACCAGCATCAGGGACTCTTCAGACCTAAATGCAGCCCTGTCCCAGCTCCTGCACCCAAACCCAGCCTTGTCCCATCTCCTGCACCCAAACCCAGCCCTGTCCCATCTCCTGCACCCAAACCCAGCCTTGTCCCATCTCCTGCACCCAAACCCAGCCCTGTCCCAGCTCCTGCACCCAAACCCAGCCCTGTCCCAGCTCCTGGACCCAAACCCAGCCCTGTCCCAGCTCCTGCACCCAAACCCAGCCCTGTCCCAGCTCCTGCACCCAAACCCAGCCCTGTCCCATCTCCTGCACCCAAACCCAGCCCTGTCCCAGCTCCTGCACCCAAACCCAGCCCTGTCTCAGCTCCTGCACCCAAACCCAGCCCTGTCCCATCTCCTGCACCCAAACCCAGCCCTGTCCCATCTCCTGCACCCAAACCCAGCCCTGTCCCAGCTCCTGCACCCAAATCCAGCCCTGTCCCATCTCCTGCACCCAAACTCAGCCCTGTCTCAGCTCCTGCACCCAAATCCAGCCCTGTCCCAGCTCCTGGAAGGTGTTTGGGCTCCTCGGGGGTGTCTTTCTACAGGAATAAAATACTGGAGGAGACGCGCAGCATCCAAGTTATTTGTTGGGTCTTGCAGCACCTGAAATGGGATTTTAGAGCTGCCCTGGTCCAGCACCAGCCGGGCAGGGCAACCCGGGACAGCGGGAGGTGCTGCTGCAGCCACAGCTCGGCCCAGGGATGCCATCTGCTGTTCACAGCTCTGGGGAGAGACCTGGGGCTCACCCAGCCCAAACGAAATCATCCCAAACTGCTGAGATCCTCAAGGATGCCATCTGCTGTTCGCAGCTCCGGGAGGAGCCCAAACCAAACCACCCCAAACCCGCTGAAATCCTCAAACTCGCCCTGCAGGCACAGCCAGGAGCGCCCAAATCACCCGAACAGGGCTCAGGGCACATCTCTGGCACCTGGAGTGCCAAAAACAGGGATAGATTCCAATCAGGAGTCAGAGAGGCACAGGGCCCTGTTCCAGGTGGGATCCCCCTCAGGTGGGATCAGATCAGGAGTCAGAGAGGCACAGGGCCCCATTCCAGGTGAGATCCCCACTCAGGTAGATTCCAATCAGAAGTCAGAGAGGCACAGGGACCTGTCCAAGGTGAGATCCCCCCTCAGGTGTGTTCCAATCAGGAGTCAGAGAGGCACAGGGCCCTGTTCCAGGTGTGTTTCTCCTCCAGGTGTGCTCAGATCAGGAGCAGGAGCAGATCAGGACAGGCACAGGGCCCTGTCCAAGGTGAGATCCCCCCTAAGATGTGCTCAGATCAGGAGTCAGACAGGCACAGGGCCCTGTCCAAGGTGAGATCCCCCCTAAGATGTGCTCAGATCAGGAGTCAGACAGGCACAGGGCCCTGTCCAAGGTGAGATCCCCCCTAAGATGTGCTCAGATCAGGAGTCAGACAGGCACAGGGCCTCCACGGCCGTGCTGAGCCCCTGGCTGACGCCCCCCACGGCCAGCAGGCAGTCCCTCAGCACGATGCTGGAGCAGGCGCAGCGCGGGGTGGGCATGGGGGGGAGGCTCTCCCACTTGTTCTTCTCGGGGTGGAAAGCCTCTGCCGACTCCAGCACGCTCGGCTGATTCCCTGGAAGCACAAAAGAAGGCGCTGGATGATCTGGGAAGCGCCGCTGAGCTTCTCTTGGCTGCTCTGACCCCATCCCCTTACGGGGTTTGTTTTCCCTGCTCCCTCCCACCGGCTAGCATTGCGATTTCTCCTTTTTTGGGGGGGGATGACAACAATCCTAACTCTGTTTTAAAGGGTTCCAGGGTCCCAGAGCCTCACCCAGGCCCCCAGCCACCACAACTCTGCCTCGCAGGTAGCCGGCCACGAAATCTGCTCGCCTTTTCTTCAGGTAGCAGGAGCGCTCCATCTTCATCCAGCCACCTGGAAGGACAGGACACGCTGGGCCTGTGGGGTCACCCACTCCTGGGAAGGCACCGACCCCTCTGAGCCCCTGGTTTGTGGAAGGGCAGTTTGGCTGCGTCACCTTGGGGTGATAGAACCCCGTGGGATTGTTGGGTTTGGCCCCTGTTATCCCACTGTTGGATTTCCCATTGCACTCGGTAATCCTGACTGGGAATCATCCTCTAAGCTGAGCTCAAGGCAGCAGCAGATGGGAGCTCTGTGCTCTGCAAAGGTGGCAGAGCCCCAAACCCAGCCCTGTGTGACCCCAAACCCCAAACCCAAGCCCAGCCCTGTATGCCCAAACCCCAAACCCAGCCCTATGTGCCCCAAACCCAGATCTGTGTCCCCAAACCCAGCCCTGTGTGCCCAAACCCCAAACCCAGCCCTATGTGCCCCAAACCCAGATCTGTGTCCCCAAACCCAGCCCTGTGTGCCCAAACCCCAAATCCAGCTCTGTGTGTCCCCACACCCAGATCTGTGTCCCCAAACCTCAAACCCAGATCTGTGACCCCAAACCCAGCCTTATGTGCCCCAAACCCCAAACCCAGCTCTGTGTGACCCCAAACCCCAAAACCAGCCTTGTGTCCCCAAACCCAGCCCTATGTGTCCCCAAAACCAGATCTGTGTCCTCAAACCCCAAACCCAGCCCTAATGTGCCCCAAACCCAGTCCTGTGTGTCACCAAACCCCAAACGCAGTCCTGTGTGTCACCAAACCCAGTCCTGTGTGTCCCCAAACCCAGCCCTATGTGTCCCCAAAACCAGATCTGTGTCCTCAAACCCCAAACCCAGCCCTAATGTGCCCCAAACCCAGCTCTGTATGTCCCCAAACCCAGTCCTGTGTGTCACCAAACCCAGTCCTGTGTGTCCCCAAACCCCAAACCCATCCCTGTAACCCCAAACCCAGCCCTGTGTGTCCCCAAACCCCCAACCCATCCCTGTAACCCCAAACCCAGCCCTGTGTGTCCCCAAACCCATCCCTGTCTGTCCCCAAACCCATCCCTGTGTCCCCAAACCCCCCAGGAAGGTCCATGGCCAGTCCAGCTCCCACCTTGCTCCAGGTCGAAGACGTCCACGGTCCTCATGAACTTGGGCTGGCGGTAGAGCCGGCCCTGGCGCAGCCCCCCGAGGCTGAAGAGCTTCTCCTCGGTGGGCACGAAGCTGGAGAAGGCTCTCTTGGTGGGAATGTTGGGGAACCTGGTCCAGGAGCGCGTGTCTGTGTCAAAAACCTCGAAGGCGTTGACGGCGTACTTGGATTGCCTTCCCCCTGGGGAGGGAGTTGGAGAGGAGGGAATTGGAAAGGAGAGGGAATGGGAATGGAGGGAATTGGAGAGGAGGGAATTGGGAAGAGAGGGAATTGAAATGGAGAGGGAGTTGGAAAAGAGGGAATTGAAGTGGAGAGGGAATTGGAAAGGAGAGGGAGTTGGAATGGAGGGAATTGAAATGGAGGGAATTGAAATGGAGAGGGAATTGGACAGGGAATTGGAAAGGAGGGATTTGGAAAAGAGGGAAATGAAATGGAGAGGGAATTGGAAAAGAGGGAATTGTAAAGGAGGGAGTTGAAATGGAGAGGGAATTGGAAAGGAGAGGGAATGGAAAAGGAGAGGGAATTGGAAAGGAGGGAATTGGAAAGGAGAGGGAGTGGGAGTGGAGGGAATTGGAGAGGAGGGAATTGGGAAGAGAGGGAATTGAAATGGAGAGGGAGTTGGAATGGAGGGAATTGAAATGGAGGGAAT
This sequence comes from Ammospiza caudacuta, assembly GCF_027887145.1. Classification (NCBI taxonomy): domain Eukaryota; kingdom Metazoa; phylum Chordata; class Aves; order Passeriformes; family Passerellidae; genus Ammospiza; species Ammospiza caudacuta. The sequence goes on along the minus strand of NC_080616.1, from coordinate 5,504,283 downwards.
TGAAATGGAGAGGGAATTGGACAGGGAATTGGAAAGGAGGGATTTGGAAAAGAGGGAAATGAAATGGAGAGGGAATTGGAAAAGAGGGAATTGTAAAGGAGGGAGTTGAAATGGAGAGGGAATTGGAAAGGAGAGGGAATGGAAAAGGAGAGGGAATTGGAAAGGAGGGAATTGGAAAGGAGAGGGAGTGGGAGTGGAGGGAATTGGAGAGGAGGGAATTGGGAAGAGAGGGAATTGAAATGGAGAGGGAGTTGGAAAAGAGGGAGTTGGAATGGAGAGGGAAGTGGAAAGGAAAGGGAGTTGGAGGAAGAGAAAGGATGCAAAATGAAGCAAAAGAAAAAAGTGAAGGAGAAGGAAGGAGAAGGAAGAAAAAGGAAGGAAAAGTAAGGAAAAGGAAGGAAAAGGAAAGGGAAGGAGAAAGAAGAAAAAAGAAGAGAAAGGAAGGAAAAGGAAGGAGGAGAAAGGAAGGAGAAGGAAGAGAGGAGGAGGCAGGGCTGCTCCTTACCCAGCACGTAGATCTTGGAGCCCCTCAGGATGGACGTGGCCGCGTAGCGGGGGGTGGGCATGGCAGCCAGGGACACCCAGATGTCCTTGAGCACATCATAGTGCTGCAGGAAGTTGTGGGGCCGCAGGTCCGAGCCCATCCCGCCCGCTGCGTACACCCTGTAGTCTGGACGGGGCAAAAAAACCAAAAAAAAAAATCCCATGAAATTATTGGGATAATAAATTATTGTAGGAAAGCACCAGAAATCCATTCCCCCTTCTTCATACACCCTGTAATCTGGGTGGAAAACATTTGCCTTTGGCCACCACCGAGATGCTCAGAACTTTTTAGGTGTCCTGGCACAGAACTTTTTCGGGGTCTCCCCATCAGGAGAAATGTTCCTCAGTATATTATTATTCTATATCAAAACCTGCTTCCACCTCTATTCCACCCTCAGGCTCTCCATTCTGAAACCTTCCTGCCATCTCTGAAACTTCCTTGCCAAATTTTCCCTCTTTCCCAACACTTGCCTTCGGCCGCTACAGAGATGCCCATGGCCGCCTCGCGGAGTGAGCTGCGCTTCAGGGAAACTTTCCACAATCTATTATTCTATATCAAAACCTGCTTCCACCTCTTTTCTGCTCTTAACTTCTACATTCTGAGACCTTCCTGCCATCTGTGAAACTTCCCAAGCTTTCCATGAGCTTTTTAGGCATCTTCCGATCAGGGCGATCCTCGGGGAAGCTTTCCACAATCTGTCATTCTTCTACATCCAAACCTGCTTCCACCTCTATTCCACCCTCAGCTTCTACATTCTGAAACCTTCCTGCCATCTGTGAAACTTCCTTGCCAAACTTCTCATCTTTGGAAAAGATGGAAAACATTTGCCTTTGGCCGCCACCGAGATGCCCATGGCCGCCTCGTGGAGCGAGATGAATTTTGGGGAAACTTTCCATTATCTTATTATTTTTCCATATCAAAACCTGCTTCCACCTCTACTCCACTCTCAAGTTCTACATTCAGAGACCTTCCTGCCAGCTGTGAAACTTCCCAAACTTTCCCTGTTTCCCAACACTTGCCTTTGGCCGCCACCAAGATGCCCATGGCCACCTCATGGAAGAATTCCACGATCCATTTTTCTTCTATATCAAAACCTGCTTCCACCTTTTTTCTGCTCTTAACTTCTACATTCAGAGACCTTCCTTCCACCTGTGAAACTTCCCAAACTTTCCCTGTTTCCCAACACTTGCCTTTGGCCGCCACCAAGATGTCCATGGCCGCCTCGCGGAGCGAGCTGGGCTTTGGGGAATCTTTCCACAATTCAGTCCAGTCTGAATTCATTCTTCTGTATCAAAACCTGCTTCCACCTCTGTTGCACCCTCTGGTTCTACATTCAGAGACCTTCCTGCCATCTGTGAAACCTCCCAAACTTTCCCTGTTTCCCACACTTGCCTTTGGCCGCCACCGGGATGCCCATGGCCACACCGCAGAGTGAGCTGCACTTCAGGGAAGATTTCCACAATCCACTATTCTATATCAAAACATTTTCCCACCTCTATTCCACCGTCAGTTTCTGCATTCAAAGACCTTCCTGCCATCTGTGAAACCTCCCAAACTTTCCATGTTTCCCACACTTGCCTTTGGCCGCCACCGAGATGCCCATGGCCGCCTTGTGGAGCGAGCTGCGCTTCAGGGAAGCTTTCCACAATCTATTATTCTTCTACATCAAAACCTGCTTCCACCTCTTTTCTGCTCTTAACTTCTACAGAGAACTTCCTTCCATCTGTGAAACTTCATTGCCAAACTTTCCCATCTTTCCAACTTCCCCATCTTTCCAACTTCCCCACACTTGCCTTTGGCCGCCACCGAGATGCCCATGGCCGCCTCGCGGAGCGAGCTGCGCTTCCTCCAGCGCCCCTCGTCCGTGTTGTACATCTCCACCACCTTCAGCGGCAGCTGGTTGGCGCCCACGCCGCCGATCACCATGATCCTCTTGCCCAGCACGGTGACGGCCACGCCGGCCCTGGCCGTGGGCATGGCGGGCAGCGCTGCCCACTGGTCGGCCTCGGGCGAGTAGACCTCGAAGGAGTCCACGGCGACGCCGTTGTCGTCGCAGCCGCCCACGGCGAACACCTGCCCGCCCGCCTCCACCAGTGTGGAGTAAACCCTGCGGCTGGGCAGCGGCGCCAGGGACTTCCACTGGAAGTCCTTGGTGCTGGGCAGCTCCATGGTGGGGTTGGTGCTGGAAAAAAAAAGAGAATTCTGGAATTGTTGAGGGTGGAGAAGTTCGCCAGGATCGGCCAAGTTGTGCCACTGAGTGCCACATCCAGGAATTCCTTGGACACCCCCAAACCCCCCTGGGCAGCCCCTTCCAGCCCTTTCCATGAGGAAATTCCTGCTCATGTCCAACCTGAGCCTCCCCAGCCCAGCCTGAGGCCGTTCCCTCTCCTCCTGTCCCTGTTCCCTGGGATAAGATCCCAAATCCCCCCCGGCTGTGCCCTCCTGGCAGGAGTTGTGCAGAGCCAGGAATTCCCCCTGAGCCTCCTTTGCTCCAGGCTGAGCCCCTGCCCAGCTCCCTCAGGACTCTCCAAACCCTTCCCAGCTCCCTCAGGATTCTCCAAACCCTTCCCAGCTCCCTCAGGACTCTCCAAACCCTTCCCAGATCCTTCAGGACTCTCCAAACCCTTCCCCAGCTCCCTCAGGACTCTCCACCTCCTTCCCAGATCCTTCAGGATTCTCCAAACCCTTTCAAGGTTTCTCCAAACCCTTCCCAGCTTCCTCAGGACTCTCCAAATCCATCCCCATCTCCATTCCCTTCCCTGGTCTCACTCCAGCCCCAAAATGTTCCTCCTGAACTGAGGGAAAATCCCAGAGTGCAAACCTCACTTTGCCAGGAGCAGAGCAGGACCAGAGCTGCCCTGCCACTGCCACCTGTCCCCTGTGCCACCCCACCCCTGGAACACCTGTCCCTGTGCCACCTGTCCCCTGTGCCACCCCCAGAGCACCCTGTCAGTCCCATCTGTCCCCTGTGTCACCCCCAGAGCGCCACTGTCGCCTGTCCCCTGTGTCACCGCCACCCCCCCCGAGCAGCACCGCCACCTTTCAGCGCCTCTCCATCAATCCCGCGGCTCCGGAGCCGCCTCAGCAGCTCACGCAGAGACCGAGCCTAAAAATAAAACCAAACAGAAAGAGGTGAGAAAACAAAAAACAAAAAACAAAGAAAAAAAAAAGAAAACCACACAAAAAACGCACACACACAAAAAAGGGAAAAAACAAAACCCAAGCCAGGCGAGAAGGTTGGAGTCGGTTTGTTCTGCTGCTTCCCCATCCCCAGGTGACTCCAAACCAGACTCTGCTCCTTCCATCCCCGGTTTCCTGCCGGCTGGGGAGCCTTTCCTGCTCTCACCCACCGGATTCCTCCTCCTGACCTTCCTCTCATCCCCACCCTGAGGAATGCGAACCCCCGGCTCTGCAATCCCGGGGCAGAGGGCTGGGAACGCGTGGTCTTTGCTCCATCTCCTCTCTCCTTCATTAAGCGCCATGCAGATGAGCTTAATTAGCGAGAGAGGGCGAAGGGAGAGGGACAAGGAAGGAAAATCCTTCCCACCCTTCCCACCCAACCCCGAGCCTCCATAAAATCTGATTAATCTGAGCAGGGCTGTTTGTTTTTATTATTATTTATCATCCCAAATAAATGCTCAGGAGCGCACCAAACATCATTTATTGCACGAGGAATTAATAAATAAACGGAGAAATCTTGCTTAGGCATGAGGAATTAATAAATAAACGGAGAAATCTTGCTTGGGTATGAGGAATTAATAAATAAACGGAGAAATCCTGCTTGGGCATGAGGAATTAATAAATAAACGGAGAAATTTTGCTTGGGCATGAGGAATTAATAAATAAACGGAGAAATTTTGCTTGGGCATGAGGAATTAATAAATAAATGGAGAAATCCTGCTTGGGCATGAGGAATTAATAAATAAACGGAGAAATTTTGCTTGGGCATGAGGAATTAATAAATAAATGGAGAAATCCTGCTTGGGCATGAGGAATTAATAAATAAACGGAGAAATTTTGCTTGGGCATGAGGAATTAATAAATAAACGGAGAAATCCTGCTTGGGCATGAGGAATTAATAAATAAACGGAGAAATTTTGCTTGGGCATGAGGAATTAATAAATAAACGGAGAAATTTTGCTTGGGCATGAGGAATTAATAAATAAATGGAGAAATCCTGCTTGGGCATGAGGAATTAATAAATAAACGGAGAAATCTTGCTTGGGTATGAGGAATTAATAAATAAACGGAGAAATTTTGCTTGGGCATGAGGAATTAATAAATAAATGGAGAAATCCTGCTTGGGCATGAGGAATTAATAAATAAACGGAGAAATTTTGCTTGGGCATGAGGAATTAATAAATAAATGGAGAAATCCTGCTTGGGCATGAGGAATTAATAAATAAACGGAGAAATTTTGCTTGGGCATGAGGAATTAATAAATAAATGGAGAAATCCTGCTTGGGCATGAGGAATTAATAAATAAACGGAGAAATTTTGCTTGGGCATGAGGAATTAATAAATAAATGGAGAAATCCTGCTTGGGCATGAGGAATTAATAAATAAACGGAGAAATCTTGCTTGGGTATGAGGAATTAATAAATAAACTGAGAAATCCGGCTTGGGCTGCCACCCTCCAGCAGCAGGACCTGCCAGGGACCCATCCACAATTTCTGGGCCAATTCCTGGAAATTCCTGGCTCCAGGGGGACAAAGGGACACAAAGCCAGGATAAAAAGCAGCAGCAGCACATCAAACCTCTCAGAATCCGAGGAAAAAGCAGCAAGCATCAGCCCAGGCCACTCTGCCCTCCCTGAACTGCATCCCCGGGATTTATGCCCGAGGGTTCTGCCCCCGTTGGATGATTGATTTCCTTTCCAGGTGAATTTTCATGGATAAATTCACCCTGGGCTGGCTAATTAGCAAAGCAGAGCCAGCTCCTGTTTTCAGGAGCTCGATGGAATTGTGTCCAAGGAATTTCAGCTCCTGTTTCCAGGAGCTCGATGGATTTGCATCCAGGCATTCCTGACCTCTATTCCTTCAAATCCAAACTGCTGAGACACAACCGGCTCCACCCCAGTTCCTGCCAGCAGCAGAACCTGGCTGGGCCAGGCAATTTCTTCATCCAAATTTCTCCATCCCACAAGGAGCTCAGAGGAGCAGGATTTTGGATTCTTTGGAGCCAATTCCCAAAATTTCATTCCCTGCATCCCTCAAGGAGCTCAGAGGAGCAGGATCTTGGATCCTTTGGAGCTGATTCCCAAAATTTCTTTCCCTGCATCCCACAAGGAGCTCACAGGAGTGGGATTTCGGATCCTTTGGAACTGATTCCCAAAATTTCATTCCCTGCATCCCACAAGGAGCTCACAGGAGCAGGATTTCGGATCCTTTGGAGCCAATTTCCCCAATTTTGCTCCCTGCATCCCACAAGGAGCTCAGAGGAGCAGGATTTTGGATCCTTTGGAACTGATTCCCAAAATTTCATTCCCTGCATCCCTCAAGGAGCTCAGAGGAGCAGGATCTTGGATCCTTTGGAGCCAATTCCCAAAATTTTGCTCCCTGCAGCTCTGGGATCAGCTGGGTTCTGGGAATGAAAGGAACAGCCCCCACATTTCTGCTCCTGCATCCTACAAGGAGCTTGGAGGGGCAGAATTTCGGATCCTTTGGAGCTGATTCCCAAAATTTCTTTCCCTGCATCCCACAAGGAGCTCACAGGGAGTGGGATTTCGGATCCTTTGGAGCCAATTCCCCCAATTTTGCTCCCTGCATCCCTCAAGGAGCTCAGAGGAGCAGGATTTTGGATCCTTTGGAGCCAATTCCCAAAATTTCTCTCCCTTCATCCCACAAGGAGCTCACAGGAGCGGAATTTTGGATCCTTTGGAACCAATTCCCAAAATTTCATTCCCTGCATCCCTCAAGGAGCTCACAGGAGTGGGATTTCGGATCCTTTGGAGCCAATTCCCACAATTTTTCTCCCTGCAGCTCAGGGATCAGCCGGGAGCTCTGGTAATGAAAGGAACAGCCCCGGCAGCTGGGAATGAAAGGAACAGGCTCGGAATTATCAGCCGGGGCTTCCTGACCCCCCCTCCCCGCCTCAGCTCCCTCGCCATAGTAACAACCACCCGGAACATCACAACAACAACAACAACAACAACAAAACCTCGCCGCTTCCCCGCCTCTGCCTGGAAAAAAACCGGCGAAAAGAGAGCGAAAATATCGGGATCGGAGGGGGTTTCATGGTGTGGGGCAGAGCAGCGCTCTGAGCTGTGTTGTACCCCCCATCCCGAGCATCCTTTGGGGTGCAGCAGGGGCTGGTTTCACCCCTTCCCCCATCCTCTCCAGGCTCCTCCTGGCAGCTGCGATCTCCTGATGGGAGGGACAAGGGGTGAGGAAGGAAATATTCCTGTCAGGAATCCAATATTTCCTGACACACCGGCGTCAGGGGCGTCACAGCTCCGGGACGGGGGCAAAACCTGCTTTGTCTTTTGAAAGAGCTCAAATCATCCTTTTTTAAATTCTGAGTGGGTGGGGTGAAAAATCAGCAGAGCAAGGTGAGGTTTGCTCATGTCGTAGTTGAGCTCAGGAGTTTGAATTTAATATGAATAATTTAATTCAAATAATTTAATTCAAATAATTTAATTCGAATAATTTAATTCAAATAATTTAATTCAAATAATTTAATTCAAATAATTTGATTTAATTTAATTCAAGAGCAAGGACCCACCTGCAAGGGCAAAGGGTTTTCCCTTCCCCACCCAGCTCCCACCAGGATCCTAAATCCCCTTTCTTGTCCCCAAAATCTCCCTCTGCCCCAGCAGCACAGGGCAAAGACAAAAAGGCTTTTCCAAGCCCTCGCGTTGTGTTTTCAGAGCTCTTTTTTCTCTTTATTTCAGCTGCAGAGGGAACGGGAAGAGCTCGGGCCAGATCACAGCTGGGAGAGGTCACAGCGACCCCATCCCTGCCGGGCCTGGTCTGGGAGAAAGGCTGGAAAAATGGGATTGGGGATGCTGGGAGGAGAAAAGCTGAAAATTTGGGATTTTGAGGAGAAAAAAAGTAGGGGAAAACCAATATTTTTCCACAAAAAAAAAAGTAAGGAAAAAAAAAAATTATCGTTCCCCACCCAATTTTTGGAAGGGAAACACAAACTCCAAGCTTTGTTTGTGGCTGTTCCTGAAAAGCCTGGGAGGACACAGGGTCCCGAAGCATCTCCCTCCCAAACGACCTCCAGGGAGGAATTCCCTCCCCTCCCTCCTTCCTTTCCCCGGGATTTCTCGGGAATACTCACAGCTCATGGCTGGAAATGCTCCGGATTCTCCCAAACCCTCCGAGCATCCCCTTCCTCCCACTCCCCGCCGGGCTGCGAGCGGCGCCGGGAGCAGCCAGGGCTGGAATTTACTGCGTGGGAAGAGAAAAGGGGAGAGAAAAAAAAAAAAATTGAAATAAATCCGCGTAAATCCAGCGGCGCTGCTGTTCCCCCTGTGGAAGATGTAGGACACTGAGGGCGGGGAGGGTTTCCCCAGCTGGGCTCCTCCTCGGGGCTGTGCGTGCGAATTCCCGGCGTTCCCGATCCATCCCTGAGCCTTTTATGGCTCCCCACGCTCGCACAGGATGTTCTGGAACGGCCGCGCTGCCCGCCCTAAAAAGGCACCGCAGGAATTGCCCGGAAATTTTGACAAAAAAAAAAAAAATCGGGAAAGCCGGAGCTGAGAGGAGAAAGAGGTGTCTGGGGAGGGATGGGTGGATCCACGAGGGAAGAGCCCATCCCGTGGATGTCACCCAAAAATGGGGGAAATGGGCGCGGCGAGGGTGGCTTGGGGTGGTAGAACCCCAAAATTCTGCTCCTGCGTCCCACAGGGAGCTCGGAGGAGCGGGATGTTGGAGCCTCTGAAACCAATTCCCAAAATTCTGCTCCCTGTAGCCCATAAGCTTGGAGAAACAGGATGTTGGAGCTTCTGGAGCTGATTCCCAAAATTCTGCTTCCCATATCCCACAAACTCAGAGGAGCGGGATATTGGAGCCCATGGAGCAGATTCCCAAAATTCTGCTCCTGCATCCCACAGGGAGCTCGGAGGAGCGGGATGTTGGAGCCTCTGAAACCAATTCCCAAAATTCTGCTCCAGCATCCCACAGGGAGCTCGGAGGAGCGGGATGTTGGAGCCTCTGAAACCAATTCCCAAAATTCTGCTCCCTGTAGCCCATAAGCTTGGAGGAACAGGATGTTGGAGCCTCTGGAGCTGATTCCCAAAATTCTGCTTCCCATATCCCACAAACTCAGAGGAGCGGGATATTGGAGCCCTTGGAGTAGATTCCCAAAATTCTGCTCCTGCATCCCACAAGGAGCTCACAGGAGTGAGATTTTGGACCCTTTGGAGCTGATTCCCAAAGGAGCTTGGAGGAATGGGATATTGGAGCCTTTGGGGCCAATTCCCAAAATTCTGCTCCCTGTATCCCATAAGATTGGAGGAACAGGATGTTGGAGCCCTTGGAGCCAATTCCCAAAATTCTTCTCCCACAAGGAGCTCACAGGAGCAGGATATTGGAGCCTTTGGAGCTGATTTCCAAATTTCTGCTCCTTCATCCCACAAGAAGCTCACAGGAGTGGGATTTTGGACCCTTTGGAGCTGATTCCCAAAGGAGCTCAGAGGAAAGGGATGTGGGAGCCTTTGGGGCCAATTCCCCAAATTTTCCTCCTACATCCCACAAGGAACTCGGAGGAGCAGGATGTTGGAGCCTCTGGAGCTGATTCCCAAAATTTCTTTCCTTGTATCCCACAAGGAGCTTGGAGGATTGGGATATGGGAGCCTGTGGATTCCCAAAATTCTGCTCCCCACATCCCATAAGCTCGGAAGAGCGGGATTTTGGAGCCCCTGGAGCAGATTCCCAAAATTCTGCTCCTGCATCCCAAAAGAAGCTAACAGGAGTGGGATTTTGGACCCTTTGGAGTTGATTCCCAAAATATCTTTCCCTGAATCCTACAAGGAGCTCCGAGGAAAAGGATGCGGGAGTCTTTGGGATCAATTCCCAAAATTTTCCTCCCACATCCCCCAAGGAACTTGGAGGAGCAGGATACTGGAACCTGTGGAGCCAATTCCCAAAATTCTGCTCCTGCATCCCACAAACTCACAGGAGTGGGATTTTGGACCCTTTGGAGACAATTCCCAAAATTCTGCTCCCCACATCCCACAAACTCAGAGGAGCGGGATATTGGAGCCCTTGGAGCAGATTCCCAAAATTCTGCTCCTGCATCCCACAAGGAGCTCACAGGAGTGGGATTTTGGACCCTTTGGAGACAATTCCCAAAATTTCTTTCCCTGTATCCCACAAGGGAGCTCAGAGCAGGGAATGCTGGACCCTTTGCAGATGATTCCCAAAATTCCTCTCCTTCATCCCACAAGGAGCTCAGAGGAGCAGGATGTTGGAGCCCTTGGAGCCCACTCCCAAAATTTCTTTCCTTGAATCCTACAAGGAGCTCCGAGGAAAAGGATGCGGGAGTCTTTGGGGCCAATTCCCAAAATTTTCCTCCCACATCCCCCAAGGAACTTGGAGGAGCAGGATACTGGAACCTGTGGAGCCGATTCCCAAAATTCTGCTCCTGCATCCCACAAACTCAGACTGAGATGTTGGAGCCTGTGGATTCCTAAAATTCTGCTCCTTCATCCCAAAAGGAGCTCAGAGGAGCAAGATTTAGGATCCCTTGGAGCTGATCCCCAAAATTCTGCTCCCAAATCCCACAAGGAGCTCACAGGAGCAGAATTTTGGAGCTTTTGGAGCCCATTCCCATCCTGCCACCCATCCCAGGATTTTTCTTCCCTGACCTGCTTCTATCCAAAGCTGTTAAAATCATCTTTTTCTCCTCAAAGTGCTGCGGAATAACTTTGTGGAAAAATCCTTCAAGGATTTTTTTTTTATTTTTCGGTGGTGCCTCAAAAAAGCAGATTTTTTGTTTACCTCACCCCGCTTGGGAATGATAAAGGAAGTGCTGATGTTAAAGTGAAAAATAAATGATTAACAGTCCTGAAAATCGATAAAATCCCTGCAATTCCACATCTGTTTCCATGGGAACAGCAGGAGAGGTGCAGGAATTCCTGCAGATGACACCAGGGAGGTTTTAATTCCCGAATTTAATTCCCTTTTCCTCACCTGTGGCACCTCAGGCTGAGCCAATTCCTTCCCAAAATCATTCCTGGGATGGGAAATGGGGAAAGAGCTGAAGGAGGATGAAAAATGGGCAGAAAATGGGAAAAATCAGCTGTGGAAATGGAGAAAAAAGGCGTTTGGGTTGTTTTTTTTAATTGAAGAAATAATAGTAATAATAGTAATGATAGTAATAGTAGTAGCAATAATAATAACAACAACAACAATAATAACAACAACAATAATAATCATTATGATTATTGAAACAATAATAACATTTCAAGTAATAAATTAATTAATTTAATAACAATAGTTTTAATACCAATCTAAAATAATATATTATATATAATTTTAATAATAGTTTTTAAAAAATGTTGTGGGTAAAGAGGGAAAATGTGGGTTTTTTGGTAGATAAAAAAGGAAAACAGGGATTTTCAAAAACAGGGATTTTCAGGGAAAACAGAGAAATGCAGGGGGTGGGAGATCCCTAATTTTTCCCAGAGATTTTTCAAGCTGACAGTTAATTAAGGAGTTAATTAAGGAATTTTTCAGTGCAGGGAGTGCCTTAATCAGTGCAGACAGGAGCCCAGGACTCTGGGATTTCTCCATCAGATTTTCACCCGTGGGGAGAAATCCACCAGCTGTGCCTGCCCGAGTGACAAATGCGGGGAGACAGTGCTCCAGGCAGGCAGGAACTGGGAAAATATAGGGAAAAAAGAGATAAAACACCCAAAAAAACATTCAAAAACCATCACCAAAACCACCCCAAAAGCATCTCAAAACTATCCCATAAAGCACCCCAAAATCATGCCAAAAACTATCCCAAAAACCACCCCAAAATCATGCCAAAACTCATCCCAAAAACCACCCCAAAACTCATCCAAAACCATCCTAAAACCCTCCAAAACCATCCCAAACACCATCCCAAATCCACCCCAAAAACATCCCCAAAACCATCCCAAAACCATAGCAAAAATAATCCCAAAACCACCGCAAAATCCACCTCAAAACCATCCCAAAACCACCCCAAAACCCCTCCCCAAAACTCATCCAAAATCACCCCAAAACTCATCCAAAACCACTGCAAAGCCACCCCAAAAACCACCCCAAAAACCACCCCAAACACCACACAAAAACCACCCCAAAACCATCCCAAAAACCATCCCAAAACCATCTCAAAACCCATCCCCAAACACCACACAAAAAACACCCCAAAACCATCCCAAAAACGACCCCAAAACCCATCCCCAAAACTCATCCAAAACCGCTGCAAAACCATCCCAAAAACCCATCCCAAAACCATCCCAAAAACCACCCCAAACACCACACAAAAACCACCCCAAAACCATCTCAAAACCCATCCCCAAAACTCATCCAAAACCACTGCAAAACCATCCCAAAAACCATCCCAAAACCATCCCGAACACCACACAAAAACCACCCCAAAACCATCCCAAAAACCATCCCAAAACCATCTCAAAACCCACCCCAAAACTCATCCAAAACTACTGCAAAACCATCCCAAAAACCACCCCAAAAACCATCCCAAAAACCACCCCAAACACCACACAAAAACCATCCCAAAACCATCGCAAAAATAATCCCAAAACCACCCCAAAATCCACCTCAAAACCATCCCAAAACCATCTCAAAACCCACCCCAAAACTCATCCAAAACCACTGCAAAACCATCCCAAAACCCATCCCAAAACCATCCCAAAAACCACCCCAAACACCACACAAAAACCACCCCAAAACCATCCCAAAACCATCCCAAAACCCATCCCCAAAACTCATGCAAAACCACTGCAAAACCACCCCAAAACCCATCCCAAAACCATCCCAAAAACCACCCCAAACACCACACAAAAACCACCCCAAAACCATCGCAAAAATAATCCCAAAACCATCGCAAAAATAATCCCAAAACCACCCCAAAATCCACCTCAAAACCATCCCAAAACCACCCCAAAACCATCCCAAAAACCACCCCAAAACCATCCCAAAAACCACCCCAAAAACATCCCCAAAACCACCCCAAACACCACACAAAAACCACCCCAAAACGATCCCAAAAACCATCCCAAAACCATCCCAAAAACCACCCCAAACACCACACAAAAACCACCCCAAAACCATCTCAAAACCCATCCCCAAAACTCATCCAAAACCACTGCAAAACCATCCCAAAAACCATCCCAAAACCATCCCGAACACCACACAAAAACCACCCCAAAACGATCCCAAAAACCATCCCAAAACCATCCCAAAAACCACCCCAAAAACATCCCCAAAACCACCCCAAACACCACACAAAAACCACCCCAAAACCATCCCAAAAACCATCCCAAAACCATCTCAAAACCCACCCCAAAACTCATCCAAAACCACCCCAAACACCACCCCATAAACGACCTCAAAACCATCCCAAACCCCATCCCAAAAACTATCCTGAAACCACCTCAAAACCATCCCAAAAGCCATCCCAAACCATCCTAAAACCCTCCCCAAACCATCCCAAACCATCCTAAAAGCCTCCCAAAACCATCCCAAACACCATCCCAAAACCATCCCAAACCCCGTCCCTAAAACCACCCCAAACACCACCAGATCTCTTTCACCCGTCTCTATTAAAGCTTAGAAAATCCCATAAAATCTGATTTTTACATTGATTTTCCCCCCAGCTGCTCCTGGCCCTGATCTCCACCCGGGCCATCAATTATTAACCCTGAGGAGCAAAGTCCCTCTGCCCTCTCCTTTGGCGCATTCCCAAACAAACTCCGGGATAAATCCAGGGGATTTTCTGCCCCACTCTGGGATTTATGGCCAGGGATGCAAAGAATGGTCCCAAAAAATGAAATGAAATGAAATTAATTAAATTTTATTGATAAATAAATTAATATTTCATTAATTATTAATTAATTAATAAATATTTATTAATTGCTGCCCAATCAATTAAATTTAAATTCCAATATTGAATGGAAATGGATATATAAAAATAGATAGAAATGTTTTTAATTTTTATAAAATATATATTAATTATATATTATTATTATTATTATGTAGAAACTATTTATTTATTTGGCTATGTTATAATTATGTTATATTGTATTATATTATGTTATATTGTAATACATTATATTATAACATATTATATTGTAATGTAAATATGTTATAATATAACATATAACATATAACATATAATATATAGTATATTATATATTATATATAGTATATTATATATTATATATTATATATTATATAATATATACCATATAACATATACCATATTACATATTATATATTACATAATTATATTACATTATTATATTATATTATATTATATTATATTATATTATATTATATTATATTATATTATATTTTTATAATATTTCTTCCCACGCTGCCCTTCTTCAGGAGGGCAAAAATGAAATGCAAGGAGATCCCACAGAAGCCGCGGCGCTACGTTCACCCCCAAATCTGTAGGATCGCACCCCGAACCCCCCAAACCCTTGAATCAAAGCCTGAAAATTCCCTTTAATCACAAATTTTTTATTTTTTAAGTTTTTTCTTTCCCCGCGGTGAAAAAGGAAGCCCCAAGCGGGGCCCTGACCCCGACGTGATTCGAACACGCAGCCTTCTGATCTGGAGTCAGACGCGCTACCGTTGCGCCACGAGGTCCCGGCAGCGCCACCGCCGCCGGTGCTGTTAAACCCTCAGCGCCACCCCCGCGCCGCCTCCCACTGCACATCGGCAATTCTCCGTGCACAGGGAATTCTCCGTGCCCCGGGAATCTCCCCTACACCGGGAATTCTCCGCGCTCCGGACGTTCCGGATTCCCCGGGACACTCCCGAGGCGGCCGCCATGAGGGCTCCGGTCCCGCCCTCCGCGCTGGCCCCGCCCCCTGCCCGCAGCCGCACGTGTGGGCTGTACCACCCGCAGAGGGGCGGAGGGGTGGCGCGGCCGCAGCAACTGCGCGCTGCAGCGGCGTGGAGGAGAAATCCCCCCTGTGGCCCGCGGTGGGCTGGGCGGGTTTAAAGGGGCCGCGCACGGAGAGGGGCCCGGGACAGGCGGAGAGCTGGGGGCGTTCTCAGGCTGCTGGAACCCAGGGCTTTGTTTATTATTCATATAATATTTTTATATAATGTTGTATAAATTTTTATATTTATATAAATATTAAAATATATTACGTATATAAATATAATATATAAATATTATTTATTTATATTTTGTATTTATAAATCCACATTATTTATTTCTTATAGCATAAATAATAATTTAAATATTAATAAAATAATTATTATCATAATATAGAATATATAATAATATACACTATATTGTATATAATATACATAATATCTAAAAATATACAATGTATATATTATATATTATATTTATAATAACATACATATTATATATATAATTCAATATAATTCTATAGAATGATTTATCAGATATCATTATATGTATTATATATTGTATATAATAATTATATCATATGTATGGATAATTACATTATATATAATATATAATATATATTATATAATATATAATATATAATATATAATATATAATATATAATATATAATATATAATATATAATATATAATATATAATATATAATATATAATATATAATATATAATATATAATATATAAAAATAATTATCTATTAAATAAATAAATTAATTATGTATTTATAAAATAAACATTTCTCTGCCTGTCCTGAGAAGTTCTGACCCCCAGGGGAACTCTGCTTTTAACCTTTGTCCATGGAGAAAGCTTCCAAGACTTTGGAATGAACTGGAATCTGAGTGTGTCAAATGGAGAGTGGTGGATCCTTTCCTGATTCTCCTGGATCCCTCCTTGATATCCCTGCATCCCTCCCTGGTGCTCCTGGATCTCTCCCTTCTATTCCTGGATCCCTCTCCATTCTCCTGGATCCCTCTCTGATGTTCCTGGATCCTTTCCTGATATTCCTTGATCCCTCCCTGGATCCTTTCTTCATGTCCCTGGATCCCTCTCTATTCTCCTGGATCCCTTTCCAATTTTCCTGGATCCCTCCCCAGTGCTCCTGGGTCCCTCTCTGATGTTCCTGGATCTCTCCCTGCTATTCCTGGATCCCTCTCTGTTTTCCTGGATCCATCCCCAATGTTCCTGGATCCCTCCCTGATGTCCCTGGATCCCTCTCTATTCTCCTGGATCCCTTTCCAATTTTCCTGGATCCATCCCCAATGTTCCTGGATCCCTCTCTGATGTTCCTGGATCTCTTCTTTCTGTTCCTGGATCCCTCTCCATTCTCCTGGATCCCTCCTTGATGTTCCTGGATCCTTTCCTGATATTCCTGGATCCCTCCCTGGATCCTTTCTTGATGTCCCTGGATCCCTTCCCAATGCTCCTGGATCCCTCTCTGATGTTCCTGGATCTCTCCCTGCTATTCCTGGATCCCTCTCTGTTTTCCTGGATCCATCCCCAATGTTCCTGGATCCCTCCTTGGTTCTCCTGGATCCTTTCCTGATATCCCTGGATCTCTCCTTGATGTCCCTGGATCCCTCCCTGATGCCCCTGGATCCTTTCTTGGTGTCCCTGGGTCCCTCCCCAATGCTCCTGGATCCCTCTCTGATGTTCCTGGATCTCTCCCTACTATTCCTGGATCCCTCTCTGTTTTCCTGGATCCATCCCCAATGTTCCTGGGTCCCTCCCTGATGCCCCTGGATCCTTTCTTGATGTCCCTGGATCCCTTCCCAATGCTCCTGGATCCCTCTCTGATGTCCCTGGATCTCTCCCTGCTATTCCTGGATCCCTCCCCAATGTTCCTGGATCCCTCCTTGGTTCTCCTGGATCCTTTCCTGATATCCCTGGATCTCTCCTTGATGTCCCTGGATCACTCCCTGATGTCCCTGGGTCCCTCTCTATTCTCCTGGATCCCTCCCTGATGTTCCTGGATCTCTCCCTGCTATTCCTGGATCCCTCTCTGTTTTCCTGGATCCCTCTCTGATGTTCCTGGATCCCTCCCCATTCTCCTGGATCCCTCTCTGATGTTCCTGGATCCCTCTCTGATGTTCCTGGATCCCTCTCTGATGTCCCTGGGTCCCTCCCCAATGTTCCTGGGTCCCTCTCTGATGTTCCTGGATCTCTCCCTGGTGTCCTTGGATCCCTTCCTGGATCCTTTCCCAGATCCTTCCCTGATTCTCCTGGATCCCTCCCCCAAGGAAAACAGGAACATTCCCCAAATCCTCCTGGATTTGGAGGATTTGGGGAATGGATCACGGCAGAAAATCCTCCAGGAAAATGAAAAATCCCAGCCAGCGATGCGCATTAGGATGGAGCCCAATAATTAATTATTCAAATGAACCTGTTGGGATTTTTCCCGATTGCCAAAGCCTTTTTGGCAGGGAGCTTTCCTGACATCCCAGGAATTGTTGTGGGTTTAGTTTCTGCTCTAGCAACCCCTGTGCCCTTCCCCACATCCATCCCACCACCAAACATCCGGAATTTTCCATTCAGGCCTTTTTTAAATGTGAATTTTGGTGTTGGTTTTGAAGGACCAGCCAAGAAAAAAGAGGGAGCAAAACCCCTCAGCTCCAAATAACAATAAAACCCACACTCCAAAAATTACCATAAATATTTTATTTTTAAAATTATTTTTTTACGTATTAATTTATTAATTTATTTATTCTTGTAGCATAGGAATTCCTATAGGAAGCGCTCTGCTCTGTGCGTGGAAGAGACTGTGCTTATTTACAAATGCCACATTTATTTTTCCCCCATAAATAAAATTTAAAATAATATAATAATAAAATAATAAAAATAAATACCCCAAAAAATAAATGTACAGTACAGATTTTATGGCTCCTGGGCTGGGAGACTCCTCAGGAACATCCTGGGAGTCCTTTCCCAAAGAAATCCGGGCAGCAGGGATTTAAAAATGACAATAAAAAGAGAATTAATGCTTTGATCCAGGTCAGGAAAGGCTTCAAGGAGGGTTCTGAGCCTTTCCCTCCTTGCCAGGGATCGATCCAGGCTGGAATCCGGAAAATCGATGGGGTGGAGCAAAACCCCGAGGCAAAGCCTGAGGTTTAAGCTGGGCTTTGTTGAGTCAGGACCTGCTGCTGAGCTGCCTTTGTTCTTGCTGGTTTTTTGTGTGTTTTTTGCATAGGAAAAACCTGGAGAAACAGGAGAAATCTGAGGGATGGGCGTCAGTCCAAGCTGGTTTCTCTATAATTCCTATTTTCCTTCATATCTGTGTCCCTGTGGATTTATCATGGAATAAAACAAAGCTGGAATTCCACCTTTATCTTTACACTCCATATCAATTCCAGAGCGGGGATTAATCCCAACTTGTCAAAATCCTTAAACACATCCCTTTGTGGCCACCACAAATCCTTGTGCATAAAAACAAAGTTACGTTCAGGAAATGCCCTTGGAGTTCCACCAACTTCCTTGGATTTTGGGGTTTTTTTGGCCCAAACGTCGTCCCCAAGGGCAGCGCTCGGGGATGAAAGGTGGAACGGGCTCTGCTGATGTGCAAAAATAGGAACAGGACAAAATCAGCATTTCCCAGAGCAACTGGAGATGTCCTGGGCACACCTGGAGCTTTGTCCTTGGCAGAACATTCGGAAAAACACCAAATTTTTGGGGCAGCCACCGATTATTTTGGCCTATAGGAAGACTGGGAATAGCTGGAAGAAAATCCTCCCTGTGGAAGGGAGAGCTTTGACCAGGAGAGAAAAACATTTAAAAAGGGGGATTTTGGTTCGGGGTTTTTTTGGGTTTTTGGTGTTTTTTTTTTTTTTTATCTCTTGGCTGCCATCAGGATGCAGGAATTCCCCAAATTCCAAATTCCCAATGGGAACATGAGGAGGGCAGCTCTGAGGAAAGCTGGATCCTTTCATTGCTGTGTTGGGGTTAAAAAAGGATTATTGCTGCTGGGAAAAAATTCATTTTTCTGCCTTCCTGAGAAGCTGGAGGCTCCTTCCATGAACACCAGGAATCCGTGGCACTGGGATTTGTAGGAATTTGTGGTCCTGGCAGGGTGGCGGTGGCACCTCGGTGACATCTTGGTGACATCCCTGGCGAGGACAGGGTGGGATCTGGCTTTGCCCCTTTAGAGCCTGGGGAGAGGAAATAGAGAGAGAAACTGGGGGGTAAATGGGAAATCTGGAGGATAAATGAGAGAATCTGGGGGATAAATGGAGAATATATGGGATAAATGGGAGAATATGGGGGATAAATGGAGAATATATGGGATAAATGGGAAATCTGGGGGATAAATGGGGAATCTGGGGGATAAATGGGGAATCTGGGGGATAAATGAGAGAATCTGGGGGATAAATGAGGGAATCTGGGGGATAAATGGGGAATCTGGGGGGTAAATGGGAGAATCTGTGGGATAAATGGGAAATCTGGGGGATAAATGAGAGAATCTGGGGGATAAATGGGGAATCTGGGAGATAAATGAGAGAATCCAAGGGATAAATGGGGAATCTGGGGCGTAAATGGGAAATCTGGGGGATAAATGGGAGAATCTGGGGGATAAATGGGAAATCTGGGGGATAAATGGGGAATCTGGGGTGTAAATGGGAGAATATGGGGGATAAATGAGAGAATCTGGGGGATAAATGGGGAATCTGGGAGATAAATGGGAAATCTGGGGGTTAAATGGGAGAATCTGGGGGATAAATGGGGAATCTGGGGGATAAATGAGAGAAACTGGGGGATAAATGGGAAATCTGGGGGGTAAATGAGAGAATCTGGGGGATAAATGGAGAATATGGGGGATAAATGGAGAATATATGGGATAAATGGGGAATCTGGGGGATAAATGGGGAATCTGGGGGATAAATGGGGAATCTGGGGGGTAAATGGGAGAATCTGTGGGATAAATGGGAAATCTGGGGGATAAATGAGAGAATCTGGGGGATAAATGGGAAATCTGGGAGATAAATGGGAAATCCGGGGGATAAATGGGGAATCTGGGGGATAAACAGGAGAAACTGGGGGATAAATGGGGAATCTGGGGGGTAAATGGGAGAAGCTGGGGATAAATGGGAAATCTGCTCCCCCAGCCCCTGATCACCGAGCTCCCTTCCCCTGCCACCACCACCCCGCACCCTTTATTTCAGCCCCTGAACCCCCCAAAACCCCACAGACAGGGCAGGCAGAGCTGACCCCACGGGGAGCTGCTCCTCACTGGGGTGACAAGGAGACACCCGATGTCCCCCGGTGGTCCCGCCCCTCACACGGCCGTCTCCTGCCCCCCACCAGCCTCCTCCTTCTTCCTCTTCATCTTGCAGAAGCCGTGCAGGCCGCAGAAACAGGCGAAGGTGAACTGGGGCATCACCGGGAGCTGGAGAATCCAGAGACCTGGAGGGGACAGGGAGAGGAGGGAGGGCAGCAACTGGGGGTGCACAGCCCCAAAATCCCAAACTGGGGCATCACCTTGGGCTGGGACACATCCCATCCCATCCCTTTCCTTTCCTTTCCTTTCCTTTCCTTTCCTTTCCTTTCCTTTCCTTTCCTTTCCTTTCCTTTCCTTTCCTTTCCTTTCCTTTCCTTTCCTTTCCTTTCCTTTCCTTTCCTTTCCTTTCCTTTCCTTTCCTTTCCTTTCCTTTCCTTTCCTTCCCTTCCCTTCCCTTCCCTTCCCTTCCCTTCCCTTCCCTTCCCTTCCCTTCCCTTCCCTTCCCTTCCCTTCCCTTCCCTTCCCTTCCCTTCCCTTCCCTTCCCTTCCCTTCCCTTCCCTTCCCTTCCCTTCCCTTCCCTTCCCTTCCCTTCCCTTCCCTTCCCTTCCCTTCCCTTCCCTTCCCTTCCCTTCCCTTCCCTTCCCTTCCCTTCCCTTCCCTTCCTCCCTCCCTCCCTTCTATATATATATATATATATATATATAATGAAGAAGAAAATTATTTTCTCAGATAAATTTATATATAAAAATATATATTTTTTATAAAAATACAAGTATACATAAATATATGTATGTACAAACATAAGTATATATATAATATATAAATATAAGTATATATTTTTATCTATAAAATATATACTTATATATTCTATATATTTTATTTATATGTAATACCTTTAATAAATAAATAAGTAAATAAATGTATCTATAAAATATAATAATTATTATACATATATAATATATACTGTACATTGTATATTATATATAAAATTTATGTGTACATTTATATATAGATATAAATTTTATATGCAATTACATATATAATTATATATATACATATATATAAATACATATATAATTATATATATACATATATATAAATACATATATACATACGTATATACATATATATATACACATATACATATATATACATATATAAACACATACATATATATACATACATATATATGTATGTATATATATGTATATATATACATATATATGTGTGTATATATGTGTATATATATGTATATATATATATACACATATATATACATATATATATATACATATACATATATATATATATATATATATATATATACACATATATATATATAATTTATCTGAGAAAAAGGCCCAGAAAGCCCTGGCTAATCTTACAGAGCATCTGCAAGGAAGAATCTTCCACTCTCCTATTCTTATTTATTACCAGGGTGGAAAATATTTTGTGCCAAGAGACGGGAGGGGACAGGAGAGGACAGAGGGGGACAAGGGGGAGCAGGAGGGGACA
Source organism: Ammospiza caudacuta (assembly GCF_027887145.1). Lineage (NCBI taxonomy): Eukaryota > Metazoa > Chordata > Aves > Passeriformes > Passerellidae > Ammospiza > Ammospiza caudacuta. The sequence continues at coordinate 5,482,909 of NC_080616.1, read as the reverse complement.
GGGACAGGGACACTGCGGGGGCCGCTCCATCCCTGCCCACCCATCTCTGCCCCATCCTCTCCCCTCTCCGGAGCTGTTCAATAACCAAAATAAACCACGCTGCCCATAATCCCCAGAGCAGCCCAGACCTCCCAGGCGGGTCCCATGTGCCACCCCACGTCCCCGTGTCCCCCCTCCAGCTCCTTTTACAGACACAAAACCCCCCCGAGAGCCTGGGGGGTCCCCCCAGGGCCCTTTTGAGATGTTTTCAGAGGGGTTTGGAGCTTTTCAGGCTGACCCCGTGCCTCGCATTCAGGCGGCGGACAATGATGAATGAGCCGCGGAGAATGGAGCGGCCCGGCTGAGGCTGTTCCCCTTGAAAAGGTGCAAAAAAAGGGGATGGTGGAGGAGCAGGAATAATGAAAAATAAAAACGCAATGGGCTGGTTTGGGGAGCGCTGACAGGAGCCAGCCCCTGCGCTGCCCTTTCCATTCAAGGCAGAAGATCCCGGGGATAAAACTGGGAGAAAACGAGCGGAGCATTAAAAATGTAAAGCCGGAGAATTCTCTTTCAGCCAAGTGCATCACCCCGGGCCGTGTTTGTCACTGTCGCGGTGATGAATTGGGAGCTGGCTGCCATCAAAAAATGTCACTTTTCCCTGAGCCAGGAAAAATGTCTTTGTGGAGCAGCTGGAGCGAGTCTGCCCCTCAAGAAAATTCCCATTTTTTCTGGGTTTGTCGGACATCGGGAGCTGCTGGCGCCAGGAGGGAAGGGCACAGGGGTGGCCGGGCTCAGGTGACACTCGCAGGTGACACCAGCCCCTGTGGGATGCGCAGGTACCAGCACCTTCCATTCCATTTGATTTTTCTCCCTTAGTTTTCCTATTTCTTGGAGATATTTTCTTTAAAAAAATTCACTTTTTAGGCAATCTGTTGGGAAAATCAGCAAGTGTTGCATCCGAACTCCTCGATTTCAGAGGTTTTTCTCCTTCAGCTTTCCTATATCTGAGAGACATCCTCCTTAAATATTCAATATTCAGTATATTCAATTGGGTATTGGATTGATAAATCCAATTGAATATATTGGGTATATTTAATCAATTCAGCTTTGATTGAAAAATCAAAGGGATTTTGATTGAATATACCCAATATATATCAATTTGTAAAATTCACTTTTTAGGGAATCTGTCAGAAAAACCAGCAAATTTTGCATTCAAACTCCCATATTTCAGAGGTTTTCCTCCCTCAGCTTTCCTATTTCTGGGAGACACACATAAAAAATTCACTTTTTAGGGAATCTGTTGGAAAAAACAACAAGTTTTGCACTCAAACTCTTCGATTTCAGAGCTGCCTTTTGTTGGGCTCTTTCCTTGGGAAGGGAGATTTGCAATGGAAATCCAGGCTGTGTTTCAATTCCAGAAAGGAATTAAATTATTTGTGATGAAACAGGGAAAAAAAGATTAAAAAATAATAATTTCATTTGCCTTTCATCATAACTGCTCCACCAAGTTTTTCAGTCAAAGCTGAATTGATTGAATATACCCAATATATTCAATTGGGTATTGAATTTACCAATCCAATACCCAATTGAATACATTTAATCTTGAATATTTTGAATATTGAATATATTGAATATTGAACATTCAGCCTTCACTGCTGAATCCTGGGCGTTTCTGGGTGATGGGGATGCTCCCTCCAGGGAGTTTTGGAGTTTTTTGGGATTTTTTTGTTCCTTTGATTTTTAAGCACCCAAACTTCAGCTCCTGCCTCTCAGAACTCTGTGTTGGGACATTTATATTTATTTTCTCAGATAAATTTTTTATATATATATATATATATGTATATGTATATATATGTATATATGTATGTATATGTACATATGTATGTATATATGTATATGTATATATATGTATATGTATATATGTGTATGTATATGTATATATATACACATACATGTATATATATAATTTATATATATATAAATGTATATTATACATTATATACTATTCTATAATATATTATATATATAATATATATATTATATAGTATATATAATTATATATATTATATATATAAAATTTATATCTATAAATATATATAATTATATATATATAAATAAAAGATAGAATTTATAGATAAATAAATAATTTTTTAAAAAAATTATTCATTTATATGTGGACACGACCTGTGTGGACACAACCCCTTTCCCACACTCCTCATCCTTCTCTTCCTCCTCCCAGCCCCAAAATCCACCCAATTTAACATTTTTCCAGCCAACTTTTCAAACCCATTATTTCCTAGCCTGGCTTTTTATGTCTCCCCCCCAAAAAAAATTTTAAAAACTCAAAAAAACTCAGATTTTCGCTGCTTACAACCAACCCTGAGCCAAACCCCACTTCAAAGCCGCTTCTCTAATGAGCAGCAGAGCATTAAAAACCCAACAAGAGAGGAGGGGATAAAACCCGAGCTGAAAAGCAGCTCCATCCCTTTAAGGGGAGATAATGAAGGGAGAAGATGTTGCCTGGCATGTTTGCAGAGAATCGCTAATTAAAACATCGCTCCTGCACAGTCTGCTGATGCCATTGATTCTTTCCCCCCACACGGTTTAATTTGCTGCTGGCGAGGCGAACTCGCCGGGGACCCTCATTATAAAAATTTCAGCGGCTGCAGCTAATGGTTGTAATTAATAGGTGCAATAAATTTCAAATGGGCAGCCGGGGTGTTCATTAGCTCGGGGCTGACTCAGCACCGGTGGCCCCACCAGTTCCTAAATAATCCATTCCCAGGAAACCAGGAGGAGGAGGAGGAGGAGGAGGAGGAAGAGGAAGGTGGCACAACCGGTGCAGCCCAAATTCCCCACCCCCCCCAAAAAAAAAAAATTAATTTTTAAAAAATAAAATATCTGGCAGAGCTGGATAAATAATTCGCGGATTTCTCCTTTTTTCCTCTTTTATTTTGGTGAATTATCAGTGCAAAACTTCCCCCATTTTTTCCCAATTTGGGGTGGGATCAGCACTGGAGGAGCTGAAGCCTCTGAGGGAAAATATCCAACACCAACTCCTCACATCCAGGCATGGTTTGGGTCGAGGATTTGGGATTTAACATGGATTTTAATTTCCTGGTTCTTGTCCACCCAAAAAAAAAAAAAAAACTTTTGATTTTTTTGAAATAAAATATCCGGCAGAGCTGGACAAATAATTCCCAGATTTTCCTTTTTTCCTCTTTTATTTGGTGAATTATCAGTGCAAAACTTCCCCTGGTTTCCCCAGTTTGGGGTGGGATCAGCATTTCAGGAACTGAACCCTCTGAGGGAAAATATCCAACATGGTTTGGGCCAAGGATATTTGGGATTTAACGTGGATTTTAATTTCCTGGTTCTTCCTGAGCATCATTTTCCCCCCTGGAAAATCCCATGTGAGCACCAACCCTCCCAGAGGGGCTGAGTGTCCCACAGGGCTCAGCTCTGATTGGCAAACTGCTTTTCTGCTCATTATCATCAGGCTGTAATTAAAATACTCATAATTTTTAATATTAATAAAATAATATTCATAAAATATTCATAAAATATTCATAATTGGCACCCAGATTATCCCCTGGCACCGAGAGCAGCAGGGCTGGGTGACCCAGCAGGGAGGTGCTGCTGCTTCCCTGCATGGCCAGGCTGATCCCAGAGGGAATTTGGGGGCTGCAAATTGCAAGATTTGGGATGAATTTGGGAGCTGGTGCCTCTGTGCCTGCAAATTCCAAAATTTGGGCTCCATGCCTGCACGTTCCTCAGCCAAAATTTCAGCAGAATTTGGGAGCTGTTGTCCCAGTGCTTTCAAATTCCAAAATTTGGGCTGAATTTGGGAGCTGACACCCTGTGCCTGCACATTTCTCAGCCAAAATTTAGGAGTTGCTGCCCCTGTGCCTGCACATTCTAAAATTTGGGCTGAATTTGGGAGCTGGTGCCCTGAACCTGCACATTCCAAAATTTGGGATGAATTTGGGAGCAGGTGCCCTGTGCCTTCACATTACTGAGCCAAAATCTGGGAGCTGCTGCCCTGAGCCTGCAAATTCCAAGATTTGGGGTGAATTTGGGAACTTCTGCCTCTGTGCTTCCACATTCCTGCTTGGACTTGCTTCACCTACAGCAGACTCCAAAATATCAACAGGAAATTTGAGGTTATCCCATCCCTGGAAGTGCCCAAGGTGGGGTTGGATGGGGTTTGAAGCAAGCTGGGATGAATTTTAAGGTCCCTTCCCACCAAATCATTCCAGGGACCATCCAGAGAGGATTTTCCTCCTCACCACAACATTTTGGGGTGCAACAAAGCCGAATTACCAAACCTGGGGTGGTTTCTTTTGGTTAGCCCCGCTCTCCTCTCCTTGGCACCCTCACTCCATGATCCCATTCCCATTTGGAGCAGCCCCAGGGTGGGGACAGAGGGGCCAAGCCAAGCTTGAGATTTGGGGTTATCCCAGCCCTGGAAATGTCCAAGGTGGGGTTGGATGGGGCTTGGAGGAATCTGGGATGAGCTTTAAGGTCCTTTCCCACCAAATCATTCCACGGACCATCCAGAGAGGATTTTGCTTCCAGGAATCCCTGTGGTGACAAGCAGGGACCATCCAGAGAGGATTTTCTTCCTCACCACAACATTTTGGGGTGCAACAAAGCCAAATTACCAAACCTGGGGTGGTTTCTTTTGGTTGGCCCCGCTCTCCTCTCCTTGGCAACCTCACTCCACAATCCCATTCCCATTTGGAGCAGTTCTGGGGGGTGGGGACAGAGGGGCCAAGCCAAGCTTGAGATTTGGGGTTATCCCATCCCTGGAAGTGCCCAAGGTGGGGTTGGATGGGGCTTGGAGGAATCTGGGATGAGCTTTAAGGTCCTTTCCCACCAAATCATTCCACGGACCATCCAGAGAGGATTTTGCTTCCAGGAATCCCTGTGGTGACAAGCAGGGACCATCCAGAGAGGATTTTCTTCCTCACCACAACATTTTGGGGTGCAACAAAGCCAAATAACCAAACCTGGGGTGGTTTTGGTTGGTTGGCCCCGCTCTCCTCTCCTTGGCAACCTCACTCCACGATCCCATTCCCATTTGGAGCAGTTCTGGGGGGTGGGGACAGAGGGGCCAAGCCAAGCTTGAGATTTGGGGTTATCCCATCCCTGGAAGTGCCCAAGGTGGGGTTGGATGGGGTTTGAAGCAAGCTGGGATGAATTTTAAGGTCCCTTCCCACCAAATCATTCCAGGGACCATCCAGAGAGGATTTTCCTCCTCACCACAACATTTTGGGGTGCAACAAAGCCAAATTACCAAACCTGGGGTGGTTTTGGTTGGTGGGCCCCGCTCTCCTCTCCACGATCCCATTCCCATTTGGAGCAGTTCTTGGGGGTGGGGACAGAGGGGCCAAGCCAAGCGTGTCCCCCTGAATGGCTCGGGGCAGGCATTGTCACGGGTGAATTTTCTGAATGAGCAAATCCTCATTAAAAATTAATTAAAACAGCCCGGCGAGATTGGCTTAATTCCTTTCATTTTGACGGATGGTGTTTGGTTCTGATGATTTATGTGCCAGCTTTCCTGCTCTCATTGTTGGAACTCATGGGATTTCATGATTTTCTTCCTTCCACACCTCCTTGAGTCATGGGATTACAGCTGAACCTCAGCTTTTTTCCTTTTTTTATTTTTTTTTTTTTCCCCTCCAAGGACTATTATTTTTAAAGATGCATTCCAGGCTGGTGAAATAAACTTGAAAGCCTGACACCCAAATGAGTCAAAGCTCAGGAAGTGAGAAAAGAGAAACTAAAGAAGGGAGAAATTGCTCGTTTCCTGCTCGGGAGGGAGGGGGAAACCCCACAGGGCGTGTGGGGTGGTGGTGGGGGCTGCAGGGATGGGATGGGGTCTGTGGGGTGGGATCAGTGGGAATGGGGTCTGTGGGGTGGGATCAATGAGAATGGGGTCTGTGGGGTGGGGCTTGTGGAAATGGGGTTTATGGGGTCTGTGGGGTGGGATTTTTGTAAATGGGGTCTGTGGGGTGGGATCAGTGGGAATGGGATCTGTGGGGTGGGGATTGTGTAAATGGGGTCTGTGGGGTGGGATCAATGGGAATGGGGTCTGTGGAAATGGGGTCTGTGGGGTGGGATCAGTGGGAATGGGGTCTGTGGAAATGAGGTCTGTGGGGTGGAGATCGTGTAAATGGGGTCTGTGGGGTGGGATCAGTGGGAATGGGGTCTGTGGGGTGGGATCAATGGGAATGGGGTCTGTGGGAATGGGGTCTGTGGGGTGGGATCAGTGGGAATGGGGTCTGTGGGGTGGGATCAATGGGAATGGGGTCTGTGGGGTGGGATCAATGGGAATGGGGTCTGTGGGGTGGGGCTTGTGGAAATGGGGTTTATGGGGTCTGTGGGGTGAGGTTTGTGTAAATGGGGTCTGTGGGGTGGTATCTATGGGTTGGGGTTTGTGTAAATGGAGTTTGGGTAGATGGGGTGTGTGGAATGTGATCTGTGGGGTGGGGTCTGCAGGAATGGGATGGGGTCTGTGGCAATGGGGTCTGTGGGGTGTGTGGGGTGGGGATTGTGTAAATGGGTCTGTGGGGATGGGGTTTGGGTAAATTGGGTCTGTGGGGTGGGATCTGCCGGAATGGGATGGGATTTGTGGGAATGGGGGGTATGAGATGGGGTCTGTGGGGGGGGGGATTGTGTAAATGGGGTTTGGATAAATGGGGTCTGTGGGATGGGATCTATGGGATGGGGTCTGTGGGAATGGGGTCTGTGGGGTGGGATCAATGGGAATGGGATCTGTGGGGTGGGGATTGTGTAAATGGGGTCTGTGGGGTGGGATCAATGGGAATGGGGTCTGTGGGGTGGGGCTTGTGGAAATGGGGTTTATGGGGTCTGTGGGGTGGGATTTTTGTAAATGGGGTCTGTGGGATACGGTCTGGGTAAATGGGGTTTGTGTGAATGGGGTGTGTGAGATGGGATCTGTGGGGGGACAGGGCTGTGTAAATGGGCTCTGTGTGAATGGGGTTTGTGGGGTCTGTGGGGTGAGATTTGTGTGAATGGGGTGTGTGGGAATGGAGTCTGTGGGGTGGGGTCTGGGTAAATGGGGTTTGGGAAAATGGGGTGTGTGGGATAGGATCTATGAGGTGTGGTTTGGTTAAATAGGGTCTGTGGGGTAGAGTCTGTGTAAATGGGGCCTGTGGGGTGGGGTCTGTGGGGTCTGTAGGGTGGGGATTGTGTAAATGGGGCCTGTGGGGTGGGGTCTGTGTAAATGGGGTTTGTGAGGTAGGGTTTGTGTAAATGGGGTCCATGGGATGGAATGCGTGGGGTCTGTGAGGTGGGGATTGTGTAAATGGGGTCTGTGGGGTGGGATCTGTGGAATGGGGCCTGTGGGGTGGAATCTGCAAGAATGGGATGGGATTTGTGGGAATGGGGTGTATGGGGTGGGGTCTGTGGGATGGGGTTTGTGCAAATGGGGTCTGTGGGATGGGATCTGTGGGATAGGACCAGCAGGAGCAGGGTCTGTGGGATGGGGTCTGCAGGAATGGGGTCCATGGCAGTGGGATCTGCAGGAGTGGAGTCCCTGGGGTGGGATCTGTCTAAATGGTGTCTGTGGGATGGGATCTGTGGGAATGGGTCTGTGAGGTGGGATCTGCAGGAATGGGGTCTATGGGGTGGGATCCCCCCCCTCGTCTCCCACCCCTCAGACCCAGCAGACTTTGCCTTTGCACTTTTACAAACCCCGATTTTCCAAACCCTGCCCTGGATTTAAACCCTTCCTCCTCCTCTCCTGCTCCTGGCCACCACCTCCCCTCCCCACCCCTGTGACACCAACCAGGCCACGACCCCCTGGCAGCTGTGGGGACAGCCCCTGGTGCCACAAACCCCAATTTCTGAGGCGCCAAAATTTCCCTGAACCCCCTTTTCCCCAACCTGGGCAGCACCCACAACCCTTGGAAATGCCCCTGGAAATGCCCTCGGAAATGCCCTCGGCCTCTTCCTGGCGCTTTTATTCCAGGGGATGCAGGTGGGGATGCTTTGAACCGTGTTGGAAAAGCTCCAAAACACCAAAAAACACAAAAACCTCTCCCTCGGCTGGCGCTGAATGGGGACAGCCCCACCGCCCCCGGGTGCCTTTTGTGTCCCCACCCCTCTGCAAAGCCCTGCAAGGCTTCAGTGCCCCCTTTCAGCGCTTGTTTGCCCCCAGATCAATCCCAGAGGCTCAGGAGGGGCTCGGGGAGGCCGTGGGGAGGTGTCTGGAAGGTGCAGTCCCTCCCCCGTGTAGCCCATGGCTTTTCGCCCTACATGAGTTCGGGAAAGCATCACATAGGAATAAAAAGCCATAGGCCACAGCAGAGGGCTTGGCAGGAGAGGCAGCGGTCTGGGGAAAGGGAGGGGAGAGGGAAGGGAGAATGGGGGAAAAACAATTCTTTGGGATGAGCTGTCCTCGCTCCCTGTGAGCAGCTGGGAGCGCAAACCCAAAACCAGGCTGGGCTCCTGCCCCAAAACCAGGCTGGGCTCCCCCCACAAAATTAGGGTGAATTCTCATCTCAAAACCAGGCTGGGCTCCCATCCTAAAACCAGACTGGGTTCCCATCCCAAAGCCACGGTGGGTTCCCATCCCAAATCCAGGCTGGGCTCCCACCCCCCTAAACCACAGTGGGTTCTCCCCCCAAAGCCAGGTTGGGCTCCCACCCCAAAACCACAGTGGGTTCTCCCCTAAAATCCAAGCTGGGTTCCCATCCCAAATCCAGGCTGGGCTTCCCCCACTAAAGCAGAGTGGGCTCCCATCCAAAAACCATGGTGAATTCCCATGCCAAAACCAGATTGGCCTCCTATCCCCTATCCCAAAGCCAGGCTATGTTCCCATCTCAAAACACAGTGGGTTCCCACCCCAAAACAAGGGTGAGTTCTCATCCCAAAACCAGACTGGGTTCCTATCCCAAAACCAGGGTGAGTTAGTTCTCACGCCAAAACCAGGCTGGGCTGCCATCCTAAAACCACGGTGCATTCTCACCCCAAATCTAGGCTGGGCTCCCATCCCAGTACCAGGGTGAGTTCTCATCCCAAAACCATGGTGGTTTCCCATTCCAAAGCAAGGCTGAGCTCCCATCCCAAAACCAGGGTGGATTCTCATCCCAATTCCAGGCTGGGCTTCCCCCACTAAACCAGAGTGGGCTCCCATCCAAAAACCATGGTGAATTCCCATGCCAAAACCAGATTGGCCTCCTATCCCCTATCCCAAAACCAGGCTGGGTTCCCACCTCAAAATCAGGGTTGGTTCTCACCCCAAAACCAAGCTGGACTTCCATCCCACAGCCAGGCTGGGCTCTCATCCCAAAGCCAGGCTACGTTCCCATCTCAAAACACAGTGGGTTCCCACCCCAAAACCAGGGTGAATTCTCATCCCAAATCCAGGCTGGGCTCCAATCCCAAACCCAGGCTGAGATCTCATCCCAAATCCAGGCTGGGCTCCCATCCCAAAACCAAGGAGGAGGAGCTGCTGGAGCCCGTGGGATAAATCCCATTTTTAGGGACAAAGATCCCATTTTTAGGGACAAAGATAAATCCCATTTTTAGGGACAAACACTCACCTCCAAGTGCAGCCTCCCTGTGCCCGGCATAAGAAAATCCCACAGACTTTCTTGTGAAAATCCGACTTTTTGGGCCACCAGGGGACTGGGCCAGGAGCAGGAGCTGCAGCTCCGTGGTGACCCCACTGCCCCAGAGTTCACCGTAAATCCCATTTTTAGGGACAAAGATAAATCCCATTTTTAGGGACAAACACTCACCTCCAAGTGCAACCTCCCTGTGCCCGGCAGAAGAAAATCCTGCAGACTTTCTTGTGAAAATCTGACTTTTGGGGCCACCAGGGGACTGGGCCAGGAGCGGGAGCTGCAGGAGCTGCCCCAGAGCTCACCTGGCTGCAGGGGCGGACGCTCGGCCAGGTTCACCCAACAGAGCCGCCTTTGTGGGCTCACACAAAGGCCCAAAGAAAGGTCTGGCTGCCAACCCTCCTTCCCCCCCTCCCTGGGCCCTTTCGGGGGAGTTTCTGTCTCTGGAGCCACCAAAGGAGGCGCTCGGGACAAGGTGACGCCCCCAGGAGCCGGGCTCGGCGCTGATCCCGCGGGAAAACCTCGGGGAAGCTCCTGGGGTGGCACCAAGAGTGCCCAGGTTGTCCCTGGACGAGCTTTCCACACCTGGGGTGGCACCAGGAGTGTCCCTGGACAAGACCTCTGCACCTGAGGAAGTTCCTCGGGTGGCACAAGCAGTGCCCAGGTGTCCCTGGGAGAGATTTCCACACCTGGGGTGGCACCAGCAGTGCCCAGGTTGTCCCTGGACGAGCTCTCTGCACCTGGGGGTGGCACCAGCAGTGCCCAGGTTGTCCCTAGGTGAGCTTTCCACACCTGGGGTGCCATCACGAGTGCCCAGGTGTCCCTGGCCAAGCTCTGCGCACCTGGGGAGGCTCCTGGGGTGGCACCAGCAGTGCCCAGGTTGTCCCTGGGAGAGCTCTCTGCACCTGGGGGTGGCACCAGCAGTGCCCAGGTTGTCCCTAGATGAACTCTCCACACCTGGGGTGGCACCAGCAGTGCCCAGGTGTCCCTGGGAGAGCTCTCTGTACCTGGGGGTGGCACCTGGAGTGTCCCTGGACAAGATCTCTGCACCTGAGGAAGGTCATGGGGTGGCACCAGAAGTGCTCAGGTTGTCCCTGGGACAGCTCTGCACACCTGGGGAGGCTCCTTGGTGACTCCAGGAGTGCCCAGGTGTCCCTGGACAAGCTCTGCACACCTGAGGATGGCACCAAGAGTGCCCAGGTTGTCCCTGGCAAAGCTCCTTCTCCCCTACCAGGACCCTGCGCTCATTAGCAGCTGTTAATTCATTAATTGCCGGGGGCTGATGAGCTCGGAGTGGAATTCTTGGGAAATCCAAGCTCTCAGAAGCACAAGTTCTGGGAAATCCAGGCTCAGAAATGCAGGTTTTTGGAAACCCAGGTTCTCAGGGAGGGATTCTCTGCGGTTTGCAGCAGCAAAGAACACAAACCCCTCTGTGACCCACAAAGAGCTCCCGGCGCCAGGGCAGCTCTGGGCTGGCCTTTTCCCAAGGTTTTCCCTCTTTTATCTCCCCTGAATGGCGAGGGGGAAGGGTCACAGGGTGTCCCACCCGTGACACGGCCACGGGACCCTCCAGCCCCTCCCCGGGATGGTGTCAGACCCCCCTCTCTGGTATCCCAAAAAACGGGGATGCTCCGGAGCACCCCAAAATTCCATCCCTGGGAGCAGGTGCAGTGCTGGGGAGATCTCTGGGGAGCTCCCCAGGTGCGGGGGGCACAGCAGGACCCCAGATGGATCCCTGCCCTGCGTGGCCAAGGCACTCCCTGTGGAGCATCCCCAAACCCTACAGAACAGCCCCAAACGTTATGGATCAGCCCCAGTCCCTATGGAACAGCCCCAAACCCTATGGAACGGCCCCAATCCCTATGGAACAGCCCCAAATCCTATGGAACGGCCCCAAACCCTATGGAACAGCCTCAAATCCTATGGAATGGCCCCAAACCCTATGGAACAGCCCCAAATCCTCTGGAACGGCCCCAATCCCTATGGATCAACCCCAAACCCTACAGAACAGCCCCAAACCCTAAGGAACAGCCCCAGATCCTACAGATCAGTCCCAATCGCTGTGGATTATCCACAGTTCCTATGGATCAGCCCCAAACCCTATGGATCCCTCCAAACCCTACAGATCCCCCTCAAACCCTATGGAACAACTCCAATTCCTACAGATCTCCCCAATCCCTACAGATCAGCCCCAATCCCTATGGAGCAGCCCCAAACCCTACAGATCAGCCCCAAACCGTACACATAAACCCCAAACCCTACAGATCCCCTCCAATCCCTACAGATCAGCCCAATCCCTATGGAACAGCCCCAAACCCTACAGATAAACCCTAAACCCTACAGATCACCCCAAATCCCTATAGAACAGCCCCAATTCCTACAGATCCCCTCCAATCCCTACAGATCACCCCCAATCCCATCATGGACAGCGACAAATCCGTCACTTTCTCCTTGGCGGCTCTCGGAGGTGGCACCTGGCAGGGCCACCTGCCCCTGGTGGGACGGAGCCGTCCCCAGCATGGCAGCGCGAGGACACGTGTCCATCCCGGTGCCACCGTGCTCTGTCCATGCCACAGGGAGCCCAGGGGTGCCCGGAGCCGCCAGCCGGGCGCGCTGAGCTCACCTTTGGCAGCGTGGCACGGCGAGGGCGCGGCGCCAGCGGGCACGGGGCTGGCACGGCGCTGCCATCGCCCGCTCCATCCTCTCCTCCCCGATGCCCCGAGGCAGGGCGATGCTCAGGGGGCTCACCCCGCTGCTCTGAGCCTTTTGGGGACCCTTCCGCGGCTGCCACCGGGCTGGGTGTGCTGCGAGGGGCAGGGAGAGGAGGGAGGGAAGGAGGGAGGGAGCGGGGTCAGGTATTTCTCCATCCCAGGGCCGCTAACAAAGGCGCTATTGAAGTGCAGCCGCGCTGGTCTGTGAAGCAGAAACCCTCTTGTATCTCCCCCGGAGCCTTTGATGTGCCTCCCCCCGGTGCGGCGGAGATTACTCATGTCCTGCTGCCGCTGGGGCACGGCTGCCGGCGAGCCACGAGCCCCCGGAACGGCCCACGGACAGCAGCACCCCGAGCTCGCCCCGCTGCAGCCCTCGCTGCGCCCCCAAACCCCATGGGAAATCCTATGGAACGGCCCCAAGCCCCACAGAACAGCCCCAAGCCCTATGGATCACCCCCAGACCCTATGGAACGGCCCCAAGCCCTATAGAACAACCTCAAGCCCTATGGATCACCCCCAGACCCTATGGAACGGCCCCAAGCCCTATAGAACAACCTCAAGCCCTACAGATCACCCCCAAACCCTATGGATCACCCCCAAACCCTATGGAACGGCCCCAAGCCCCTATGGAAAAGCCCCAATCCCTATGGATCACCCCCAGTCCCTACAAATCAGCCTCAATCCCTACAGATCCCCGCCAAACCCTACAGAACAACCCCAAATCCTACAGATCACACCCAATTCCTATGGAACAGCCCCAAGCCCTACAGAATAGCCCGAAACGCGATGGAACAGCCCAAATTCATATGGAACAGCCCCAATCCCTATGGATCACCCCCAACCCCTACAAATCAGCCCCAAACCCTACAAATCAGCCCCAATCCCTACAGATCCCCTCCAAACCCTAAAGATCACCCCCAAACCCTATGGAACAGCCCCAGTCCCTACAGATTGCCCCCAATCCCTACTGAACAACCCCAAATCCTACAGATTACACCCAATCCCTATGGAACAGCCCCAAGCCCTATGGATCAGACCCAGTCCCTACAGAACAGCCCCAAACCCTAAAGATCAACCCCAAACCCCATGGAACAGCCCCAATCCCTGTGGAGCATCCCCAATCCCACAGATCCCCCCCAATCCCTATGGAAAATCCCCAATCCCACAGATCACCCCCAATCCCTACGAATCACCCCCAAACCCTACAGATCCCCCCCAATCCCTATGGAACAGCCCCAAACCCTAAACATCACCCCCAGTCCCTATGGAACAGCCCCAACCCCTACGGATCACCCCCAAACCCTACAGATCAGCCCCAAACCCTACGGAACAGACCCAGTCCACTCAGTTCAGCCCCTGTCCCTACAGATCACCCCAATCCCTACAGATCCCCCCCAGTCCCATCACGGACACGTCCCCGGATCCCCGCAGACCCCAAACTTTGTGGGGTCCACGCTCGGGGATCGGGAGCAGCCGCGCCCCCAGCCCCGCGTTCCTCTGCTGCGATTAAAGCCGGAGCGCTGGGCGGAGGGGGAATTTCCCAAAGGGTTTTCCTGGCGCCCGGACAAGGGTCAGACAATGAGAACATTTGACAGGGTGCCCAAACCTGCTGGAGCTTGGATACGCTCAGAGCCTCCCCCGTGCTGCTCCTCGGTCCCAGGCGCTGCTCTGGGGGAGGCTTGGGCAGCTTGGGGAGGGGGGGATGGCGCTGGGGGCTCTCACAAAACCCCCACAGCCCTCAAATCGGCCTGGCTGCCCCCAAAAAATGCCACGGTTTGAGCAGCACAAAGCCTGGCAGCACATTCCTGGCTGGAAACCCCAGGGGGAGGCACCAAACGCTCTTTGGAGACTCTCAGAGCTCGGATCGGTGTTTGAAAAGGGCTTTGCTGCCTTCAGCACTCCCTGCCTCGCTCCTCGGGGGCGCTGGGGGCTTATCCTGGTTTTTCCAGGCCTGGGGGATGTTTGGGATGCTCTGAGAGCTTGTGCAGAAGCCATCCCAACTTCCCAAAAGTGCCTTTGGAGCTCTCAGTGGGAATTCCCTCTGGAGCAGAGAGGCCTCTTGGTGCCCACATGGCAGTGCCCAAATCAAACCAACCCAAAATCAGAGCACAGGAGGATCCTCCAGAGATGCCAACCCCATTCCCGAGGCTCATTCACCTCCACAGAATCCATCCCAGCTTCCCAAAAGTGCCTTTGGAGCTCTCAGCTCCTCCTCAAATCCTCTCTGGTGGATCTGCAGCAATCCCTGGGTGCAGGGAGGCCCCTGGGTGCCCACATGGCAGTGCCCAATTCAAACCAACCCGAAACCAGAGCTCAGGAGGATCCTCCACAGACCCCAGCACCATTCCTGAGGCTCATTCACAGCTGTCACCTGCACAGAATCCATCCCAGCTTCCCAAAAGTGCCTTTGGAGCTCTCAGCTCCTCCTCAAATCCTCTCTGGTGGATTTGCAGCAATCCCTGGGTGCTCCTCTGGGAATCTCCTCTGGAGCAGGGAGGCCTCTGGGATGCCCACACGGCAGTGCTCAAATCAAACCACCCAAAATCTGAGCTCGGGAGAGCCCAGCAGCATTCTTGAGGCTCATTCGCAGCTGCCACCTGCACAAAATCCATCCCAGCTTCCCAAAAGTGCCTTTGGAGCTCTCAGTTCCTCCTCAAATCCTCTCTGGTGGATTTGCAGCAATCCCTGGGTACAGGGAGGCCCCTGGGTGCCCACATGGCAGGGCCCAAATCAAAACACCCAAAATCAGAGCTCAGGAGGATCCTCCAGAGATCCCAGCACCATTCCCGAGGCTCATTCACAGATGTCACCTGCACAGAATCCATCCCAGCTTCCCAAAAATGCCCCAAAATCTTAAAGTTTAACCTTCAGGTTTAGGGGAGCAGCTCAAGCCAGAGTTTGGGCCAGGATCCATTTGGAGCTCTCAGCTCTCAGTCCCTGCTGCCTCTCTGCTGGATTTGCAGCTCCTGTGGCACCCAGAGGGAATTCCCACTGGAGCTGGGAGGCCCCTGGGGTGCCCAAATCAAACCAAGCCAAAATCAGAGCTCAGGAGGATCCTCCACAGATCCCAGCACCATTCCCGAGGCTCATTCCTGCTTTTCCCAGCTCCCAGGCATGGGATGGACAAATCCAAGTGAGACGTGGACACAAATAAAAAACCCTCCAAGAGCTGGGGGTGGACAGGAGGGATGGACAGATGGACAGGCAGATGGATGGACGCTCCAGAGCAAAGCCTGGAACACCTCACTCCCCACTGGGATCCTCACCAGGTGCACCCCAAGGAGGTGGGAGCAGCCTCAGGTTTTGGGGATCAGCTGCAGCTCCCCCTCCCCAGCCCCAAACTGGCTCCATCAGGCCCCAATTCCTGCTGGATTTTTTAAACTTTAACCCTCAGATTTTGGGGAGCAGCTCAAGCCCTGATGGATTTTTTAAACTTTAACCCTCAGATTTTGGGGAAGCAGCTCAAACCCTGGTGGATTTTTTTTAAACTTTAACCCTCAGATTTTGGGGAGCAGCTCAAGCCCTGATGGATTTTTTAAACTTTAACCCTCAGATTTTGGGGAAGCAGCTCAAACCCTGGTGGATTTTTTTTAAACTTTAACCCTCAGATTTTGGGGGAGCAGCTCAAGCCCTGATGGATTTTTTAAATTTTAACCCTCAGATTTTGGGGGAGCAGCTCAAACCCTGGTGGATTTTTAAACTTTAACACTCAGATTTTGGGGAAGCAGCTCAAACCCTGGTGGATTTTTTAAACTTTAACCCTCAGATTTTGGGGAAGCAGCTCAAGCCCTGGTGGATTTTTTTTAATTTTAACCCTCAGATTTTGGGGAGCAGCTCAAACCCTGATGGATTTTTTTTATTTTAACCCTCAGATTTTGGGGAGCAGCTCAAGCTGGACCAGCAAGGGATGGAGGATTGATGGTCTGGATGGGGCAGCAATGGGAGATTGATGGTCTGGATTAGGTTCAATGGTCTGAATCAGGCAGGGATGGGGGATCAAAGGTGGGGATCACTCAGGGATGGGGAATTGGTGGTGTCGGTCTGGATCTGGATCAGTTCAATCATCTGGATCAGCAAGGGATGGAGGATTGATGGTCTGGGTCTGGACTGGATCAAACTCAATGATCTGGATGGGGCAGGGATGAGGGGTCAGTGGTGGGGATCACTCAGGGATGGAGGATTGATGGTCTGGATATGGATCTGGGTCAGTTCAAGGCTCTGGATCGCTCAGGGAGGAGGGATTGATGATCTGGATGGGGCAGGGATGGGGATTGATGGTCTGGATGGGGCAGGGATGGGGATTGATGGTCTGGATCTGGATCAGTTCAATGGTCTGGATCACTCGGGGATGGGGAATTGATGGTCTGGGTCTGGACTGGATCAAACTCAACGATCTGGATGGGGCAGGGATGAGGGGTCAGTGGTGGGGATCACTCAGGGATGGAGGATTGATGGTCTGGATATGGATCTGGGTCAGTTCAAGGCTCTGGATTGCTCAGGGAGAAGGGATTGATGATCTGGATGGGGCAGGGATGGGGATTGATGGTCTGGATCTGGATCAGGTTCAATGGTCTGGATTGGGCAGGGATGGGAGAATTGATGATCTAGGTCTGGACTGGATCAAACTCAATGGTCTGGATGGGGCAGGGATGGGGGAATTGATGGTCTGGGTCTGGACTGGATCAAACTCAATGGTCTGGATGGGGCAGGGATGGGGGAATTGATGATCTGGGTCTGGATCTGGGTCAGACTCAGTGGTCTGGATCAGGAAGGGATAGAGGGGATTGATGGTCTGGGTATGGATCTGGATCAGGTTCAATGGTCTGGCCCTGGCAGGGATGAAGGGTCGATGGTCTGGATCACTCAGGGATGGAGGATGGACGTTCTGGCTCCATCAGGGATCAGCGGTGCATGGTCTGGCCCTGGCAGGGGTGTGGAGCTGCAGCTGAGCCGCCCTGGGCAGTGCAGGGGCTGGACCCTGCTGAGGAGATCCCTGCTGCCCTCAGAGCTCAGGGCTGGGGGAGATGATGGGCTCAGGGTTCAGAGGCCAGGAGTGACCAGAGAGCAGGAATCAGCAGGAATAGGTGAGGATGGAGCCCTCTGGGGCTCTGTCCAGGGGTAAATTGAAGGAAGGATTAAACCATGCGCAGGAATCAGCAGGGCCAGGTGAGGCTGAGCTCCTGGGGGTTTGTCCAAGGGTAAAAGTGAAGGCAGAGTGAAGCCACGAGCAGGAATGAGCAGGGACAGGTGAGGTTGAGCCCCCTGGGGTAAAAGTGAAGGAAAAGTGAAACCGTCAGCCCCACAGGGCCCACTCCAGCCCCCCTGGGAGGAGCCTTTTGTGGGCTCAAACCCATCTGGGTGGCTCCAGGGACACCACCCTGGGCACAAACTTGGCAAGGAAAGAGACGTCCCCAGGGCCTGCTCCCACCCCGCTGCTCCCTGGCACAGCCTGGCACAGCCTGGCACAGCCTGGCCCCTCTCATCCCCAGCAGGAACTCACCTGCACCCAGTGTCCCTTTGCCACCCCGAGCTGTCCCCTGCCCTGGGCAGGGCCCTGAGTGCCATTGTCCCCTCCCAAGGGACACTCAAACCTGTCCCAAACGTGTCCCGAGCTGCTCCCCTCACCCTGAGTGCCAGTGTCCCCTCCCGAGGGACACCCAGAGCTGTCCTAAACCTGTCCCCTCACCTGAGCAGGGTCCTGAGTGCCACTGTCCCCTCCCGAGGGACACTCAAACCAGTCCCAAACCTATCCCAAACATGTCCCGAGCTGCTCCCCTCACCCTGAGTGACACTGTCCCCTCCCGAGTGACAGCCACACCTGCGGGGGACACCCGAACCTGTCCCAAACACGTCCCAAACGTGTCCCCGAGCTGCTCTCCGTGTCTGGAGCCAGCCCAGCTCTGCTCAGCTCTGCCACCCTCCCTGGAGACACACAGACACCGGGAGGGGACATTTTTGGAGCCACTCTGAGCACTCCCTGCCCTCTCATCTGAAAAGGGACCAGCTCTGGGCTCACCCTCCCTTTTTCTCAAAGCGAATTTTCCCTTCTGGCAGGGAACAAAAACCCTCATTTTCCTGAGCAGTGCAGACACCTGAGAGCCCCCAAAGCCCCTCAGGAGCCCCCACACACCTGAGAGCCCCCAAACCCCCTGGGCACCCCCACACACCTGAGAGCCCCCAGACCCCCCCACACACACCTGAGAGCCCCCAGAGCCCCTGGGCACCCCCACGCACCTGAGAGCCCCCAGAGCCCCTCAGGAGCCCCCACACCCCCCGGGCACCCCCACACACCTGAGAGCCCCCAGACCCCCTGGGCACCCCCACACACCTGAGAGCCCCCAAACCCCCTCAGGAGCCCCCACACACCTGAGAGCCCCCAGAACCCCCCCACACACCTGAGAGCCCCCACACACCTGAGAGCCCCCACACACCTGAGAGCCCCCAGACCCCCCGGGCACCCCCACACACCTGAGAGCCCCCAGACCCCCCGGCACCCCCACACACCTGAGCGAACGGCGGCTCCAGGTGACGCCGAGCCCGCGGCATTTCCCCTCTCCCAGCCCTTAATCTGCTTTTCCCCGCTGACATCACCGCTCAGGTCGGCACACGCACCGCTCCCCTTATCTTTCTTTGGGATTACCTCATCGGAGAGGGCTCGCAGAGCCTTCCTCTCCCTCCCTCATCCTCCTCTCGCGGCTCGCAGCTGTAAGTTTGCGCGGAGGAAGGAGCGGCTGGATGCGGCTCCAGCTCTGCCGATTCCCCCCGCACCTTTCCGGCATCCAGCAGCTCCAAAGCTGCCCGGAGCCCTTCGGAAACCGAACCGCACCTTCCGCGGGGTTTATTCCCACCCAAGCAATGCCCGAGGGTCTCACACACACTACCCCGCTGATAAAAAAACTTCAATTCCCATTCCAGCCCCGCAACGCAAGAGTTAACGAGCTCACGTGTAATTAACTGCTAACTACGTTAACATGTGTTGCATGGAATTCTCTGTCAACATAAATAAAGGGAATACAGCGCGAATAAACCTCGCAGAAATTCATTTTGGCCAGTTCGGGATTATTTTCACCCAAAACAAAGCCAGTTTCATTATGTTTTTTTTTTCCCCCCACAGCATGCCACAACCACAACACCTCCACGAGAATTAAATCCGCATATTCCATATATTAATATATTAAACCCACATTTTCAGCTCGGGATGCTCAGGGCTGGGGATGCTGCCCAGGTGGGGAACGGGGGGGATGCCGGAACGGGCCGAGCGTCCCCCGGGTGCCCCCACTCACCCAACTCCCGCAGGAAACAAAGAAAACCAGAGAAAAACACCCCCCCAAAAAAAAAAAAAACCAAACAAAACAAAAAAAAAAAAGCCGTCTTACTTTTGGTTTGTTTGGTTGGTTTTTTCCTTTTTTCCTTTCCTCCTCTTTTTTTTTTTTTTTTTTTTTTTTTCCTTTTCTTTTCCCTTCCTTTCTCGTCCCGCGGGACTCCAGCGATTCTTTTTCTTCTTCTTTTTTTTTTTTTTTTTTTTTTTTTTTTTTTTTTTTTTTTTGGAGGGAGGAAGAAATCCTGCGAAGCAACTTCAGGAGGCGCCGGGAGCTCACACGGGAGGCACCGGGGAGGGCTCGGCCGAGGCGGAGAAGCGAAGGAACAAAAGCCCGAGGAGCGGCGGTGCTGCTGAGTGAGGTGCCCTGCGAATCGTACGCGGGGATTGCGAGGCTGCGGGGCGGGAGGGGGCGGGTGAAGGGGCGATGGGGAGAGGCCTCTCCATCCCTCCATCCCTCCCTCCTGCAAGCCCCGAGCTTTGCTGGTGCATAAATTATCTCCTGGCTCTGCATCTCTCGCCTCCCGAGCCGCGCATCCCCGGCAATTTCCCATTCCCCGCACGGTGGATGCGGTGCCCGGGGCACTGCCCCCCATCCTGGGCACCGATTCCTCCTTTTCCCTCCTTTTCCCTCCTTTTCCCTCCTCTTCCCTCCTTTTCCCATCTCGTTTTTCTCCCTTTCCCCCTTCCTGCTTTGTCTCCGGCCCCGTCTCGCAGCCGAGCAGACACAAAAGAGCCTCTCTGCGACCTGCGAGGAGAAAATTCCCTTTTTTCCAAGGGAAAATTAAAAAAATAAAAAGCCCACCCGAGCTCCCCCCGGTGCGCGCTTTGAGCAGGGAGGGAATTAAAAAAAAAAAAAATTAAAAATAACCGGGCTGGTTCGGGCTGGGAGTTCATTGCTGCTACACTAATTAATGAGTGTAATTAGCGGGGTGAGGGTGGAAGCGGATTCCCCTGGGGTTTTTTTGGGGGGGAAAACGGCGTTTTCCCGCTTCCAGGAGCTGTCCCTGGGTCACCTCAGCCTCCAACCAGACAGGATTAAATCCCAAACCCATCCCGAGTCCTGCGGGGCTTGGCAAAGCAAAGCAAAGTCGGATTTGGGACTTCTTTGGGGTTTTTATTCTCTCATTTTCGAGGCTCGTTGATATCCCTGCACCTCAGCTCTCCCAAATCCCGGCTGGCAGAGGAATAACGGGGGATTCAGCGGGGATTTAAGGGCTCGGGAGCCAGATCCTCCTCCTGTGGCATCGCCTCACCCTGGCAATGCCAGCAGAGCGGGGCTGCTCTGCCCCGGGCACACTGGAGGTGGGCAAGGATGCTCTCTGCCCTCTAAATAACTCCAAAAATCCGAATTTTAGCTGTTCATTTTGGCTGCAGGGGTGCGGTGAGGATGGAGAAGGGCCCATCCTGAGCATCCTCCCCTTAAATAAAGATGGGATAATTGATGAATTCCCCCGGTGAGCCGGGCAGCTCATTAACTGCCGCGCCTAATGAGCTGCTGGGGTTGTCCAAGGAGCCAGGAGCGTTGGGATGGGGCGACAATGTTGGATCCGGGCATGGGATTGCTGGTCCAGGAGTGTGCTGAGCCCTCGCCAGCATCTGCTCCGCTCTGACATTGTGCTCACTTGGACTTTTATTTTATTTTATTTTACTTTATTTTACTTTTTTATTTTACTTTATTTTACTTTACTTTATTTTATTTTTTATTTTATTTTATTTTACTTTATTTTATTTTACTTTATTTTACTTTATTTTATTTTATTTTATTTTTTATTTTATTTTACTTTACTTTATTTTATTTTACTTTATTTTACTTTATTCTATTTTATTTTATTTTACTTTATTTTACTTTACTTTATTTTACTTTACTTTATTTTACTTTACTTTATTTTACTTTACTTTATTTTACTTTACTTTATTTTATTTTATTTTACTTTATTTTATTTTTTAATTGTCTTGACGTCCCTCATTTGCATAATCCCCCACAATGCAGCGCAGCAGGACTTTTGCTCCGAGCTAATAAATAGACGACAAAAATAAACGTGTCATGTAAGATTTGCTTCCATCGCCTTGCCTTGGTGAGGGAGCTTTGAGCCAGCCGGGAACGACGCTGCCGGCGTGGATCTCACAGGAGCTGCCAGCCCGGCCTCCCCCGAGCTCCTGGTGCTCAACTTTTGCCAGATGTTTCCAGCAGAACTCGGAAAAGGCGGCTGTGGAATACTGGGATGCGCTCCCGGCACCTCGGGAATTCCTCCCAAAGCTCTTCACTGTAAGGTTTTCTGTGCTGTCTAGGTGGCCTGGAAAGGCCCAGGGATGGCCTTGAAGAGCCGGCGCTTCAAAGGACGAGGAGAGACTTCTGATCTTGTCTCGGTCTTGGTGTTTATTAATTGTTTATCTAAAAGATTTTCTTTCAGCCCGACAGAGGTCTGCACAGCAAGTCAGCCATGGGCACACTGCTGAAGCCTTCGGGCGGTCACTTATCTTTATACCCGAAGTTACGTGTACAATATTTATCATTTCTCTCCAATACTTTCTACTTTTATTAACCGGTGCACTTTTAGTAATAACTAATCTCAAAGTGCCACTACTACTACAGAAGATGGAGGCTAAGAAGAAGAAGAAGAAGGACAGGACACGCTCCAATTTTTCTATCTTACTTTTTTAGACCCCCCTGTACTAAAATCTTAAACTCTGTGTTTTACACTTTAACTAACTTATCTCTTCACTATTCACTCAGTGAAATTTTCTTAGTCTTCATACAGGTCTCGTCTCTTGTGTAGGATCAAAGCTTTGCTACTAGACACTTCTGGCAGCATTCTAGGACTTCCGAGCCCCCCAAGGGTGGTCTCGGCTTCTCTGCACCTCCATCCTGAGGTGCTGAGATCCCACACTTCACCCCACCACAATATCAAAAATATCAAAATATCAAAAGCCCAAAATCTCCAAAATATCCCCCAGCCCACCCAGAGGCTCCTTGTTGTGGTTTTGTGTCCAGGCAGGTGGCTGAGGTGTTTTATTTTTGGAGGGTTGAATTCAGGATTCCGGAGCGCTGTGATTTCCTCGCCTCCCCTGTAGCCTCGGTGGTGTTGAATTACTGATGAAATTCATTCCCTGAGCTGAGAAAAGGAGTTTGAATATCCGAGTGGGCTCAGGAAATTCAGCTTTTTAATGCAGGATTTCCCCCTCGGTTCAACAAAAATTTATTTGTCCCCTTCCAAAAAATTGGCTGGATGGAGCTCGGGATGTTGGTGGGAACAGCAGAGATCCCACCCCAAAGCAATCAAAGGAGGTTCCAGGTGTCAAAACACGATTTAAAATAAATTTGCTGGGTGTTGATAATGAATTTCCCAGGATGGAACTCGGCTGGAAGATCCCTGGAATGCAGAGGAGCCCTGGGATGTTGAGGACGTTGGGGTCTGATGGAGCAGCGAGAGCCCTCAGATCCTGGAGCTGTGGAAGGGATGGTTCTTTGAAATCCCTCACATTTCACACCTGGTGCATTCCAGCAGTTGGGTTTTTCCCTCTTTTCCCCTCTTTTCCCCCTCTTTTCCCCCTCTTTTCCCCTCTTTTTCCCTCTTTTTTCCCCTCTTTTTTCCCCTCTTTTTTCCCCTCTTTTTTCCCCTCTTTTTTCCCCTCTTTTTTCCCCTCTTTTTCCCCCTCTTTTTCCCCCTCTTTTTCCCCTCTTTTTTCCCTCTTTTTTCCCTCTTTTTTCTCTCTTTTTTCCCCCTTTCTTCCCCTTTCTTCCCCTTTTTCCCCTTTCTTCCCCCTTCTTCCCCCTTCTTCCCCTTTTTCCCTTTTTCCCCTTTTTCCCCTTTTTCCCCTTTTCCCCCCTTTTCCCCCTTTTCCCCCCCTTTCCCCCCCTTTCCCCCCCTTTTTCCCCTTTTCCCCTTTTTCCTCCCTTTTTCCCCCCTTTTTCCCCCCTTTTTTCCCCCCTTTTTCCCCCCTTTTTCCCCCTTTTTCCCCCTTTTTCCCCCCTTTTTCCCCCCTTTTTCCCCCCTTTTTCCCCCCTTTTTCCCCCCTTTTTCCCCCCTTTTTCCCCTTTTTCCCCCTTTTTCCCCCTTTCTTCCCTTTTTCCCCCCAGCTTTGTGATCCTGGACGATTCTCAGCCCTGACCTAAGAACACTTCAGCGTTTTTGCTGAGAAAAGCCTGAAAACACCAAAACAACCTGAAGGCTAAAAGCCATGAGAAAAATAAAAAAAATTAAAAAATAAAAATCGAGGTTGCTTATTTTTCTTTTCAACCCTGACCCCATTTCAACTCATTTCTATGGCTGACTCTGGACTGGGAGAGAATCCACAACAAATCCTCCCCCAGCTCATCCTGGTGGTGAAATCTTCATCCCCGCGGTGTGGATCTGCACCAGATCTGTGTGCTGGGATGGGAGAAGGGAGCTCTGGGAGGATGAGGATGAAGATGACGATGGGAGGAAGGGAAAACCAGCGGGAATGAGACAAGACAAGGCCTGGATGGCTGTGGAGTCTCCCTGCAGGATGCTGAGAATAATTTCCCTTTTCCCACAGCGCCAGGGCGAGAGGATGGGATCATCAGTCTTCATTACACGGCCAGAATGGGCTCTGTCAGGTTCTGCTGTGAAACCAATCAATATTGCCCTGGCCCGGCTGCCCACAGCTCCCAGCAGGAGCTGCAGGCACAGCGTGGGCACCGGGACATGCCAGGGACAGCCAAGGTGCCCACCATGGGCTGGGGGCACACAGGGAAGCAAAGTTATTGCCACATATTTTGGGGGTT